>NC_047158.1:4256527-5456527 GCF_009819705.1 Hippoglossus hippoglossus | reverse complement strand
GGGGCAGGCCACTGATGTTACCCATCATCTACATGAAGCCAGTTTGAGATGGTGCAGTATCATGGAGGACGAATCCATCCATATACTGTGGCCATAAAGGGATGAACATGATAGTCAGAGAGGCTGTGGCCTTCAAACAATGATTTAATTCTTCATATATTTGGTCAGATTCTTTGCTTTGTTTTAATTATTGTTTGATCTGAGTTTTTCTGTGTTTGATGAATTGCCATTTGAAAGGTATTTTAAATATTTGATCTATCTACATGCGGCTCTCGACTGTACTTTAGTGTATAAAAGGAAGAATCACTTAATAAATGTAATTTATACAGGTGAGGGCATACAAATAATTTCAATAGTTGGAATAGCATCAAGATATATAATAAAAATTGACGTACAGTAGAGATTGGTCCAAAAAAATGATAAAACTACAGTTTATTCTTTGTCATGAAAATAATAGTTTGAGAAAACAATGTAAGATCAACACACATGACATTCATCATTAGATGGAGTTTGTTCAATCGTTTGCGTGACCTCGAAAAGATGATTTCATCTGAAGTACGTGGTGAACATCTCGTCCTCGTTTACATAAGTAGATCTGCTGATAAAGACGATGTAATTGTTTCTCACCAAGCCAAAAACATGTCAATGGTAACACATAAAAAATACACGTCTTTGCCAAAGAAAAAAGATTCAAAACTGCTTTCTCTGCTTGTATTGATCAGAGACTTGGAACTGGAACCTCAGACTGAAAAGAGTACTGTTGCCTGAGCAGCTGCATTCATGAGTTTCTATTGTTTTAGTTTACCTCTTCCTGAAGAAAAGAGAATCTTTCCTTTCTGTGTCAAGGCTGAAATCAAGTACATTGTCCTCTGCCTCAGTACTGAATGTAAAAACCAGAGTTGGTACCATTGACCATTTTCTTTCTCATCATCTCCTTTTCTCAGATTCACTTTGGAGACTTTAAAATCCTCCCCAGACTCATTCCTGCACTTAAGACCCTGTTTGCCGAGGAAATTGAAGAGATGGAGGAGAGAAGAGGGAAGAGGGAGCTGAGGGAGCTGAGACAGCCGAGAGGAAGCAGCGCTGACGCGAACAACAAGCTGAAGTTGAGTGGAGCGCTGGCAGCGGCCGGCCGAGGTGCCAAACGAGACCAGGAGGCGTCAGCAACAAATGATGTAGAAGCAAAGAGACAGAAAACATGAGCTCCGAGAAAAAGACTGAAGCCGAGAGAATCCTGAGTTATTTTATTTAAATGAACTTTATGATTGATGACTTTTATTTGTTTTTCGTGGTTTTATTGAAGACAAATTTATATTTCTGGCATTGTACAATGCTAAGCTATGAATATAGTTTTTTTGTTTTTCATTAGACTGAATAAAAAAATAAACCACACAGTGTGTAGTTTATTCAATATGGATGTCTTTAGTGGTAACCAACATAATATCCCATAGAGGCTAGTCGAGGGGTCGTGGTTAGTTCAGACCACAGACTGTAAATAAAGATGGAAAATGTCTCCACATCCTCCAGATGTACAAAAAAGAAGCTTAAATATTCTGGAAATCAACTCAGCCATCTTTCACTAATGATGTAATTTGTTATGGAAGTTTTCTGGAAGCTGGTGGAAGGAGAACTCGGGCAGCAGAAGATTTTAATGTAGACTTGATGCATCAAGGAGACAAGACGGTTGAACAATATACAAACGCTAACAGAGTAACATGAGCAATTGTCACCCCCAAGTCTGAAGATGTCTCCCACAGCCTCCCCATATATCTCCCTCTACTTGTGTCACCCATTCCAACAGCACATCCACGAATGGCTAGAATTCCTGTCACTCCCTATGTTACATGTAGGTGTTCGCATCCTATTGGATAGTTGAGCCTAAAGCATGCATTCTTAAATCAAGTTGTGTCCTTACATCTTGCTACTGGTGTAATATGCAAAAGAGTTAAAGTTGGTGCCTCTCTGTCTGGGGCATCTGAGTTAGATATGAAGTCGCTAAGTGTAGATGCTACAATGAACTGTTGGTTGGCCCTTTATCTATAACCTGACCTTGGCTACTGCTTGGAGAGAGAAGGGAGTATGTGTGGAATTAGACAGGCACTATTCTCCTGTACAGATATAATGTGTAATATACAATATACATAATATATAGCTGCATATACAGTAATGTGTGAGGATTGTCAAAAATTCCTCAACAGTATTGAGCTCTAGCAAATATAGGGGCTTGACCAATCGTGAGCCAGTCTCAGCTGTCAATCATGACGTTTCACCCCGTTTTCAAGTAACGTAGTTAAAAAAGTTAAAACCAAACTTATCAGGAACATGAACAGTTGACACGTGAAGAATTAGGACACCACATGAAAATCTGTATTTTTTAACATAGTTGGACATTTGATCTTCATTTTAACAATATTGAGGGATGAAGTTAATAACTGAAAACAAAACCGAGGATTTATTGTTTACATTAGTCCACCTTTAGGTGACAGAACTCTGATAGATCCATAGCTTTTAACAGGCTACTTTAGCCTCTCTGCTAACTTGCTCACTACACAGGCTGATGGCAGGTGTGTCATGTGCATCATTCCTGGTACTTTAATGCTGATTATGATAATAAATACATTAAGGGTTGGCCTCACATCAATGTGTAATCATGTTTGAGTACTAAAAGTCTCCTTATACATAATTTATAAGCAGCGTAAGGTTTCATATACACTCGAATGCAACTGTAAGAAGATATGAGCTTATTGATGAATCTGGCAACCAATGCTCATGAATAGATAATAGATGATAATAGTAAAACATAGTTGTATTAATAAAACATGAAATCATTTGAGAAGTTAACGAAAACAAAAATGTGCACACATCTGTGCAATGTTGAAACAAAATTTTAAATGTTTATGTCAAACAGGATGACGTTATGCTTTGCCCTGCTGCCACGTGATTGGCTAATTGCAGGTGTTCAGGTAGTTTTCAAGTTGTTATCCAGTGGGACAGAACCTATTTTGTTATCCCAAAAACAGCAGTTGTGAAAAGGGCCTGGGACCAGTGGACCAGAACCTATTCCGACCAAAACAGGATGTCTTTGTTCGGATCAAACTGAACCCTGGTTCGGTTCGTTTGCACTTTGAAAGTGATTCTTTGGTAGATTCAGACGTTTGGGGTCGATTGCAGAAAGTTGACATCGTTAAACAGTAGAAGAAGAAAAAGAACCGCAGGCGGCTTCTTCACCCTTGACGATATAAAGTTTGAACGACGTACATTTTGTCGGTAGTAAAACCATAATGATATCACAGCAGGAATAGCTGAAGTACTTCACATTATTTCCACACACTCCCCTGGCAACTCTGGTGGTTGCTCATATTTGAAGGAAATCGGTTTATTATTGACTAAAACCCCCTAAAATTTAAAGTGCCTGTATTGCAGTGATTTCTTGAGTTTGAGACTTTTCGTGCATGTTAGCAGTGAGATTTGTTCTGAGCTGTCCGGCATGAGATCCTCTTCAAAAATTCGATTTAATGGGACATTTAATCTGAAAACTGCAGCAGAGGCTCAGACCAGCACTGATAATAACAATTCAGTCCACATGGGGGCTTCAGTGAGCAACAACCTCTTGCACCACAGTCACTGAGGCTTAAAGGAAGAAAAAAAATCTACATTAGTTTACATGGAAATAAACTCATGAAGAGTGACTAATATATTTTGCCACTGGAGGGAGCAGTGGCTGCAGGGAAATCCTCGGCTCACAGCAGCAGTGATGAAAACACAGAGGCCTCCAGCCGATAGAGGGGGTCGGGCGTTCTGTTCAAACCACAGGGAGGTATTTCCTTTGCATCTTAAACGTGGTTGGGTTTGTTTTCGTAGCCTTTTGTTTTGACATATAACTCATACCATCCACATACATTCCGCAGGCATGAGTGCACTTTGATTTCAGAGGCTCGACCTTTCATTTATAGAGAAGACGCAGCCCTCTGAGAAAACATTTACCACCACCTGGTTCTCCGGCACTTCACTTGCATTTTGATTTTCCATCTCCTCTGGGTTAAAAAAGGTGGAATCTAAGGTTCTACTCTAAATTCAAGGCCAAAGGTAAAACTGCACTAAGAGCCCCCCCCCACACCTCCCCTGCTCTCTATCCCCTTTAGATAAGACAGGTGCCAGAACTCCGAGGTAAATGTGAGCTCTCAGAGATTAGCGTGTTGAGCGGAGTGTGAAGAAGCGAGATGAAGATGCATTGCTCTTGAGCCTGGAGTCCATTTAGGGTTCCTCTGCTGCCGCCGGGGTCGCCTCGATCACAGGAGGCATGGCTGATAAGCAGAGAAGGGAGCAGAAATGGGTTTTGACACGAGCATCACGGAGTCAGGAGGTTGGAGTGATAGACCTAATCATCACTCGGCCAGCAGTGGACCACAGCAAATGAATATTGAAGGCTCAGTTCAAATGAATATATCATGCTGCGTTTAAGAAAACCACCTGAGGATTCACCGGCCTGGCTTTTTTAGAGAATATTTTCAGGGTCAAGTATCACGTAAAGGATATGGTTGGCTTTGGGCCTACAACTCCACCATCCCACCTTTCCTGCTTCATTGAAGCCTCGGTCACTGCAGGCACATACCTGGAGACCATTGTTTCTGTTGAACCTGATATAAGCAGGTAGCATTCAGAAGTGCATGGTAGCAGGGGCAGGTTAGTCTCCTTTTAAGTTGTCCCTGTTTTAAACCTAATTTACTATTTTAAAGACTTTAACTTCACCACCGCGAAGATTTAGTGTTTTTGCTATACCACAAAGTAAATTTAGCCCTGAGTTTATCCTGAAGTGCTGGAGTAACAGTGACCCCGTATACACCTGGTATTAACATGTGGTTTCTATATCCGATCACAAGTGGACAGGTCTAAGTACAAGTGTGAACGCACTCCAGACCGAATTCGGAGGTAGACTGGCCTTTAGCAGCGTGAACGTGGTCCTTTCCACACTAAAGGACCTCCTACTCATCTGACGTCCTCTGTCTAAGTTGATATACAAACACATACTGGCGCCGGAGGAGTCATTTAAACTGTAGCAACAACAACACTCCTCGTGGCTTCCCACCATGCATTGCATCTTTGCGAGTGGACATGATGTACGTGTTTATTTGTATATAGTGAAGGGAAGTGACATCTGCTCAGGAGACGCATGTGGGGCCACCAGGTGTGAACGCACACACGAGCTGTCCACTTGCGATCGGATCACTGAAACCACACGTTAATACCAGGGCCATTAACTCTGGAGCCAGATATTTGTGCTGTACGATGGTTGTCCAAACCACTACTGCTTTGCCTGTTGCCTCGTTTGCTCATTCGCTGTGATATTTTACTCGAGTACTGTGCAAATGGGTCAGGCTTATATTGGTGCCATTTTCTAGAATTCACTATGATACCTTTTTAATTTGTTTGTATTCGTGTGATTTTAACCACAGCCACTCACCTTTTCCCTTGTTCCTAGTTCCCCTGCAAGACTAATCGGGTGGTGTCATATGTGTTAATGTGTGCACTTTTAACCCTGTGTGTGTGTGTGTGTGTGTATGTGCGGTGGTTCCAAATGGGTCTAGTAGCAATCCGGTAAACCCCCTGCCTGTCTGGCTTGACCCTAAAGTACATCTCCAAATGTTTTACTTTTGTTTCTGGCCCCAATAAGTTGGCATTAGCATCTTTTTATTTCTTTGGCCTGTTGTTTTTATGGCCCTAAGCCATTTTATATATATTGTATCTCTATTGTGAAATAAAGTGCCCATTTAAAGTTAGAATCTACGTCTGTGTAATTCATTAGCAGTATTTAAGGGTAATTCATTTGTTTAACTAAATCTTCTGGATCCTTACCACCAGGTGGCGGTGTCCAACCTCATCTTGCCTCAGTCACATATAATGTACAATTATCTGTTTGGCCCTCAAAGTCCTATTGTTTAAAGATTTAATATGTTAATATTGTACTGTCAGTAATAAGGTCTGACAAGAAAAGTTTATCAGTAAATCCAAATGATCCAAACCACTCAATGTCTGCTGCAGGATTTTCATTTTAAAAACGTGGGAGACATAGTGTCAGATAATTTTTTAACACTGTCATTGTGAGAACGAAAAACGAGACGCTCCAGTCGAGACACAGGATCACTCACTAAATGATTTTGAGTGGTGAGTCCAGAAACTCGGGAACTCACAGAAACTCACGTGATCTAACATGACTTCAGAATAAAAAGGAACATGGAGGCGGACATGCCGGCGTCGACTGGTTGTGCTTGTTTGTATCATGTTTTACACAAATAACACATTAAACAAGCACTACTGCTATAGTTCCACAAGTCTGTTCACTTTTTCTACTGCCCCCCCCCCCCTGGTACAGGAAACAAGTCTTGTGTGTTCATGTGGTGTCACAATCAGAAAATGTCAGATCTTCCGACTGGGAAAAATCGCCAAATCACGTTGGATTAACAACTCAAAAAGTTGGTGTAAAGTTTTGGTACGAGTTGCCAACATGCTGACGTCATCGCTTATAAACAAATTAACATTATTTATACTCAACATTAAACAGTAGCTTTAAATGTGAACTTTTCAAATGTTTCTCTTGTGTCACTTGCAAGCTGCACGTGACACAAGAGAACGTTTTCATGATGAACCTTCATATGTTTTAAATCATTTACAGGCCTGTCACACCTGATCCTTGTTCTTTGTTATCATGCAAATATTAGGAAGAGGAGCCTGAGTGTTGTTCCGATGCTCTAAACACAAATACAACACGTTTACAGCGTCCTTGTTTTTTTTTCCACATTGCGACTTCAAACACACTGAAGTCGGGTCAACACCTTCACAACTCAGGAAACAGGAACCTCTGAGGAGCATGTGAATGCACAATTATTGATGCTGTATGCCGCCTTGTTTCAGTTCTTAACATGAGTACACAACATCTGATTGGTGACACTTCCTGAGCAGCTCGCTCTCATTGGCTAATGTGGTTTCTGCTCATTCGCCCAATCCCTGCTCCTTTTCAATAGAACACAAGTGTTGTATAGCAAACCTGTTTTATTTTTATGAAACCGCGGAGGCTCGGATTCATACTACAGGATCATTGGGCCAGATTATGAGCTCAGATCAGCATCAGTGCAGCAGCACCCTCCGTGGTCATCGGGAGAGCTGGAGGCATCATGTAAAGGTTAAATGGAAATGATGTGTTGTAATCTATGTTGTCTAAAACCTTCTTTCTCCTCCTGAGAGAAAAAGATGGAACCAAAACCTTGGTCAGTAGCTGTGGCAATTTACAGTGGACTGTCATTAATTAACTGTCCAACTTTGTATTCGCCCCTTATCCAGATTTACAATCAATCTCTGTTTTTCACCCAAATTAGCAAGTATACACAGGTTCTTTAAATGGAAGTAAAGTCGTTTAAAGGTTTCCTGTGTTTTCCCCCGGTGAGTCCTGTTCCACGTCACGAATGTGCCGGTTAGAAGCTCTCTCACCTCGCTGTCGTGCCAGTGTTGCATCTTGCATGAGGAAGAAAATAAAATCTCTTCAATGCACATCCTATGCAGAAAAAGTGCAGCATCAGTGTCTAGACCAAAATAATGAAGAAGAAGAAGAAGTAGAAAGTAACGCCTCTACTGCAGAGTCCATTTGACTGGGAGTGAATGTTGATTATTTTCATTCCCATTACAGACAAAAGTCTGACGTTAGCGGTTTTTAAACCAGTTGAAAAGGGAATTTACAGGGTGACTTTTAAAACTGTTTTTACTTTTTCTGTAGTACATGTAAATGTTTACCTTCCCTGCTCAGCTGCCAGCAACAGCGGTGTCATTAGGCAGATTCTCTCTGGCAGGCGTACAAAGAAAATGCTAAAAAGTACAATTTGTAGTTGTACTAACAGCTCTGGAGCCAGACGACACGTTCTGCTGGCAGCTGATCAGCGAGCTCTGGGTGCAGGCAACATGGAGCGAAAAGCAAACACTGCTCCACCGACGCTGTAATGACACAGAGCTGGGAGAAAATCAGCAAACTTTACAGATCGGGTTTATTGAGGCATTTCCCTCTCGTTAGCGATGAGTCTGTTGGTTGCTCTGCAGTGGTGGCTGAAGCAGAACTCATAGAATGTGACAAAGTGGCAGCGGTTCTTGCTTTTCTGGCTCATTAGTTGCTCCTCCGTCATTGACGCTTCGCAATGTTGCTCAGACGGAGGCTTTGCTTGTCTCATGTATCAGGAGCCAATCCGCAGGCGTCTCAGTGAATGTTTTAAGATGACTTTCAAACTGCAGCTCAGGATGGATTACCAGCCCCGCTTAGTTCACTCCAAATCCTAAAAATATCTGTTTCTATTTGATGGGCTGTGAGAACTTGGCTATTTACAGGTTTTGGGACATTACAGTACAAAGGTGGATGACTGGGATATCGGTCCCGTCAGACAACTCACATTTATTGCAGGAGCAGTTAATGTTCGGCGTCTCAGCTCCGATTAGAATAGATTAGATGAAATATTTAAACCCCCCTGTCGGACCCTACAGGTGGATGCTGGCGTGGTGGAGGGGCTGAATCGAGCAGCAGGGAGCAAGCAAAGGGGGTGATGGGAAATCTTTGCTGTTTTAATAGACCGCCGAATCAGAAGGATGTGTATTATATGTATATATGTATATGACTTTTGTTCCTTATGTGCACCCCATATGATCACTCCTATGCTGTTTTACTCTTTCACATGTTGTGACTTTTACATTCACGTAACAGACTACATTTTGCTCAAACATGGTGTCCAAGGAAAAGCCTGAATGAAAAACCTAAAACCTTTAAACCCACACTGATTACATCCTTCCTCTTTGGCTTTGCCATGTTTACATTTGTGCCCGACTTCATCTTTTCTGGCAGAAGGCTCCAATTGGTCAACGTCACAGAAGTGGAAGGTTAAAAAGAGTATTTAAACAGTATTTCTGTTAGGACTAGACTGGAGACCAGAAATAGAAGAGGTCACGAAAATAACACAACGTGAAAATAACAGGCATCTGCATTACTCATGTTTGTCAATGTTTATTCGGTGCGGATTGAAAGGAGACAGATCTGAACCGAGCGGGAAGCCACTAATCAGATACAACTCCTCCACCTGAATCCTCCGCTTCTGTCCAAAGTCAATTATGCAGCCTGCTCGCCTCTCTTCACATTTTCTGCCTGGCTGCTGATTCGGAGAGCAGCCCCGCTCCGCTCTGGCAGGAATCAAAGTGTGAGGTAATCTGAAGGGACTCGGTGGAAAAAAACACAAAATGGAGGCGCCGGGGCCCCGTAGCCTCTCAGATTGGAGGTCACAGTCCAGGCCGACGAGGGACTGTCACACAGACAGGTCGGTAATTGTGGGCAGACGACTCATCCCCACAGATCCGACCGGCTATCCCTGCATTACTGTCCGTCAACTGTCACCTCAGGCTGAGATGTTCATCCAGGCCGCTCGACCACCTTTATCCATCGGCTGTAAAGCACTCAATCCAAAGCCCCACCTCAGCTCTCCCACAATGCACAGCGGCGTGGAGAAGACGACAAGACTGACATCAAAAGATCCGAGCCACGCCTTTGATAACTTCTAGAATTCTTTGAGAATGGCCTTTTCTGCACGTTTCTGAAGCAGCTTTTGTGCAAGGAGCGGAGAGGTGGTGCGACACAGAGCATTAATATTCCATGTAGCTCTGCCCCCCCCCCCACCACCACCAGCAGGAGCAGGAGCATCATGGCCGCTCTGCACTAACAGACTGACAGAAACAAACCTCAGGAGGCTCTGTGCACACTGGCGCTCACCTGGCCCTGCATGTGAATAAAGTGAAAATCTTCCCTCAGCCGAGAAAACAATCAGCGGTTCCGATATTCACAAACTGGTCGCCGCAAACATTACCCTTGCTCATTCCTTAATTCAAAAAAAAAAAAAAAAAAGAATGCTAGAGAGAGAAAGAGGAGGCATCGAAAATCTTTGTCTTCCCCGCTGAGCTGGATAAACTAACATTGATTTTTCTTGTGTGTTTGTTATTTTGACATTCAGATAAAGACTCACTGAGGATTAAGGAACTCGTAGTGAAACAGCTTCACATGCATTAATCTAACTTTGTCAAATAAACTTCCCATGAGAATTTGTGCGTAATGTACGGCTGCGGAATACCATGCAGATTTTTTTTTATGGGTCAAGCTTCCATTTTTCGTTTTGATTCTTCCTTCATGAAGGGAATTAGAAACGTAGCTGCTGCTCCACATTCACTCAGTTCAGCGTTTGAGAGCCGCTGACTGACACAGATGTGGTTTGTGTTCTTATGCTGTGGGGAGCACTGATGAATTTCAGGGCACCATGTATTACTGGAGAAAATGACAAAGAACAAGATGTAACAGCCTGATACTTTCCATCTCCACCGAGGTGACATGAAGGTGAAGCGCCGCTCTCTGATTCGAGTGTGTGGAGATAAATGCTGATTTTGTAATGTACGCGACACAAAACACGACGTGTGAACTTGTGAATTTGAATGTTGTACTTTTAAGCTCTTTGACTCAGTAATGGAAGCGTCAAAGACCACTCGTGCCCCGCGGATGGAGGAGGAAGAGGACACTCCTGTCGGGACAGGAATCGTTTAGCAGGATATAAGTGATCATTATATCATTGCCACTGATTTTCACACCCCTCATTAACTCAGACTTTTATTTCACCGGCGTATTATCTGCTGCATGCTGCGCGGTCTTCCTGCAGATCCACACACCATTCAATATAAAATGAGTCACAGCAAAAGCACATATAGGACCTAGTGTCTCTGCTGATCTATTTAGTGTTTTTATTCAACCAATAATACAATAATGAGTATTGCACCTATATATCTGTTGTAAATCTTCTTATTTTTTAATCCCACTGAATGAACTTATCTCCAGCTGTTTGTCAAGTGCATTTGGCTCCAAACAAATCGTTGTTTACAGTGCTACTCCGCATTTCAATGTCAATACAAACAGATCGTGTCTTACGCTGGATTTCTAAACAACATGTTACAAAGAAGTAGCTCGTTGGTGATTCTGATACCGAACCAGTACAAACCAGTGACTTTGTTCATTGGTGGAAGAAATGCTCAGAACTTTATATTCTGTTGCAAGTCAAAGACATGCTTTCAACATATTCATTAATAAGCCTATAATACAAAATATTATAATAAAACAAACATAGAATTACAAAATTAAAAGAACTCTATATCAAAATGGCTAATTTCTACTTTTAAGAGGGTATAGCACATATTAAATAGAACATATAATACATACATTAGTGAACATGAATAAGCGAAATTAGATAAGAATATAAACAAATAAGATAAAAATAAATAAGACGAGAAATGTCACACTAAGAATCATACACTGTGAATAAAGATGGATGACGTGACAGCTCCCAGAAGTGAAGCCACATCATCATATTGATCGGGGCCTGATGGCTGGCTGCAATATATATAGTCATAAACACAGTCTCCTCCATATTAGCAGATGGGACATGGATCTAATTAACAGATCAAAGAACATGTTAAATAGAATGTCTCAAAGTTGGTTTCTGTCATCTGAGCTAGTTCTTCATCACACTGATGTATGTTTAAGTGTTCATGTTTCTGATAAGTTCGGTTTAAATGGGTTTTTTAATGATATAAAAACAGGGTGAAACATTATGATTGACAGCTGAGAATGACTCGTGATTGGTTGAGCACATGAATGGGTGGAGTCTTGACACTGCGGCTCCATCCCCTGCTCGCTACTGAGAAGACTCTAGCTTCTAGCTTCATTTTTGCACATTGAAGTGGAAACATGTTGTCCATCTTTATACATAGTCCATTGTAAACACAGAGAGCAATTCAATGTGTACATAAATAGGACAATTTAGGATATGCAGAGTAACTCAAGTGATCAAATTGATGTAGTGGAGTAAAAGTAGTTCCTCAGAATTGGGGTCAGTGTTAAGTCTCACATCACTACTCCACAGTGTCTTGACTGTTTATCTGAAACCCCTTTTTTTTATCCCTGCAGGTAAGATGAAACAGAGATAAGAGTCATGACAGCAGCCGGCATTTTTTTTTTTTGTAAGATGGGAAATTTGGCAAAGTAATCTGTCCTGGGAAGATGAGAAGAGAGAAACTCTGCAGGAGCATCAGTGAGGAATCAGGGGATCAGAGCGCTTAAATGTGTGAAGGTCGTAGCATCATGTGTGACAGCTTCTTCACACCCCGTTGCTTTTGAGTTGAACTCTATAGAAATTCCACTTTCTGAAGGGAAAGATTCACACAGAACTGTAAAAAGGCAAATGCTAATTTAGTTGCAAATCTTCAGGACTGCAGGAGAGTGGGCTCTGACAGGCCCGATGAAGACACTGCCGCACACGCCTGCCAGCTCCTGACTCACCCACTGGCTTGTAGCAATTAACCGGAGCAAGTCTGTGAAGTGAAATCAGACAGGAGGAGAATAATAGCAAATTGCTCATCAGGACATTGGAGTCAGTCTGCGCCGGGTGCAGGTGCACTGGGCAGAGAAGAGAGCGCATCACGTGAGGTTTCCCATTTCTGAGGTGCTATTGTGCCTGTTGTCTTTCTGGAATGACTGGAGCTGCAGTCAGAGCATAATGTGTCTGAGGAAATGTGTGTGTGTGTGTGTGTGTGTGTGTGTGTGTGTGTGTGTGTGTGTGTGTGTGTGGAAGAGGGTTGCAGGAAATAGTGTGGGTAAAGGTGTTGTGTATAAACTGTGAGCCGACAGGAAAATAACAACAGCCCTGGGGTATTTTCGTGTATCATGCAAACCATACAGTCCAAACCTTTGTATCAGTCCCTGAACTCACCACAGCCGAACAGCATCTATTCTTTTCTGCTGCCTTCGCTCTTTCACTGTGCAGTTGTAAAACAAACAATCCCCCTCTCTCTCTCTCTCATGCTGGCTGGACGATGGAGAAACTACACGTGACGTGAAGGCAGCCGCATGCAGGGAGGCGAAAGAACCTCGAGGCCCGACTCCCATTTCAAGAAGGCAATATGTCGGCTATAGCACACTTGCCTGTCTGACACGTGATAGTTCTCTTCACATGTCATCAGTAAGGGAATATCGTGGGTCAGAGTTCACCAAAGTTGCGATTCGCCTCACCGCCGGAAGCAAATGTTTTATTCGCCCCCTAGCTTGCGCTGATTGGAAGTGAATGGGAGGAGAAGACTCGCCACTGAAACATTTTTGTATGTGTGACCCGGTCCTAAATCAGTCAGAGCTGCTGACCACCAACCCAACATGGACATTCATTCATTTTCAATACCTCGTTCTCTATGAAAACATACAAGGGATGAATGAGACCAACAATGTGTCTATGTGCTTTTATTTGAGCCTAGAAATGGGTAAAAGGATGACACTAAAATTCTACAGAAATAGCTGTATGCTATATCTCAATCCTCTGCACAGTGGTTAGCACTGCTGCCTTACTGCAAAAAGGTTACTGGTTTGAATCCTGGTTCAGCCTTAGTCTTCCTCTGTGGAGTTTCCATGTTCTCCCTGTGTGGATATAGTGGATGTAGTGGATGTATTGTGAAATTAACACACACACTAATTAACACACACACACACACACACACACACACACACACACACACACACACACTTATTGTTCATAATGTTGTATGCATTACCTGCCTATACACCTATAACAATCTATATGCATATTTACTGTATGTATATGTCTATTTTAATATCTGCTTATACTAATGCACTAATACAATATATTTCCTTGTGCAGTCATTTTGTGCCACTGCACTTTACTCAAGTCCATTTCTCTAAAAAAATATATATATCTATGTATATATAATAATTTTGTCTGTTTTAAAAAGGTATATAATATATATATATGTACATTATCTTCATTTTATTTATTGCCTATTCTTTTATTCTCTTGTTCACCTCATTCTGACAATCTGCTGCTTGGGATTTGCCTGGAATGAGATCATTAGAGTTTGTCTTATCTTGTCTTGTTTTCCAATATTTTGTATTGATTTCTCAGAGACTGTTAAGCTGAGAAACGTAACGTGGCTTTAACTAAACGGCTTGTCTTAATTAAGCGGAGGAGGTCTGTGCTCTGTTGAGTGCAGTTGTTCCAGCTTCTACACATCCAGCTGCTGCTGCTCCTCATCACCTCCTCCTCCTCATTGTGGAAACACCTGCACATGCTGCTCTCATTCGTGTTATCACCTGTGCTGCTGAACAACACGACAAAGAAATATCTTTGACCATGAGCTCGTGGCACCTCAGTTAAATACACAACTGACTAAGCCTTTATAGAAACTTATTACACAGACCCTGAGTATTTTCAGGGTCTGTGCTGGAAAATTAGAGGCCATAGAGGACATATTATTATTAAGCATTATTATATAAATATTAGGGCTAAAGTGAAGCCTAAAATTAAATTAAGCTTAGATTCAGATTAATGCATCAGTTCACTGGAAAACTCTGGTTTATCTGGATTATTTCAATGAATGTAAACAGCCAGACAGAAAAAGATAAAAGTGAACATAACAATATCAATATACTCACTTTCTGGGATATTTTAAACATGTATAAATAAGAATTTGTTTGTATTTTCCGGTTTTATTGTAATTATTAAACATGTTTGATATTTATGAATCGAAATTGAGGAGACTCGTATTGTATGAAAGAAACAGCGATTGGGTGAGTGAGCCGACACCAGCAACAGCCATTAAGAGCGAGGTGACTGGAAAGTGTCACCAGTCAGGTTTCGCGTACTTTAGACCTAAAACTGCCTCCAGCGTTAATATGACTTTTGTCTCCAGAGGAATTGGGATAACAGTAGCTGTGTCCAAAATCACCCACTCACTCACTAACCCCTACTTCCTTATACAGTGACTTCTATGTAGGGCTTTATAATGAGCTCATCTGCAAAAATATAAAAACCCATTTTCGGACACAATGTCATTGTAATTACATCATTGTCGTAGGGATACGACATTCAGCAACGTTGGCCGGTTGAAAATCCTATAATAAAGTTTAAGTGTTTATTTTACAATTAGTATTAATACCTTTAGCGAAAAAGCATGTTCAGTGACCATCCTCAAATTCAGAATTTTTTTTTCTTTGCCTCAGTTTGTGCTGTGATGTGCTGCTCTGCTCTTATTTACATTCGTATGACAGGTCAGGTTTCTGCTGCCCACTCCCCTCTTGTCTCTCCACCACGAGCGCAATGCATGATGGGTACATTTTGCTCGGTTAGGGACCATATGTTGCACACTACTTTTCACAATGCATTGTGGGAAACAATGAGTTCACTATATAGGGTATAGCATCCGGACAGCACTACAAAATGGCGAACTCACTATATAGTGATGGTGAGTGATTTCGGACACAGCCAGAGTGAGTGTGGGCCGTCCACCTTTATTTTTATGTTTGATCACGCAAGTTCCCAAACATTATGTTTTTGGTCCTGTGTCTCATCTGGATCGTCTCGTTGGGTTCTCAGGATTAGATCGGATGTTATGTATGTGGGCTCCCACGTCTTTAAAAATAAGTTAAGATTCAAAAACCTTCTCGTGTGCAGAGTAAAGTGCTTTGAATCACCTGGATAAACTGTTTTCTTGACACCATGTTTCCAGATATTTGCAATTACTTGCGGGCCTAAATGACCCTTGTTCCATGACCCTGAAAATATGCTTTAAAAAAGCCAGGTGGGTAAATCCTCACGTGGTTTTCTTCAATGCATCATGATATTCATTTGAACTGAATTGAAAAGGAGTTCAACCTGCTGCTGCTGCAAATAACGTCAACTAACACTGGTGGTAGAAATGAATCTTGTTAAGGATGTTTCACAAACTATCTGCATCACATTTTTGAAAAGTAAAATATCATGTAACACTTCGCTGAACTTTTTCTTGTATTGCCGTGAATGTTAAATAAACTGCGTGTTTGTGACAGATTCGTCAATGTGTTCTTAATAGCGTCGCCTCTTTCACTGTGCATTATTAGCCTGACAAATAGCTGCACTGCTTTTCCGTTGTTCTCATTAGGAAACACTGTTTTTGTGCCGTCTCAGGCAACAATGAGCCATATGGGAGGACTTTTGTGTTTCTGTGTAACTGCACTGTGAATAAATGAAACGCGTAAAATCCCGTATTGTGCCGTTGAAGTTAAACTGGTGAAGGGATCAGCAGTAAAGCAGAGGCGAGGCTCAGCAGCAGGAAGTGCCTGTAAAAAAAGAAAGTTGTTGAAAAAGAGACACAGCAGTTTGAGTCAATGCAGTAAACAACCGGGATGCTGAACAGTGAGTGAGCATGTACAGAAACGACAGCAGCCTACATTAGAAATGTAAAGACGCTTTCGCACCTACATTGTTTGGTCTGGAACTTCAGACTTTTCAGTGCAGTGAGAATCAAAATAACATAAGAATAATGTTTGAAAGGTGCCTTGGAACACCTAATCTGTATCCCAGAACACATTCAGGTTTCAAAACGTTTGAATGTAACAATCATGAATCGGTCCAATGTTTTCACAGAACGTTCTTATGAGAGAACGAAGAAAAAACCTTCTCACTGCAAAATTACTAAAATGTTCCTGAGGTCTCAGGAAAGAACGTTTTTTTATAAAATGCTCCCAAAATGTGTTATTTTATCAAACACAGAACTTTTTGCCTCCAAGATTCTGAACTGTTAAGGGAACGTTATTGAGGTAACATATTAAAGAATGTTCTTTTACAAAAAAAGCTCTCACAATGTTACATGAGAACAAAGGACAAACATTCTCAAAGCAACATTGCTAAAATGTTTTCAGGATGTTATTGAGGTCTCAGAACAGAATGTTTAGAATAAAATGTTCCCACAATGTGATAGATAGTTTCACCAACGCTGTTGTAATAACAGATTATACAATGTACTTTTATTAAACATTCTCACAATGTTACATGAGAACAAAGGACAAACATTCTGTTTTTGAGGTTTCAGATGACAGATTGTTTTTGAGCTGATGTCCTCCGAACTTTGGGTTGAGTCCGGTCGCTGGACTTCACTCGACTGACTTGATTGACTTTTTTAGAAAGTACTGATCAATGCGAGATCCCTGCTCTCTTTCGATCAAGCACTTCTTCTTTCCTTGATGTATTTTTAGACCCTTTGTCAATGTTATTTTCCTGCAGCCACAGGCATACACGCTGTGTTAGCCTCTTGTATTGTGCTTGCCATATTTCTTTTTCATTTGAGGTTTCTTCGTGTTAGAAATGTCATCACACCCTTTGCTTTCTGTGAATCCGGCAGACAATCTCCTGTTGTGTTCTCACATCGGCTCCTCTGTACTTTCTGCTGTATTTTTACTAGGTGGAGAAAGTCAGCAGATACTCCAGAGGCTCTCACTCGGACATACTGGAGAATGCCAGGAGGATCTCTGGAGTTCAGTGCATTGCTAAAGGCAGCATAGGTGGGTGTACAACACATGAATACTCTGCTTAAACTCACAGATGATCTGCTTGTGTGCAAAGTGAATAAGTTTCCTCTGCAGATAAACGTATTCTCTTATTATCAGGAAAATCCACCACTGTAATAGTGGCTCACCAAGGGGCTATTTGTTCTGCTTTTAAAGTAGCAAAAGCAGTTTTTAGAGATACTTGCTCCTCGTGAATGGGAAACCTTATGTCAGGCTGATTTACTTTAACCATCTTTCCTTCCAGCGTTTTTTTGTAGCTCAGCAGCCTCAAGCTTCCACGTCCACCTCCGCAGCTCTGATCTCCCTGTGGACCAGCGAGTGAACGGCCCTGCTGCATTCAGGCATCAGACACAGGCCTACCTCCCTCTTGATGTCTCCTCACACCTTTAATAGGGAGAAGGAAAACCCACGCTCCATCACACTGTGTCCTTGCTGCCCTAAGTTGGAACATTCCCACCTTTCTGAAAGAGGCGAGCTGTGATCGTGAGTTCTCTTGTTTTTGATGGATCACTATGCAGCGCTACTGTCCTTCAGTGATAATAAGCCCTCCGGAATGAGAAACGGGAGAATTTCCTTTTCTCTTCCACAAACGCTAATCAACCCTGAAGTGAGCAGCCCGTAAACCCGGGAACGAGAAAGTGACAACATTTCTTTACTG
Source organism: Hippoglossus hippoglossus (assembly GCF_009819705.1). NCBI lineage: Eukaryota > Metazoa > Chordata > Actinopteri > Pleuronectiformes > Pleuronectidae > Hippoglossus > Hippoglossus hippoglossus. The sequence continues at coordinate 5,438,432 of NC_047158.1, read as the reverse complement.
CTGAGCGGAGAAGAAAAGGATAATCACACTCTGCAGTGGAGATGGCTGTGAGGAGATAAACACGGCCCCCTCAGGGAAGGCAGGCAGACAAAGACAGATTTGCTTTATCTTCTTAAACAGCGACATGCGCGAGAAGGTTGATTTAAAAAGTCCAGAGATAATTGGGACCTCAGCCTGATGTCAAACCCTTTTTCCACTGACAGGACATTAAAGAACAGATGCATACAATCCTGACTATCCACACTATAAAGAATTCATTCTATTCACCGAGGAGCTGCGTGTCCACGTTCTGCATCAACCTCAGCCTCAGCAACACAACCGTGCTGAAGTTGTTCGCAGTGTTGATCCGACACACTGTTTCAAAGACTGTGATTTGCTGCTGATTTCAGACAAAACAAGATTTGCTTCAGGGATGTAGAGACAGCCGAAGAGCGTGATGATGACAATATTTCACAGTGGAGCTTAGTGTAGTGCATTTGTTTATGTTATATTAGAAGTCAAATCCGAATTGTCCCAAGATTCACTTAAGCATCCATATTTTACTTTGCATCAAGTTACCACAGAGGCAGATGTGAAACGGCACATGAGGATTGAGAGGCTGCATTTCTGGACACGCACACAAGCCATTTTTGTCATCAAGGTCAAAGTTAAAAAAAGTTTCAAAGACTTTTTAGAAGAAGATCATGCAGAACCCTGAGACGTCACACTGTGACAGAAAGAAATGTTGTTTTGTAGATTAGAGACAGTTTTATGAGCTTTCGTCACCAAGCACAACTAATTTATGTATTTGCCTTTTGTTTTGACTCTAGTATGTTGTTTTGCATTTTATAACTTACTCAACTTTTAATGTTTTAGTCTGCATGCTGATGTTTCCAGTAGGAACACAGGACACATTCAAAACTAGTGAAAAGTTGGTCCCCGGAGGTGTAGTCTGGAACACTGAGGAGGTGTTTCAGGAGCTTCAGGCTTTCTTAACATGGACTTTGGGCTTTTTTTTAACTTTGCAGAACTTTTAAATTCACAAAAAAAACACACAGTGGAAAGACACACAAATAAAAACTTTACATGTGACCTTTAATATTTTCTAACCATGTCAATAATTAGTTGTGAGAGGTGAGATTTCAAACTTTTCCTGTAGTTCTAAAGTCCACAGAGTGATGGGTGTGGTGGAAGCTGGAACTTGATGCATCAAGGAGACCAGAAGGTGGAACAATACAACAACGCCTACAGAGTAACATGAGCCACTGTCATGTCTCAGCATCCCAATTCATCTCCTTCACCTTGTGTCCCCCATTCCAACAGCACATCCACGAATGGCTAGTACTGCTGTCAGGTCATGTATGTTACATGTAGGCGTTCGCATCCTATTGGACAGTTAAGCCTAAAGCATGCACACCTAAATAACGTTGTGTCCTTACGTCTTGCTATTGATGAAATAAGCAAAAGAGTTGAAGTCGGTCTGTGTCTGGGGCATCTGACATAGACACAACAATGAGCTGCTATGTGTCCCTTTATCTATAACCTGACGACGGGTATTGCTTGGACTGAAAGGAGTATGTGTGGAATGAGGCCGGCTCTACTCTCCTAATGGTGCTGTACTGATGTAATGTGTGAGGATATTCAAACATTCCTTCACAATGGGGACCTTTTCTATTGTAGAACACATCACTGTCCTCTTTTCAGAGCCGTGAGCACCACAAGCAGAATCGCATTCGCCTTCATTGTGCCGGCGACGAGGCGTCAAAACTTCCCATTTTTCTTCTGTCACTCAGGGTGCAGTCGACAAGTAAAGAAAAAATTTGTCAAACAAGTTTCCTCGACCGCGATGGAAAATGTCAAAGGGTGAAGGTAAGAGGTGGAGGAGAATTCATAAGAGGATTGTGATTGTGACAAAGTAGGTCTAGAAGGCAAGTGAGCAGAATTCCCTTTATATAGATTCAACCATCAGATACTCCTATGAATTCCCAATTCCCAACAAGCAGGAAGCAGCAAGAATTAAAGAAGAAAACTGAGTTAAGAGACCTTCACAGACACTTTAATACATTTGTTAAGTGGAGAAAATTAATTACGATGAGTATTTTGTAATGATGATTGTAAACTAGATTAACGATGCTCTTCAATATGACATGAAATCTGTATTTATGTTTTTTGGAGCTCATACAATCGTGAAGGTTTACATGGAACTGCTGCTCTGTTGTTTCTACATTTACGTGAAACTACAATACTGGGTCATTAAATGTTGATCGTCAAACAGCATTACTTATTGACAGATAATTATCGGAACAGATGCAACAGATGAGTCAGCTGATTCAGAATGTCTGACGAGTCCGACATCGTTAACTCTGAGATGAGACGTGATGTCGAAACAAGTGACCGTCAAAATCCAAGCACTGATGGATTATGCTAAAAACCACTAAAATGTTTTTTTCCACAAATCTTTTTGATAGAGTGGATTCAGGTTTTTTTTCCCCCACTGTCTTTAATTTTGCAATGTTTTCTTGTTGTTGACATTTTCCTCATTCACCAGAGAATAATTCATGGATCTTGATGAAAACATCAGACATATTTAGGGAACCGATATCTATGAGTGTGTGTGTGTGTGATTCGGTGCAGCTTGATTTAACTGAAGGGGATTGTTGGTGGTATTTTTACTGAGTGATATTCTACTTTAAAAAGCTCTAATCGTGGTTGCCCAATTCTTTTGGGTCATCTCACTCAGTTAACAACCTTCCTACGTAAAAAACAACAAACGAACCTCAGTCTAGCTCTTTTCATTGAGGACGTGGGCGACCCACCTGACCTGCAGTCACCTGATTACCCACACCCACCTCTTCACCTGTCTTCCATCAGCCCCTCAGCCCCGTGTTGTATTTAAGCTGCTGCAGTTTCCCATCAGCCTTTGACAGAATGTCTGTCATGCTGAACCCGCTGCACATGTTTTACCCTGAACTGCATTTTTAGATTTTCTGCCTTTGCCCAACAGACTTCACCCTCCCACCATTCCCTTTGTTTCTTTGTCTTGTGGATTTATGTAAAAGTGTAGCGCTGCTCCGTTTGAATCCTGCCTGTTTTGTTGTTGGAAATCTCCTTGAATGTTGAGTTTCTGATTCTCTGATGAATTGCAGACACGTTGTTGTTGATGAATCAAGTGTCTTTACTTAATGCTGCATGAGGAGAAGCTGCTCACAGGGTCTTGGAGTTTCTTGTCTTATTAAATTTAAAAGGTTTCTGACCTCATGATCCAATCAGTCATGTTACAGCCTAGGATTATTTCAAATTCAACTAATGCTAAGAAAATAATAACTTAAGCTGCCAAGCAGAAGATGCAGTTATATTTATTTAGTTACATTTTATTTGTCTGTTATTTAACCCTTTCTTTTGGCCGACTCTCATATTATTTTTACTCTTGGTTATAGAGGGAAAATTATAATGTTTTGAGCAAGTATGACAGTTTGCTTTACAGCAGAGTTGCAAATTAGTGATGTACATGTGTGTGGAAAAAGACGTTCCAAATTTTTACTCAAACAGAAGACGAGTCCTGTCAGTTCAAGGGTGCAACAATAACGTCTGGATGTTAATGATGTTTCATCTGACTTCCTCACAACTCAATACATTGATGAAGATTAAAACTAAACTTTTCCACAACAACCTGTGATGGGAGGCCGAAGTTTGAGATCTCAATGAACTGCAAGTCAAGATACCAGTGAAGAAATGGGGTGTGTGTGTTTTTCTTTCTTTGTCTTCTGGTCGTGTTTTACAGAATTCAACTTCTTTCCTTTCTTTACACCATTTCCCACACATCCATCCACAGCAAGCAACTGAATCATACTTTATAGTTGGATTTTTGTTCTGTCTTTTATGTAATTTTCAGTTAATGTGTTCTCCTCTCCCTCGGCTGCGATGCGACAACACAATATCTTGTATTGTTCTGCCAGAAAATGCTCAGTCACTGAGAAATTATTGCAAGCTGGTTGTTTTCTAAAAGTCTGTCTTGTGAAGGGGAGCGAGCTGAACTGTGCTCAATATAAACAGAGACACGTTGAGGACAAAATCACCACTAACGGCAACATTCAGATTTTTTTTTTTTTCTGTTGGTGTCTGCTGAATGGGGAAACAGCAGCTCGCAGTGCAAATGAATGAGACCGCTCAAATGTTAATGAAAAAACACAGAAGAAAGTGATTGTTTCTGAGCCGGGAAAGTCTTCATTTATCACCAGGAGGAATCAGAACGAGGAGGGGGGGGGGGATGTGAGACCGTTTCTATTGAGGAGAAATGAATGAAGACTTTAGCTGAGGTAAGGGTTCCTGGCTGAGGTGATGAATTGGTGGAGGTTTATTATCACCGTACAGTGTGGTGATATAATCTCAGCTTTTCCATAAATCCCTGCCTGTGTCCTTGGTTTAAATTTACGACACACTGCAAAACTTTTTTTGTGTGTTTTGTAATTTTTTTTAGGACCAATTTGCGTTAGAGACCTTAGGGAGTGACACAGATGTAAAGTTTGTGGTGGGGGGTCCCCCTCCCAGTTGCATGTATATGGGAAATGCACCAACACATAAGTCGACACCTGTGCCGTCTTTCCACCAGGTATACATATTCATACGACCTTTTTGAATGTGTCTGACTATATACATTCAGCTTCACATGCTGCCTCAAGCTCCAGTCAACATCTGGTCCTCAGGTCACACTCGGGTGTCTTTCAGCTGTGGGCACGTTGCTGGAGGTGAGTGGAGTATTAGACCTGCCTGCAGTATCTCTCAAAGTGCCCTGGAGTGCAGGGATCTTTAAGGCAAAACTGTTCTCTCTGGATCCTGTGACTTTTGAAGAATTTTATACATGTAACAAGACGAATTTGAAGGGGAAAATTGTTTTGTATTGCCTTGTGCAGGACTGTGTATGAAGATGGACGACATGATAGCTCGACCCTCTGATCCCATTTGAACCTCCTGGGTAGCTGGAGATCCTCTGGCTGAGGTCTCCTGACTGTTCCAGACACCAGACTAAATACTAAAGAGCCCTTGCTGTCGGGGTGCGAAATGAGGCTGTCAGTCATCTTTTTAAATCCCTTCGTAGAATTCATTTCTGAAAATGCACTCTTTGAAAAGTCTGTCCAGATTGCATTTGAGTTTTTAATTATCACTTGAAGTACTTCTAAATGGTCTATATTTATATAGAGCTTTTCAAAGCTCTGTACAGTATAGTTTTGCCATTCATCTATTTATACAGTGCGTCAAGGTGAAGCACTTTCTGTATTATGCACTCAAACGCTGTCGGCACAGTTGTCAGGGGCATTTGGGGGTTAAGTATCTTTCCTAGGGACACTTCGGCACGTAGAATGGTGGAGAGTGGTATCAAACCGCCAACTCTGATTAGTGAACGACACGCTCTACTCCCCTCCGCCTACTAAAACCTTTTCTTGAATTTGATCTGAGCTGTTTATTTTATTTCTGTCTTTAACTGTCTTGCTAATAGTGAAACACTTTGTAAAAGCTACATAAATGTTATATTTTGATCGCCACCTGGTGGCTGGCTCCAGTATATGCCATAAACCCTGCCTCCTCGATGTTAGCAGATGGGACGTGAGCCTTTTAGAGTACAAATTCAGTTTTTCTCCAAGAGGGTTCCTGTCATTTTAGGTAGGTCTTATCGCACTGTGTTCATGTTTCTGAGTTTTTTTTAAAATTATTTGATATCAATGATCTCTACTGCACAGACTCAGAGAAATGGTTGTTTGCATTTTTTGTTCTGAATAATTAACTCATGTATCCTGCACAAGCGTTGAAATGGCAGGTTTGATATTTGGACCAAAGTGCACAGCGCCGTGGGCGAGGTGTTGAGGTGCAGGCTCAGGTGAGCACCTCCAGCTGCTGCAGGGGGGGTGATTGGCACTGCTGACTCTAGTTAGCTCATAACTCCCCTGCTTAAATGTTGCAGAGATCTTCCACAAACAGAGGAGAGCTGCACACACAGACTCAAAGTGTAAATCCAAGATGATCACATCAGAAAAATATTTATGAAAAGAACCGTTGCAGGGTGGCACAGACTGTTTTGTATTCAGTGTGCAGCTCAAGTTTGATGTGCTTATGGTGCCGAGTTAACCCACTGCAGTAACCTCTGGTGTTACGAAGTGGTTAAAGCTCGCAAAAAACCCAAACAATTCAAATGTATAACTTTTTAAAGGATTTGTACAAGTTCTATTGTGTTCAGGGTTTGAGGAATGTCTTGGTAAAAATTAGGTGCAATTCCCAGTCATGCTTCATCACCTGCAAATGAGAATTTATATCTACATTGGGAGCAACATTGTTGCACCTCAATGTTTCTGCAGTGGCTCAGAACGCACAAATCCAACTTACCTGAAGGTCTCCTGAGTCTAATTTCCTCATTTAGTAGCAATCTGCCACCTCACCAATACTGGAACAAACTAGTGAACTCATTAGATGTAGGCAAAGCAAGCAACACTCTGTGGGTGGGAGCAGACTGACGAGTATTGATCAGCACTGACAAGAGAAACGGTTTCAGTTTCCTTTCCTCTCTCCCAGAGTAAATATGATCCGTCTGCCTTACAATCCTTATCAAATTGTGTGTGTGTGTGTGTGTGTGTGTGTGTGTGTGTGTGTGTGTGTGTGTGTGTGTGTGTGTGTGTGTGTGTGTGTGTGTGTGTGTGTGTGTGTGTGTGTGTGTGTGTGTGTGTGTGTGTGTGTGTCTTCTTTAAGCAACATGTTTGCTGCTTGCAACAGAATCCGAATCCCGCCGTTTCATACTGATGCAATAATACCATCAGGGAGAAATGACCTGTGTAATCCCCACAGACACAGTAGGTCATCATGTTGCCTTCTCTAATCCTTACAACTGTTAAATCTGATACAGTTTCTCTTCATCACAAATTATTTCCTGTCTCTTCCACTGTGGGAGGAGACTACAGGGACCTCAGCTTGCCCGAGTGGAGCCATTAGTTTCCCTCCAGTAGGCCTACGAAGATTTGACGCTTCTGTGTGACAAACCCTGGATAAAGATCTTGCAAAATTTGATATCACAGCAGGGAGCTGGACCAATGTTTTTAAATCTTCCACCAAAAACGTCACAAGACGACAACTTGAACACAATGTCAGTGATTCCGATTTCAGATTATGAAACCTTCTTTATCGCTCTGCTTTGGTTTGTTGAAATGACTCATTCTGCACGTCTCAATACTTGAGCCTTTCACACAGACAGAAGATGGATGGGATGAGTGATTTTGACGGGTCTCATTTTTTTGAATGGGATGGAGCTTGAGGAGGTGGAAAACAAGTGACCAACAAACCATGTCTGAAGTCAGCGTCTCTGTATTTCACTGTTATTTTAAGGTGCATAATGAGGATAGTAATATGCACCTACATAGGCGGGTGCACAGTGCAGCTGCTACACATATATATGCTTGTGCAGGAAATGAAACAGTTTTCTCTGCAGGGAGCTGTTTTCCCTTACTACCTGGAAAATGCGCCATTAAAACCCACGATATTCTTATTATGTGGCTTCACTGAGCCTAACAACTGCGATCTCATTGATCCTTCACCTTTTTCTTTTTTTTAAAGCAACACTATGCATCATTTTTTTCCTATTTTGTAAAAACTGCAGCTTGATTAAAGTTTGTTGGTTCACTTACTTTGAATACAGTGAATATTTCCTCTTTCATTTCCACTCCTCAGCCTAAATGTTTGCTTTTGCTCTAGGTAACGTTGGTGAGCAGGTACGATCTCCTGTGAGAAGTGTGGAACTCACTGATAGTCACAGCTTCAATTCTCAGAATTCGGTCCATCAAGTTCAAGAGTAATGCTGAACTGTACTTAGAAGTCATTAAAAACCACAGTTTATCTTCAATCTCTCGTGAGAAACTTGAAATATGAGAATTCTGAACAGTTTGCTGCATTTGTTACAGCAGCAGCTCCTCTGGTTCAGGAAGCCGGAGATCATGGGCAATATCCACATTTCAGTTGAGTTTCAGTTCAGTGAATGGGACTGAGCAGTCAGAGCTCCGCTCAACACATTGATATACTTTGTTTCTCCACATGAAAACCACTTCATCGCTCAGACACCGAGCCAAACAGAATGAATCACCACGTGTGACTGCAGAGGGAGAAGATGCATTGTGTTGCTTTTAATGGAATGAGGGATCGCACTCACCGGTTTGAACACACTCATGATTAATGTAGAGACAATTTACAACCCTTTCTAACATCTACCATTTCAATTCTTCTGCTGTTTTAAACAGTCAGAAGTGGATTCAGACTCGAGACATGACTTCAGATCGTTGAATAACATCACTTTGGTTGAGTTTCTTTAGTTTTCAATACTTTCTTGCACAATTAGCAGTAAAACTATGGGTAAACCAACCCAATCCTCTTAGACTCCCCAGGTGATGCTCTTGCTGTAATGACACTGTACGTATGTATGCAGTATAACAACCATGTGTTTTTTGCTGTAACAGACCCTTGATTAAACTCACTGATTTGGCTCCTGCAGAGCACATGGATCAAAGCGAGCGATAGAACAAGTTCCACAGAGGTGAACAACACCTCTCCTACAGTTCTCTCCTTCTCCTCCTCCCCTCTCACAATCAACAGCTCCCCACACACCGAGTATTGCCTGTCCGCCGTAATCAGAGCCGTGTCACAGCCTGCATTCAAACTGAATCATTTTAATGCGTCGAGCTTCCTCCATGCAGTTAAGTCAGGTGAAAATGAAAAATCTGTTTTAACCTGAGGTGGAGATTAATTCATGGAGGAAAATAGTTTTGCGCAGTCTCGAGAATTAACATTTGGTATCTTTCGGATCCATTGGAATTTAAGGTGTGTGTACAGATGACATATGTTCAAATGTGTTTTCAAGGTATCAGAATGAGGTAAACTATTAACTTAATTTTTACGAAACGTTTAGCATATGTAATGGCTATGAATATCTTGTGCAGTATAAGATAGAATATGAAAAGTTTATTTGTTGTAATATTTATTTCATGAATGTTTTGTTGAAGAAACTATAGCTCAATTTCACCTCGGCACATGTCCTCTTGTTTATCAGTAGTGAAAAAGGGTTTTACATCGGGCATTTCTTTTTCCTGTCAGTGGGAGCAGCACACGCTCATGTCCTTCTCTTCTGGCTACAACCACACTACTATACGTTTTCGTTTGAAAATTCATTACCAAAACGAGGTATTTTTGCACCGCTGCAGCTACTGCGACATTTTGGATGTGGTCAGACTATCCAGATGTTTCCGAAAACTGCTACCTGACTAAAAGACAATGTTGTTGGAAGCTGTAATTAAAGAGCACATGATCGTCTTTATGGCAGTGGATGTTTGTTTGCCTTCTTACAGCTTCATTTCTTTTGTTCCAAGAGCTTTAAAAGTTTAGATCTCGTAGCGTGGCAAGAAATGCTCATGGATTTTAGTGTGTGTGTGATGCTTCTTTTTCAGCTGCCTTCAAGAAGTGTTCCCCCGCTTTGGACTGGACCGTACTTCCTGCAAATTATGTTCTATAACGCTTTTGATCCAGGGACTGTATTTTCTTCTAAAAGCTCCGCAGTGGCTTCATTAAATGGAGCTAAAAGATGCAGGCAAACTGAAATAAGTGACGTCAGCAGTGTGATGTCTGTGCCCGGACTTGCCAATGCTGATCCCACTGGTTCCCTGAGCTGAGACAATAAGTTCAGCTGAGTTTCCACCACTTAAATCATGGTGGGCTCCCTCATTTGCCTCTAAACTTGTGCCAGCCTGCATTTGCGGGCAGGGGTGTTGCATCAGGGTAGGCAAATCAGGCAATCGCCTTGGGCCCCAGAGAACGGCTGATCCACATTAACATCGATCTTGAGAACCCTCTTAGATTCTATGATGGACTATGCACAGGAGACTTCAGCACCACAGTCAGAAACTCCCTGAGGCCCTATGCTACTAACTTTCTGCCAAAATCTTTGTAAATTTAGAGGTTTGGTTGTAGACTGGAATATCCATGTGTTTCCTGCAGTGGTGGGATTTCAGTTTGGTTCAATGTAAGCCCTCTGAAGACCCTTTTAAACAAAAACTGTCACAAACGGCTACGCTATCGATACAGAACATAATGTACTTTTGCAGTAGTACTGCTTTGTAAAATATCTCTCCCTGACTTTGGCTCATATATTAGAAAGCACCGAATCAGGTTGAGGGGTACGAGCATCATAAACGGTGTGTCACAACCTCAGGACTTAGGAACAGGCGATCGCATTAGCTGCACCATCTGTTACAAGGCATGTTAACCTTGTTTGAAATTCCACATCGCTCAATGAGAGACCAAGGTGATCTGCAGCGTGTATAACTTGGGGAATAACGGTACAAATGGACAATGGGTGTAAGAGGCCGCCATTGACTGAGCTACGCATTTATATTAATGGTACATATCTGACGTGGGGCTTACAGCAGTTTAGCACCTTTCCTTTACCAAGGCCTTCACAGCTTGACAAAATTAAAGGAGACATTACTTTTTCAGTGTTTCTTGTTGTATAGGTTTTTTTATTAATGTAGTTCTGCAAAGTTAAAAAGCCAAAAGTCTGTGGTATATGGAGCTCCTCCTCCTCCCCACAGAGGACAATCGTCAGTAGTCCGGATCATACTGCCAGGGAGTCGTGATTCCCACATTCGAATGAAGTCTGACACACCCACTAACAAAACAAGGTAACGACAGTGGTGGCCGATATTTCCTACAAGCACCAATCACTGCAGAGTGGGCCAGATGGCCAATCAGAGCAGACTGGTCTTCATCAGAAGGGGGGTCTTAAAGAGACAGCAGCTTTAACTAAGTGTTTCAGACGGAGAAAAGTGATGCGTTTTCTGAACATTAGAGCAAGTAAACCTGTTTAAGTAATAACACAAATTTAAAATAATGAACCTGAATATGTTCTCCTTTAATGCTCTGTCAAATACTCAGATTGGAACGGAATACTAACTATTAATCCAAAGAGATGCCTTTTTGTTTTTTTTGTCTGTTTTAAGAATATAATAAATCTTTGTATAAAGTTGCTAAAATCCCCTTTACTCATCCGGAGAACCGCCAACTGTCATGATTTGGTCCCTTGAGCGCTTTCTTTGTTGAACTTCCTGTTTTAATTTGAACTGTGTTCTCATTTGAGTTGTACCTCCTGCCTTTTGTTTTATTTCCTGCCTGCCATATGTTGTACCTGCGTCTTATTTGTAATTAAGCCTTCTATATTTTGCATTTCACCTTATACAATTGTTCGTATTATGTTTTCCATTGAGTGCATTAAGTCAGTTTGTTAGTGTTTTTCTTTATTAAGTGACCTATGTTTGGACTATTATTGTATCAGTACAGTACTGGATTTTCACAGCCCTGTTTTCTTCTGACTTGAGAAAAAGGACAAAAAAAATGTAATTTGATTTATACACTTATATGCAGTTTAACACATGTTATATTTTGTACCCCAGTTCTTTAGAACATACAATAAATACTTCACCTTTAAATAAAATACAAATACTACAATATACAATGTGGTGTCCTTGGTAAAAGAAAAAATATATTTCAATAAACTTTAAGCGTCTATAGTGTTATAGCTTATTTGACACAAACTATGAGAATCTCAGGGTGTCACCACACTGGTGGAGTTTCTTCTCAAATCATTATCCATTTAATCACTGTTATAAAACACAATGAAATGAAAATGCACTATTTCTCTCGCAGGTTTTATATACACAGCCAAATGATCTCCCATAAATGGAAGAAGGTTATAAGTAATAAACCGCACCTCCTCCATGTTAGCAGATGGGACATGGACCAAATTAATTCAAAAGTACACGTTAAATACATTTTTCTCAAAGTTGATTTCAGTGATTTTACGTGGTGCATACACCGATGTATGTTCACGCATACATGTGTCTGATAAGTTTGCTTTTAATCATTTATTATTTAAAGTGCTAAAACGTCATGATTGACAGCTAAGACTGACTCATGATTGGTCAAGCACATATCCGCAGGATCTAGATTGTAAGTGTAAGATGGCGGAACTCATATCTGGGATATTTTAGTTTCATTTTTGTACAGCGGGATGAAGTGGAGACTCATCATCCATCTTACAGTCTATGGTACAGACAGGTCTCTGCAACCAGGGGGGCCCAAACTAGATCCTCCCAATTTGTAACCCTATACCTCTAATGAATCCCTTTAGCTTAAAAAACGATGTTTCCAAAAGACAGAGCCTCTGTTTCAAGTCCTTGGCTAAGCTAACCAGCTTCTGGTTGTATATCTTATTTACTGTTCTGGCATGAGAATTGTATCCGTTTTCTCTTTCTAACTCTCAAAACGACAACAAGTTATACAATTTCCAGTGCGGTGAAGTGGCTATTGTTGCCTTCGTATGCAGCAGACCGACTGCTGCGGCGTCTCCCTCCTGGCCGACCTCAGAGCCAGCCAGACCTCTTGTTGTAGAATGACTAACTCCACATTACAGAGCGCAGAGTCAAGAAGAGCTGGGAAACACTGTTGTAAAGTCTATTTGAAAGCTATTACTGACATTGCATCCCGCTCAGGTACATAATTTCCCATCCCCAGTAACTCCACGTTTCTCTGGTGTCCTAATTTGTGGTGTGGGTATATTGCTATTTTCTCGTATAATGGGCCGAGCAGAGGAGCGATGGCCACGCTGCTGTATGGTTGGATTCTTCTTCCTCCTCCTCCTCATCCCTCCACTCATTACTCCTGCTCGGGTATGTGTGGCAGCAGCGAGGCCAGGTCTCCCTTCACTGCAGGTCAAACGGCTGCGCTCTCTTCCTCTCGTCTCATTCTCATCATGGGAGTCGGGGATAGAGGGCGAATCTCCCGGGGAAACAGAATCTAGACCAAAGCCTTCCTGTGTGCTGACCTCATAATTAAATTGGCAGATTAAATTCTCTCTTATTGTGGAGGATTTAATGAATATTCACCAGGCTTCGGATCGTCTTGGTGATGTGAGCTTTGCTTTAGTTATCACACTGACCCCATCAGACTTCAGCCTTCCCTGTGCTCATCTGCGCGGCACACACTGAAGACCTTTTGACTTAACAGATCTGCACTCTAGTGATACTGAATACTTGTATGTAATATTCATTATTAGTAGATTCACAAATTCGTGGATGTCTGTGACATCATTTTCAAAAGTCTTTGTTTCTGTCTGTCAAGACTAAAATGCAACTCCTAACTTTTTTTCGAAATAAAGCGTTGGCAGACCCAGGAGTAGTGTGGACATCCGGTGTAAAGGTAGCAAAAGTGATGCGTTTTAAAACCAATACATATCCATGTCAATCAACAGTGCATACATCTTATGAAATGACATTTAAATTTACTAGATCCAGATTTGTATTTGGATCTATACCAATGCATGGATTCAATTCTCAAATTGGTAAAGGCCTGTTTTTTACACAACTTGCAATGTTAACGTTTCATTGAAATCCATTCAGTAGTTTTTGCATTATCCAGCTGATGAAAGGAGCTAAAACATATCCTCCTTAGTGGAGGTGAAAATGGTGCAGTCTGACTCACGGTTGCACCGGGGCTGCACGGGGTGCATGTGTCGCAGGTGACTGCTGCGTCGCAGATCTGCTGCATCCTGCGCACTTCAGTTGTTCACACAGGGAACGTGTCTGCTGCAGAGCTGCCCTGGGAGTTTCTGGTACGACTGTATTTTCTCAAATAAAAGAAGGGCTATGCCCTCGACTAATTCCCACGACTTTCTGTACCTGTTTCAGACATTGAAATAATCATTATCACTGTCTATTTAATTGTGAACTGTATGCGGTGAAAACAGGCAAAACCATGACTCTCCAAAAGAGCAGCACAGCTTGCACACATTAGACACTGCTCTAACCTGATGGGACCGAAATGAGAAGTAGGACATTTCGCAAAGCAGCACCCCCACATCCAGTGCGGCCCAGGTGTCGCAGCAACACCAAACCTCCACCGAGCAACAGCGCCCTCTGCATCAATGTGGTGATTCATTCTGTTGAACTCTGTGTCCGAGGAAGGAAGTGGTTTTCATGTAGAGAGAAAAAAACGATGTCTATCAATGTATTGAGCCGTGCTCTGATTGCACAGTCACACACATTGAACTGAAAACTGAGCTGTGGATATTACCCATGATCCCCGGCTTCCTGAACCAGAAGAGTTGCCGCTGTAACAAACTTTGTTTAGAATTATTTCTATTTGAAAAGTTTCCTCACTGATTATTGGAGATAAACGCTTGTTTTTAATGACTTCTAAGTCATTGATCTACAATTCAGCATTACTCTTGAACTTGCTGGACCTGATTCAATTGAAGCTGTGACTGTCAGCTCCACACTTCTCACAGGAGATCGTACCTGCTCACCAAAGCAAACGTTCAGTGTGAGGGGCGGGAATGAAGGAGGAAACTTTCTCCCTGTTCCAAGTCAGTGAACCAACTAACTTTAATCAAGCTGCAGTTTTTGAAAAATTAAAGAAATTATGCATGGAGTTGCTTTAAAAAAGTCAACAGATTAATGAAATTGCAGTTGTTGGGCTAAGTGAAGCCAGAAAATACAAACATACCCTGGGTTTTAATGGCCGATTTTCCAGGTAGTAAGGGAAAACGGCTCCCTGCAGAGAAAACAATTGAAGCTGTGACATTCAGTTTCACACTTCTCACATGAGATCATACCCACTCACCAAAGTTACATAGAGCCAGAGTTCAGGGAATGAAAGAAGAAAACATTCTCCCTATTCCAAGTCAGTGACCCATCAAAGTCATTTTCGTCAAACTGTTGTTGGAAAGTTAAAGTTGCGTTAATACACTCAATCCATGCAGGTGAAATGCTTCTCATGGTAAATCTATAAAACTATCAGAGATGGAAAACACTGTCTGTCTGTCCTTTGCAACAGCTCTGTTGTGACACAGATTTTCCATGTAGATGTGAGACTGAGGTGTGTGTGTGTGTGTGTGTGTGTGTGTGTGTGTGTGTGTGTGTGTTATCTATGGCCCAGAAGAGGAGGAGAAGGAGGACAGGTGGAGGAGAGCTGGGGATATTTTGGGACGCTCCTTTTCATGCCATTATTTCTGTCATTCTGATGGTTAGGCATTCATTAGGCTTGTCCAGCCGCTGCCCTGAACCCTTCCACAGTGGCAGTTAATATGTAATGTGATTTCCACTGTGTGAATGTGATTATACTGTGACAGACAGTGGAGGGCAGGATGCAAGGGCAGATGCAGACAAACAGGGAGGGAGGTCCTGCATAATGAGGAGTGTCTTCTCGTCCCGCCAAAGAAAACATTGAAGCTGACAGGAGCAAGATTTGAGCAGTCCAGACAAAACACACGAAAACAAAATGACACAAAGGAGCTGTGCAAACTGTTTCCCCGGGGAAATGAAACTCGCAGCGGGATGTCCTCTTTGGTTTTGCGTGTGGCTGACATGTAGAAGAAACACTGTGAGGTAACTGCTGTGTCTCAACTGAAGCACAGTAACACACTCCAGACAGGACCACTGCACAGATACCACCTGTCTGAGGTTTTCACAAAACCTGGAGAAAACGCTGCAGGATTGTTTTTCTCCAGCACAACTTGCAAGTGCAACTTAGTGCAAACTGAGCCAATAAAACATATTTGAATATTCATTCATCGTATGACAAACAGGGTTTTACTGGGGTCGGAAACAAATTCTGCATTCACCATGTATTTGGACATGACAGCAATATATAGAAGAAAGATTTTAACATACTCCTTAATGAGTATTTCAGCTACAGACTAAAGATGGATGGCTCATTTTCTCCCCGTACAAATGGGGGGCTAACATATCAGTGGCTGCCAGTCTGCACTAAGTCATGTGGAGTCTGTGAAATAGTGATTGTAGTGTGGAGCCACAGTGTCGAGGTCCTGTCTGATACACGTACTCGACCAATGGCTAGTCTGTCTCAACTGAACCATGATGTTTCACCCCATTTTTATACGTTCAAATTACTGATTAAATCCAAATGAGAAGTTTGGCCTCAAGTGTTTACTCACTGTGACGTCACCCACTGGTTTGTGAGCTGCAGTTTTAAAGCCTCGCATCTGGCATTTTTCCAGCGCCATCTTTTTTTTTTTTTTTTAAACCAGAAGTAACCATTTTTGGAGGAGCAGGGGGTGGCGCCTGACAGCGACAATGAGGACACTGCTCACTCACCATTGAGTCATTAAAGAAATTAAAGATTTCAGGCGCTCCTGCATTGGCTTCACTTTCCAGACTCTTCAACATCCATTTTTATGTTCAGTCTGTTTGGCCCATGTCCCATCTGCTAACTTGGAGGAGGTGGGCCTAATGACCTATACTGCAGCCAGCCACCAGGGGACAATCCAGATGGTGTAGCTTCACTTTAGGGAGCTGTCATGTTGTCCGTCTTTATATACTCACTGATATCAGCAAACGGTACACAACACTAGTTACTCTCAGCCCCAGTTTGTATTTTTCAAGATTTTCTCTCCGGAATCCAGAATCAAATTCACCAAAAACCTCAATAAATTCTTCTCTGGCAGCTGCTTCTCATCAATTACACTCAGTACAGCAGGCGAACACCATGTTGATCGACGTGCAATAAGCCGATTCATGCTTAGTGTTGGAGGCTTATTGATGCACACATCTGTTTCGCTATCAGCTCACCACTAACTTCCAATCACATTCAAGTGCACTGGGCTTCACAAACTTATTTTCCTCCAGTCTCTCGGATCCTTGGATGAACTAATCCTGAAATCCTGTTCCTGCTGTTCTGCCATTGTCTAAATGACTCTAATCAACCCAAATGAGTCACCCCACTTTTTGCTTGTTAATTCATCGATTTGTCATAATGACGTTGCCCACACCCAGATCCCATTTCGGTGAAACGTGGTGAAATGATTTATCTCTCCATGAAAACCTAATACTTTAATAATCACACTGATAATCCAAAGGGAGGTGATTCAAGTCCATCTGAAATCAAGGTGCAGCTTTTGTTACATTGACCCTGAGAACATGCTGCATAATTCATGAACCACTACGTGTTC
Organism: Hippoglossus hippoglossus; assembly: GCF_009819705.1. Lineage (NCBI taxonomy): Eukaryota > Metazoa > Chordata > Actinopteri > Pleuronectiformes > Pleuronectidae > Hippoglossus > Hippoglossus hippoglossus. Next base: position 5,421,412 of record NC_047158.1, on the reverse strand, counting down.
ACTCTCACCTTGTATTTGTGCTGCTGAACATGTGGATTTACAGTATTTTGTATCATCCACACAGAGGTTCGAGAATTGAACGTTCCCACATAAATCATACAGTGTTATGAGTGCAAACGGCCCGAGCAACTGTGGTGAACACTGAGGAAAATAAATCATTTATCACCTAACTGCACCGTTGAACCATGCAGTGGTGAAATAGAGGAGGTGGGCCCCAGAGTGCTTTGTCACCGAGTCACAAAAACAACTCCAGTCTGTCGCCGCTGGACTGAAACTTACAAAGCGTGAGTTGCAAGTTAAATGAAGGTTACGAGTCAGGCGTGGGTGTGAAGGTAAGCGAGCGCTGGAGGAGCTGAGCTATGAGGCCGAGCCAAACCTCTGATTGGTTGGTTAATCGCCTTCTTAAAAGAGGACAGTGGTTCTTTGTGCTGGGGTCTGTTGCTTTTACTCCGACAACTTGTCTTATGGAGGAATATGATCATTAGTGAGAGTTAACAACTTAGTGGCCCTATTAAGGCTTCTAAATGAGACCAATTTGCAGGCGTGAGCGGCAACACGCTGGAATTGGATTCAATTAAGGCTGCTGAAGGTGTTTGGAACTCATAAGTATGAAAACTAATTCCCACTGAGGCTCTGTTCATTTTGGAGCAGCAATGGAACATTGTGTCGACAGAATTTCTCATGGATTTTATTCAGCATAAAATTTCCTGGTCCCTCTAACATCTCCTTGCTCTCTCCTGTAGGAAAATACAGTGACAAGTCAGCAGCTTGCCGGCCGCTCTCATTTCCCCCGGATATATCGGCGGGATCACAAGGTGTCGCAGATTTATGGCTCCCTAGACTTGCGGTGGCCAATCTGATTCAGCAGATAATTGCTGGGTATGAGCTGTTATCAACTGGACAACCAAGGTACCTTGATTTATTACCCAGATTCTGAGGTTAACTTCATCAGGCGGGCTGTCTGAGCAGGAGGGGACAAGACGAGGAGAACAAGGGAGTTTAGTCGAGAGCAGGTGGAGCTGACGGAATGTAAAAGTAAAACCGCTGGCAGCAGGTTGCTCAGCTCTCAGTGGCTGCAGAGCTAGTGATTACATGAACATGTGCCAGGTAAAACGTACACATTGTGAATTTCAGTGCAGCATATCGGCAACAAAGAATCTGGTCTTAAGAAAGTCTAAAAAAATATGTAAATAAAGTTAAAGTGCTCAAGAGAAGCAGCTGTCTGATTGGCTGATGGCTTTAGAAATGCACTGTACAGTCAGCAGGAGGGAAGGGAAACCATATAATGGCTCATTTAGGAAGCCTTTCCGTATAGAAAGAAATCCATTTCATATAATGTAACCATTACTGCCCTCATACTGTACATCCATGCATGGTTGTTTAACAATTCATCCACTTGAGCTACTGCTCCCCTTCAGCTGTTTCTTCTGTATCCGTGAGCTCTCAGAGGACAGGCACAAATAAGAACATGAATGCAAGTATGGACAAAAGGCTTTGTCCGTTTCTGTATCTAATGCCGAGCATGAATGAGCCAAAGTCGGCTGTCAAACATAGAAGAGAGAAAGAGAGAGAGAATTTGAATGAGTACAACTTCCAGGCCCCTCTCTCCCTTTCTGCCAAGTCTTCAAAGCCCCTCTCTCGTACATGATATTTACCACAGTGACAGAAGAGGCCAGTAAAAACCACATGGAGACTTTCCAAATGCAATAACACAACGCTATAATCGAAAACTAGCTATCGTCAGCATGGGCAGCATTGGATTTTGGGAATTTGCATTACGACCTCTAGGTGGCTACAGAAGAGCCAGATTTCTTTTTGTTTTTACAAGGTTTTCTATTTTCATTACTTCTGTCAGATCATAGTGATAGTTTTAGTGAATATTATATAAACAAAAGTTATTTTTGTAAATGTTCTCTTACTATAGATTCATGTATTCAATCAAGCTGCACTAAACTAACACACTCACAAATACCAGTTACATATATTTCCGAAATCACAATGTTAAATAAAATCCTGGATATGCACCAATATGCCTAAAGACCTATATGCTTCCACCAATTCTTGTAAAAATCCACAACTAAACGCTTCGGTGTCAATGACTTTTAACTGAATGTTTATTGTTGCTGGTTTGACAAATGAAGACGCTTGAGCAGAATGCATTTTCACATTGTGTGGGAACTAATGCAACTGATTGTGTGGGAGTAAAATGACATCAATGGTCTCTTCAAGGATATCCCAGGGTAACCAGGGAGATCACACTCCTCTGTACCTCACTCCTCCGTTTGCCACAGGGCACAATGGAGTGCTCTCTCATCACTATCCTTCTCCTTTCCACTGTGACGACAGGCTCTTTTTAAAATGCCACCCACAAGGGCCAAAAGACGATTGCCGCAATGTGATTGGCCCTGCTGCAGTGCTGTCTGGTTGCTATGGCGAGGCTAGGTTTTGAAAGAGCTGATTTTCATACGTCTCGAGAGGATGTAGTGACGCCTATATGGCATGGCTGGTAGGTGATTTGTCATATGTCTCTTAAATCAGAGGCAGATCAGATTAATGTTTAATGAATTTTAATGATCGCTGTGAGGAAAATGGGTCACTCCGGCTTCGGCTGCGGAGCCATTGTTGCCGTCAGCGTTTGGAGAACTGAAAGACACCAGAGTGAAACACAGCTCCATATTGTCCCGTTGTACTGGAAACTAGAGAAACAGGTGTTCAGGCATGTTAACACTGACCTTCACCTCGTTTACGAAACTGCAACTAAACACAATTAATATACCTGATGATAATAATAATAAACAAATTGTGTAAAGAAACCTAACTCCAGCTCTCACTGCAATCCGCTCCTACACCTTTATAAAATCCATTGTACTCTTTGATTATCTATTAATTACCGAGTAAATGTTGCATTAGTCACAGACGGTACATATGGACCGTGGTGCCGTGCATGTGGAATTGATTTCCCTGCCCTCCGTTTCCAAAGGATAACCGAGAAGATGAATTATTCAGAAAGTTCACACCTCTCAATGGAAGGTTGACCTTTAAGAAGGATTTTAGCCTCACTTGTTAGCATCTGACTGATAAACCCAGAGCTCTAGCTGCGCTGCGAAGATCGTGGGGGGCGAAATGTCAAGTACGATGGGGTTATTTTTTGAGGCGATTATCGTCTGTTTTTTGTCTTGTGGATGCCTCAAACTGCCACGAAAAACTTCCAGACGCCTCGCATTTGATCTGAGCGATTGTAAACTCATTATTTGGCTGTAAATTGAGGCAAATTAAACTACTTCATCATCGCGGTTCCGCCTCGAGGTTCCGAACGGCAGAGTCTGTGCACAAATGAAGTGCTGCCGTCATGTAGTATTTAGGCCTTTGAGCACTGATCCAGTCGGAGAAGCTCAGGTGAATGTTCCCATAAATTACATTCACTTTCAAACTACGCCAATGAAAACAAACTTGGCACTTGATTTCGACTCATTTGTGAGTTTTACATGGAACAGACATGTTTTCTTCATCCGATGAAATCCCTAGAAATGTCAATATGGATTTAACTGTTTCATAGCTCCTCCATCACTGCTCTTATAGCATCCAGAAGAAAAACAAGAAGCAGAAGTATGTATCTCTAGATGGCTTGAATTGCAATATTCCCGCCATCAATCTGAAAGAGAATAAAACATTTGCCCACTACACATGGTTTTCTTTCCAAGTATAATTCCCAGATTGCTGTATGTATAAAATTCACATCCCCATACTTTCCGTTCATGCATTTTTGAGAAGAAAAGGATCCAAAGGCCAGTGATACTTTGATCACTCACTGGTTTGTTTGTTAGAGAATCAGGCTTCAGTTAAAAAAAAAAAGGAATCATGTATTTTTTTTCCCTCTTTCACTTTGAATTGATAAACCATCTGCTCCCGTGACAGTTCAGTGCAGAGTGTCGTCTACTGCAGCGTCGGATTCTCGCAGATGCTGCTGTCAGACTGCCAGACGGAGGGCCGGAGACATGAACTACTGTAGATTGTGTGTGTGTGTGTGTGTGTGTGTGTGCGTGCGTGCGTGCGTGCGTGCGCGTGTGTGTGTGTGTCTCCATTGTGACAACCTTCTCTGGGCCTCTTCCTGCTGGAGCCTGATGGGGAGGAGTTTGGTTGACCCTGGTCAGGCCACACGATATAAGCATTTGGTTTTGCTGTGTTGTGATGTCTTTTCTTTCATTTCTTTAACTTACAGTCCATTAATGATCTACTTTCTTGTCCAGCCTCAAGTGTGGTTGGGACCTTCCCAAAGGTGAAATAACCCATTGTCACCACGGAAGCTGCCATCTCTCCGCCCTGGAGCAGCAGCAGGGTCGGACTGGGACAACAAATCAGCATTTTGGCCCAGACTGGCCCCATCCATTCAAAAACACTCCCAATTTTTTAGATGCATTATTTAATGACGCCGGCACAGGGGGAGGTGTTCAAAGATCTGATTAGGCCAGCCCAGTGTCAAATGAGCAAAAAACAACAATGTGCCAGTTTTCCTGTTTTGTTGGTTTATCAGGCGACAAAGAAAAACAAGACAGCTGCGTCACACGCAAAAGGCATGTCAGCACAACGGGAAATTGCCCGCATGCCAGATGGCCAGTCCAGCTCAGCCCTGAGCAGCGGTACCAAGGTCCCGTCGAAACATATGCACTCGATCAACCGCTTCATTCTGAACTGTCAGTCAAGACAGTTCACCCAATTTTTATATTATTAGCGCTTCATGGGAACATTTTGCTAAATTTATTTTGTGTGTATATATATATTCAATCAAATTTTATATGTGAATTAACTGCTGATAGTGAGGAGCAAACTCACATCTTTTGGGATATCTCAGTTTTTATTAACTTGAAGTTGAGTCTTTTTCTCCAGGCAAAAGCAGAATTTTGAAGGACAACTGTGTCACAGAGGCCCAACTAAGCCGTCCCACTTTAAAAGCTCCTTCAAAACCGAGAAATCGGTTCCGAAGGCTCCAACCAATCCCAGGATAGAAGAGGTAAAGCGCAGCAAGCAAAGAAGCTTTCACCGCTCGAGTATCATGCTTGGACTCAACCGAACAGCAAATGGTACACATACGAAAACCCAAGGGGCATTCAAACTTTCTCTTTGTATTCACCTTCCGCCGTGTTGTTAGCCAACAGCAATAAAGGTGGGACAGGCTGTAGAACAGACTGTTTCGGCAATCGCAGCCCACGAAAGAGACAGTCCCTGTGGGCAGGGTAATTCATGTCCTCCGAAAGCCGCTACTGAATTGAGAAAAAGCTAATAACTTTAGTATCAGCATCCACGTTGCAGTGGTCTCACGACTTAATTGCTTGAACACCAATTTGCCATGTTCCTCTTATTGAGTTCCATATGAAGAGAGTAAGTCCCAGTGATGAATTTCATTATTAATTAGAGTGTCTGCTGTGGAAAAGGCCTTTGTAGCAAGAAATATAATACTAAAATAAATGTTAAAGAGTTCATTCTTTGTCATGAGTAAAAAAAAAAAACTTTGTTTTTAATATAAAAAAACACATTTCTTTTTCCAATCAATTGAAGGTTTAATCAAGGTTATCAGCTTTCTCTATACTGGGCACTTGATGTTTATTTAATTTGACTGGAGCTACAGTCTCCAGCTTGTCAGTTCATTATGCAGACTGACATGAAGGGGAGATTTTCCAGAGAATAAAAGCATATTTTCATTTGCCATACCACCCTGTCTTTGTTCTGAGAAATGTAATTGCCTCGGAGAAAACTAGATTTTCAAAGGACACATGCCCTGTGAAATATTCTGTAAAGAATTTCAGACGTCCTGGGTGTTGGATTTCCTCAGTCCCGGAAAAAGTGAAAATGCAAAGAGGCAAATACAAAGAGGAGCAGAGGAATAATCACAGCCCTCAGCGTTCTCTCTTGTAGTGTAAATAGTTTTTTGAAAAGCTGCTGAGATGCAACATGTTCCTTTTGATTTGAGAAACCCTTGTTTGGATGAAGGAGAGACAGACTTGCATGTTCGAGCATGCTGTGAGCTACTCTGTTTGAGATGGTGACAGAGTCACGGCGGCTGCTCGATTCTGGGTAAAACTCAGAACATGTAAAACACAAGGCTGCATTATTCAATTCCATTATTCACCACTGAAATTTAGATTATTTTTTTATTTTGCTCAATAAAGACCAAACCTCAGTCACACTGATGGACTGCACGATGTGGCTGCTGAATGACATGGTTGATATGCACTGTGCGAGGAGGAGGAGGAGCGGGCAGTGACTAATGCTGGAGCAACACGGAATAAAGCTGCAGGAGAAAAAGATCAATCCGTCCCTCAGCATGTGTAAATATTCATGTCAATACAGTGAAACACAGAGGCTGTAATACGTGCTGTAGCATGCAGGGAAATTAAAATGTCTCAACGCCACATGGGGACTGGTGACAGCTAAAAGGTGCAGTGACAACAAATCTCTATTTCTGCCAATCTTATCTTACATGGGGAAAAATGATGACCTTTTTTAAACCCAGATTGTAAATTGACACAATTCATAGATTCACCTTCTTTCGATCTTGTTTTGCCTTTAGGACGTGCACAGTGAGCCTCCACTGCAGATACGATGCTGCGTGGTGAGGGCTCGGAGTCAAGGTTCATCCTGGAGGAAGTTGTACATTTCAAACGGATCAGGCTGCATCACTTCTCCTCTCAGGGACAGTTTGAAATAAACTGACGGGCATCTTCCTCTCAGAAATAGATAACATATTCCCCTTCCAGATGCTGATTCCAATACCTGGACTGTGCACATCGACCAATTTACCAATCTGATACCAGCTTTTAAAAATAATAACTTATAAAGTATTTTAACAGCCGTGTGCTTCTAACCCTATAAGGAAGTGATGATTACAGTCATGTATGGTCTATTGCTAGTGTTGGCATCACTAATGCCAGACCTAGAAACTAAGGTCTTGCACACAGTACCTGTCACAGTTCTTTTTCGTGAAATATTACCCAACTGCCATTTAACTAGCATTGGAAATCACTTATTTGTCTCTGTTCTAAAAATAGTACCTGGAGGTGGCAGTATAAGGTTAAAGTGCTGTTTTAGAGCGGAGAAAAATAAAGTATTTCAGGGAAAAGCTCATTTCAGTTTTGTATTGGTGAAACTGATGTACTATAAAGCCCTGGTACTGGATCGTTACAAAGATTTGCGTACTCACCGATGCTTGACATTGGCAGTTTGGAGGCATTTCCAAAGCTGGTATCTGAACATCTCTTGTCAATTCTTCTGTGCACAGGCTGCACTCAAATGTATTTTACTTTGAACAATAGTCCACTGTCCGTCTCTAGCATTGTTAATGGTCAGTTTGTGCTTCAAGATCCTGTTAGTTTCCTGCATCGTGTTCCAATTCCTGTTTTATTTTGTCATTTCTAACATTTCCTGACTTTTCACTTCCTGGAGCCTTTGCAAAAGTCTAGTCGCTCCGCTTCAAATGCAACCCCTGAAGGACGAGGCCCCTGAATTGGGACACAGCTATTATCTAATGCAAGAATGTCATGTTACCCTCATAAAACTGGAGAGAATTTACATAACACATTCTTTACTTGAATTGCCCGTCTCTTCTCCTCTCTGCATCAAAAAACAGATTCTGCTTGAGACATCTGCGTTTCCCAAACCTTCCATCACTGTGATTGTTGATTCCAAAACGCCTCTAATAGTACCTGCTATCCACAGTATATCATAGAATAAGTCGATATTGAGTTGCTCTACCGCAGCCTATTTGTGTGAAATACCCTCTCGTGGTGACCAGCATGAAGAGACAAGTGGTCCTCTTGCTTAATAATGTCTCCATGAGGCTCTCAGTTGTTTCCCTCCATCATGCTGAGCAGAACAACCCACGAATATTTGCTGCTTACGTCTGAATTGTTTGCATTTCCCTGCATGTCAGAGAGTTGATTTGTGTATAATTTCCTGGCTAAGAAAATAACCCACCGTCGACTTCCCGAGGCTCAGATGTGCTCAAACCACTAAACAGCCTGAATGCCTGTATTGACGGAGCTGTTCAGTGAAACACTCTTTTCAGCCCTCAGTTAAAACAGAGTCCAACACATCTGTATCCACTGCAGAGGTCTTTACTTAATGTTGCATGATAACCGTTCAACTATGTTGGTGTCTTTCCCCAAATATGTACAGTGGATAATGTTTACAACAGACTTCTACCTTATCACACTGTTATCAATGTGCTGCAAGGTGCAAACATCATGGTTCAAGTTTGTAATATCTTTAATTCACCCACAACATATACAGCACCTCAAAAGGGTAGCCAAAGTGTCGCCCCCTGATGGCTGGCTTCAGTATTGTTTATAAACAGCCCCTCCTCCGTGTTAAACTAAAAAGTTTGATGGTTTGTTATTTTCGGAAGTTCGTATCACACTGCTCAAGTGTTCATGTTTCTGTTTGTTTACAATTAGTTATGTGACGATATAAAAAGGAGGTGAAGCATCATAATTGACAGATAGGACGTCTCCTTCCCCTGATTGCTTCTGCAAAGCCTGGTTCCAAATGATGTCCTCGACGCAAGATGCCAGTGTCTATGGATTAATTATTTTAATATAATATGAAATTAGATAAAAGTCCTATAGAGCTATAGAGATGATTGAAATTATTTTCCTACACTTCAAATACTTTTCAAAATAATATAGAATATTAGTTAATACCAGAACTGTAGAAAGTACTCTCAGGACAGTTCTTGTTTGACAGTGAGCCAACAAAATACAGCTTTTGCCTGGAAATGCAAGTTAATAATACTATAAAATATCCCAAATGTGTAATTTGGTCTTAGATGTGAGATGTGCTCCTTGCAATAACCAGTTTAAATTCACCCACAGGATTTTATAAACTGTACATTTGATTGAATATATATCTGCTAAATTTAGTTAGATGTTCCCATGTCGCTGCTGCAGCTACCATCCCTGTCTGGAGCAAAGCTTCCATTGGCTGATTAAAACAAAAAATACCCCAAATCTCTGTTGGATTCAACTTCTGGCAATTTTAACTGCTGGCAAACAAATACAAACTGAAACATTATAATAGGAAATCAGCAAGAAGTTCAATCCACTGTAATCTCATATCATCGTCATATCAACAACATTACTCCTGCTGGAACGTTTCCTTTTTGCTGAATAATTTGCCATCTAAGGGGAAAAGAAAACGATTTAATGTCGTCATTGCGGGCCAAAGGTTGGAAGTTTGTTTTTAGATAACCGCATGGAATATCTGCATACAGCTCTGAACAACTTAGAAAAGGGAAAATTAGCCATTTTGATATCCCACTAGTTCAGTTAAGTTTAGTCCCAAAACTGCTTGGTTAGGTTTAGGTAAGATTGTTGTTTGGGTTTGAATAAGTACTTCCTTAAGGTAAGAGGATGTCACATTTGTGCTAATATAGATGTAATTAAGTTGTGGAATGGTCATGGATAAAAGAAACAAGCAGACTGTTGGTTTCACACGGGAAACGAGAAGCAGTCCACTGGGATAAAGATCCATCAACCCACACCTAACACAGACTTTGTTGCTCTTTATACGACTTCCTCCTTTGCTCCACTAGAGGTCACCTAATGGTAAAATGCAACTACGGGTTATAATAAGTTGTGGTACAATAACCTCTGGGGTTGTCTGTTATGATTAGACTGTCTTGAGAAGACAATAGAATTTGCAAAGGTTGTGGACGAGATGAGAAAAGTGAACCCAAAAAATCTGGCTCGCCCTCTGGTGGTCGGCTGCAGTATAGGTCATAAACAAGTGTAGCATTAGAAGAGGGTAAGCTGCAACCAGTGTTTAAGAACCATGGACTGTCTTCACTTATGGGGAGACATTATGTCATCCATCTACAAAGTGTCTTGATTCCCCCTGGTGGCTGGCTGCAGTATAGGTCATAAACTCCACTCCTCCATGTTAGCAAATGGGACATGGGAAGTTGGTTTCTGTCATGTAGGTAGTTATCACACTGATACTTGTTCAAGTGTCCATGTTTCTGATAAGTTTAGTCATTTGATATGGAATAGGGGGTCATGATAGACAGTTGAGAATGACTCATAAAAAAATGTATCGGCAGGATCTTGGATCTCAGCTCGTCATCACAATCCCAACTTCTGAGACTCTGGCTCAAATGACGTCGGAATGATGGGGGGGGATCCGTATCTGTCACTGAGGCTTCATTTTTTGAACAATGGGAGGAAGTGGAGATGCGTTGTCCATCTTTAGATGCAGTTTATGGTAGAAATTTCAAAAACATGAGACACTGATTTCTACTTTTCTTGTTTCCATAGTGTCTAACCCTAAAGGGACCTCCCTGAGTCAGTGGGTTTCTATACCCTGCCCTTGTTGAGGTGGCATATTCCCAGCTCCGGCACGTTCAGTATTAGTACGCTTGATAAGAGCTTATTTGATTGTTCTTGTTTTTAAACTCTTCAGCGAAGTAAGGACATTACGACACAATGATTTAATCAGAGGGTAAATACAATGCCCTAAGATCTTACCTGATATCTTTAAATCCATCCTCTAAAAGGGAAACACGGGAGGAAGAGTTTTCATTTTAGATAGTCATCTTCTGTCTATTTAACGGGACGGAAGATTGTCACCCTCATTCTGCAGCTGTCGTCCGTCAAACCCCTTCCCAGACGCAGCTCCCACTGGGAGCAAGATATGGGCGATGATGTGTGGAGTGAGACGAGTAACACGTGTGCACTCTCAAGAGCAGGACACTTGCTGTCTCTGGGATATTGTGTTTGCGTATATTTCTTCCATTTTCATATTTTCGGTGGAGTTTGTTGCGCTACCTCGACAAAACCTGTCCCCCTCCACCCCTCCCCACAGAGAACGTTAAGGTGCTGGCATGTTGACAAGAGCAGCTGCCTCAGTCAACCCTGCACGCTGATAAGAAGCAGCACATCTAAAGACTGAATAATGGCCTGCTGTCCTTACGCCTGCAGATCACTCCCAAGCTGCAGGACGGCAGGGGACAGGCAATCAGAGCTCAATCTCGGGGCATGGGGGAGAAGAGGAAAAAATCAAAAAAGTGGTCAGCGCAGGCAACGGGAGACAGTAGAGGATATATACGTGTATATCTGTGCGTATGTATAATATACAGCTGTGGAACGTTGGATGATACTGTAGTTTCCTCACTGGTATCCACTGATATCACAAAACGTATCGTACACATGTGAATCTCCAGTGAATTCTCCATGCTTAATCAAACCTGTACGTATAATCTCCTTGCACTTTCAGCACACTGTTTTCTGTTTTTGGCAAGACAGCGTAAATCCCTTATCTCTTGTCCCGTATACAGGTTTTGATGGACCGAAGCTCCACGGTCCAGAAAGCAGAAAGTGTGTGAGCACCGATGAGCATCGTTCATCCTCTGCACAGTACCACACTCAGCTACTGTTTGTCTGCAAACTATCCAAGGATGACAGTTTTATAATTCGACAGGGATGATGCGATTATGCCTCATGATCTAAATTATAGCTGTTGTGAATACTGCATTTGAATTATTTGTACAAGTCATCAAAGTTTATATTCTCTACTACGGTTTTCTGCAGTGCAGGAATGAAGATATGATGTCTAGGATGTAACACATTGCTTTTGCATGTATCCCGTTCAAAACATGTTCAAAGATAATTTTATAAGTCTTTATTTTAACTGCTTTTAATTCATCCTCCTGAATAGCAATTAAATCATGTTTTCCTCATTATTTTCACTGTTATCCTTTTTAAATGGTCTTCACTGTAATGTGGTTTTAGATAAACTCAATTTAATTTGTCACCTCAGCGCTGTCACAGTTTTAACGCACCAGATTAATGCTGCAGCTTTTTGGTTTTTATAGGCAACTGATACTAAAACAACAAATATGTACAGACGGTGGTGAAGGTAACACCGTTGTTTTTCATGGTCTCCCAGGAACAAATCTTTTATCAAGGAATCTGTATAAAAGTTGTTTACTCAACAAAATTTTAACTCAAAGGTTTGAGAGAATAAAACATTTGGAGTCTAACTTGTGGGGAGGTTCATCCTGGGGAACATGATCTTACCATCAGCAGCAGATAAACATACAGACATAACAATATGACCTGAAACTGGAGGGAATGAAAAACTATTTGGGTCCATCTTCTGAGGATCACGATCATACCAAATTTAACAGGAACCTATTACTTTTGCTTTTAGTTCTACACAGAAGCAGTGAGTCCATGGTGAGACGAGAATAAAAGCGCGGGTATCTTAAAGATGATGACATCGATACTCTTGGGATAGAATGTCTGAACCGCATTTCATTGTCATGGGTCATCAATGTAGACACAACTTTCTCAATTTAATCATCATTATTGAAGAAACCTAATTTTGTCGTTATAAGAAAGAAACAATTGCTATGGTGTGGACAAAATCCCATTCATTCAAAATGTGATGGTCCTTCTGTTTCCTCAGGCTTCAGATCCACAGAGAAATATTCCAACAACTACAGGTCAGGCTGTTTTGAAAGGTATGAATCTTAATTGTCGGCAGAGGATGATTTCTAGAGCTTTATTAATATGCTGAGATTTTGTCCTGCAACCTTATGGTCCTAGCTTCTCCTTGACTCTGATTCTTGCTAAGGAGTCTCAAAGCTGCCTGAACTGCTGAGGATGACATCCTTACATTGATGAGTCTGTTGACATATCCTCTAGTTACATCAGGCCAAAATGTCCTATGGTTAAAAAAAAGAAATGCAAATCTATTCCTTAAATTCTATTGAGAACACTCGCAACCCAGAGGTAATCCCTTTTAATTCCTATATTATGATTTATCATCTGCCAATATGTTTTATATATCATAATCTACGCATTCATTCTAATTCATGCTCACTAAATGAGGGGATTTGATTTGAGCCCCCCTTCCCATGTTCTTCCTTCAAGACAAATATTACTTTTACATTTTAGCCCCAACTGTGAAGCATGTGCTTTCTTCAAAAGACGTAATAAACACAACCTCCAGGCACGGATGAGACACACAGCAGACACCTGCATGTGTACACGCTGTAGGTTTGTGCACAGCAGCTACTAAAGTGTCGGAAATGAATGGCAAAACACGATTGTGCACTGACATGGGCAGAGGACAATGTGCACTAAGGAATATTAAGATGAGCTCTGTCGGAATGACGGTATAAAGTTTTTATGAGAGAAATAATAGTAAGAAAATAGCTGAGTGATGGACTGAAGTCATCTCCTGCTGCTTTCTCTCATGGAAACAGGTGTATTGTCGCAGAGACAAAATGTTACAGGAGGCCTGTCACACGCCCACACACAAGCCAGCCAACCCCACCCTCCCTCTTCGCCGCGATGCGTTCCCCTCGCAGCGCTTTCAATGAAGTGTCACTAAGTATCAATCGGGTGCAGTCGACACGATCAAACATTTACTCCGAAATGATTTGGTCTCTCTGATGATATGTAGCCAGCTGCCACGGACTCTGTTTATCCCTTATGCATAATTCATTTGGAACGTATGACCCATAATGCATTCTCTATTCCTTAATGAGACAATGCTCATTATTTTCCCTCTGCTTTTCACGCCGCCTCACAACAAAACAAAATCAATCTGCATCACCGGCTCTTGTGTACGTCAGGGGGAGAAAAAAAAAGGGGCAAATATTGCTGAGGTCCGTGTCTTCCCTCAGTATTTAAAATTCACAGGCTCCCTCCTGTTTGAGGCGGGGGGGGGGGAATCCAAGTGATCAATCTGATTTTTTAACAAAGCCAGCTTGTTGTCTGGTAAGTATACCGGGGCACTGATCTTCTCCAAAGGCTGGGGTGAGGATTTAGATCAATAGCAGATACCAAGAGACGGCTGCAGCCAAGACAAATGTTGTTTCTTCTGGACTCGTCTCATGCACCGATGAATAATGGAGCCTAAATAGCTGGGCTTATGTTTCATCTCCTAAAAAAAAAAGAATATTCCTTTGAAATTAGGACCCAGCCATAACATCAAAGTCCCGCTGATACTGGGGTAAGTTGCCTCTGCTTTTGGAGAAGGAACACAGCTCATTATGTGAGAGCGAGGGCCGGCAAGACCATTTTGTGGGGCGACGCATGTTTTTTTGTTTTATAAAAGGGATTTATTGGGCTTAATGGCAACTGAGACACGCACCAAATATAATATTCGAGCAGTTGTTTACTGAACGTTACCACACACTGGTAGCTGGTCCTTCTCCACATTCTGCCCCCGGCCATGCTGAATCTTTTCACGGCAGAACATGCAGAGAATCAATAGACAATCAGGTTATCCAGTTGTTTTCGCTCAGTTTGGTAATTACTACCTTTAAATGCCTTGCAGGGCTCAGACAATGGCTTTTGGGAATTATCTGCATCTCTGCAGACACAAAATGAAACACCAAGACATTTTTTTTTAAACTTTGCATCAACAAGGACGTTTCTTTCGATTCCTAACTGAGATCTGACACCAAATCCCCCCCTTGTCTCTCTGGTGGATAACTTTTAATCAGGGTTGCTGACACCTAAAAGGTCCTATTCCTTTTCCCTCATCGAAAGTGGTTTGTCTCCGGTGGCGATGGTTTCTTGCCAAGAGCTTCATCCAAGGCTGCGTTTGACACAAAGAAGCGCTACAGTGAGACAGATGGGGCTAGCTGGTTAGCATGCTAACTTCAGATGAAGAAAATAAGTGTCAGAAATAGCGCATAAAGGTAGTCAGCTGTCAATCTTGATGTTTCACCCTGTTTTTATAGCATCAATTAAATGTGGCGATGCCGGCGAGCTAGTTCTGGCAGGCAACTCGAGCTGCGCTGCGCCAATCATGTGACATATATCATGTGACATACCTCACTCTCCACAACCATCTATATTACACACCCACCTTATCAGGTGGTCTATTTAACCAGAGAGGAATTTCCCATCATCCCCTTTGCTCACACTGCTGCAGCAGTATGGCTACCAGTTACTTCAGCCCCTCCAGCATCCACCTGTAGGCTCCAACGGGGGGTTACAAGTATTTGCTCATCACTCCCATCATTCCTGTGTAATCATATGGGGGAGTGATTAAGTTGGAGCCTAGACGCCAAACACAAAACCTGTTGTAATGCTGCAATAAATGTTTGAACGTGAGTTGTCTGACTGAACTAATTAAAACACAAATTTGACTTGTATTTTGACTTTTTAGTTTGGTCCATGTCCCATCCACAAACATACAAGAGGGTTCATGACCTGTGCTGCAGCCAGCCACCTTAGCTACAGTCAAGAAGGAGTTATTTGTACTTTCAACATTAGCATTCGGCTGTTTACTTACCAATCCAACTCGGATGTTTTGATGTTTCAACTCGGATGTTGCCGCATTCAAATTCATTAATTTACTTGCCACGTGCTATTTCCAGCTAATGTTAACAGTTCATAATTAGTATTGTCCTGAAAATTGCGATGCTTTGTTCATTTTAATGATGTACATCTAAACATGACAAGCCTGTGTAAAGCATTGGTATAGGCTCAGGAGGAGGAGCGGGTTGTCCACCAGTACAGCTCCTTCTGCCTTAGCTATACCACATATCCTTTGAATGACAAATTCTATGAGGGGCAGCCCAAGACAAACACCTGAATCCGCCCTCATTACATTAAAATGTTCATGTTCTCTGAAAGAAGACCCCTCTCCATACTGTACTTATATATGATTTTCACTTTCATCACATTTAAAAATGTTTGATTTTGGAACCGTATGTCTTGTATATTTATTTTATTTGTATTCGGTGAAATTTCATGATTGTTTTTTATTAGTCACACCTTTACCAAGTTGAATTTTTAACCTCACACCTGCCAAACACCTCATGGGCAGATTGATTTATTATTTAATTCATAGATAATGAATCTGCTGCTATAGATTAAAAATGAATTGCTTGTAGCCATTTTTCAAATGAGGATCTTCACATTTTTTATATGAAGTGATTGTACACTGGATAACTGGGACTTTTTTGTGGTCGGTCTAAACCTCTACCAAGATGGGACATGTGACCTGTCAGGGTTCAGATGATCGATATACGTCAAATAAGCAAAGGGCTGATATTTGACTAATTTCTATCATTTTCACTTGACCCGACAGTAAAACTCAAACTAACGTTGAATCACAGCGTTTTCTTCAGTCAACATAACTGTCCCCCCCCTCTGAGTCCTTATAATAATCTTAACCCTGGAGTGATCTCTCTCTCTCTCTCTCTTTCTCTCCCTCTGCGAGCTGTGACATCTGCCATGCCCTGGGCCTGGTTAGGGAGGAGGGATGTTTTTCGAAGTGATGGCTGATGCGGTAGGTTGATCATTTTCCGAACAGGATGTCCTTCCCAAAGTCAAGTCACACTCCAGTTTCCAATTTCCCACCTCGTAAACAAGAGTGTGTGTGTGTGAGGCCATCTCTGGCGAGCTGAGACCCAGCATGCAAATGTGGAGTGATGTGTTGGGTCACAGGGATGTTGAACTGAAAATCAGACTCCTGCAATGATTCAAGACAAGAAGGAACCGTCATCTTTCTGTTCAACTTGACAACCGTCACTCAGCCTGACCTGAGTCTTTATCAGATGACCATCGAGTGGAAAAACCAACCTCCCTCCACTGGGTAACCCCGATTCGACTCCCCCAAGAGACTGGTTTAGAACCTTGGTCGGTATCAAAGTTCAGCCTCAGCAATACATCAGTGGATTTTCCACAAATTTGGGTATCTCCGGGTGATTAAATTGTTCAAAGGTCAACAAAAATATGCTCTCACTAATAAAGATATCTTCAGGATAGCTCCACAATTAATCCACAATCTAAAGGTCATATTAATCAGAAAATTGTTTCCCATCATAAGACATGATCGGTGAAGTCAGAAAATGATTTCATGCAATTCAACAAGGCCTTTTTCCAGCTATCTCTGCATCCATAGGACTAAAGACACGATTTAGAGCTTAAATAGACAGAACAATAATGATTATATAGTAGGAATGATGTCATCGCAATTCATTAACTTTTGAACCAATACGATTAGAGATATATGCATCACTTATCTCATGCTTTTCATTGAGTCACTAAAATGATCTCTTGTCTCACCTTTAAATTATAAATATGACAATAATGAAGGCATCAGAATCTAAATATACTTTACAAGTTAAATATCAGGAGAACCTGGCAGGGAGATGATTTTAACCTGTTTCCAATTCAATGTTTTAAATCAACAAGACTGGAGGGTTTTCATAAAGGTTAACTGGTCATAACAGAAGATACCACTGTTGTTGTGGGTGTGTTTTCCTGTGTCATGAATATTCTGTTTACACTGTTCACACTGGGGGTGTTGAAGTCCTCTCTCAACACAGAATACACAGATGGACAGTCTTCTACATATTACACATACATAAGCTCTATAAGATTTTAAACCCACTGTGTAATGGATACAATAGGATGTAAATTGACTTGTTGAATAAAAATGAATGCAAGATGAAAATCACTTCTCTTCACCTGCCAATCACACCTCGTCCTGACTCCTTGTTCATTTATTCATAAAAACATAATCCAGTTATAACATTACTACAGTCACAGTTTATTTGTACTATAATTCCTGTGAGAAATGTTTACATGCTGCTAACACGCTAAATGAAATCTGATCTTGACCTGGGTTTACTGCAGAGACCTGACTCTTTTCTTGCTGTTTCACAAGAAAGAAACTTGTGTCTTTGAATTTAAGGCCACAAATTGATTTCTGTTGTCGAAATGCCCTTGCTGCAGTGACAGATCTTTTTCTGCTTACAAAACCAAGAAGGCGCACGTAGAGCCCCTTCCTCCACCAAGGCTAACGTCCTATTTCACCATCGTGAAAGAAATTTGAATAAAAAATTCTTGCATCTGTTTGTTTATATCTGTAGCCGCACCAAAATGGAATCTTTCTTGGGACCTGCCTCACCTCTCCACAAAATTCCGTGGAAATCGGTTTTGTAATTTTTGAGTAATCCTGCAGAAAGACAAAATCAACTTGATAAAACAACAGATATTCTGCAGAAAACAAAGTGGACTCTCATCCAAAAAAAAAATCTGACAACAGCAGCCATCAAGAGCGAATCAGTCATTTCTGTCTCCCCTTCTTGCAGCAATATGCAGCCTCAGCGGAGCCTTGTGCACAGCCTCTCGCTCCTCTGGGGGTACTTCTTGGATTCAGGGTTTGATGAGCTGCAGGGCTGTAATGGCTGTCCCCAGGTGTTTCATGTAGATCTGCCTCGTATAGTGCTCCTCTGACGGTGCATGTTGCGCGTGTGGCTCGCTGATTGAGGCCTCAAATTCTGCTCGGGGATGATTATTGTCTGAGGCAGAGAGGGACAGCTGCCAACTGACGGAGCTTTCAGCCGCAGAAAGAGCAAATGTGGGGAGGGACGATAAAGCTGCTTTCTTTTATACGTCCATGCACAGCACTTGCATTCATTTGCCAGACCTGCCCATGCGTTCGGTAACATATAACTGCTCTCACAGATGGCAGACAAAAGCCTTTTCTTTTAGGGGAAAAAGTAATTTTTCACCTCATTTGATAAACATATTCCAACATCCTGCATGTGGCAGGTAGAGTTGTTGATTAGTACCAGTGATTCAGGGATTACCTCACAGGTACTGAGAGTTCTGGCTGTGCAATATTAAAGTATTCCTTGTTTATATTCAATATTCAATAATTGCTTCCAATATCCTTAAGGGTACAAAGTCTGTCGTCCTAAAACCCAGACATATTTGAACCAACCCATTTTCTTTATGGAACAAATATATCATGGAATCTGTTTTTGGTGTTGGGCAGCAGCGGTGGCTTCAGGGTTCTGAGAACTGTGTTCTGCAGCCGGCCTTCACTTCACTGCGGCTCAATTACAGACATTTTCAGAAAGAAAGCTGCAACCAGCATCACCACAGGACAAACAAGCAGCCCTTTCCAATCAGGCAGGGTTAGAACAGACGCTGCTCCAGTGTTTAGAAAGCAGAATTATTGATGAGTCAAAACCTTGTATGAAGCTGCAGCTGCTCTTGTATATGTCAAACAGCTGAAATCACAGAGTCAAAGTGTGGATTTTGATTCAACGTTCGCCCTGACTTCATCTCAGCAGCTCGGAGCCAGTAGAAGTGAAAGCAAAAGAAAGAAAAACACGAGATTATAGGAGCTTGTTCTTTTAGCCCTGGTGTCCTACTTTGAAATTTGCTGCTGGCACGGCTCCGTGTGCAGTCAGCTGGTGCCGCCGATCTGGTGCCGGTGTGTCAAACACACACTGTGCTGGCCATTAGTGGAACAACGGCTGAGCCTGAAGATGAAGCCGAGTTCCGTTTTCAAAAGAATTTCATTTAACCAAGAGAGCAGAGAAACAGTTTTTCAGCTTTATGATTAGATAAGGAGCAAACTCTGTTTGAGTCTCTACACATCTAGAAGGTAATTAAACTGCTTCACTGATGAATGTCAAACACAGGGAGATGATTTCACTCTATGAGATGTGTTTTTAAATGTCACAAACTTGTTTATGTCTGTGATGAGGGCAGTGAACTGCTGGAGGGGGTTTTATTGTGATGAATTGTAATGAACGTGCAGCTCAGCCACTTTGAAAAGTCCTGTGTTAAACTGAGGAGGTGTTTTATACAGGGCTTGACATCCATTTGACTTTGATTCACAGAGTTGCTAAATTTTGACTGACTTCAGTTTGATGTGATCAATGATGTGAAGACTTGGGCACATCAGAGACAGCACTTCTCACAATTCATCCAGTCCAGTCAACTTAAAATAACATTTTGATCATATTGCGGCAACATTTTTCACATGATGCAACACTAAACTGAACTGTCTGCGTGTAACATTTAGCACAGACGTATATTTTAACTGAAAAAAAAGCATGAATGCAAAGATGGATTCGGGGATTTTAAGAATTGATATTAGTCATTTTATTCATTACATTGCATCATGATGGCATTTCGAGAACTCGTTGATCTGAGTTTGACAGAAACTCTGTGATAAAAAGTAAATTTGTTGTTGTGTAATTGAATGAAGCACAGAAATGTTGGAAAGGGCAAGCGTCAAAACAGGAGTATCACACTGTAAGAAAAACTGCATATAAGATTTTAAATTAACATTTTTATTAATATTTATTTTAACAATGGGACTAGGTGTAAGGTGACTGGATTATTTATATAGTGCCCCCTCTGCATTTCAGTGTTTTTTAGGGTTCTAGGTTTAGAGCATTTTGAAATCTATGTCTCCTATGACCTTCAAATACTTTGTAGTTCCTGCAGCGATCGGCTTTTGTAGTCTGTAGGCTGCTCCGCTGGAGTTCAGCCCTGCAAGAACTACCGCTTGAAACCAAGCAGGTCTAAAGGAAGGACAATTTAGTAGCAGATTGTCTATCAGGAGTGGTCATTAGGTAAACAAGTTTTTTTTATTTGTGTGAAAAGTTCATTCACTTTGTGACTGAATTTTTAAGAAACCAATGAAAAATGTACATCAAATTTACATTTTTATGGTACCTAGTGTGGATACTGGCTATTTAAGTTGATGTTTTGGACATTATATGGTTTCAGGAGCCTGTTCAAGAACTTTGAGCCATTGGATAACTGTGAGCAACATTGACTTTTGTTTATAATATATTGAGTTTGTTTTGCGACATGCCAACAAATCTGTTCTATAATATGTGTTGACTCTTAACTGACTGGGGGAAGTGTGATGGCCATGGAGATCATATGGAGATCAGAATGTAGGTCACGGGTTCCCCGGCTCATCCGGAGCAACGGGATGCACCTGGGATCTCCCCCAGCTGGTGGCAGTCAGCTGAGGCTGGGAGGGTTTATAAGGAGGTTTGGTTCACTTGTTCAGTTGGTTGTTTGCTGTCAGAGAGTCAACACCTTCAGTTGCTTCTCTGAGTTTGTGTTGTTGGTTTTGCTTTTCCTAAGAATTTGTTGTTTGCCCATTGTTATTTACCCCCCCCCCTTCTCTGTGACTCCCTCTCTTTTGGTTTAGGTCCAATTTTCCTGTTCTATCCTTTTGATAGATTTAGTGGATACTTTTGAGAACCCAAGGAATCATTTTGTTAGTTTTGTGCACTAGGCTTTGTTTTTCTTGGAAGGGGGGGATGTAACAATTCTAAGTTACTTTTTACAACTGTGTTTCTGTCAGATTCGTTAAAGCAGATGGACCCAGGATGCAGAGTTTCAACAAAAAGTGTCCTTTTAATAGGTGAATGTCTTTAACAGAAAAATAACAACAAACGCAGGAATCTCAAAAGTCAAAACTGAAAAAACAGAAGCACATGGGAGAAAACACTGGAGGCTTACACGGTGATGCAGAGGACGGGAGCTCAGGAGACAAGGGATACAAAAAGCACAGGACATAACGACGAGCATTTAGACAACGAACCGACAAGGGGAAGCACAGAGACTTGTATACACACACAGGGAAGGCAGGGGCAATTGGACACAGGTGGAACACATGAGGACTGGTGCAGACAATCACAGACAGGAAGTGAAGAAAGAAAAAGCACTAGGAACAGACTACAAAATAAAACAGGAACCAGAAAACATGCGACACTGAAACAACACATACAAACATAAACACAAGGTAATAATAAAACAGAAAACACTTAATAAAGACGCGGAGAAACACTGAAAAATACTAAACCATGACAGTTTCAGTATCTAAGAGATTAATCAACCACTGAAATATAAGAGATCCGAGTCATGGTACAAAAACTTTCTTCTGGCGGTGACCTCAGAGAGACCTTAACTGCTCACCTCTTCTCTGAGATGCCGTACATCTTCGATGCAATAATCGCATGACATTTACAGCAGAGCTTCTTTCCCCAGCACAGAGACGTATAGTTAATTACGGTAACTATGTCGAACAGAGAAGACTGACTTTTAAGGTTGACTGTCTGGGTTACTTTGCTACGCTGTGGACTCTTCACATTCTCAGACCTTTCGGTTAGAGACCACCCCCCCCTTTCACGAAGTGTCAGAAGATTTCCCAACCGAGGTGCATTAAAACGAACAAAGTGCTCACCAACTCCCATTAACTGAAGGATTTCTTGGAATCCGTGACCCTCTGGGAGGCCTGTCTGAGGAAGAAATAGCTCTCCTAATTAAGTGAAGGGATTGTACACCGAGTCAAGAGTAGCGGAGCGAGTGGACATAAACGTTGACTAAAAAATAAAAGATTTTGCTGGGGAAGCACTTTTCTTTTATGAACCCCAGGGGTGGAGGAGAACAGGAAAGTCATCTGGTGTAACGTCTTATCGTCCACTGGCCTCATCACAAAATGCACAGCGCAGGAGTGTACGTTTGACAGCCGCGCAGAGGACCAAGGGGGGAATGCTGAGGCGGCCACTGCGGCGCCTGCAGCTGTTTAACTCCAATTGAGGACTCATTAACATTCCTGCCGGATCATCACATGCTCAGTTGTTGATGAAAATCAGTACTGACAAGTCTATAATTATGGGACACTTCTGAATTGCCTGGATGACCGACTCCTTTCAGGATGAGGGCACGAAGGATAAAACCGCCGACTCGGAGAGATGAGGACAAAAACGACATTTGCCGACTTGGGCCAGTTTGCATTGATTGCTGTGTCAACATGTAATCTCAGCATGGCACACCGCGAGGGGAAGGTCGTCCAAGCGGGGACGGCCCCCGGGAGGTGAATCTGAATTCTCGGTTAATGTTAGTAAAACGTAACGATGGCGAAGAAGGGAGGGAGGGGACCTGCTGCTTTCCCTCTCTCCCTCTCCACCCCCTCTTTGTGGTCCTGCTCCAGTGCCCTTGTCGTCGCCGTCGTCTCCTTTTCCCTCTGTGCTTCAACATGTCCCACTTTCACAGTGGGCAAGATTTACCACTTTGCAGACGAGGCGAGCACACGTTCGCCGAGATGAAGGCTATTTATTTTCCCTCTTCAACGTGTGGCAGATTGAGAGCTTGATATACAGGTTACCACGTGTGTATCTAGGTTTCCTCCACTGAGGATCACACTAGCATCCACATGCTGTACTTCAGCCCAGTTCTATCAGGGGGTTGCACTGCTTTTAGTGCCGACATTCTGGTGCTCAGTGTCTGTGTGGAGATGTGAAGCTACAGAGGAGAAACATGGCACTTTATAAAATATTAAATCTCAGTGATTAGAGGCAGTGTCGGGAGCATTCTCGGTTCTTGCCGTTCGTGTTAAGTGGGAAGAAGAAATTGTCCATTTGGAGCTGGGTGATGAACAGATGTGCTCACGCAGCTTCCCTGGCATCGGCTGCTGGAGTCGACAGATGCCCTGGACCTTGTTCCACCTTGGACATGGCCATCAACGCCACCTGTGTGATTCTCACTGCTAATCGAACATCTACAGCCCACTAATGGCCTCCACTGCCGCTGTTGAGCACCTCCTCGTGTCAAACAAGCACGAACCAGCAGAAATGACTCATCTGTGGAACGTTTCCAGGACAAGAAGTTGTTCGTGTTTTCACAGTCGGATGGCAGACTCCTTTTTACTCTAAACAAACAGTGATGCCATTTATCTGTATGCCTCAGCACTTTGGAGCTGGAGTCTCCATCTTGGGGCTCAGTACATAAACATGCAGGGTCACAAAATAATTAAAGTTGGGAAAGAAGACGAGAAACTTTTGTTTAAAAAGTGTGTTATTAACTCGCTTCACCCTGACTATTCTCCAATCTTTCTACAAAAACCTTTTTTTGTTATATCCCTAGAGGAGAAGGGAACAAGCTGTGCAAGAAAACTTAAACTTAAAAAACACAGGCAGGGCAGAACCAGGACAATCCTATGGCCAGAGGCCATCACACCAGCCTAAATGATAAAGGAGTCTTTAACTTAATTGACATTTGCCATTGAAGTAAGTTTTGTATCCAGATTATATTTTAACCAGAGTACATTTACATCTGGTATTGATATTTGTCTCCACATTGACATTTGATTGAGATGTTTGCTCTGTCCAGCTCACATCACATCCTCAATGCATCTTGGCTGCATTACCTGTTCTTTCATCTGGACAAGCTCGATACCATCTCAATCCAATCACCCAAAATGGTTTTAAAAGTAAACATGAAATGGCACTGGCCTCATGCAGCAACTTGTTTTCCACTGTTAAACTAGCAGAAGTGCATCTGGACATAAAAATCACTTTGCCATGCACTTAAGACCATGATTGATCCCCATTTCAGTCACTTTTTGTTGAAAGAAGTTAGTTTCTATAAAAGTCTACGAGAAAATTGATGAATGATGTTTATTTAGCAAAGTATGATCCCATTCAGAGTCAAATACCATGATGGAAAATTGTGATCATGGTGGTGGATTGTGATCTAGATTGCTCTCTTCATCTCTGTTGGACTTTTTCTTATGTAAAAATTGACCATCCAGAAATACTCCCTATACTGACCTTAAGTGTGGACCCAGTCTCGTTTCACACAGACACAACGTTTGAACTAAGATCTAACGATGTTAGATGGATGATCTCAGTCTGTAATGAGTCACAGTTTTGATTGGCTATAAAAAGTTAATTAGCCAAAAAGTTCAGAACCAATTGTTCCCACATCTCTCATGTCACAATATGTTGTCTGCAGCTAACAGCTTCATCCTCTGTTCTTCACTTGGAGGTTTTCCTCATGTGTGCGTGTATTCCGTGTAGAGGAGGTTTTCATTGTTGCAGCTTTGCTCGGCAACACCTGGAAGCTGCTTAACATCCTTTTCCAATTTATACGACCAGCCATAAAGTCATTTTTAATATTTTTATTTCTGTCCTTAAACAAGAGTCCCTCCTTTGTTGCTTTTTAATGAGTTTTTCCTTATCTATATCAAAGAATACAGGATGTATGGTATGTTGTACTGACTTGACTTTAAAGTATTCGTGTGGAGCCTTGATACATCCAGAATTTAGTGTGGATACCCGACTCGAGCTTGTCAGGACCCAACGAGGTCAGTTTCGGACAAAAGATTTGAAAGGATATTTGGGTCCAGGCGGAGTAATGCAGGAAAACATTGAGCTCAGGTTTGGACACATAAAACAGAATGCCTGCCAGGTTCGGATCAATTTTGACAAATTGTGTTCTCAAATACGTAATTTCTCCTGCTAACCAGCTTCCTGTCTTCAACATCTGTTTGACAACTCAAAACATTTTTACTTTTAATTGGCGACTTTGAGAAAAATGGGAAGAAGCAGGAGCTGGATGCGGTTGGTGGTAGTTGGATGATTTGGTGGCGGTGAGCACAGGTTTTATGGAGGAACCAGCATGGTTTGACAGAAGCCGTACCTTAGGGGGAACTCGTGCTTCTGCCAGATCGGCTCAGAGGCGGTAGGGCAGAAATATGAATGTCGTCGTCGGTGGTTGTGCAGCATATCACGTTAATAAACCACCTCAATGCATCATTCTCCGGCCCCCCCGGCCTGGACCACTGCCCAGAACAAAGAGATTGAAAGTCATTTGAATCAGGGGTGCACTGCAGAACTTACATGAAATGGAAGCTACCGGCTGCACGGCCGCTGAATACCAATCGGGCAGAGGAAGCCATCAGAGCGATTGGTTAAGAGATGGGAGACACGCAGAGGAAACGGCAGATCCCAAATTCCTTCAGACTTCATCACTCTTTTATTTTCTTGCACATTCTGTTGAACAGCTAGGTTGGTTTAGTGTGGAGTTTTTGCTCTTTTTGTTTTCTCTACCGAAGATTGGGAATCTGCCAAAAATGATACATCGTCTTTTTCTGGAGAAGACGTGGTGTCATCCACTTGGTGTCATCCACCTGATACCACATGACCACGCCAAAGTCATCCATGTGTGTAAATACCTTTTTGACTCTTGTACTTTTTTATGTATGTTTGTTTTTCTGCAGGATTACGCAAAGACTACTGATTTCAACCAAAGTTTGTGGAAGGACATGGTGTATAAGGTTGTGTTGTTTGTGTATTTTGGTTCACTTCCTTTTTTGTTTTGTGCTACTTATGTCTCCTCTCGTTTCAGACACCTAAAGTCTGTTTGTTTGTCTCAGTCCGTCACCAGTTTGTCTTAGTGCCCCGGTGTCTAGCGTTCCAGCATTTTCTCCGTGTTTCGACATCAACCTGCCTTTTGACTCCGTCTCTGCCTTGGATTGTTTGCTGGATCTGTGTTGGGACAGTTTTTGTATTCAAAGGACTTTGATCTAACTTATCGCCCTTGAAGTTGTGCATTTGAGTCTATACACACGGGCCAAGAAAGAACCCATTAAATTTTGGTGAAGTTGGCCCATGTCCAATCTGCTAACAAAAAGGAAGTGGGGTTAATGACCTATATTCCAGCCAGCCACCAGGGGGCGATCAATAGGTTTTGACTGTTTTTACTTCACGACTGCTGAAGTTCATCATTTGAAATAATTCACTTTATACTAATTGCTACAGAAGGTTTAACAGACATTTCAATGTGGCTTTAAGAGTGAAAAGAATCGACTCCACAAATAATGTGAAATGTCCCAAAACATTTTTATCTGTGAAAAGTACAAATGTAAATATGACTATGTTCACATGAACAGCAATAAGCTGAGTATTGACCTTATTCTAAAGAAGACATTACTACAATTACAACATTCACATGGGTTTCTCATGGAATATTCTCTTCATATTCCTGTTAACATATTACAAGGCAACAGTCTGATTATGACTCATGTAAACAATTGTCTTTACAAGTTTACACTCAAGTGGCATGTCATGTCAATCAGTTGTTAACCGTCAAATGCTGTGAAAACTACAATTGGACATTATAAGGCGATGAAGATGTATACATGATGACTTAATGCAACTAAGGTTGAAATACGCCACATGTATAGATTAAATTATTGCTTATTGTTAGTGTGACCTTATTCAGGTTAAGGTAATCAGACAATGCCGTTTACATATGTCAGTGTCTTACTCAGACTAATGATCGGGTTCATATTGGAGTATTTGTGTCCATGTGTTCTAGTCTAATGTTCTATTCTCTAGTTTCTCAAAAATAGCACATTTGACGATTGCACATTTCTCATTTTACATGAATAAACCCTAAAAAAATAATGTGGAATATAAAGAGTTTATATTTTTGGTCATGGTCATTTTAAATATGTTTTGTATGAGGAGTTACTGTCTGTGTTGGCTTGAATTGACTATATGTTGGTTATTAAATGTGTCTACTGTTAATTTCCTCTCTAATTATACAAAATACCAGAGCTGGTTTATTTCATTTCAGGCTTGGAGCAGAAATGTGGCTCCACAGAAAAAAACCCCACTGTTGTTGTATCCATAAAGTTTGTTAAGTGCATTTCCCAAATGGCTGTTATCTTATCTATCACATCATTGACTTCCACAACAACAGTGGAGACGATGAAGTGCACTGTTTCTATATTCCACAAGAACACAGAAGAGTTACTAAATCCTCGCAGAGCAGTTAGCTCTGCGAGGTCCGAGGAGTAATGACTGCTCCAACACGGTGGAGTGCCTCACTGGCTTTAATAGGCTCCTTTGACGTGCATTAGAAGCAAAACACTACTTAACAGTAGTGCTGCTGCATGTGGCCAATGATGAATGTGTATATTTTTTTTTTCTCTAACAAATTGCTTAATTATTTTGTCTCTGATCTTTTCATTGCACAATCAGTCTTCATCACAGTTTACATAACATTTTCCTGCCACTCTTTGATGACCGGAGCCACATATTTAATTTAGCTGCAGAAAGAAGAAGGTGTTTGTTTACACATGCTGAGACTGAAACAGCTGTTTGTAGAGAAAGTGTCAGTCGAGGCTGATGACCCAATTCAAATAAGAAAGAGGGAAATTAACCTGATGTAACTTCAGCTGAACCGCTGCAGGTTTACGATAAATTCACAACCCTGTTGAAATAATACGATTAAACAGAACCTCTATTAATCAAACTAAATTAGGCTTTTTGGAAAAGTCATTCATCTCGGAGGTAATTAGCAAACACTACACCGGCTTTCATTGTGCACAGAGCAGTTGGTCAACTATTTATTATCAAATGATTTCAATGCAGTGAAATTAATTCTAGGCTCATGCTCTACCACAGGGATTAGACATAAGTATCTTTAAGAAAGTCAGGATTATTAGTGAAAAACCAAAGTGTTCTTTAAACCTTTCAATATTTTGGGATTTTTTTTTGTCCCCCCTTTATTTTAAGAAATTTTTTCCAACCCTTCGCCTTTATTGACACACAGCAGAAGCGTGAAATGGTGGGGGAGAGAGTAAGCAAGGTCTGCAGTAAACCATTGACTGTAAATAAAGATGGGCGTCATGAAAGCTTCCCAAAAGTGAAGCCAAACCTTTTTGATTTTCCCCCCTGGTGGCTGGTTGCAGTATAGATCATAAATCCAGGGGGGGAACAAGGATCAAACTAAAAAGTCAAAAAAGTTTTCTTCGTAGATGATTTTCTATCATTCTAGGCAGTTCTTATCAATGCTTAGTCTTTTCAAAAGTTATTTGGTGCCAAAAAAGAAAGTGGTGAAGTGTCATGATTGAAAGCTGAGACTGACCCCCGATTGGTCGTGCACATATATCGACTGGACCTCGGTAAAGCATCTCCATCCCCAGATCGCTCCTGCAGAGACTCTGGCTCCGAATGCAAAAGATTGGCGGCGTTCGTATCTGGGAAATTTGAGCTTAGTTTCTGGATAGTGGGAGGAAGTGGCGATATGTCGTCCATCTTTATTCTTTGATTGGAAACAAACCTGCAGGAGGGCTGAGGTATTTCGTCTGCAAATGCAAACCCACACGAGCCCAAAACCAAACTTACATGGGAGTGTCTCTACTCTGCACACACAAAACAGTATCAGTGGGAAGATGTACATGTAACACAGGCTGTTGTGTCGACAGCAGTGGTTTATATGATTCACAAAGTTTACAACAGCTCCACAGACTTTGCAATTGCTACAGAAAAATAAAGGGGATGGGCGTGTTGAAAGTGAACAATGGAAGGAGGCGAGCATCAGCCACTGTCCTCATAATTCAACTAGACAAGCAAGCAACTGTTGGATAGTGTTGAGCAGTTTTGAGCGCGTACAGAAAGGCGACTTCGCGAATGTGTCAGACACGTGCTTGTGGAACCCGAGTTGTGCATAATTGTGTTTTTGCACTCGTGAATTTTGAGACTAAGTAAACACCATACTCAAGCCTCCGTACATGGGCTGCAGCATGATTACGATTCATGTCACAAAACAGAGCCACAGAAAGCATGTTTCAGTGCAGCTGAAAAGTGGTCAGCATCAGAGATATTGGGGTTTTGCCGCCTTTCAGCTGGTGATTGCATTTCTGTTTTTGGTTGCACAACATGCTCCGACTGTGATGTTGCCCAGGCCGCCCGCTGTGCATCCTGCTCTGAAATGGTATCACTGAGAGAGCATCCTGAAAATTACAAGTGCTTTTATTTATTTATTTATTTCTCCATCCATCCAAGCCCTTTTCCGTGCCGTTACTTTGTTTCCCCAAGATGACAAACATATTAGAGCTAATTGAATATGACCCGCTGACAGCTGTCTGAAATAATAAAGCCTCTTTTCCTCACATTTTCTCCCCCACGGCCTCCCTCTCCTGCACTCCGGTCCACATCAAAGAGCCTTATCGGTGCCAAATCTGGGGCTGAAGGAATTATTGATCACGCTGAGAGACAGCATTAGGGAGCCAAAAGCCATGCTTTTAGAATCAGGAGAGAACAGTCCTACACTGTTTGTTTGTTTGTGTTCTACTTATTTCAGATAATTCTCCCAACACACAGAATGCATGAAAGGGATTTAGACATGGAGAAATTAACTTTTGTAATTAGAGAAACATAACAATATGGAATTAAACATAGCCCAAAGATAGACTTAATAAAATAGCAATTTACTCTAATTTAGAACATGCAATAAAGGTTCCCCCGCCCTGCACTGTTTGTTTTTTTTTGGGTTGGCTTAATAAAAATTTTGCTTTGTCTTTTTTGTCGATCAGTTTTGTCTCTTTGTTAATTTTCAAATTAAAATGTATAAAAAGAAAAATGTGTGATGGTGTAGGAAGTAAATAAGTCTACCCACATATGGAAAAAGATTTCCTCCACTTGCTCACCTGTCATTTAAAATCTGTAATAGAGCGATGGAGGAGGTCAGGCTCAAGGTTTTTTTAATTGTGACCACACTCATTCCTGAATCTTAATCAACTGATTATAAAATAAGTTTACATTACAAAGCAAGGAAAGTGTTAAATGTTGTTTTAGTGGGACAAGTTTGTTGAGTTTCTGCCGGGCGAACCAGCTGGGGGCTTGTGTAGTGAAGCAGCTATTTAAAATGCAGCGTGTTTGTCACAGAGTCACTTTGTTCATCAAGCTACTTTTCAAAGTGGACATATTTGGTGCTTTTCAGCAGGACAGTTTTTAATTGTTGCAGGAAAAACAGCCTCAGTGAGTTTGTTTTTTAAAGAGCTGCAAATAACAGAGCCCTAATGGTGTTTGTGCCACCTGGAGGACCTTCAACACATCCTCAAGTTTAACATTACCACTGACCTTACCGCCATTGTTTGGATTTCTCTTATACTGCAAAACAGCCATTGTCAAGTGGAAAAGAATTGACCCCTGGTGAAAACTGCATCGAGAAAACAAAAGGTCAAATTTCTGCCCAAACAGCATCAACACCAGGCTCATCTGTCTGTCTCCACCAGGCTGTTAATAAAGATCCAGAAATTAAGCCAAAATATCCCGAACACAAATGCCACCATCATCCAGAGGCTGTGCAGTTGATGGAGTTTGAGCTCATTGACGTTTCACTGAACAACCTAGTGAATTTGTTTGGTCCATGCCCCATCCACTAACATGGAGAAGCTGGGGTAAATGACCTACTCTGCGGCCAGTCACCAGGGGGAAATTAAAAAGCTTTGTCTTCCCTTTTGGGGAGCTGTCACGTCGTCCATCTTTATATAAAGTCTATGGTCAGTGTCAACCAGTATATTTACAATGAAACTGAGGTGTGTGTGTGTGTGTGTGTGTGTGTGTGTGTGTGTGTGTGTGTGTGTGTGTGTGTGTGTGTGTGTGTGTGTGTGTGTGTGTGTGTGTGTGTGTGTGTGTGTGTGTGTGTGTGTGTGTGTGTGTGTGTGTGTGTGTGTGAGAACAAGTGGAGACTGACAGAAGAGACCCTTGACACCACACAGGCTAATGAAAGAGTAGCCACACTGCTGACTGACTTTCTACTGGCCCTCAGATAATAATTAGCTTATGTTAATAAACTGCAGTATAACATGAACCCATCACCTGCTGTGTGATCCTCGTGATTCAGACAGAAATGACAAATGAGAGAATTTAGAAATATTTTGGTTCATTGTTGTGAAATATCCAATCTGGCAGGAAATGTGGGAGGAATTCTAGTCCATGTGAAATGTGACTAATTAACGAAACCTCAAAACCATTTCAAGTCACCAGTGGTAGTTTCTAATGGTTTCATTCATTTAGTCACAGCGTTAACTCTGACAGTTTTTATCCAATTTGCATTCATCTTGGCAGATTGGCTGGGGGGTAGAGTCAGGACCTGCACTGTTGATTCATTTTCAAATCCGTCAAAGGTCAAGGTCACAGCATGGGATTAAAATACCAACATATAAAATGGAAATGCTCTTTCATTCAGTTGCAGATTGTGTTAATAAACATTGTCCCTTGTTTATTGATGTTACATATTAACCATAATGCAGCAGTGCTGCATAAGGACACACAAGAAATACATTCTGTTCATTGGGTTTTATTGTCTCATTTTACAGTTGAGTTATCATTGTGTTGTTTTTGCTGGCCTGTGTCCGTCTTTTATTCAATTGTTTAGATCTAAACTCTAATAACTAGTCCAGTGCCTGTTCTAAACCTGCCTGTTTATAATAGCTGTTCTCTTGGCCTGTGTCCACAGCTAATTCAGAATTATTCCCTGTCCTCAGTGAGTCCTCCTCAAACAGTTCTACAATATACTGTACCTTTTTCTTTTTTTTTATTGTTTATGTGCTGGACGTGTGCAGAGCTTTTTATTAAGTTTATCCTGGAGTTATTTCATCCTACCTGGTTTATCTGCAATGAAGATTTTGTTCTGTTTTTCATAAAATTGACCTGAATTTGCTCTATTACTGTTCAGGTGTGTGGATGATATGTAAGTTTGACTGATTTACTGAACTGGTGTTAGGTTTTTTCATTCGCGTCGGTTATTCCAGAGGTTTTGTGAGCCACTGACACAATCTTCAGACCCAAGTTAACAACTTTTCGAGATAAAAGCTCTGTAATTACCTCAATAAAAAGAATTGCAGCAATAAAATTAATGATGTGCCTTTTTAATTTAAAGACAAATTGCCTAACTGGAAGTGATTCTGAATGTTAACATGATTGTCATCAGCACCGATGACTCCTGTGAATGTCTATGTACATGCCACACACTGCTCAAACCCAAGACCTCCTCTCTCTCTCTCTCTCTCTCGCTCTGTCTGTCTGTCTGAGCATGTATTTGAATTTTAAGTTGTGCTTATTCCATAAAAATTCATGAGTCCAGACTGTTCACACTATTCAGACTCAGACAGTCACAATGCTCTAGTCCCAGACAGTGTCCACATCGTGCTACGTCATTTTATCTTCTTTCTTTTAACGAGCGCTGAGACCCAAATTAGAGACAGTGGACTCAGAGGAGATAATATCACAGTAAAAAGAAAATGTATTTAGAACTGATCCAGATGCCATACAACGCTTTGCTGTTGTTTTTTAATCTTTATTGTCCAGAAGTGTATTATAAATGTTCTCTCGGGGTAAGAGACAAAAAAATACAACTTCATTCATTACCTGTAGCACTTGAGAAATGTCCTCGCAACACAGTAGAATTACTTGGAGGAAACCCTGCAGAGAATGAACGGGATATTTCCGAAGCACTGTATCTTATTTTATTGATTTGCAATAAGACAAATCATTAGACAATCAACCTGCCTCCTGCTGCCGTCATGCCTTGTGCACTTAAGGACAAACCCTCATCAATCCAGACAGTCTCCACAGAATATCCCCATGTTGTCATTGTAATTCACTTCCCTGCTCCCTGAGCTTATTTCCCTCCACTCAGAAGATAACTTGTGCAGAGGGAGTGTGGTGGTGAGGGGGATCGGGGAGGTATGAGCGCTCTCTGCAGCACATGTCTGCAAACATGGCAACGGACTTTAAAGGTAATTTATTCAGCAGACAGGAGCTGAGAAAGATTGATGTTCATATTTCATCCATCAATGGTTTTCATAATTCACTAGCCTGGTGGACGGGTGCAAGTCAGAGCTTGTCAAGCAAGCCGTGGCAAGTACATTCTCCGATTCAGCTGGCTTATTGATAATCAAGTCTTGCGGTACGTTGGTGTCTCAGGGCTGCTGAGGCAGTGGATCTACAACAGTCCGACAGGCGGCCTGAGCACACTGCACAAAGCCTGACAGCCATGTTGTCCCATCCTGCCCACTGGTGACAAATGTATAAATCTGAAATTTATACACAATTACAAATATTGAAAAAAAATTCAAAATTTTTGCTTTAGCTTATGTCATAGTTGTCCTGGTGTTAGGATATTTCCTGTCCCTCGCTGTCTAATATTTGTGTCTCAATTCAAGAACCTTTAAAAGACCTGAGAGTTAGGAAGAACAGTGCATCCTTCCTAGATGAGGCTGTCTTGTCTCAGAGAAACAGTAATAGTGTATTAAGTTTTCCTCAACTTGTAAAATTTCAAAAAAATCACCAAGCATTGTCCTTTAAATGAACAATGTGATAAATACAATGTTAAAGATGCCCTGGTTTAGAGTCTATAACTTTTGAGCGAGGCGTCTGATGTCAGATGATAGTGATGATGATGATGCTACTTGTTTTACGTTTGAAGTTTCTTCGATCCCACAGCAGAGGAAAAACCACTGACCACCACACAGTTCTCAAAGTTCAAGGGTTTTATTGTCCGATCACGGTGGGTTTGAGGATGAGATGAGGAAGAGAAGAGCGAATGATACGCTCTCGCCAGCAAGGAGGGAAGGCAGGAGAACCAGAGAGTGAATCCACTGTGAATGAGCTGACACACACACCTGCGGAGGGGAGACAAAACAAGGGACGGAAAAACACTGGGAGGCACAGAGGTGCTGTGACACTACTGGTGGCAGGTTTTCCAAGTTTTGAGCAGAACTGACTCTTTGCCGGAGTCCGTTTAAAAAAATAATTGCTCACAGCATCAGGCTGTCTCAAAAAGAGATGTATACTTCAGTGCGGGTCCTCGGAAGAAGGAAATCCTCAGGATGTAACTTCAGCTCATAAAGCTCGAATAGAGAGGCTGTTGTAGTAAGCCTGTTGTTGCTTTGTGCCTCAATGATTTCGATCCGTATATTGTCTGGATAGTTGGTTCCACATTACACAGCAAATCAAATATCAGTTCATTTGGTTTATTTTTCATGAATTGCACAACAGGTCTTTTATTGTTGTTGTTTTGTCACTGCATGTCATTATCTTTTTAATTGACCTAAACCACATTGCCTTTGGGAGTTGTATTGTTTTGCATTTTCCTAAATGCCTGAAGGAGTTTTAAAAACTTTTCAGCATACCCAGGTGTCAAGCAGGCTTTTATACTTGTCGAGTTCTTGCAGCTGCGAGGAATCTCCTTCACAAAGTCTCCTTCTGACTGAGGTATCTGCTCCTTAGCTGTTAGCTCGCTCACCACAATAACATTGTCTCTGTAAGAAAGAAATCTGTTGAAAGCTGCTTGTCTGACACCAAGTATTAACTTTATTCAAGAGCCCTGGAACATAAGCACCAGAGTGTAGTGCAACAAACATTCATGTTACGTTGTCTTGGGCATTGTCAAAATAACTTGTGTAAAATAATAACTGGGAGATCACAGACATAATGACAAATTATGTAACTGATGCAACAGATTTTTTAATCTTTTAATCGTGCTGATGTCCACACCAGATGATCCAGCTTGTTATTTCTTGTGGATGTGTTTTTTTGTTTGTGTATCTTTTTGTGGTCACTGTTTCCAGGATTCAGATGACCAACACTTTCAGCCATTCTCCCAAGCCAGCACCCTGCTCTGACCCTCCAGCCACTATAATCCTTTAGCGGGTTTGTTCGAGGATTCTGCCTAGTTTGTGACTCTCACAGAGAGATGTGTGATCAAACGTAACTTCAGAATAAAATCAAAGATGTAGGCAGACTGTCTGCGTTGTCAGCAAGTTGTTTGTGTTATGTTTTGCACAAACAACAAAAAAATTAAAGCTTGTACGGTTGCCACAATTTAACAAGTTGTCCTCCTTCTCTACCGTCCATCTGGTAAGAGGAAAAAACACGTTTCTTGTTTCGGTTCAACATGTTTCAGATCTATATACAAATTCACAACATTTGACTGGTGATGCTTCCCTGACAGCTCGCTCTCATTGGCTATTGCAGTTAGTGCTCACCCACCCAAACGCTGTTTCTTTCATACTTGCACAAGTGTCCCCGTTTTGAATCATAACTATCAAACACGAGTGATATTCAGTCCAATAATCCTCCAGTGTGCAAAAGGCTTAAAGGGTCATTTGGTGGCACATGATAGATTGAATGTAATTTAACAGCTTAAGGTTGATTTAAGTGTAATTTAACAACTGAGTCCCTCTGTAATTATTGGTGATAATATTTTTATAAATAATGTGTATTTTATAAAATAGGGGTGTATTGTAACCCCAGAATGTGGTGAGCCAAATGTATCTGCAGTATGTATGTATCACTCCTTTCTAGTGAATTACAAATTCAGAGCCTTCCTAATTGGTTGTTTTGCTGCTTTTCATTTTGCATCAATTGGAACCATCCTATTGGCATTCTGCAGACTGTCTTAACCTGTCAGCCGTAAATAATTATATAAGAAAAATAATCAAAATGCAAGGAAGCTTAGGCCTGTCACTTAATGTGTAATGAGCAATATTCAGCCTGCAAAGACGAAAACCGAACCAGGGGAGTAATTCCTTCTCCCGACTCCTTTCATTTTCATAAAGGGGGCAGTCATGAGACAACCCTGTTCGCCGCCCGACCCGGATGTTTGTGAGAACTTGACAAAGAAACTTTCCACAGGGCTCTCACACGGAGACACTCGGAGGCCACCATTCAGACTGGAGCTGTCATCGTTTTGGCACTGCCACCGCAGAAGCAGAAGTCTGGGATTTGAGTTTCATATGTCCGCCAGCAGCCTGTTTGTAACAAGCAGCAGGTTCGGGCCACGCGGGGATTCTCGCACAGAAAGCCGCCTCGATTCAATTGACGTTACGTGACTAACTGATTCCCAAATGTTCTGCTGAGACACTTGTTTGGATTTGTAACAGGGCCGATAAATTCTGTCTCGACGGGCAGCTCAGACACTGCACCACCTCTAGATGACCACGGCTGACAGCTTATCATGGCCCACAAATTTTGTTTTGCTCATTGTTCATTGTTTTGACAGGGATGGATGTCTCAGTAAGGCATGGAGGACAAATAATGACAAATCCTGTCCCAAACACTGAAGATCCTGGAGACTGTCATGGATTCTTTGGTTTTGATACTGGGGTATTTTTTATTTTCTCACTGAACGGGTCATTTAATCTCATACTTCTTCATACTTTAGTTTATACAGAGAGATATCATCTGTCAATCATAGAGAATATTCAAACCCTTCAAGTACCAACACAACAGTATTTAAATAGTTTGTCTGAAGTAAAATCTGTCATTCAAATTACCACTAAAATAAAATCAATGTTTTAATCAAATGTTTTAATTTTAAAAGGCCCCTGTGACACATTAATATATTTTTGTAGAAAATTATTCTGTTTTTAGAATTTAGTAAATGAAATATTGTTTTAACCTATGTTTTATACAAATTGGTAATTTATTAATTGTTGTTTGGGTCACAATCAAAGGTTACAAGATAAATATTATTGAACAAAAACATCCATATCTTTTTTTTTTTTGGAAGAATTTAAAGATGGCGACGACATCAGACATTTGTTTTGGTCTTTTTGGAAATTAGGTGGAAGAACTTCTATTACAAAGCAAATAATCTGCAAGTAATTATCACAACATAGCAGACATTTGGCATTGTTCCATCCTCACAACAATACTCATAAATAACAGGCATTTTCCCAGTGTCATTCAGAACCAGGAACTCCACAGACAGATCCCCTTTGTATTATATGTTGCTTGAACTTTCCCATGACTGCTGCAACATTCTTTACTTTTTTTAAACAAATAGTCAAGACAAAGATCCGATAGAAACATCACAACTATGCAACACAAAGACCAAAATACAAAGACAAACTATATATAATAAAATGTAGCTACTTGTTCAGAGTTCACTGCATCAATCAGTCCTTGATATCCAGGCGTCTTTGTTTTGCCTACAGGGTTTATATCTTTTCAATTTATATTGGAAAATAAAAAAAAGGGCCTTAAACTAAATGTCTCATATTGATGTATTCTTGTATAAGTGTCCATGGCCTTTGTCTCTGTCATGCTGCTGCAGGGCTGAGGCTGCGTGTTCCATGAGTGCCAGTTCTAAGTCCTTCAGCCACTTATTTAAACAAATACAATTAGGTTTCCTCGCTTTCCAGCTCATACCAATGATTCTTTTCACAGATAGCAATGCCAACATTATTAATCGTTGTGTTACTGGAAATTTAATCAATCCATTTTGTTTCCTAACAAGCATACGTCCAGGCATACTGATACATCTTCATTTATTAAAGAGCTCAACTTATTTTTAACTCCTTCCCAGATTTTCCTCACTTCTGGGCAGTGACATAACATATGTATCAGTGATATGTAACCAGTGCCAACATAAGTCCGGAAGATTGGGTTCCTTTTTTCCAGCTTCTGTCGGGTTATTTATGTCCGCTATAAAATCTTCAACTGTATAAGTTTGTATCTAACACATTTTGAGAGATAATTTATGCATCCTATTATGGTGTCCCATTGTTTTAGTGGTAGGTTTTTCCCCAGATCATGTTCCCATTGGTATTTCCTTTTATTCATGTCATTGCAGAAGGATAAAAGTTTATAAAGTTTGGATACCGTACCTCTACTTGCTACAATCTCTTTGGGTAGTAAATGATGGTACATTTCGATATATATTTCAACTGTAAATACTGCAGGAAACACAGATCATTACCGTTGTATTTAGCTTTAATCTCCTTAAATTACATCATTCTTTCCTGCTCAAGGATTTCTCCCAAATATATTAACATTCTGTATTGTCCACTTATCAATTGTTTTAATTTTTAATTTGATAAAGTTTCAGCTTTCCTCTTCTTCTTACACTTTGAAGGAAACTAGTGCAGTGTCCGTTCTATACCTCCCTGTTTGGAACGGGCTGATTGCAGCTTTCTTTCTGCAACTGTAAAAGGGATGTGCAAGGAAGAAGTCCACAGAACCCTGAAGCTGCTCCAGCACTGCTGCACAAAGAGCTGTTCACCTGCTTATTCAAACTTCAGTGAAGCTCGACTCAGACCCGTGAACTAGCCAATAAGTTGTTGTTGTTGTCATGAACGCGCGATTATCTTCACTGAGTCCTCTCCACCACTGCCACAGAGCGCTGGTCATCTGTTTATTCACAGTTTGTTAATATTGAACGTATCATGTCTAAATCGCACCAACTTCGACGATGCTTTTCTCTCTTTCCATTATCTGATAATGACATTATTGACTCTATAGTTTCATTCCAATTATGCATCTTCACAGATGATTTCACCTGCGACTAATCAACATTGCAGGCACAA
Organism: Hippoglossus hippoglossus; assembly: GCF_009819705.1. NCBI lineage: Eukaryota > Metazoa > Chordata > Actinopteri > Pleuronectiformes > Pleuronectidae > Hippoglossus > Hippoglossus hippoglossus. Next base: position 5,382,670 of record NC_047158.1, on the reverse strand, counting down.
TGCTCGCATCATGATGCTTTTCCTTACCATCATGACGACTGTCAGCGACAGTGCATGGGCCAACATTACCTTAACTCCCGTCTCTAAACCATCATTGGCTACGGTCGCCTGTGTTTATGAACCAGACTCTATATCAGGTTTAATAGCTTAAACTAATGAAAGACCACCCTGTGACCTGCAGCAGTATAAGGTAATTATTTCTCCATAATTAAAGTGTAATGTGGTGTGTTTCCCTTTTTCTTTTTAAACTGGAAATAATTTATACACTGAGGCACATACAAGAGCCATTGTATTAGCCATGCTTATTACGCCCACGCATAGCTCATTCATAATTAAGCTGCATATCTTAATAGCTGCAGTTGAATTGCCTCACTTTACTGTGTGGATGTTTAATAGAGGATGGGTGGAGGTTGAGTGGGTCTCCCTTTATGTTTCACCAACATTGGTGCGCTTGACTTCCAGTAGGTTGAATGTGGCTGAAGAATTACGCTGTTAACAAAATGTCACAAGACAATATCAGACAAAGGGCTGATGGATTTAAAGAAGTAAAAGAGAATGTGCATGTCGTAACAAATCATTTCAGTCCTTTAAAACAGGAGTTGCAATAAAATCTTCCATCTGACAGTTGAACACAGACGGCTGTTGAATAAATCAAGGTGTTATTCTGCCTGGTGCCCTGGGACACACAACCTCCGCTGTAAATATGAGACGTATGAGACCTTCTCTTTTTATTTTACGGCGGTTAAAAGTGTATCCACTCTTGTTTGGGCGTCTACCTGCAAAGTCGCACTTAGCAGGCTCTTCCTCGTTCTGGCAGGCGGCCGCCTCCCTGGGCATGACTGCAATGAATGAAGTTTGATATGGAGAAGTGGTGTCGGAGGTGGGGAACAGCCTGGAGGCCCTCTCCGTCGGCGCCACATTCATCTCCCGGCTATCAGTTTGAGGAAGCTGCCCTTCAAAGCTCTCAGAGGGTGAAGCCGAGACGATGCAAATAGATAAAGCTCTATTGTGCCTGTCAACTGACGCTCATCACTGCGTGCTTCCCAGAGCAGCGGTAAAGATGGATGAGGTTGCCACGCAAGGCTCTCAAGCAGCCACATCCCGCGTCTGCGGGACGCTGATGGAAGGTTGTGTTAAAGAGAGATAGGACTGCTGTCTGTCTCATACAGGTGTGAGTCCTCCCACTGTTCTCCATATGGATCCTGCACCAGACAGACAGTCCCCACTGCTCTTTGATCCAAAGGGTCTAAATGTTGGCTGTGCTGGTAAAGTGGCACTCCATGTATGACAGTGGCACCAGTACAATGTCATTTCTACTGGTCGCTACCAAAGGCTGATGTGTGCAAGTACAGTGAATCTGAATGCAGGAGATGAGGTGTCCTTCTCTGCAGCGGCTCCGAGTGTAATTTCCCATAGGCTACATGTCCTGCCTAGTGTGCATTTGACAATGACCACATTATTTTCTCACACATAATAATACAAACAAAGTCAAAGATAAGGAAATCATAGCAATTAAAACTGTTTAAATTTCAAGTAATCATTAATCAATGGAAGCGAAAGAAAACAAATTAACTAATCAAATAAAATAAAATGGGGGTTACATGAAAGCCATTTTATAACTAGGAGGACACTCCCTCGGTACAGATTTTTTCATTTATTTGGATCTACACAAAAATGCCATAAACTCATAAACACCAGTTGGGTAATAGTTTTTTAATCAAGATAAATTAGTCATTTTCTGATATTTATCAAATTAAATGGTGATCCGTCCAAAATAAAAATCTGTGTAATAAGGTAAAAAATAAATAAAAGTAAGTTCAGACCACAAGCCCATATTTACCTAAAAGAAAAGGCCCCTTGGTTTTCAGTTTGTAGGACGTGGCTGAGGACCTCACCTTGCGATCGGGCGGCTGTCAGACGATCAGTGATGTACTTGGGTGCTACTCCATAGTGGGCCTTAAATATTACAAACAGTATCTTAGTCTGAGATACCCCTAAGTCTTAAAGAACCAGTAAAGTGATGCTAAAAATAATAAAATAAAGGTTTTGTTTTGATTCTTACAATTGATTTCCTTAAATTTGACTTAGATCCCAAAGCTGCAAAGACAAGATTCTTGTAATATTGACATGTAGAGGGATATTATTTTCAAATAAGTTACAGTTCTGAGGTGAAGAGCAGATCTGTGACTGTGTCCCAAACGTCCTAACTAGGTTCAGAATCAGGTTGAATTTTTTTTGCCAGATCAGCCGGTTTGAACGTGGTCACAGAGTCTAATTAAATTCCTAAAAGATCAATGATGAGTCTGTTGGACGATCGAATTTGAGGCTTTTCAGAAGTTTTACTCATCTGTTTTGCAGTAAAAGCAGCGCCCGGGTTTAATTTCCCACATGGTTGCTGTCAAAACTCATTATAAACTGTGGTGAAGTTCTTTTAAATTTTGCTGGAGAAGTGTTTTACATTCTGTGACTAAAAATGTTCTCATGACATAAGAACAGACGAATCATACTATCTGTATTTTCACAGCCATCTGTGGCTCTTAGCTTTTTTTTTTTCTTCTCACTTCTTGCTCAGATTTTTGTAGAAAGTAACGCTCGCTGTTTGCATACGATCGTTGTGAGCAGCCATGTTACAATTGATACATTTAGTGTGAGCCTAAGAGTCCCAGGTTCTGGTCACGCAGGAAACTGATTAAAATGTGACACTTCAGTGTGCAGGTTCGATAAAAATGCACTGTGCGCCGGTCTGATGACATCACAATAAGAAAAGCAAAGGTAAATGGAAAACATTATCCCACTATTTACATTTTCTTATTTGGAAGACACTTTTATCAATTCTCTTTCACCAAAGTTTTAATGCTTATCTATCACAAACATACTAACTAACCCTATTTGCAACACTTTCTGTAGCCTATCCGTTTAAAAATAAAAGCACTCCAGCGTTTCGGTTGAATCCATTCATTTGCTTTTAAAAGGTATTTATTGTGAAATATTTGCATGAGCACAAGATGCACGGCTTTAAACTGTATAGTACTTGTCTTTATTGGAGTACACAGGACTACTTTTATACAAGGATATACAGTACGTATGGAAATGTATTTCTTCAATGGAAGGATACAGCCATTGAAGAAATAACAGGACAAAATAAACGTTGCTTTAAGATTGCTGGTTAAAGCAAATTGTTGTCCATTATATTATTATCAATATATCTATTGCTACATACAAATAAATGAATTTGATAATGAACTCTTAGCCATTTATTTAACTTCAAGTTATTTATTTATTCATTTGAGCAAAATAACATTATTAAAATTCACAATATGTTAAAAAGTTTATACTTAATTATACATTTACACAGTTTGACTGTAATTAACTTCAAACAACTGGAGGTAATGAACTTGCTTCTTAGCTAATTAGTTTTTACGCTAACTTCCTTCTGGCACAAAGTGCACACGGTCTTTCCAACATTCTCCACAGTTTTTTTTTTTCCCACATACATGGTGCTGTACTGAATAATACCGGAGGGGTGGAGTTTCGCATCACATCGGAGATCACAAAGTTTGCCATGGAAATGGAAACACTTCCAGTTGACTCGCATACCGACAAAGACCTATGTTGAAACAAGGTACCTTTAACTGGGATCAGGAGTATGGCCCTGCATTTGGTAGCTGTACCTGTTCAGAATCTTTGTGTGCATGCACGCCCAATACCGTTAATTGATAAAATGCAATTTGTGGGAAACGTTGCAAAGAAATTCCTGGATCCACCCATTTATGGATCTGCTCCAAAAATGTAATGACAATCGGTTGAGAAGTTTTTTCACACAGTCAAAAGCAGATGAGCACATCGTCTCGTTTGTGGAGACAATGATGAACTCTTTTTAATTTCACTTAGTTCATTTTTATACTGCTCTGTTTTTATGAAAATATTCTGGCATTGAATTGAGAAGAAAAAAAAGTTTTTATCCAAAGCACAGAAACCGGTTTAAAAGGACTAAATGTAAAAATTCTCGGAGTTGACATTTGATCCGATAATGGTCAACAATAGAGACCATTTATTTCATATGACCTTTATTTAAATGTATAATTTTAAACTATTAAGCTACTTTCTAGCAACTCTCACCTGCACACTTAAAGTGCACATTACAATCAGAAGTCTAATCCGCTGGAAGGAAGGCAGCTCTACTTGAGCAAAGATGTTATGTGTCTTGCTCAAGGGCACCTCAGCAGTGGTTAGGATAGCACCTCTGTGGCAGTTCATGGGTCTGGCACGAACAGGGGTCCCTAAAATTGTTTTTATTTGACTATAGCCTTTTACTAATCAACAAATGTGTTCAATTATTTCTCTCACTTCTAATTGACAATTGCAATTATCCTCAATGACCTGAGCAGCTGTTTGCTCTGAAATAAACAAAGTTTGCCAAATTGAATTAGATGATTCCCCGCAGTTTTTTTTAATAAATATTGTGATAATGCCAAAAATGAGTTAATTGTTTCATAGAAGGTAAATTATGAACAATTGTGCATGTACTGCAGTTTAATATTGAGTTGGTTGTCAGACAACTGGTCGTGTATGGTTCATGTATCTGTGTGAGCATATACCTGCATATTAATGAGACTGCGACACAATCGATAAGCTGCTTTCCCTCCACAGAACATCTGGCATGACCTTCTATCACAGATCCAGCTAAATAAGACTGGATGATAATGATTTTTTTACTGGCCCCGGCCTCCACATTAATCTCTACGAGCAGGTGTTCACACATGCAGGCCTGTGTTTGCATTCGGTTTGTTAGCGTTGTGCTAGTCATCTCACTGCCGTCCCTACGCGGGGTTGTTTATTCTCTTCACATAATACACTGTGTAAGCAGCATTGTGGCACTCTGGAGCGAGCAGAAATACTGACCAATACTTGAGCGAGATAAGAAAAGGTAACTGTGATGTTTTTACTTTAGTCTCCTATGCAAAATGTTACAAACAAGTTATAGCCTTTGTACTGTTCATATGATAATATAAGTTGTAGGAAAAAGAAGCAAAAGGAGTATATGCTTAATATATTGCTGTTTGTATCAAGATAATGAAATCAGAAGTCAGTATTTCCTCTGTGAGGATGGGTTCCTCCCTATTAAATACCATATGCTTTAACACGGTTTTGTGTTTAATTGTGCCAACAAGCAAACAAAAGCAGGTAATAACCTAAAAATCAACAAAACTTGATAGTTTGAGCTGCCTCAGCTCTCACCCAGAGAAAAACTGCATATGGATGAGGCATCGGTTCAGATAAGAGCATCAGCATCGCAATAACCAATGGAAACACTGCACTCCTGATCGTGAGGTGTTATCTGCAGTGATGCAGGGTCAGGACCAAAGCCTCCGGAGTCCAAAGAGTAAACATTGAAAGCAGATACCAAAACCCAGAGCTGCTTTGATTCAATAGAAATGTGTTTGCTGTTGGTTTTTTTTCTCTTTTGTAGAAATACGAGAGAAAAATTGAGATCCTGACACCGCTCGCTCTTTCAAGCCTCTTTGAATAACCGCTTACTCATCTGTAGACAGACGTTGCTGGAAGTGTTGGTACCCTCACACTGTTTCTCTTGGAAAATGTCGAAAGCTCCGTTTTAATGCAAAGCTGCAGCCCTTTGGTTCGCCTTTTAAATAGGACAAAGAAGCTGTTAAAAGAGCTGAATTATTGCTTAGTGGAGATAAATAAGTAGTTTATAGTTCTACTTCACAAGCAGACTATTATCTTCGGTTGTTATCGCAGGCATCTTCAATGTTATAATCAGTCATTGGGCCGATTTGAATGGGGAAAAGTTCTCATTGTGCTGTTTGGTGTTGTGTGCACCCCACTGATCGTGGCCAAGAAAAGGCAAAGGAGGGACTTATCTGAGGAGATAAGGAGGAAAATAATTGCCAAGCGTGGTCAAGGTGAGGACTGCGAGACCAAGTCGAAGCAGATTGATGTTCCTGTTACCACTGCTGCTAATATTATTAATAAGTAAAAGGACCATGGGAGCGCAGCCAAGCCTCCATAGACGTGACCACATGAGGGTAATTGACCCCAGATAGAAGAGAAGGACAGTTCAGATGGTGTGTTTTGTTGAATGATGGTGGTCCGCATGGCAGAAGACCCGGGAAGACCCCCGATTTTTTTTGACCTTTTGCCTTTATTCTACAGTAGAGAAAGGTAACAAAAGGAGAAAGGAGGGGTTTGACATTTAGTAAATGGTCCGTGCCAGGAGTCGAAATTATGATGAGGTGATTGTATACCTCGTCTATGCCAATGAGGTATACGACTTAACCGTTCGACTCTCAGGTCACACCAGAAAACCCCACTTTCGAAAAGGAAACATAAAAGAGTTTGGTAAAAATGTATGTTGATTAAGCCTTAATGCTTCTTGGAGGATTTCCTTAGGTCAGATCCAGAAATAAGGCCAAAATATCCTGGATACAAACGTGGCCATCTTGCACCAATTAAAGCATTTGGAGCCAGTCTGTGCAGTAGAGATCAGGTGATAAACCCCCCAGTATTGAGGTCTCATCCATACATGCACCCAACCAATCGTGAGTCACTCAACAGTCAATCAAGACGTTTTAATATAATCAATAACATCAAATAATTCAATCAAACTTGTCAGACACATGAACACTCAGTGTGATAAGAATTACCTAAAGCGACAGAAACCAAATTGTGTTTGACGTGTACTCTGACTCTTTAGTTTGGTCCGTGTCCCATGTGCTAACATGGAGGAGATGGTGGTTTATGACCTACACTGCAGCCAGCCGCCAAGATGATCATGTTGTTGATATTTTTTTCTTTTTTCTGGTCAGATCAAACAAAGGTTGGGCTCTGGTCAGAAATCCTGAAAAGAACCTCACAGGAGGCCCAGTTGTGTTGTGGTCACACAGTCCAGATGTTGTCATTCATATTGTTGTTACTATTGTCATGGCAACTGAGAAACTCAGAGCCGAAAGTCAGTGGGAAGGGAAGAACAGGGTGGAGCTCTGCTGCTCTGCTGCTGTCCTGGTTCTGCCAGCTCACTGTGACATAGAGCCACATTAATCACAACCATCCAGTGGACAAGGGGAGAGTCCAAAATTAACATGTCCCCAAATTTAGCCCATTTTGACGACAGAGACGTTACTACCCCCTCCACAGGAATACCCTGGCCCAAATACTCCCCCCGTCTCTGCGATGAAGTGAAGACATCCTTCAGCAGTGTTAAAGGTTAAAGTAATCTAAAAATAATTATCTACAAGAGAGACACTGCCACCAGGAATGTTTGGTTAAAATTAGACATAACGCATATTGCTGAGCATGTACTATTTTGGAAAGGTCAAATTAATTTATTATGCAAAGCTAATTAAACACACATCAATCTATGATATCCCCCGGTCTGACTGTGTGATTGCTTCAGGCAGATGAGGCCCAGATACCTCTGCAGAAAACCGCCTCTTTCCACACAGGGATAACACTAAAGCTCAGTGTATTGATTTGGTATTGATTCAAGGTTCAAGACATAGAAAGACCCCCGCTCTTAGTTGCATATTTTTTTTCTGGAAGAGCACTGCAGCAAATCAGATAACGTTGTGTGGAGAATAAGACTGGAGGATAACACAGTTAGGATACAGTAGGGAGGGATTTTGCAACGTCAATGCTGTTATTCGCTTCTCGGCTGCAGGCCCCTGCTCGGCGAGATGTAAGTTTTGTCACACCAGATTGAGCACCTCTCAGTCGACCCTACAGGCAGCTGGCACTCTGTTAGTCATGGTGACAGAGAGTGCGGCCATTTATCAGCCTAGGCGATTTCTTAAATGAGGACATATTGGCAGGTGTCCAGGCTGCGCGAGGCAGAATGAGGGGCTTCGTGTCAGCTGCAGCCAAGAGCGCTGAGGGGACAGCGGACTTCTTTTAATGGGGAGAAGAAGTTCAGCATCGGTGGCCAAAGACGTAAAGAAGTAAATGTATGCTCGCCGAAATTTGCAATCACTGCATTGTCACAATAGGCTCCTGCACGCTGAGTGCATTTTAATTGGCCACAAAGATGAAGCCTTGAGAAACCGACAGTGTAGAAATACAAATGATGAACAGGAACTGTCATGTAGAAATATTCCTGGGCCGTCTGTTCAAATATGATAACAAGACATTTTCCCCGTATAAATCAATAGAGCTGCCCTGTTATCAATTCTAATATTTTTTGCTAAGGAGGCAACGCAGTCAAACTGCAGAGGCCACATAATGAGAAATGGGACAAGCTCACTGATTAATTTATAACAAAAGAGTCAACAAAGGACAATGTATTTTATATCACCTGCTGGAGACAAGATATGTACGGGGGCTAAATTATATTTGTTGAGATACAAACATAGATGGATTACCTCTGTTCCCAAACAGTAAATTAAAATGCAGCGGATTCACCTCAGCAGACGCCTCATCCTGCTTCCTTTTTTTCCCCTTTTAATTTATTTCCTTATATATTTATTTATTTATTCGTTTAAGCAGGCAGCAGGATGGAATAATAAATCGTCCTCTTTGGTTGTTGGTTAAGACTCATTAAAAATTTCTATAAAGCTTTAGAGCCATCTGAGGCTGTGTACCGTGTGAATAGCCTGCAAAATAAATATTGTGCCACAGCCATATTTTCATTCAGGGATTTACATTAATAAGATGGTGGGCGTGCAGTAATCAGCTAATGGCATGCCGAGGGCTAATAGCCACGAGGTTGCTTTACAATTAGTGGTGATTGTGGTGGACCAGTGTTTGATTGCAGGCAACAGCTCAGACGTTTGAGACTGTTCATTAAAGAGAAACCATCTTCAAGTTGTTGGATTTTTTTATTTAACATTTAATGCCCCCCCCCCCCCCCCCCCTTAGGTGTAAGAAAACTCCAGCCAAACACAAAATGTACTAATAGACCTGTGGTTCCTAACACTCGTCAAAATAATCATTGAGGCTAAATATACAGACATCCCACTGCGAACCAACAAAGTCTACATCAGTGCTCGGGGTTTTCAAGTCTCGTTTGTGTGCGTATTAGCAAGAAGAAGGCCGTTCCCTTCTAGAACTCACGTAATTCTAGCCAGTGCAGCCCCTTTGAATACATCAATTAAACAAACAGCCTAACTGACCTCCATTCAAAAGGACATAATGTAAGCCCTTGCAGTAGAACAGCGTGTAAAAATAGCAGCCCCCTGGTTGAGGAGGTTTTGTGAGTCCTTGTAACTTATCTCACAGCGCTGTGTTTGTTCAACAGCTCTGAAAGTTCAAGCTGTAGCTGGTGAGTCATGGAGAAAAAAGAATCAAATGTTTAACAAACAAATTGATATTCTTGAGTTATTTCAGAAAGAGCAAAAAGATGGAATTCAAATAAACTAAAAGTTTGTGGTTGTTTTCTTTTGACATTGCTTGAATGCAGCACATGAACGTGTCAGCCTTTAGCTCAAATCTTCACTGGGGCTAGTAGGACAGCATGACAGAGTGGCTAGCATGGGTTTAGACTCTTAGGACTTATTGATGCTCCTTTTTACATACAAAAATACATATGTCCATTTCAAACAATGCAACCGTCACTCCCCTTAGGTTTTTCCTATCTTCATTCAACAGATTAGTCTTTCAGTATGAGAGCAGAACTGATTGATTTCACGTTCAGATTTTGTGAAGACTCCGCTCAAAACCCTGCACTCGCGCTCAAATATATCTCGCTTGTGTCTAGATCTCCTGCGCTCCAGCTTCGGCTTTGCTCCTCATACTCATGCTCGCTCTGTGCGCCTGTGCCTTTTTGTGCAAAAAGTCTGTCGAAATTCCCCAACCAACAGAAGGTGCCAGGTGTAGTGTTGACAAGTGGCAGCTGCAACTTCATAACATGGGCGCTGACATGAAAAGCATGACGTGTGACGACGCACAAACGCATCCAGTGTGGCCCAGGGATAACAAAGCCAGGTAAAGCGAGAACAGACGCCAACATTCCCTACACTCGCTGGAAGTGTGGAGTGGACCAGCTGGCCAATCAGAGCAGACTGGGCTTCATCAGTAGGGGGGGGGGGGGGGGGCTTAAAGAGACAGGAGCTAAAACAATGTGTTTCAGACAGAGGCTGAAAAGAAGAGCTGCAGCAATAGACAGCATGAGGACAGTGATGTGTTTTCTGAACATTGGAGCATTAACAAGTAATAACAAAAAATCAAATTATGAACTGATGATGAGCAGACTGCCTTCTTTGTTATTACATCTTTCCTAAAAAGGTTAAGACATTTTCTAATTTCTTTATTGTGTCCCATGATTCCCACTGGCACTGCTCTTTTTTTGTTCAAAAATGTGCACAAATATGGACAACACGATTGCAGGGTATGAACAGAAGTCTACGTCTATATCTGTACCTAATTTTTAGCATAAAACTGCCTTTAGTCTTGTTTAATGCCATGTTTCACAGTTGTAACTGCTCATTCCCAACAGGCCTGTGAATGTACTTTTTGCTGTTCTTGTTAAATTAACGACATTTCTCCTCACTGCGAACTTTCCCTCCCACTGATCGAACCCTTATGAAACTCACTGTTTTGCCCCCGAGTCTTTAGGCTAATGGGAAGTTGCATGTGTTTGCCTATTTTCTTATTAAGAACCCCAGTGGCCAGTAATATCTACAAAACATTAAAAAAGGGAACATGAATCATACCAGGTTTGCAGATATGTGAAACAAGGTAACAGAGGAAACGCAAACCCGGTAAAAAGAGAAAATGAAATGAGGATGCATCTGTTCTGAAAGCATTTTTTCGTGTTTTTGTGAATCAAAGCTGCAGCTCAGAAGGATGTTGCAGCAGGCTGCTGCTTCCTATCAGCAGGGAGGGAAACTGATTCCTCTCTATTCAAGTCTTCAGTTTGACTTTAAAGCCCCGTTGGACCAGACCTCCTCTGACCCCTGCATTAATGCTGATCGTGATGCTTGCTTAAAAAACCTTTTCAGGTATGTGGTCACGCTTTCGATTAAGCCATTATTACAATGAATGCATAAAAGCATGTCTTAATGACAATCTGGGCCAACAGAGTTATAGATTATACAAATTCATAACCTGGGCACCTGCGTCACTTTGCCTCTGATTCTGTGATCTTTATTTCCTATGGAAATTGAGGGCAGGACAGAGTAATTTAATACCAGACCTCTAACTCACCAGAGTCGAGGCTGGAAAGGAATTAAATCTAATAGCTTTGCATTTATAAATTATTAAATGGTTAAGTTCTCTTTCTAATCTTACAGTTTGCATTATGTATTTTTATGTTTTTTCTCTTATTTTAAACAAATATAGCCCAGATAAAAAGTTGTGCTGCAGAAGTTTTGACTGCTGTTCTTGGATTGCTGCCTCCAGTGATGAATGAAGAGACAAAGCGGGGTTTTGACCTGCGAACACCCAGCTGAGTTTTGCCTTTGGCCTCTCCTGAAGAACCATCAAAGATGTTTCACAGACTCGTTTTGTTGGGATTTCTTTTTTTTAAATTTCCCATCCTTAGTCTCTGTTTTCTCGTTACGCTCTATCTCCAGAGGGTGATACCGAGGTGGCAGACGTGCAAGCTGCAGTGCAATACATCCGCCTGTGCATTGGAAGATGGAGAGACCCTGCCTCTCCTCCCGCAGCCCCTTTATGGTGGATTAATGATTTATTGCTCTGGCTTCTCATCTTACTTGGAGGGGGGGCAGTTTAACAAGCGGGCTTGTATTCTCCCCCGGCCTTCTGATAGTTCTCACTCACAGAGAAATGTGTTATGGTGCCACTGCGTGCAGCACAGCTGTGACCCAGTTCAGAGACTTTCTCGCCAGAACAGCCTCAGCGGGGAGCGGAGAAATCCAGCATGAAAACCAAACCCGATGGGCACGGCTCCCTCTGCACACTGCTCCACAAACCTCCGTCCTGCTCCTCTGCCGTCTTCAGCACGGGCAGGCACACTGATGCTCACGTCAGGCAGACAAAAGAATGTCAGGAAAAGTGACTTCATTTCCCAGCGCTGTAATGATGATGTGAGTCGGGTAATTTAGGTCACGTGCCAATTACTCGTCTGATCTGTAACGACACATTGCTCCATTCATTGGACACATACTGTAGCACTTGGAACAGATGTGTGGGTGATTGAACTGAATTCGATTAATTTTATTTGTATGGCGGCAATTCACATATACATAATTACCATGTAAAGTGCCTTGAAAGTCTGTTGAGACCTTAGAAATGATAGAGAAATGCAACAGTTCCAACAATGAGCAAACATTAGGGACTGTGGAGAGAAAAAAAACTCCCCTTTAACAAGAAGAAACCTCCAGAACCAGACTCGATGTGGGCGGCCATTTGCCTCGTCCAGTTGGGGATAGCAGAGAGAAATGGGGAAGAGAGGAGAGGTGGGTGGAAAAGTGCTAGGTAAACAAAGTGCTGTAGGAATGTGTGAATGTGAGGCGCTTTGAGTGCTTTATAAATGCTGTTCATTTAAACTCCAGAGGGAAAAAACACCCCTTCACTTATTGTTCAGCAGCAAGTTCAAGGTTCAAAGGTTTGCGATGCCCTCAGTGTTTGTCCTCGTGGAATTCAATTATTTCCTGTATTTCCTCAGACACAGGCCAAGGAGGTGCACATACGTATGTTCAATGTAGATGCAAAGAAGAGTGGAGCGTTCGACAGGTTCAAATGACGTCTAAAGCACAAGATGGCTGCACCTGTACCCGGGATTTTTCAGCTTCATTTGTACATTGGCAGGAAGTGGAGACATGTCGTCCATCTTTATTTACAGATTATGGTTTATCATCTCACTTTTTTTCACTCCGTACATCCACATAACTTTCGTGCAGGAGTCACCTCACATGACTCATCTTCATAATCAAGTCTTACTCGAATCTAGTTTTTAAACAAAACGTCCACTAGAAGGACACACAAGAGCCAAGAGGTTTTGATAACAACAAACATGGCAACAGTTTAAGAAGTCCCTGTGCTCAGATGACACAGTAACTTACCAACTCTTAACGTCTCTCCTCAAAAAGTTCCGCCATTGTTGAAACTCCTTCCCTCTCGCTTGAACCATTGATTGCACTGTCCATCACTTTTGTCATCTCTTGGAACACTGGTTATCGTGTCTGCACTCGAGGTTCCCCCAAAATCTGGAACCATTGTAGTTTTCTGCAGGATGTAGTGCTGCAGTGTGATCATTGTGACGAAAGAACAGTTTTTTGTGACAGAAATTGTGACAAATGTTTGGCATTTACAATTTTTTTGCACTTTTCATCAGATTTGGTAAAAAAATATGTTTTTATGATTAAGCTTGTTTTTCTCCATTTCTTTTGCACCTACAAAATCCTGCCGAATTTGATTTAATTTAACCACGATCAATGAAGATCAATGTAAATTTAAATTGCCATAAGAGACTGGTTTGAGTCCACTTGGCTGAAAATCGAAATTCATCGTTATATAAATATATTCACTGTATTTTAGGTCTCACAAGCACCATGATGATCAATATGCAGATTTATTTGAATGTACAATGAATGAAATTTATTAAAACAGCTTAAAGATTGGCTCCAACTCCCCCCCGCGACTGTCAAAGGATAAGCAGTACAGATAATGAAAGGATATTTAAAGAATTTATCTTTTCTATTTTCTACTTGGAAGCAAACTTTTCTGAGAGCTCGTAGACTGAGCCTTTGTATTAAAGCTGCAATAACCTTCGGGATGTTCTCTGTGATTACGGGTGCTTTGGTGCTTCACCAACATCATAGCCATAATCCCTGGCAAGAACACCCTCCTGGGTATTTTTGCTTGAGGCAATAACAAACACATAATCAATACAGTTTGAGTTTCTAGCTCTTATTTGCCTCCGGGACCTAATACAACCAAAACGGTGTGCATCTACTAAAATATCTGTCTGGTCTCTGCAACCACATGTGCCACGTTTAGGCTCCAGTATAATCTGTTCACATTCGTATGCATGCAAACCGTTTTCTGTATTTCGTCCATCGCACTATATCTATAAACGGGAATTTGGAATATGAAGCATGACTCACAAAGGAGCCCTTTGAATTTAGTTGTGGATCCGGATCAGGGGGCAGATGCAGGATACATTTTTCCACAGTTTTAACATTGACAATTACGAGTGTGTGTAATCTGGTGCTTAATTAAATTTAAAGTGTCAATTGGTCCTCGTTGTCTCTGCTAGGGAGATTATATTTTTACTGCTGTTTGTTAATTAGCGGGATAACGCAAGATATGCTCAACCTATTTCTGTGACATTTTGTGGAGGGGTGGAGCTTGTCCCAAGGAGGAACTCCTGCATGATCCAGGAATATTTTTGTCACTTTCTTTAACATGGCGAGATGAAGGGCGAGGGTGTTAACCTTGGCAGAGGCATGTGCTTTCCGAGCTCCCTTCTAGCCCGTTAAGACGAGATGCAACATTTGCGAGCTTCTCCCTTTTAGAGCCAGATGTGCTTCTCATCCACGGTGTTACTGTTTTCAAGACATGTGAGTGATGAAATACAATGTGACTCGTTGATAAACTTATGGGAAAGGCTCTTGGTCTGCAGAAATTGTCTGAAATTAAATTTTTGGTAAACATTGGCAACCCTGTCAGCTCTCCAGAAAACCCTCTTTTTAAACCACTCGTAGTTGTATAGTGCAATTTTATTCAACGCCTTAGGTCTTAATCATACTAATTCACACTCTTACTTTTTGTAGAATTCATTTTTTTGTAGATTACACTTTTAATGAATAAAACTGTCATTTCTGCCCAGTATCTACACTCAATAACCCATAATGTCAAAGTGAAAACATGTTTTTTGTTTGTAGCGAATCACAAACTGAAATCCCTCATACTCTGAAGTAACGCTGTGACAGTGTTTGTTCAGCTGGATCTCCTTCTCTGTAATTATCACTGCGACGTGTCTTGAACCCGACTGGTGTTCACCTGCAGAGAATGTGTGTGTGATTAGAAGTGTTTGGAAGCAAAGATCATTTCCAAAGATTTCAGTGTTTCCTCAAACACAGTGGACTCGGTTTAATGATTTTTGAAATGGCAGAAGTTTGGAGCCACAGAGACTCTTCCTGGCCTTTTCCCTGTGATCAACATGTTTTCATTTCGTCATCACAGATCATTGAACATTGACTGTAGTGGGTATTTAAAATGTGATCACAAAGCGAAGAGGTCTTAATACTTTCTTAAGCCACTGTTACTAACGTGACCTTTCCAGAAATTTGAAAATGGTGTTTGGAAAGATAAAAACAACACACTCCAGGAAACTAAATCCCCTTTGTTTGTCTTTAAAGGTTTTTCTCCTTAACTAAACTATTTAATATTTGCGGCTGAATGTTTTAAATCATAGTTGATTTCACGACAGCAGCCATTTTTTAATTCTTAAGTACGTGAGGATCAAAATCAATTAGATCTGAAAGCACCTTTCCAAAGTGTTTTTACTCTCTGCTCTCTGTGGGCACACGGATGGTTTTTCCTTCACTAATTTATAGTCTGCGGTATTGCTCTCTGAAATAGCTGTGAAATGGCTTTTTATTAAGTCATTTTATTCACAGCCCTATCTGTTCAGCCTTCACAAAATAACCTTCAGTCTCTACCACACTCTTTTACTACGGATCATTTTATTGTATTATACTGTTCAGGTCGTATATTTGGGTGGATTTTGGTCGTCAGTGCTGTCACATTTTTAGTTTTACCTGTTAATTGTGAAGACTCTTGAAATATTTGGATTTCGTCAGAGCAGCACAAGCTTTTAGTCAAGTTTTATCAAAGTCTCCATTTTAAAAAGAGTGTTTTAACTGAAAAAAAAATCAAGAATTGTTCACTCACATCTCAGATTGTTTGATTCCTTACATTTAGTTTGAGCTCTCCGTGCCTCTGTGATTAAATTGAAATGACTCGGGAACAGTTTTTTCATTTATCATTGAAATTCTTAATGGACATAATGAATACATTGTCCCAAAGCCCTTTGTGAACACGTGGGTTTTAAGGAGTTTTTAAGTGTCCAGAGATGGGGGGGGCTGTACGCGGATCTCTCCCGGGAGAGATGGGATCTCTCCCGGGAGATAAAAAAAGAAAGGAGATAATGTTGTCCCACAATTCCTTGCGGCAGCACTTTATAGTTTCATCAAGATAAAGATAGAAACAATGGAACACATATATGAAAATCCTCACATGACTGGTTGAGCTGCTAATAAATTAAAATAGGTTTATTCTTTTCAAGTCCACGTTTGAATTTGTCATTGTCACTGTAGGGCCTAGACATAATTGTTGTTTTACTAAATTCCATCTACTGAAATGAATTTTCTTTAATCATCAAATGTATAGTAAAAGCCTAAAAGTGCAGTTGTCTTCTTCGCATCTTTCTCTGACCTCATGACGTCTTCCATGGAGGTCGAGGAACCGTGGTTAGGAAAGGACAGTATTCAGATTTTTCCACCGCAGCTCATGTCAGTCTTTTTATTTTTGGCCTGGTGAAGTCCTGCAGTGGTGTCGGCTCTGCTGAACCCAGCTGGTCAAATATAGGAAAAAAGAAACTGAATGTCACCCAGTAGAGCTTATACCATGTAGACCATATACCAATTCAATTAGGCTGCAAATCACACACACTCATAGTTGTCAGATTTGACAAGAAGTGAGTTATGTTCTGAGGAATCAGTGAAAATGTCAAAAAACGTATCACAATGTTAAGGAAAGAGAAAAAAGCATGCACCGGTTCTGCACTAACATTTAGAGAACTCGAACATGGCACATATATTGTTCCTGGAAATCCGTTCAGTAGTTTTTTTTTTCGTTATCCTGCTGAAAAACAAACAAACAAATGGCCGACAAGGCTGAAAACAAGCTCAAAGAAAAAAGGCTGGTACTGACGGACCCTTATGGGATTGAGGCACTTGTCCGGCCCAGCAGGGAGCGATGCCATCACTGCGGAGACGTCCTGGTTAGGACTGTTGTTCAATCACTGCTCTTGGCTGTCACTGCCGCTGCCTGTGGCATTTTGATTGAATGTTTTCTATTCACACACAGAGCTCCCCTTAATGGCCCCTTTCATGTGACAGTGATCTATATACAGGTAATTACACCTGGCTGTGATGGATAGTGCTGTCAGATTAACCATGATTATCCTGAGATTAAACATGTTTCAGAAATCCCAAATGTCAAAAACTATTACAAGGTCACAGGACGACTTGGTTCTGTGCTTCAAACAGATTTCTCTTCACATTAAAAACAGTTGAGGACACGTAATGTGAAAAACACCACTCCACGAAATCTGACAGGACGCACTCTTTTTATGAAGAGCCACGTGAGGCCCCGCTCGTGATGACTAAACCTCATAGCGCGGTCGTCACGTTGTAGAGTGTGAAAACACACTCATCTGATGTTTAGTCTGACACTTCTGACTGACTGAAGCCTGTCAGAACAGCGACAGATGACAGAGTCAGTGATGTGGGGTCTTCTGTCAGTGTCTGTAAGGAAAACAACCCAGGAAATGGGGGAAGTACTACCCAGTGCCCTTATCTGTTAGTGATTTGTCTTCCTGGCATGAACGTCCTAATGAACACAGAATTCCTTTTAGACCCCGGAGGGGCATTTATCTCAACTGTCATCAGGAGAAACAATTTCTTCTTAATTGACCTCCCTTGTTAAATAAAGGTTATGTGCGGTATAAAAAAATTAATAAAAAGAAATCTCAAGGTTGTTCTCTGAAAGCCGGGCTGGGCCCCCCGCCAGCCAACCAGGCAGGAGGAAGCCAGAGTTTCCTGGAGCGAGAGGACATCCGCCAGAGAGACGAGGCCTTAAAGTCTAATTGGTCTGATTAGAGGGAGTCTTAAGCCAGCACTTTTGATTAAGTGGAGTGATGGAGGCGATAAAGGCCGACTGGCAGGTGGTGCTGGTGCGTTAAGTGGGCAAAATGAAGCGAACTTCACTCTTGGCTGGAATGAGGGGGATCCTGTCTTGTGTTTTAGTTGCCGTGCACAGTGAGATGTGACCAGATCTGTCATCATCTCACACCAGCGCCGGCTCCGTGCGTCCTCCTGCTGCAGCCGTTCACCGACTGACACATAAGGAAGGGCGGACGCAGGGATGTTTCTGCCTCAAGAGTTTCACATTTTCCTCCTCAGCCGACATTTACTAATCTTTTCTTGTTTTCTTGTTTTGTGTTCATGCTGCTGGACCCAAACCTTTTCTCTGCAATATGCACAGTTCAACATTTCCATTCTGTGTGAGTGTGTGTGCATATAATAAGCAGATTAGATTTCATTTTCCCTATGAGACACACTAACAAGTTAAAATTTAGTTTAAAAACAATAAGTGGGGAAAGGAGAAGGACCAGTGAGGCTCTGCAGGTGTGTAACATAATCTTTCCCTTTTCTGCACCTCTGGTGATGTTTTGATGTATTTTGAAAGGAGAAACTTCAGTAGTCTCATCACTGCAGAATATACACACAAACACAAACAGACATAATGTGACAATAAAGAATTTATTCATGCACAAATGCACTCTCATGCAGTTTGTTGCTGTCATCAGTCTCAGGAGTATTGATAAGGAATCACTGACTAAATTTACATAAACAGCAATATTCAAACTAGTAACCTTATTCAGAACAAGAGTGCCACTCAGTCGAGTTCATACCTTCGCCAAGGTCCAACAGTCCCCTTACTAGCTGCACTAAATTGTACACACCAATAGATATTATTCCCCAAATATACCATTTTTTTTTTTTCCTCATTATTGTTATGGCAGCTGGTGGCAGTCAGCTGAGGCTGGGAGGGTTTAAACGGAGGTTTAGTTTCCTTGTTCAGTTGGTTGTTTGCTGTCAACACCTTCAGTTGCTTCTGTGAGTTTGTGTTGTTGAGTTTGTGTTGTTGGTTTTGTGTTGTTGGTTTTGCTTATTCTATGAGTTTGTCATGTGCCCATTTTTATTTACCCCCTTTTCTCTGTGACTCCCACTAACGTTTGGTTTAGGTTCAATTCTTCTAGATTATTCTATCCTTTTGACATATTTAGTGGGTAACAGTTGAGAACTATATTCCCACCGTTGCCTTTTAGCACCTGTTTTGTTTTTCTTGGGGGGAAACGTAACAAATTATTCTCTCTGGAAAAAAATAGCCTTATATCGTTATGTTAAACAAAGTCATTTAAATTCCTGGATCTGACCACCTGATCTGGATCCACATCAAAATTTAAGAATACCTTGAGCTGGCCAAAGGTCAAGGTCACGGTGACTTCACAATGCATATTTAATTACTCGTGAAGGTGATATCTCTGGAACGCCATCAAAGAATCCTTTCACATTTGGCACGAACACTCATTTGGACTCAAGGAGGAACTGATTAGATTTTGGTGGTTAAAGGTCAAGGTCACATGACCATGCATTGTTTAGAATGCAGTTTATCAGGAATGCCCAAAAGGAATTTAATTACATGTTGCACAAGCATTCACTTAGACTCAAGGATGACCTACATAGAATGTGGTGGTTTGAGTCCAAGTGACAACTGATCAAACGTTGAAGAAATTCCCTTCAAGCAAAGTGATCACATTTCAGAGTTCAAAGGTCACAGTGACCTTATATGAACCTGGCAAAACATATATAGATGGATACACTGGTTGGCAGAGGCATACAGCCACTGCGCAGTAATTCTAGTATTTAGTATGTTTGTGTTAAGTATGCCCTTAAAAACAAGATGGTTTTTTTCAATGGGCTCAAACTGCTAATAAAGGTTTATATTTCTGATTGTGTGGCTGCCGCATAAACCAGCCAAATAAGCGTGATTGATAAATTTAAGAGTGACCCAGTTCAAAAAAAACTTTGGGAAATAATGCAAGTCACCTTTGTACTTCTTTTAGGATACATATAGTGGTGATATAAATTGAACCTAAAAATGCATTTCAACACAAACTTGGGGGAGTGAAACATTTTAATTAAAGTTATCTTTAGAGTATTAATGACATTTCTCTCTCTGGTAAATAAACTGACAACTCAAACAGTCATTGCCTCCACAGCTCCTCTTTAAACATTCTGCATTTAACACACAATATGTGTGCCAGGAGGGGTCTCTCAATCAACAGAGGACCTAGTTTGATGATGTCGTGAAGCAGCATAGCGTCAAGGAAGTTGTTTTCACCACCGACGTCAATGAAAATTTATCTGACGTGACTCAGGCACAAATCAAAGTATTAAGGGTTTTCTTTCATGTTACGCGGCACAGCAATGAATATTGTTGATCCATTATGAGTGAGCAATAAAGAAAACAACTGACTTGCCAGCATTGTGTTTTTCCTTCATCATTTGTCGTTTGAAGTTATGGCGGAAACCGGTGAGGCCACGGGTGAAGTGGATGTGACTAAATTCATATGCAACCAAAGTGAAATGTTTCCTTGGATAAAATTGGAGTTTTCTCTGGGTTTGAGCATTGTTGGATAATGTACACACACTAGTCGACCACATACCTCGTCGTTTTTAAACATATTAATGAGTAATTGTTGATTGATTGTTGATTATATCTTTAAAGACCAAAATTAAATGGCACCATTTGATGTTATAGCGTACAGGATATGAGAACGTGAATTTAATTCCAGACACGTTTATGAGACAATATCACAACCAAGTGACACAGCTCCACTGTTCCGCAGCCAGAGCCTGGACACAATATCTCTGAATCAACGGCTCCGGTCTTTGTTAGGCCGAGCGTCAGTACTTCTACTCAAACACTGTCCACTCATCATGTGAGGAAGAGGAAGGCTCAAGAGGTTCCTCTTTTCATAATACACGTCAAGTCCTTATTGCCTCCAGGTTATTAAAAGTAAATGTTATATTGACATTTCAATCACTCCGCCTTATTGCTTTCTCCAAGACACTAACAGCCAGCGCTTGTAACTGAGGAAATGATCCTCGGACCCCTGTTTTTCGGTTACATGCAAAGCTTACGCTGCGGGAGCAAAGGTCACGTTGGGAGTCTGTGAATGTTTTTGTAGCCCGCCTTAACCCTGCGTAATTAGCTTTCCACGACAACTCACACTTCTCTGGAGAGGTTAGAGCAACCTGCTGTAAAATGCAGCTGGAGGTTTTGCTGAGCACACACACACACTGCGTGGAAAAATTCAACACAATGTGGATTTTTAATCTCCTATTTTCTGCCTCTGTGCTGCATATCCAAGTGTAAGATGGTGGTTTAATTGGAAAAAAATGTCATTTGATTTCCTTTTCAATGATAATGTGTGTTTATGAAACCCTCAGCATCTATGCCATGCTTAATAAACCTCTGCTTCCTCTCAGTCTCTGCCCGGTGACAGTTTCCAAAGCTGTGACATTTATATCCAAATGGTAATTGATTCAGAGGAGCCTGTTAGTATGCAGCAACAATTTAACAACTCTTCTCTTGGGGGGAGGGATCAAGCCCTGGAAAGGGGAGACAAGATTTAGTTAGGGCTTTTTTTTTTTTTTTGTAGGCAGCTCCTCTCTCTTCCTCTTCCTCCTCCACCCCCCTCGAGATGTGAGATCAGATTTGAAAAAGAGAGGCGGCTTTGTTTTTCGCACATTTTGCTTCCCGACTCGACACAACGGCAGCTCATGCTGTGGGACGCCGCTGAGGCTGTTATTGATTGGATGCCACTGACAGAATGGACTTTGTCACAGGCGGCACTCTCTGCTCGGGCTGCAGGCTGTGTTTACTGGTGCGTCTTACCTGCGACGTGGAGGCACCGACACCAGCGGACAACAAAGACGACGACGACAACAACAACAACAACAACAACAAGACGAGGGACTGTGCGCAGCAGTAATCCTCCCCAGATAGTGTCAGGCCTGCTGAGCAGAAATAATGGCATCGCATCCAGCGCACACACTGACTGCATGCAAGCCGCTGCAAAATCGCAGAGAGTTGTCATTCATGATTAGCGCTCGTGAGCTCTGCAGCCATGGACCGTTACAATTATGACACACTTAACAAGAACAAATGAAGCAATGATTGGCCATAAATTGTGACCTCTAGCAACTGGCAGCCGGGTTCATTGTCGGGCCTGACATGTGCGTTCTCCGTCTAACATCTGCTAACACGGGTGAAGGTAATCGCTTATTATGAAAGACGCGATTAACAAAACAAAAAACAAATCCTACAGTTTAAAAAGGAGCAATTGCTTTTGTCTCTGTTCATTACAGCAGTCCGCAGCTCCTCCTAGAAAACAGTCGCCCCGGCATCCGATTTGAAGTTAGGCTATAGAGCAGAAGTGAAATGAGTTTAGCGCCACAATCTCAGCTAAACAAGACAAATGCACTGTGATCTACGGTTTACACCTTCTAATCTAGTCTCCCTCTGGATCATTAGTGTTGCACAAGTGATGATAAGGAGGGAATAATCAGCTCTCTCAGCTGTAAGGCCTCAGTTTCCTCAGGCGTCCTTCTTTCATTACACTCAATTTTCTCTTGGAATCACGTGAACCTGCACGATGAGGATGCACAACTCCTCTTTCCATTAGAACAATAACCTTAAACAAAAATTATTATTTGGTTTTATGTGTGTGCCAGACATATATCGGTGACACAGTGTCCCTCTAAAGACCAGTGTTCTCTCTTAAAACTTCACTTTATTTGCCTTCCCTCTGACGGCCAGATGTCGTCTCATAAATGTGTGTTTATTCGTCACAAAACACCTGTGATGGTGTGATACACACACACACACACACACACACACACACAGTCTGCTCTTTTTGTTTTAGTCTTTGCAATCAACAATCTCCTCTGAGAAAATCGCAGTAATTTCCTCTCCCTTCCTCACGCACTGATTCTGCACCTTAAGTTCATACCCTGCTTTTACGCAGCATCTTAAAAAACACACATTTAAGCAAACAAACAAACAACTATGCAAAAAGTCTAATTTCCCTTGACCCTACTTTGCATTCTTTAGGTATTCATTATGTATTCTTTGAGGTACGAATCATCCCCTCACTCAGGGTTTAGTGTAGTTTATAATCCACTAACATGCATCACAGAGCAGTGAGGTGTGTCGAACAGAAACAAATTACGGGAATCAGCACAGTCTCTCTGGATGGCCAGCTTTAGTAAGTTTGTTGAAAAGACAGAGTTGGGCGTCTGAAACTTTTCCTTTTTCTTTATCGAGGCTGATGACTCCTGCAGATCCCCTGTCAATAATAATTTGAGTCTGGTTCTAATATTAAACTGTCAGGAGAGGAAGAGGCAATTTAGTCTAATATAGTGTAAGGGAGATTCGACCCTATACTTGTTTGGTCAGGACCCTCAGACTTTCTTCATTTTATTGTCCGGATCAAACAGAACCATGGTTCGATTTGTTGTGTGAAAACACTTTTGTGGACGATTGAGACTTTCTGCAGCTCGCGGGATTGCTCGTAATCTTCCCCTGCGACGATATAAAGTTTGAATGACAAGGACCTTGATTTTGCTGGTAGTTATACCACAATATAACACTGGCAACGAAACCAACAAAGTGAACCAGATCATTCAATCTATCCATTCAAACAAAAAGACGACAACCCACCCAACTTACTACACACGCCGACATCAGACACACAGTCCTCCCACAAACGAATCAATGTCAAGTATAGGTAGACGCAGCCCAGCAGGAAGAACGTAGATCAAACAACATTCTTTAGTTTGTGCCCTAAATTAAAATGTGAAACCAAAACTAACCTGATCAAAAGTAAACAATGTAACAAAGACATGAAGCTTGATTCTGAGTTTTAAGTGTGAAGTTTTCAAGGTTGGAAACATCTCAATGATCCCAGCCAACCCGAAACCCTTTATCCATATTGTTGCTGCTTTAAGTTAAGAGGCACAGTATGGAGGATCAGACACCTTCAAGGTCATCGGGATATGTGCTGCACAGCCTCTTTAATGATGCACATGCAGTCACACCAAAATGGTGATAAGATGCTCTTGCATCGAATGTTGAGCTCTTGAAACATTGAAGCCTCCTGGCTCATTAACAAAGGCGACAGAACGGACCCTTGAACAGGGCCGCTGTCAGAGGAGAGCAAATTCCCCTCTGCAACAGAACTGGGGCAGACATTTTGGTCGGTGCACTGAGCGAAGCCAAATCATTACCCAAGTAAAATCCCTGATTGAAACACAAAATATAGACCAGCTTGATCCTGCAGAGCAGAGATGGGACCAAGTCATTGTGATGCAGGAGGTCTCGAGTCTCTCCACTCAACTCCTGAGTCCTGAACTTGTGAAAATGTGACATTGTAACAACAGAGTAAAAAGATATAGACAACAGATTCCCACATTTATAATGCAGTGATGAGTTTCAAGCTTTACTGATTTAAGAAAGCTACCTAACAAGGTTACTTAGCTGCTAAGCTAATGTTAGCTGAGAATTAGCTTGCAAACTGTTAACATAGCGTTGACGTTTTGTTCTTGCCACAGCTTCAAACTTTCAACGAGGTTGGATGCTGCATTTTCTCCATCTGTAATTTTTGAACCACACTGTTTGCAGACTGCAGTGTGTTTTTTGTTGACAACCTTGTCACTCTTGGATGTAAATGAATAATCGTTGGTATGTTTTTTGTCCATTTGTGACTCAGTAACTTCATGATTTCCTACTGAAACTCAGAAACCATTGTTAGTGGTAAGTGAGTTGCTATAGGATAGGCATAGCAGGCAATCGCCTGGGGCCCTGAGCAGAGAGCAGCCGCCAAAAGCTACCAATTACACTAGTCCACAGCAATGATAATTTAGCCCCTGTCCCAATTCTACCCCTTAGCTCTATCACTTTGGCCCCATGCCACTAACTCTCTGCCAAAAGAAAAGAATGTCTAAATGTGTGTGTAAAATGTGTCTGGGATGGTAGCGAAGGTTTGAACTTAAAC
Source organism: Hippoglossus hippoglossus (assembly GCF_009819705.1). Classification (NCBI taxonomy): domain Eukaryota; kingdom Metazoa; phylum Chordata; class Actinopteri; order Pleuronectiformes; family Pleuronectidae; genus Hippoglossus; species Hippoglossus hippoglossus. The sequence continues at coordinate 5,357,838 of NC_047158.1, read as the reverse complement.
TTTACTTCTTTACTATTATGTATGTGTCTGCACAGTATGAACTTTGTTTATAGTTTTGATTCTGAAGAGTAAAATAATGTGGTCTGGGGTGTGTGTGTTTGGTTCGATGTAGGGCCACCCAGGTTCCTTCTCACCTGTTGCCCCCAAAGTCCCTGAAACACTCCTGATCTGAGGATTGTGTCCCTTGATGGGAATGAATAGCATTCGTTGATTTAGGGAATTGATTAATTCGTAGCCCAATTTTTGAATAACATACTACTGAAGTCTACGGTGGCCCTGAGAGCTCAACGCACTGCAATTTAAGAAAACACATGCAAGTGGACAAAACACAAGCAAAGTAAGAAAACATCTTCATCAATTTCACAACACAATGCAGCAAATACAGAAACGCGCAGCAAATACAGAAAATGACATCTGAAGTGTTTCCAGAGGACACCTAAACGTGATGGACACGTCCGCTTGTTGTTGCTGCCGCAGTTTGGAGTTGTTAAAGTCGGTGTCCGTCAGTGATCTTGGAAAATTTGCTAAACTGTAAACGTTTTTGGTTTATTTTGATAAATAATAAACTTTATTACTGCAGATGTATCCTGTTAACCCTCTGAGACCCACTGCGCCGTATACGATCTCAAATATCATGTTGTCTTTAGAGCGTCATGACTCCTCAACGGTCTGAGCTAGAGACATACACACACACACACGCTCCTGGTATTTCATGATGGCCTGATACGATGATGATTTAAAAAAATTATCGTGACGTTCACTCACGTTCATCGTTACGTTCACGTTAATCATATGAAAACTGATTCGTTAAGTTCACCATTCGCGAAAAATATGCACAACACTGTACAGCCACTGCAGAGGGGCTGAAGAGCCGCATTCGGCTCCAGAGCCGCGGGTTGCCGACCCCTGTGTGGAACCGAATTTGTTTGATGTATTGGACGTTTTTGTGTCTCCTGTGGCAACAGTGTCCATCACTTTTAGCTGTCCTCTGGAAACACTTCCGTTGTCGTTTTCTGTATTTGCTGCGCATTTCTGTAATGTGTTGTGTTGTGTTGTGAAATTGATGAAGATGTTTTCTTACTTTGCTTGTGTTTTGTCCACTTGCATGTGTTTTCTTCAGTTGCAGTGCGTTGAGCTCTCAGGGCCACGGTAGAAGTCCAAGGGAAGTCAGGAGTCTGGTGTTGAGTGTGAAGTCAAATGTATGACTCAACCCTGACTCAACTTCAAGTCATGGGACCACATTCCTCACCTCTCGAGATAGAAAGTGGGACAAATATCTGTGATACCAATCAACGTGACAGATACATGCTGACTGCTTTCAACAGCCGTCCCCCTTTGGTGTGAGGAGCTGGATTACTTTCCCAGTGAGATTGTTTTGTGCTGCTGCTGTGGTAAGCAAACTCCGAGCTCAAGATCTCTTTGGTGTCATCCACTATTTCTTTCTTCCGTGGAATTATAGTCTCATTATTCTTCAGCCAATGTCGACCCTGCCGTTACCTGTCAGCGCTTTTTGCTGAGGCTTGCGAACTCCGAGCTGTTTAACACTAATGGACAATCCCTCTTCCCTTTGTGCGCAACATGCCATCTGATGTGGCATTCTGACTGACAGAGGAATGGAGGGCCAATTTGCAAATGCTGTCTTCCAGAGCATCCAGTGTGCAAAGACATTCATCAAAAGCTCTGTGCACTTTTTCTTGTCTCCTTGTCATATTATCTGTACAGCGCTGTCAGGGGTGCTGTAGAGTTTTTTTTTTTTTTTTTTTTTTTCAAAGGCCTGCAGGGGTAGATTGCATGACTGGGGTAAAGTATGGGTGAACAATTAAAGTCCACTTCTTCTTCCTCCTCTTCTGTCTGAGATGTGAGATAAGCAGTGTGGAATAAAATGCTTTGGACAACTAAGTCCTGCTTACATGCATTAAACCAGAATTCAACCTGAAGAATCTGGAGCCTGTCATAGGGTTACAATGGGTAGAAACTGTAGGATGATGGTAATGGTAAATACATATATGAGAAGGGGCAATGTGTGGTTCAGTATTTTGCCCAAGGACACTTTGGCATGCAGACTAGGGAAGACTCGGATCAAACTGCCGACAATATGGTTAGAGGACGACCGCTCTAACCCCTGAGCCACAGCCGCTGGTTTCCATCTTCTTTAACTTGACCATTTAAAACAATGCAAACTCCACAACAACCTCTTATCAAAGTTTCCAGGAAGCAAATGTCATTTTACATCATAAGACTAAAATTAAACACAATTTTCGAGGTGAAGCTATTCAGTATGTTACAGGAACGATGCTAAACAAACACAAATAAAACTCTTTATCAAGCATCTGCTCAGATTTATCTTGTGACCCCATTCAAACTATTTATATATATATATATTTTTATATATCTTTTTAGTATAAATATCTTAAATAACAACGACCTTTTCATCCACTTTACATAATTAAGATACAAACAATATACCTACAAATACAGTAATACAGTTAACTAATACAGTAAAACAAAAGTATTTAAGAAAGGAGAGTGGGGTAGCCTGCTTCCAATTGATTAACATTTGTTTTCTACAGCTAAGAGTAACAAAAGTATAGCAATTTGACCAATGCTTCAGGTAGATGACAGCTTCACAACGGATACCAAAGTTTGCTGGGAGAGGATTTTATGAGTTTATAGGTATTTTAAGTATCTTTCATTGGGCATCAAACCCCGGGTGCCGGGCAAAACCAGGTTGTGTTAGCGTTGCAGGAAACCTTTTACAAGTCGATGAGAGTGTTCTTGAAAATATATTTGACCACTCGCATCAATATCCAATAGCAAGTCCTGTTAATAACAGTATTGATAATAACTGCAATACTGTGTCCAGGTGATGGTGAAAGAAAGAAAGAGATTGAGGAGCTGATGAAAATAGTCTAACTTCTATCTGTCCAGGTGACTCTGTCCGTCCCGACCTGTCTCCACCTGCAAAAAGGAAGAAAGCAAGAGACAGCAGAGGGAGCACTGATTGAGTCCGAGGCTGTCATAGTATCATATGTCTATCTTGTTTGTTACAGCAACAGGAAAGCCCTTGACAGGCAACCTGTTTGTGGACAAGCCAGTAAGAACTCACACTGTACAGGACAACTTTATTTTAAGCCGTCTGGAAACAGTCGGGGAGAGTTTTTAATGGAAATGTGTCCAAAAAGACTTACGAGAAAATATATATATACTGCAGCCATGGACCCATTCAGTCTGGGGTTTGAATGTGTCTGAATTTACATAAACTTGTTGTAGTTTGATGAAGAACTGGAATGAGATGGTAACAGTTGGCTGTAAAATGACTCAAGGGGAAACTTAATGTACTATACAGCATGTTATATGCAGTTGTAATGAATTCTCTCCAAACTGACCAGTAGACAAAAGTTTAGCGAGTCATAAAACAAGAGTGTTTTGTGCCTAACAAGTCAGGCTTTGTGATCAAGGCTACTTTTATAAAGATTGGTGGTTTTGTAGCTGTTAAAGGTAACAGGGTTGGTAAGTTGTTCCTGAAGCACTTTCTTCAAATCCTCTTCACATTCCAATAGCCAGCAATAACTAAAGCCATATAAGAAATACAGCTGTGTCAGTGGCCCTCGCATGGCAGTAATTTGGCCAATCAGAGGCGAAGGAGAGACGGAGAGACACAGACAGATGAATCAGGAGAAGATAGTCAGAAGTTAGCGAACACTGTTCTCTAGCCTCTTAACTCACATTGACAGTTTCCACCATCTCTAAGCTCCACCAGCTCATTCTCTCTTTATTCCCAATCACAACCTGATACACTCGCATTGAGCCTATCACCCGTGAGCTGTCAAGGTTTAAAGTGTTCTCTCTCTCTCCCTCCTGTCAGTTCAGTATCAGATCATTGAGGGACCGCCCTCCGCCCCTGCACCACCTCAACTCATCATCATCTCCCCTTAACCGTCCAATCAGAAGCCTTCATGAGCAACCCTTCTCTGTACTTCATTCCTCATTATCCACCACCAGCGTCTCTGTTCTGGAGGGACGTCGCCTTCATATCCAAAATATCAGATTCATAGGACTGCTTCTTTGTCGTTCTATTTTCTGTCAGGGTCTGAGCACCAACGTTTATTCCTCTGTTCATTCCTCTTGTTTCTCTTTTGATTGAAATGTTGCAGAAGGTCCCAATAAGTGCGATAACACTGACTTATTAGAGGCTGCATCAAACATCTCTACGATAACGCCACATATCTCTCAAACAGCGCTCACCTTGATCCAATCGCTCTCAAACTGCCTGAAACAGCACCATCTTGGCAGAAGGTTTCGTCTGTGCACCAGATGGATGAGCTTTGACACGCCGGATGATGACTGAGTGAATGAGGACAACAAAGTATTTGAAAGTCAATTTGACACAACCTCCTCTCGCTGTCAAATTACCTGGGTGTTTCAACGTGGTGATTTTCACCATCTGGTGCAGCCAGATTTGACCAAATTAAAACGCAGTTATGAATACGATTAAACCACCATTGAAGTGAGGAATACATTATTTGTCATTAATGCTCTTGACACTCAAGATATTTGTCCTTGTGATGCCTTTGTAGAGATGGAGCAGTGCTTGACTAAAGTTAATGATCTATAATTACAACATGCAGGCTCGAAAAGCGCCATGTTGAAAGAGAACGTGTTAAAATCCTTTTATGAAACAATGGCCTGTATAAGTGTAAAAAAATGTAAATAGTTAGAATCCTTCAAACTCCGGATTTTGAGAATATCATCACACTGAAATTGTTTTTCATGAAAAATGTAACTCTTTGAATTTTAAGAATAAAAGTCCACCCAGAGAGAAAAGTGGGTTCTTAATATGAAGTTAGAATATATAAAAAAAAAGATTATGGTATCAGAAAAGTAAATACTTTGCAGTAATAAATCTGTGAGTAAACTGGAAAAAAAACTTAAAGTCACTTCAAATTAAAGTTGTAAATCTGAGAATACATTTAGAATTCTGAGAGGAAAGTCGAATCTGGAAAGTTTTGTGATGAGAAAATCTGCTTATAAAGTCATGAAATTAATAAAGTAATAATTAAAGTAAAGTGCATTCCCCAAAAAACAAGTCTGAAAGCCAACATTTTAAAGATTGGGTGATGTGCAAAAACACCATTAGCTGCCAGTTTTGCAGAGGCCAGGATGTCTGCAGTCGGTCTAGCTGTGGGTCTTTGCTGCTCCCCCGCTCTGACTGCTTGTTTGGTGAGGCCGGATTGCTTGGCCCGATTGACTCCTGCGCTGTCGACTTCAGCCTCAGCCTTCAGGAACTGGTCTTGTCTCCATCAGTAAACAGTCCCTCCCCCAGTGCCTTTGAGCAGCTGCTTAAAATGTGCACCACTGTCCCATGTATGAAATACAGTGGACATGCGGGTGACTCCACTTTGGAAGTTAAATAGGGTTTTTGTAAATAAAGCTTATATTTTCTGAATAATTTTAATGTAAACATTATTCTAAAGAACCTGACTTTGATCTGAACACCCTTTCACTTTTTGTTTTTACTGTAAATGCTTCTATCATACTACAACTGCTGCTATCTTTAACTGCTATTTACTACATCCTGTGGATGTACATTACTTCCCATGAAGTATTTTTGCACTCTCAATCCATTTTTGCACTATTCTGGTTTGCACTACTGCCATCCACCGTGTGCCTTATGACTGCTGTACTGTGTACTTTGAGTGATTATATGTTCTGTTTTTGTGTACTTATATGTTCTGTCTACTTATGTTTCCACCGGGATCAGAGAGAAACAGCATTTCAATCCTGTCCTTGTCCCGTACATATGGCAGAATTAAAAATAAAGTTGACTTTGACAAAATAAGATAGCAAAGTGGATTCTTAACATAAATTGGGGACATCTGAATCAAAGCTAACCTGAGGCAGGTTCAGAAAATCAGACGTAGAATTAACTTTAAAAATCATTCAAAGGTCAGAGTGTAGAATTAAACAGTTTCCGTACATCCAGCAGGTTTATACTTTGAAAGACAGATTAACATTTCCCCTTTTGCATGCCAGACATTTTTAAACAACCAAATCCTTTCCTCTCCTCCCTCCCTCCCTGCGCACCGGGACAGCGTTTGATTTGTAATTCCAAAGTAAACCAGGCGAATACACAAGGCGCGCATCGCGGGGCGTGATTGGTGACTTGTGAGTGGATGCAGCTTGAGTGCGCGCTGGAGCGTGAATGGACACCGGCGGCGGCGCCTCATCGCCTCTCACACAGACAACTTCCATAATACACTGTTGTCTTCCTGTGCTTTTCCACCTCCGCCAGTTATCGAGTGGAGCCCGGAGGCATATGACCGAAGAGGGAGAAGGAGGAGGGGGGAGATCGGGATTGATAATTAACTGAGGTACCTGAATCGGTGACGAGAGAGGGAGAGGGGGGGAGAGAGAGAGAGAGAGAGAGAGAGAGAGAGAGAAAGAGAGAGAGAGAGAGAGAGAGAGAGAGAGAGGCGGGCCGGAGAGAAGAGAGGGAGGAAGATAGAGAGAGGGAGACGGAGGTCTTGGCTCTTGTGTTGCTGAGGCTCTTTGATTCAGTGGCAGTGGCTGAGACATCCCTGTTTTACCGGCCACCACTAACCCGGTAAGTCTTCATCATCATCCTCTTTTTTATTTCCACCTGACACTTTATTTTTTTCATTCACTCGTTAGAAAAACAACAGAAGTTAAGGCTCCGTTTCTAAGCGTAGAGTAAAGTTTATGCGTAAAATAAAACGACTAATTGCTCCACATATGCGTATTTTTTTAACCTATGTGCAATTTATGCAAGCTGATAGTGTTTGTTTTTTTACTTAAATATTAATATGTGTTATGTTTTAAGTGGAAATATCACAGAGTGAGATCGAACTTGTGTAGTTTTTGAAGCCGAGGAGCTCAAACCAAACCAGATGGAAACTTGGGCGCTGTCCGCGGTGCTGAAAGTGTTCTCCGGTCCAACTATCGCCAATAACCGATCCAGATTCTTTCCGTTACGTCTGTTTATTGATAAAGTTTCTCATTGATAGATGACCTAACCTTAAGTCCAGTTTGCCGACTAATGCACCGTGTATTCACACATCTCTTCTACGCAGCGTAACTAAGAGACACGGTCATACTCACGAACAACCGCTCATGGTAAAGAAAAGGCCAATTTCCCTGGAGGACATCGGGTCGTTGTCACGTCTCTGCAGCCCAAAAGCAAAGAAGACGCCTATTCAAAGCGAATTTCTGTAAGAAAACGAGCTCAGTGGTGGATGACAACAAAGTCTGAAGATACACAAGATGCGAGAAAGCTGCCAGTCAAAGTTCGTCAGTGAGAGCTCGACGCGTAAAGGAGCACCTGCGATGAAGAAACCCGCAAGAAGCTCCACTCGGTAAGAGGTGGGAAGAGTGACGCTGAGAGAGAAAAGACAGAAGAGTGGAGGCAAAAGGACAAACATCAGCGCGTCCTCAAATGATGGGGATAAAGCACCTTCTGCTTCTTTTGATTTACTTAGACCCACTGAATGTCCTGTGCGCCGCCACCGCCAACAAGAAGACCAGAACCCCGCCGAGGAGGCCCCCAAAGGTGAAGGAGGTCAACGGCAGCACCACAGCGGTCCCGGCGGCCGTGGCCGTCCCGGGGAAGATCACGCAGCTCCAGGCTCCCTCGGTCGTCCAGCACGACACCTGCCTGGGCTACTACGACGTGAGCGGGCAGTACGACAAAGAGTTCGCCTGCAACAACACCGACCACCGCTTCTGCTGCGGCAGCTGCTTCCTGCGCTTCTGCTGCGCGGACCGGGGGAAGCGGCTGGAGCAGCGGAGCTGCACCAACTACAACACCCCGGACTGGATCAAAACCCAGGCCCCGTCTCCGGCGCCCACAGGTGACACGTACGACCCGGAGCTGGACCAGACCAACGCCACGGTGTACATCACCTGCGGGGTCATAGCGCTCATCATTGCCATTGGGATTTCTGCAAAAGTTGCCTATGATAAAGCCACCAAGCCTCCTCAGGAAATGAATGTGCACAGGTAAGATTGTTTATGCTGTGGGATGATGAATGAAAAAAGTAGAAAATAAATGTTTATTTCATCTTGTGTGAGGTCCTAGTGGGAACCAGTAGGTTTGAGCACCAACTGTGGGTAAATCTGAAACTTGACAGGTATTTCACACCTCTGAAGATGGTAGAGGTGATGTAATCCCATTTGTATGAATTTACACTGTAAAGCTTTATCCAAGGGTTTTTAGTTGGAGGCAGGATCCACTCATATGCCCCTGATGCAGTTTCAAGTGTGTTCATTCCAGTGCGTCATTATCATAGTATAAAATACGTTCTATAGTCTTAGCCTGTAGTGACACCGTATTCAAGGGAAAGGACTCACCATAATATGATTTATTTCCCCATCCAATAGTGTTAAAGTGAAAATCTAAGGGTGTGTACATTTAGCTACGTTCCTGGCATCTGATTTACAGAAGCCTACAAAACTTACAGTTTCAATATCACATGTTCCATTCAGCCTGTGACCTTCAACACACGCCTCCCCAGAGCTTCCCTGTCAAAAATGTCAAGCTTGTATCCATTTTCATGGTACATGTCCCATTCAGTGTAGATGCTTGGATGGGGAGGGGTGGTATTTTATTATATACGTTCAACCTCGGGTGGGATGGAACAAATGCCACTGAAAACCATAATCATGTTCATCCTGAAGGGAGCCGTCTCCTCTTCAATGACAATATTTATTTTTTTACCTTGAGGCGCTGAATTGTTCAATGAGCATTAAAGCCACATAAAAAAGACATCCTGTGGCTGATTCAGTCACCAGCTGCAAACTGCTAGAGGGGATATTATATATCCCACTGTCATCAGGACATCAAATGTTTTTCTTGTTTTGTATTATTTCATACAAGGAACTGCTGTTTCCTGCTCCTGCGTCCAGAAACAAGCAGCTTTAATCCAATAAACCAATAATTCCAATTCAACGGTTATGAGTTCTTCCGTGATGAACGACAACTGTCACTAGATTTTAGTAGGAATGTTGCTCAGTTGTGATTGGTGTTACCCGTCTTTGTTCAAGTGAGCTTCTTCCATTTCAAAACTGTGAGATAAGCACAAAGAAAAACAGAAATAATTTACTGGATGGATGAATACGTCTCTCATGTGGAGTAATTCTAAACTGTTTGCTCAATTATTTGGTGTCCATTTCCTGATTCCTTTGCCCAGAGAAAGAGGCTGTTTGAGAAAATACATTATCGGGGTCTTTAAAGGTGGATGAATCCTCTACCTCTCCTTTAATTGGATCTAAACTTCCACTTGGTTCCTCTTCTCATATTCGAATTTTAATGCTTTTACTTGTCTTTCATTTTGGGCTTCAGGAATATATGAGTGTCTTGAATATTTCCCATCTCAATTAACAAAATTGTCAGCCGGTTAATTAATCATAAAAACTGCATATATAGAACAGGTCAGCGTCAAAGTTAAAGCAGCAATGATCTTTGCTTTTAAAAAGGTACGTGACACTTTAATGTGAAAGGAACTGAATGCTGGGATGAGCCCGGAGAATATCCTCTAACTCTGTGGTTCCTGACACTGCTACAGAGCATTAAAGTGACATAGTGAAAAGATTTACTGATGTGGTTCAGTCTCGCCCCTTTCAGATGGTCATTTTCAGCCATAGGCAGCTGGTTTTAGTGAAGAAGATCGTACACTAACAAAGAAAACCGGTGCCAACACAAGCCAGCAGACAGACACAGTTTGAGACAGAACTAGTGAACATGTTGGAGCTAAAGAGATATATCTCTCACGAGTCCATATCTTTAAAAAAAGAGTGAATGTTATAGAAATACATTCTAACGTTGCTCCAAAATTCTAGATTTTTGAGTTTGACAAATAAACTTCATAGGTGCGTTGTGTTCATGGCTTATTCTCACTGCTCCCAAGTGGCCCAAAAATGGTTATTACAGGTTTAAGTTTTTTGAATGGCAGGAGAGACAATTTAAATATACAGTTTTGCTGTGGTCTGTTTCCAGGTAGAATCCATGCATTGGTTTCAATCTTATCTTATCATGAATGTCCTTCCACAAAGTAGCTACGAATGTGTTTGACTAGCAGCCTGCACAATTAAGATAAAATTGAGAAATACATACACATGTCCAAGCTGCATTTTGTGCAATGCATGCTGGAATATTCTCAATACCTGCTTCAGTGTAGATGGAAATTGTAGAAAGGGATGAACGGGTGTTGAGTTCGGTGTTGAGTCGGAATGAAATTCCACTTTTTTCCACCCACTGATAAAGACACTTAGTCACTGCTCTTATCCCAGCGTCACTTGAGTCACCTGCTATTATCCAAAGTTCATTTTGGACAGAACAGAAGAGGACGTCTTGTTTCTCAGCCAGAGCCCTGATGGTTGATTCAATGAAGATAATTGAGCATTGTTTTTGCACCGAAAATTTCAGTGCCTGTTGCTTTGAAAATGTGAAGGGAGATTACTCATCTTTCTCGCACAGAGGAACAAAGGAACAAGTTCATGATGGGTAAATGTAAATTCCAGATTTAAGCCCTGACTGTGACACACAGGATCTCTCAGATCGGCTATATATTAAATTCAAACTCCGCTTATCACTGTTAGTGCTTTTCTGAAAAGGTGACAATTCTCTGCTTTTATATCCACATGGACTTAAGAGTCTCCATAATACAGTATTGTTTTTATTTGAAACAAAAAAGAACATAAAATCTCCTCATGGTGCATTTTTATTTTCCATCTATTCTCTGAGAAATGAAGAGATGGGGAATTTTATGTCTTCTTACTGGGTCCTCTATCCTAGCCAAGGGGCGCACTTTCAAGTGGATCTGCTTAATGCCGTTTACTTCAGTGTGAGCTGTGGCCATGCGAGTTCGGAGAGGGGACGATTAAATGAGGAGGCATGGCTTCCTGCGTGCTCAATGGTGTCATTTCTTCTTTTTATGATTTGTTTATTCTCACCACCATTTGGCGCATTGAGCAGTCATAATGAGGTCTGCTGGAATAGACCTCAGAGGCTGGCAGCGGACATCCATGCTGACAGCTGTGACCAAAGAGAAGTAGTGGAACATAGGATTAGCTTTATATTTGGCAAGGGTGTGCTCCTTTTAAGTGGGAGGCTTCTTTGTTAATTTCCTGTGCTTCTCCAAAGTGATTTAGACTGATGGAGCACTGCGAGCAGACTACTGAGCTGCTGGCAGACCTTTGCTGTTTGGTCTGTGACCTTCACCGAAACACAAGAAATGCCGAGTGAGAGCTAAAGCCAATGATTTGAACAGGCCGTATTGATCACCTTCTGCAGAGCAAACTGAGACGCAATTTATGCCAGCTAGGTGAGGATAATGTTTTGGTCTCTGGCTAGGAGGACTGAGAATGGGGAATAATAAAAAAGCAGCAGAATAACAAAGTTCAATGTAAAAGATGCAGAAATATTCTATACAAATATGTTGTTGGGATTTGGCAATTTAAGCTTTGCAAAAATATACTGGCGTTTCCAAATGTGCTGTGCAATTAAAAAATAACAGAGCTCACTGGAAATACCAAAGATATGTTCGAGGTCATCGTAGCTTGCACACTAGAGAGTGCCAACGAGATGGTAGTCATAGTTTTGCTCTGCTTTTTCACAGATGATCACAATTTTTTAATTGCGCAGTCTAGAAAGATTTCCACCTTTTTAAAAGGGTAATGCTGTTTGCATTCTATACTTGGTAATGCCAATGGATACATGAAAATAAAAGAAGAAGCAACACTGATTATTTCCCCAGCCTCTTTGTAGCTGCCAGACCCAAAACGACAGTTTCCTACTGAAGACATTCATCTTTTAAAATGGGTCACAATTATGACATTTCCTTAGTTTAATTCAATTTCTGTAATATTCATAAAATAACTGGACACTGTAGTTTTTAGCAAATAATGCTTAACTTGATATTCATACACATTTGATGTGAAAGAAAACATTCTCAGGAGCAGGACAGAGAACATTGTATTAAAAATAAACTAAACTTTGTATTCTGTGTAATAAAAGGGGAAAATATCCCCTTATGTTGCTCAATGATGTGTAAATAGTTTTTGGACAACAATAAAGCTCTTTGGCACAGCTGAATAACATCTACTGGGCTTGACTTTACACACACTCTAAATATATATTTGGATTTATTTGTTGTATAGGACTTGTTGATAGGTTTTTTTATCTTCTTAAAATGCTGCTTTAAACCTGTAATGTTTATTTATCTGGTATTAATAAAACAGGAGATTGTTATCGATTGTGGCGTTCCCCAAGGATCGATTTATGGCCCAATGTTGCTTCAATTGACATTCATCTTCTCAATCAGGTTCTACAGACTAGGTTAGGTTTGGGCTTTTTTTCCCCTATAGATACATTTAACATTGTTTAATAGCTGTATGTTTTGTGATTTATATGCAGAGCCTGTTCTTGCAAACTCTACCTCCTGCTGCACACGACATAGCAGCCAACTAGGACAATTCAAAATCAGGTCGCCTCTGTCTGTGAAAAAGAAGCAGCTAAAGTGTTCTCCTCCTGGAAGGGAAATGCTATTAATATGCAATATATCTCCCAAAGTCACTGAGTTATAGAAAAGTAGACTATGCACTGGCTGTAGGTTGACATTGACATTGTTAAATTGGCCTTTCATGTCCTTGAAGAAAATGCAAAGCCATCCAGCACTCCACCTCACAGACTGACCCTGTGGCTCCAGAAAGTTTGAAATGGTGTTGATGAAATATCACTTTTGTTTTGTGGGTTCAAAGGAGAGACGCAACGTTAACTTTTTATAAATGGCCCTTGAGCTCTGGTCTGGGAAAAATAACAGAACGGGTCTCTACCCTGCTACTGAAAGTCCCTTGCAACTGTTGCTGTAGTTAGCCTCTCTGCCTTACTCCAAACCTCTATGCTTTAATGGAACTGTGGCTAAATAAATTAGGAAGACCTTTAGGGGGCTGGCAAGGAGAACAAAAATGAAAATGTTGGTAATTGAAAATGGGAAATATTTCAGTTTAAATCTTTTCATTTGTGTTTTTCTTTTCATTTTTAGAGCCCTGGCAGACATTCTGAGGCAACAAGGACCAGTTCCAATATCTCAGTATGAACATGAAAACATTGCAGCATTTGACGGGTCACCCAAAGACGAAACACCAGTCAGAACCTCGAAGAATCATTACACACCTGTTCACACCAAGGCATCCAACCACGGTGAGTGACATTATTTTTATACAGATCAATAGCTCAGACTCTGTATGTTTGAAGGCCATATGACTCACCCTGTGTGTAGAATTCACCCCGTGTCCATTTATAAAAATCCTACTTAACTGGGGTGTAAAGCTTTCAGTGTGTGTCGTACGGAGAGACTCTCTTTGCTCTCTCGTCATCATCCTGTGATTGACATCCTCTGAAGTAGATAGATGGGCTGTGAGTCTTAAGCTTCCCTAGGAAGAAACGTGTAAGAACATATATAGCAAATTAAATGCAAAAGCCTAGATGAGTTCTGCTCTTCCACACGCTGTATTTACACAAGCCTACTCAGCACTGGCTCAAAATTGAGATGCAAATTATCATGTTCTCCGAGAGACGCAAGCTTTTTGTCCGGAGATAATTCTGTCGTGCAAACGCTGTTCCTCCTACTTTTATCCCGTCGGCCTCCCGATTCCTGCTCCAGGGATCAGCTCGTTTGCTAAGTGCCCTAGTATGGTGTCCCAGATTCAACAGTGTTATGTTTCACTCTCGTGTCACCCTGCCTCCACCCTCCTCTTCAGAAGCACCAGCACCCATCATGGAGGGAAAGTGTCAGAGGACCGCTGATATAGACCGAACTGCAGGATGTGAGCTGCTTATCTCACGTCTCTACAGCAGAAGGATTTGAATTTACTGGTGTAGTGTTAGGAGAAACTACTTTTGCCTGTGTTCTGAAAGCCTAAGAAAAGTAGATTACTACATGGTCACTAATCCAGATGGTCTTCAATTATCTTCTCTCCGCCTTACGTTTGCTGTAATAGTTTAGGATGCAGTTAGATGATATAACCCGAATCACCACGTGTCTTGAAGGTAACAATTGGGTCATTTTCCTTTCTTTATAACACAACTAGTGCAGTGTTCTAAGCCTTTGTAATGGTTTAGAACAGAGGTAATGCTCCCGAGCTTCTTCAGAATTATTCCTTGTATTGGTGAGTCCTCCTCAAACAGTTATTATTATACTCAATCAATATGCTTTCAGTTTGTATTGATTGTATGCTGGGTACTGTGTGGAGATACCTGGTTTATCTGCAATCAAAATTTGATAGTCACTGTTTTTCATGAAATCATTTTATAAATGTTGAACTTATCGTGTGTCCAAACTGCACCAAATTTGGCAACGCACGTCCCAGGACCACTAAGAATACACATCCCAAGTTTAAAGCAGAAAAGCTGAACAGTTTTCGCCTACATACAGACATATGCAGTATTTATAGGGTTCAAGATGTTTCCAAACAAATACAGGAACGCAGATAATATATTATAATCAAAGGTTTGTTTGCAATAAGCTGAAGCAGAATTCAGAGAAAAGGAGAAAAAAAATGGAAAGGCTGAACGAACTATATCAGACATTAGTGCCACTAAGACTGAATTATCAACCACCCTACTTGTTGTTCCAGGCCCCCTGGAGCTATAAGCCTGCTGTAATTAAATTTCCCTCAAATTTGTTTGATGATTCTGCATGCACCACAAACATCATGAACTGAGTGTATGATCCCTAGCACTTGCATTATTACTTGTTATTAAGGACGAGACGGGCCTAGAATACAATTACTTTATTTTGCATCTATGGAATGTGAACAGTTTACTGAAAAATTACTAATTACTCGCTGCAGAAATATGGGCTCGATGTACCAGCACAACCTGGTTTCCACTGGTGTATTAATCTGGCCCGAAACCTAAAGGGACTCGCACTTCATCCACAGAAAACACAAGAAAGAAAACGGCACCTTAATGGCCCAACGGTCCAACATCTTATCTGTTGAAAAAGCTGCAGGATCACGAAGGCAAAGACAGCACGGCAACGAAACCAAATAAATTGCAGCATGTTTTAAAAATCCGTCTCTCAAAACCACTCAAATGAAAACCTTTTTATGAAGCTCAGTTCACTTAGTGCATAAAAACGGTTTAATGCACAGAAGAAGATTCCCTCCTGACAAATGATTGAGGACAGTTTTGCTGAAGTGCGGTGAATTGCTGTGTGCTCAACTTTTTAAAGTCGATGTTGTGCTTATTGTACCCCACGGTACCTTTTCTGTGAGACTCAACGTGGAATGAGGTTTACTCCTTTAATCACAAAGCCACGCAGCAGCGCTTTGCTCATAATGTGAAACACCCACAGAAAACATGTCGTAATTGTCCAGCCTGTGTCGTATTAGCCCGCTATTGTGTGATGTGTGAACAGTAGCACGACACATTGGAAGGGTGAAGGATTTTGAGTGGAAAAGTCATTAGTGAGGGGGGGGGGGGCAATGGGAAGACATGACTCAGATTTAATGACAAAGGTATGAACATTTCAAAAAAATGTGTAGAATGGATAAAGTTTAACACATTTATATGACAAGTCCTGAATTTCACATGTCTTAAGCTGTTGTTGAGCTTCTATTACTAAAGGTTTGAGTGTTATTTTCAGTATTAACTGTGTAGTATTCATCTGCAAGTTTTGTTAATCAGTCGTGAGCTTTTGTGAGGACAAACTAGAGTTTTACACGATGAAACTGAGGACATTTTGAACATTTTGTAATGTCTTTGCTTCGTTAATTTGAGGTTGAAACAAAGGAAAACGTTTACTGAGTGCTAAAGGATTGAAAAGTGATGTCGAAAATTTACAATATATGTATATGACCTTATTGTTTATGTGACAGGTCACTTGACGGGATAAAAGTCAAAGCTGTATGCTGTTCATATTTGCAAATTCAGAAAACGTATTTTAAAGAAGGTCTTTTACTATATTACAGTACAAATTATACTTTAACTGAAAGAAAATTGAATTATTTTAACACATCAAAGCTAGAAAATTGAATAATAAGTACTTGACATAGAACTTTAGAGATTGAAGGTTTCAGTCTTTCAGTAATTACATTGTCCTTGTTGTTGTGTTTTTGAAAAGAAGAATTTCTCTATACTGCATGTTCACATCCCTAATGCAGTTTCCCTATGACAACAGTAATTGTCATTTTCCCTGCAAATTCTCCTTCCCCCCCCCCCTCTTTCCTTGACCTCTTTACATTCACCACTGATGTCAAGGATACACATCCACTTCAGCTTCATGAAAAGGCCCTTAAGACGTCAGCTGACAGCTACAGCACTTCTCTGATCCGTAACCATCTCACAGCAATATATAAGGTTTAATGGATGAAGAGGAGAAAGATAGATTTGGATAGATTTATGGGACACTGAGCATCAACGAATATGAACGATATCGTGTCTAACCTGTTGATCACTTCTCTGTATAAAAAATGCAAAAATGGGGGGAAAAAAACACGATGTGCAGCAATGGTTGGTTTCTCGATTTTCGACGCAGCAGTGTGTGATGTGAACTCATCCCACTTTGCTGTTCCCGAAAAGACATCATCCTCACTGAAGCGCTGATAGTGTGCGTCTTGTGGTGTGGATGGCTCCTCCAGAACTGTCCTATAGAGTGAGCATTATCTCTTCAATATCCCAGAGCTCCGTTCTGTTCTGTTCTCTCATTTTGTGCTCTAAAGTTTCTCTGTTGCTGTGAAAGTGGGTGACAAATGTCCTCCACACTTTGCAGACAGGGAGAGAAATTATCTCTGTAGGACACTCACAGCAACTGGATATGAGATCAACTTTGGGATGACGTTTTTTAGAGGATGACGTCCTGTTATGGAGATGGGTCTGGATGTTTCAATCTATCTGTAGAGCAGCAATTAGAGACATGTTGAACAGATGGACGTGTATTTATTTGAGAAAGCATATCTGCTGCCATCACAGCCACCAGGGTTATGTATTTGGGGGTTTTCACATGGCAGATCACGGATGTTCCAGATCATTCCTCAGGTGATGGATGGTTAGATCCTTATTTCCTCCCTTTGCCGGAGTTAGGAGCCTTTTTATAACTGTATGGTAGATATGGTGCTACAGCCAAGTAGCCTGTTAGCTTATTGGAACATAAAGACTAGAAACAAGAGGAAACAACAAGCGTGGCTCTGTCCAATGTTAACAACATGTTAAATCTCATGTGTTTCCTCTGCTCAGATGTGTGGGATTGTTTCCTGGATGTTTGCACCAGTCACCTCTCGGCTCCTTGCCAATCATGTGTAGTTGCCAGACAACCAGAGGAGAAAATTGCTGCTCCCATCCAAGAAAGAATCCCACACATAACCCCTGTAAAACCACAAGTTTCCATCTGTACATATGGGTTTCATGCATTAAACAATTAGTCAATATAGTCAAAGTAATGAGCAAATATTTGTCCAATATTCTGGGCTCTGTTGGTCCGATTCATTTACCCTCAAAGACAAGGAAAACAGAGACAGAACTGGTTCTTTTAAATACTCTACCCTTCTAAGTCAGAGGCTGGACTGGACAAAAACACACAGACATGTTGTGTGTTGGATTCTGTACTGATGGTGCCTTGGTTTTTTGGAGCAAATCAACACAAATCGTGTAGTGGTTAAATTAACTTGAATGACCCATCCGTACTTCTGACCAACATGATGGATGGATGCACAGCTTTAGAAACCCACCTACCCCTCACCTTTCTGACGCCGAACAGGGGATGTCTGGACTCGACCATTTCTGTCATTATCCAGCACTTCATGCCATGATTACTCCTCTTTGTGAAAGTGAGACAGGTATTTTTCCTCTCTCCCCAGCTCTCAACAAATTAAGCTTTGTGGCACTTTCAATGCGAACGCACAGGTGCAACATTATAGATGCTATCCCTGCGACCCGCCCACCTCCCCACCCCCTCTCTGTCACAACCAGGTTCTTACTCCACCTTCCAGTGGCACGTTCAGTGCGACTATAAACACATTTGATTTCCAACCTGATCCGACAGCACGTCAGAACTAGTTCTGGGAAACCATAAACAAACCCTTAGAGGTGCTGGCAGGTAAATTTGGTGTTCTGTTGGACCAAGCCAGCTTCTCTACTTCCCCTGAGGCTCTTTTTGTTCATATTTAAGGCACAGAGAGTGACACCGTACTATTTAACTATTTATTTAGGACTTCCCTTCATTGGAATTAATAAGCATCCTATTCAGAAAACTGCCACAGATCAAATGTACATAAACATAAATGAATAGAGGTGTTGTACAGTTTCAAACAACTATCCTCGCTGGAAATTAAATGATAACTGTATTTGTATAGCACTTATCTAAACAAGGTTACAAAGTGCAATAAAAATAAAAAGGAAAAAATAAAAAAGGTAAGGGACACATTCAATTCAATTCCATTGTAAGTGCCAAATCATAACATATATAGCACAAAACCTCTGGCAGAACCAGACTCAGTTTGGGCGGCCATCTCCCTCGACTGGTTGTGGTAAGCAGAGAAAAATGGAAAAGAGGGGTAAGAAGGGGGGGGGGGGGGCAGGAACAGTTGCGTAACCATCATATTTAAGCTCCGTCAGACTGGTTGTTATAATGAAAAATAATAATATTCAGTTGTAGCGTCATTAAGGTGTTTTGGCCTTTTAATCAACATAGCGTTGCAAGTCGAGCCTGAGGGTACATTGAGGCTGTAACCGGACTGGCTACAGGTTTGTGTGGCAGTACTAAAGCCATGTGATGTGGTTGAGGTAAAGTTTTCCTTAAGGATGATATTATCTCCTACCCTACTTGAGTCTGGGTTTGAGTCACTAATTTGATGACTGTTTACTGTTCCCTAAAGGCCAATACAAAATATTTCACTCTCAATCAGGATATTTGAGTTTTTATCTCTGAAACAAAACCGTTTTCCCTTCATTCATGAACGTTGGATGAAAAGTGGTTATTCTTTTAAAGGAGGGTCAGGTTTTTTTTCATTGCAAGTGTAGATAAGGCGATTTTGATGAACATTTCTCTAGATAAGGGGCTTTAGGTCTGCACTGGCACATGGGAGCAATTTATATCACAGTCAGCATCTTCTGATTTCAGCTCCAAAGTGGCGTCCTTGGAGCAATGCAGAGGTTATGAATCATCAGCATTTCACTTTAGGAGACATCGCACTGATACTATACTGTATCATCCACATAGACACAACACTGTGCTGTTAAAACAGTCACTGGACACAGGAAAACGTATTCATTCTTGTCGTTTGTGTACTTATTGATTTCTTCGATGGTCCCAAATGATCGACAGTGGTCAGGGTGCATCAGTAATCAGGTTATATTTATCCCCAGGGTTTGATAATATGAAAGAAGCCATGGAGCTGAGGCTTTAGTGCCAAACCTTGTTGTGATGAAGACAAGGCCCAGTGGTCCCACGTGGTTCTTCTCATTATGATAATTTGAAATGCTGTTCGATCGCTGCTTCTCGAGGCCCAAAGGTCTGAGTGATGTTATTGACTTTGAAGTGGTTCCTTGGAGACAGAGGCATTTAACTGTTTGCCAGTTAATGTCGAGTGAAAGGAGGAGATGTGATCTGATGAAGCAGCTCTACAGTTTCGGGATCTTTTTTTCCCCCTCAGTTCATCAACACTGTGTTCTTTAATTTCTTTGAAGAACCGTCTGTGATTGGCAGGACAATTGAATGTCGTCAGGGACCTTGTCTTGCTCCTTGTGTTCACGCTGTACTCTCAATTATAGCAGTGGTTCGGAGGAGCGTTAACAGTGGCGTGGTACAAATTGCATTACATTGTGATCCTCTCACGCCGAGGAAATCCAAAAGTGTGTATACCTGAGGTGTACTGCATTGCCTTCTTACACGTAACTCCCCAAAGACCTAAAAGGGGGTTAAATCGATTCTGAAATCAAGTGTAACAAAGCCAATTATCTTTCCCCTTGGTGGGCTAAAGGCACCGCAATTTCAGTATCTAATTAATTTAAACTTTTCCTTTTACTGTGAAGAAAGAGGAATGTTTGATAAACAGGGGCTGAAGCCTGCGGATTGCATCTCTGGCATCCTTAAGCAATATATTGATGAGCTGATGATCCCACCTGAGAGCCACTTTAGTCAGTCATACCATTTTAGCTCTGTTTAGTATTCTTGTTGTATGTGGCTGCTCTTTTTTTTACAAAATGGCAGAATTGTCTGGGGTATGCAGTAAATATACTTCTCGGAATTAAAGCACAGTACCCCCAGCTTCTAAAGTGGTGGAACTTTGCAGTTAAATCAGTTTCAATTTGTGTTGTTAGTGGATTTACACTTTCAACCGAAGACAGTTTGAATCACTGAAACTAATGGTCTGATGCTGTCCTCTCATTGTAGGTCTTTTATGGATCACCGAGCAAATTTAGAATCCAAGATGAAAGAAGCTATGGTAAAGTGTGAATGGCCACTGACTTCGGAAGAGTTTTTCCTCGTTCTGTTTTACCATGTCAAAAAAACCCAATCCTCATTATTACTTCACAGAAAACCATAATCGACTCTCCCAGATAATGTAGCGACCCTATAGGTTTACGCTAAGTTTAGCCTTAGCTACTATTGTTTGTGTTCTGTTAGTGATGTGAAATAGAGCGGCAGCCGAATCAAAACATTTGAAATGATAACAACTTTGTGCTGAGACCTACGCGCTGATACGTTTGGGTGAAGATTGGGTGTTACCCATTTTAATGACGGTGCTCGTCTTTGTCATCTGCAAATGTTTAACTCATGCTTGACTCGTGAAATCATAGCTTTTGAATGTTTTGCTGAAATTCTCCGCCATTTTGTTTTTGTCTTACCAGGCCACTATGGGAAAGAGAACCTTCGCAGCGGAGGCCAAGACATGCACAACTTCATCTCCTCCGGGTTTGTGACGCTTGGACGTGGCCACTTAAAAGGTAAATTCCCATCTTCATTATCTGTACTTCACAGTGCCATGAAAACCAACTTAGAAGTGATAACACGTTTACTGTCAAAGCGTCTGTGTCATGCTGTCATCCTCTTTCTGCCAAACGAGTGCGCAGTCTAATAATCGAAGAGAATGTGACTTTTTGTTTCAGCTCAGTGCAAGTTGGACATTATGACACATCGTGGCTTGAAGTGACATCTTGCAAAGTCCACGCACACATTTATTATCTATGGTTAAATCCACACTACCAATGACAAAGTCACACTTCTGCACTTGACAAGCAGCCAGTGTGAATACAGCCGGGCACAGCCGTTGATTTCCATTCTATTGCCTTCCTTTGGGGATCTAATAAATCAGAAGCGGTCCTGGAGTGAGAATGAGCTGTAAACAAGAGGCCTGTTGTTGTTGTTTTTTTACAGCGCAGCACTCCATCGACGAATCGGGGCAGATGTCCTGGCAGGGCGATCTGGACATCCCCATGTCCTACGGTACGTTCGTCATGTTATTCAAATGTTCCGCTTTCCTGCTGGAGAGAAAAGCCACACAACAAGGCTTTCTGCTCGCACCTGATAAGAAAGCTCCCCCACACTACACACACTACACACACGCACACACAAACCAGTTGAGTGCCCTTGGCCTGTAATCACAGCACAGCACGTCATTGGTTGCAGGGTGCCAGAGTCATAATATTTTATTTATTTCTTACAATAGGTGGTTTTGTGAGCCAACATATTTCCACTGGTGCTCGCCCGACAGCAGGTTTGACTGAATGCAGGCAACCTGCAGTTAAGTTTTATTTAGGTGACTTCTGTGGAGGCGAGGGCGTCAGATATACAACAGGGCTGCCTTGATGATTAACAGTATGAGT
The DNA here is from genome assembly GCF_009819705.1 of Hippoglossus hippoglossus. Classification (NCBI taxonomy): domain Eukaryota; kingdom Metazoa; phylum Chordata; class Actinopteri; order Pleuronectiformes; family Pleuronectidae; genus Hippoglossus; species Hippoglossus hippoglossus. Next base: position 5,335,997 of record NC_047158.1, on the reverse strand, counting down.
CTAGGAAACTGATAAACACATTTTAGGGGTTTGCAAGGTAAGTAGTAAGTTTCAGACTTTCAACTTCCTCGCGTCCGCTCTGATTGAGAGTGACAATCTGGCATAATTGTATTTGTTTATTCAGTTATTGTGGGTTTGCGCTGCAGTTTGCACAGATCCGTCACAGTTTGAGTTTGATGGTGACAGCTCCCTACTTGATGATGTTTGGCTTTCTGTTCCGCTGCGGTGACGGAGCTGCTCATGCTGACGACCCGGTGCTTCTGTTTGTTGTCGAGGTCTCCAGCACGGCTGAGGTTTAAACAGGTTTCATCAAATCTCAATCCAATTTTTTCAGTCCACTCTGAATCCTGATTCTTTTGAATCCCTTATTGTGTCCACATGCACTCAACCGGAAAATGGGAAAGATATATGAAATGTTGATGACATCATGTATGGGATTTATTTTTCGCAATCCAAATTTGTCTTTAATCTTGATAATCAACAATATTATATATAATTATATAATTTCTGGCCATTTCGTCCAGCCCTTATCCATACACCTGTGGTGGAGGGAGAATATAAATAATTTGATGAAATGTACTGAAGTAAAATTAAAACTAGGCGGGGTCTAATGTTATCTCCCCATCCCGATTGGATAAATGAACCAATTCCCCTCTCGTTATCGATCACTTATATATAAACAATGTGAGCATTGAAAAATAGTAGTGGCGTAGAAAGTAGATATTTATTATTGTAAATGTAGTGGAGTAAGAGTGAAAAGTATCTGAAAATAAATCTACTTAAAACATGTACTTAATTAGAGTAACAGAGTAAATGTACTTTGTATCATCCCACCACTGCCAAGTCCTTTTCCCAAACTATTACACTGATTGTCTTAATGTATTGGATGAATGAATGTTTAACTGGAAGATTACAGCAGACGCATCAATAGTACTTAGAGAATATTAATTTCCATGCAGGCCTTGCTACACTACAACAACTGTCACATCTACTTGTGACCGAAGAGAGACAAATTCAAAGAGTATTTCTGACTTCTTTCGACTATCCCCCGGGTTTGAAAATTAAATTATAACGTGTTAGTTTCTGGGAGTTTCTCCAGCGTGCCAAAGCGATCGATGGAAGCCTGTCGTGAGTTCCCACGCTCTGTGCTATCAGTTCACGAAGGTCTCTCTTGTTGATGAGCTAGTGCTCCAGCTTGTCTAAGCAGTGCACCATCTGGGAGAAGACGGGCACTTTTTTTTTTTGCTTGCTGTAGTTTTGGATTCACATCAGGTTCTGCTTCAAGTGACAGAAAAAGTGCCCGGAGCCAAAAAGATGTTTCTCTTGAGGAAACTGTTTTGGCACGAGATGTCTTTTATTAAGTTGATTATCTTAACTTCCAAGATTTTGAAGATACCCTTCCCCTTGCTTCTTGCCTTTCCTTACTACATTTCCTTGCTACCTTCCTTCCCTTCTAACTTCTTGTATCTCTGATTTCCTCCTTTCCTTACTTCTCTTCTCTATTTCTCTTTGTGTTTTTTCAGTCCTTTCTACATCTATAACTTGAACATACTTTTTTCTCCTTTTCCCATTTTGTATGTATTCCTTCCTTCCTCTCTTTCAACCTGTCAGGCTGACTCAAAAGTCTCAAAGCTTGGTTTCGTTTCTGGACATGTTGAATCATGGTGATTTTGTTTTTTGTGCCACTATCTCATCTAACACCAACGACAGCAGCATAGGGACAGTGCCACTGGAAGACACGACAATCTTACAACTATAGACGTATAAAAGATTAATGATCCATCCCCGCTAAAAGAAAACTGTTAAGAAATTTGATGACTTGAACAAACATCAGTGTGATAAGAACTAACCGAAATGACAGAAACTATCTTTGAAAAATATTTATTTGACATGTATTTTGACTTTACTGCAGCCAGCCACCAGGAGACAATCAAGACACTTCACTTTTGGGGTGACGTCATGTCGTCATACTTTATTTACAGTCTATTGTTTCGTTTTCACAAAGGAAACTTCACTGGTAATTCTCACTGAAGCTTCAAGGCCCCAAAAACACACAGCCTGAATAGTTTGTTATAAACAGTCCGTGTGATATGGGGTATAGATCTGAGTTAACACAAGTTTTGTAATGGAAACTCTGGATCATATAAAATATGGTGTTAGTGAAAATGTTGAGTAGAAAAAGCAGCACCTGACCAGTCACCGTACTTGTGCTATCTCCATTGCAGCTTTAGCCAGGACATGAATTTATACTAGAATTGCACTCAGAAGAGCGCATACCTCTGCCAAGGCTCAATGGTGCTTTTAAATTCAGTCAAATTTTACACGTTTATAGACATCGGCCATCTAAACCTTAATTTTCATCAAGATCAGGAATTATTCTCTGAGAAATCAATGAAAATGTTGAAAAACGCCCTATTGCAAAATATTGTGGGTTTTTCCCTGACCCAAACTGCATCCTTCCACCAAGTGATAATCCGTCCAGTAGTTTTTATGTAATGCTGCCAACTAACAAACAAACAGATTCTGAAGAAAACATAACCTCTTTGGCAGAAGTAATAAGGAAATTAAGGAAATGCTATTTTTCTTGTTGCAGGTCAAAATACATGTTGGTTATATTCATATTTCACAGTGTGGTTCCACTTACTGACATTGTTTTACCATCTTCTAGACATTTAACTCACCTTGTTTCACCTGCTTTAAAGAAATGACACACATTAATTCTTGGTGACACTTTACAACCCTTAGGCTACATTAGTGTCCCTTACTGAAGAAAGCAATGACATGAAATGCTGTTGTTAAGTGAAAGCACACACCACTTTAAAGTAAATATTGAACAGCAGGCTTGACGATGTCATCTCTCATGAACTGCACGATGAATCCTTTCAAACAAAGACTCATACTTAAGATGTTGTCAGAGGCAGCGACTCCCTCCCAACTGTACCTGTCGCCCTCCTTCTGCACCTATTAGGTGACAGGCTTTAGCGGCCTGATGGCGTTAGCTGTCACTTCAAAGCGGAGGTCCTGTCAGGCTCCATCGTACATGTCTGAGTTTAACAGCTGGCTGTCAGCAGGATTCGTGTACACACACACACACACGCTCACACACACTCACCGCCTGTCAGGAGGAAGCAGACTGACAGATGTGCAGTATGTCACTGCTCACTGCGTCCCACCCTCGCTCCAGCGCTGCTGTGCAAACATCGCCCGTCTCATTCCTGCAGACAGCAGATCATATCTACAGTGAATGTGTCTGCACAGGTCATCTGACTCTGGGCTCAGCATTCTGTTGATAGATGAGCGGTGTGGAGGAGGAGAAAATAGTGAAGTGCAGTTGTGGTACGGGTGATAATGGCAATAATATCGGGCCCACTAAATGATTTAGCTAATTTGATTTGACTATTATTTCTAAGATAATGGACTGATGTGGACATGGGTGTCTCGGGTGCTGACCTCTCTCATGGAAGCAACTTTGTTTAAATCACTTCCTCTTTAGCATATTTTCTACTAAGCAACATTTGGTTTGTTACTGCAATGCTTTATGTCGAGCTGAATTAGAGCTTTTATTTTGAAAAGTTGCGATCTTGGGTCTGACATTTGTGTTGATGGCTTAACAGACCTCTGATATAGCAGAAATGCAATGTATGACAAAATAACCGAAGTTCAGTCAATCATTCAAACTTATATATACACACCACACATGTATACAGTAATACATTTAGTTTTATCTTATGAAAAACATTAAATATAGATTGACTAGAACCCAGTTGATCGTAGATGCACAACGGCTTCATTGTAGATAAACCAAGTAGGATGAGCACAAGGTTTCCTAACTTCACTTTGAACCATAGTTTATAAAAAGCTCTGCACACAAACAGTAACAACGTGACAGTATGTTGTAGAACTGTTTGAGGAGGACTCACTAATGAAGAGGAATAATTCTGAAGTAGCTCTGGAGCATTAACACAGGACAAGAGAACAGCCCATTCCAAACAGGCAGGTTTAGAATATTCACTGCACTAGTCTCTTCAAACTCCAGCATAATCTATTTCCTTTCCTCCCTCACATCTCTTGTTCCCCTACTTCTTTCCTCTTTCCTTTTGTCCCTCCCTCCTTCATGCCTCAGACATTGCACTGTTCACTCACAATACATTCATCAGGTAAATGTTATTACCAATAACTTTATATATATTTTACACCTTTCCTAAATTTCTTCTTGCTTTTTCCTTCCAAACGTTTTTTCCATTTTCTCCTCCTTTCCCCACCTGCCTTTATTACTCTATCCTTCTTCTCTTCTACAACTCGTACATCCTTCTATTTGGTTCTTGAAACCATTTTTATTCCGTCCAATGGTAATTGTTAATTTTTTCTTATCACCTTTCAATGGTTTCCATCCTTCCTTCTGTTCACTCCTCATCCCTCTTATCCTCACTTCTCTCCTTCCTGCCCTTCCTTATTCGCTCTCTTCTTTCCTTTTCTCAACTGATCTGTAAAACATCAAATATGAAGGAACAAGGTTTTGACTATTTATTAAATGTAAATATTTGATTATTTCTACAGCACATATTAACAGTTCATGACAATCCAGGTACGGCGTTAGATTGTATTTGAGTGATTTCATATTAGTGTGCATTGAAGACTATTTATTTTCACTGCGTCGTGATCAGGCTGCTTTTATTTGCACACACCGTGCGCCTCAGATAAACACATTTACATTCACATCCACTCCCTGTAAATCAACTGTTTTCTAAGACAAACCACGTCTGGGTACAAACGGCTGCGACCTCAAACTCAACTGTGTGTGTCTTTGTGTAACATTTCATTGTTTGTGTAAGAGCGTCGTAGTGAAAGGAACAGTACAAACGGTACAGACGCGAATGTACGTCACGGACTAACAAGCTGCTAAACAAAGCTCCAAGTAATGTTGTCATTAATATTCATGCATCCGTGATACGACACAACACTGTTGAGCTTTGTGTGAATCCACAGAGACGCACAATCAACCGCCGCTCGAGTGTTTGGCTCACGCGGTAAAGTGACTGTGTGAGGCCACCGCCAAGGCTAGGAGAGATGGATTTATGTCTGACATCAGTGAGCGCTGGGAGAGAATGGTTGTGTTCGCTGGCCCCCGTCTGTCCGTCTCTATACTATTGTCTGTGGCGAAGCGGCCGTTTAAAAGCCCCGGACCCGAGCAGGTTTATTTTGATGGAAGCCAAACAGCTGCCACAGTAGATGTCTGAGCAGAATAAAATTCCTAAACCTGAGCGAGAAGCTGAAAGAGTTGCGAGATCAATATCTGCCTCCTGAAGCCCCTAAGTGTTAGAGAGAGTTTGGTCTTCTACAGGATCGGGCTGCTGTTATTACAGGTTTTTTTTTCTTTGCAGCAACAAATCCTGTTATTATACCAAAACCAAAAACAACAATACCGCCTGACTTCTCTTTCCTATCTCTGGCACTCAGCTGCCGCTCCGCTGGTTCCTTCTTAAAAAACTCAAATCTTTTGAAACAGCTCTTTAACCCTTGCTTTCGTTTTACAGGAATTTCCAAGACAACTGTGAACTGTACTTATATTTATATTCTTAAATAACAGGAGCGAATAGTAGTTTGGTATGAGGCTGTTTTTCAGTTGTGGAATAACATTTAGTGCTCTAATAAGTTTCAGGCTGTGAAATGTTTTCACTATCCCAGAAATAAACAGTGCCCATGTTCATTTAAAACTGGTCAGCAGGCGAATTACTGTAGTATTTAGTCTAAACTTTGATTTCTGAATCTACATCCAAACTGACCAGTGTGCTTTGCTGCATCTATTGATCATTCATGCTCTAAAATCCACCAATAACCAACACTTTTTCTGTCAAATGGCCAAAATATATCACTTATTCAAAACATTATTTGAAGCAGACATCGTGCAGAGACTTGTGTGTGGCTGTCAGAAGATGGAAACGTTAAAGAAGATCAAGGCCGGTTTTCTGCCAAGGCTGATGTGTTGGCTCGTGCTTGTTGTGAAACCACTGACGTCTTGTGCAGATTGATCACTAACGTGGGCGGGAGATGAGTCTAGGAGGTCGGGTTGGTGGTCACAGTAAATGTCTCATAACCAAGTTGTTGAAAGTTATAAAACTGAACAAAAACCCTTCATCATAATGGTTTTATAAGGAGTATATTGGTCACTTTGACACGTTATCTTTATTTTGAAACTGAATTGCTGGACTTTGATGGAATTGCAACTTCATGTAAACAGCCTCTGATTAATTAGGATTAAAAACTACTGAGCCCAGGCAGTACATCACCCTCCACTCTATTGCAACTTTACTGGCTTCTGGTCCTGCATCCTTTAAAAAAAGCCCTCCTCCTCCATACCCTGACCCACCAGCACATGTCTGACCTCCTCCACCCCTTTATCTCATCCCAGACCCTGCGGCCCTCGGACATGGGTCTGATTTCCATCCCCTGCACCAACCTGAAAGCTTATGGTGCTGGGGCATTCAGTGTGGCAGCCCCCTCCCTCTGGAACTCTATTCTATAGAGATCCGCAACGCCCCACCTCTGCACACTTCTTCAATTCCTCAACACCCTGTCCACATTGACACCGATATTTTGAATAACGCTTGCGTTTTAACTTACATAAACTGGGATTTTTACCAAAGCCTTTTAAAGTGCAGATTTTCAAAAACTCTGGTTTCTATGTATCCAGTTTTACAGGTAAAACAGAGTTTGGGAAACAATTACGTCACAGATGACTTTGCCCATGCCCTCAGAAACAACAACACACAATGGGGGCCACATGCCACTTTCTCTATGATTCGTTAGCACTAATGGGTCTAATTACAATTATTCACTGCACCACATTACCGACATTTCTGTCTCGCCAAATATTACTTGGACCACAGTGTTCTTCTCTGGTATTTCGCGGATCACCACCTACTGGTCCATGCTTGTTTGAGGGATTGTATTTGTTTCACGTTCAAAAGGAGAAAAAAAATCTGCCGTAGTGCAGACGAGGCATAAAACCCACCTGTTTGCTATGTAGGCTAGCTTCATCATCTGCTGTTATTATTTTGTGTTCTTGGTTTGTTTTATTTTTTACACACTATACAAATCTAACTTGATGTTGTTGTTATTATTATTATTAGTGTCCATCAAATAAAATACAGGTGCTCAATGAATTACAATGACAACAACTGGGAAAAGCGGCAAATAATCTTTTTTTAAGAAAGTGAAGCTAAGAACATGAAACTTTTTTTGCTTGAAAAATGACTTTGATTCACCATATATGATATAGAAAAGAACGTAGACTCATTTTTTTTGCACCTTTTCACAAAACCAACCAATCGCATCTCTAAATTGTGCGAGGTTAAACAAACACATTTAGCAATCTCTAGCATCTCCCATATGTTGTGTACAAACATTCCCCCTTGTCCTCGGGGCTTTTTCATTTCTCTCCTTGTCTCCTCCGCCAGTGGCATCCACTGATGTGCATCCTGCTTAATTACTTTTTCATGAATTGCTCCCTGTTTTCCTCCGGAGGGAATTGCTTTTCCCTCCTCATCCCCAATCCACTTAAGGTGACCTTGTCTTATTGGGACGCACTCTTGCAGCGCCCCCCACCTCCCTGCGCTCTAATCCCCCCAGACCTACAGTATCTGTGCATGGGCATGAGTGCGGGCTGTGTGGCTGAGCCTGAGTGCAAATGGAGGGGAGTTAAAGTGTGCCAAGGAGGTATCACTTGCCCGGTTCGCCTCCATTACCGAGTCCTTACGCGTCTCTCTCTCCTCCGAGCTGATGTTGGTGGCTCTAAACTCGAGGAGACGGTAACTGAAAACCTTGAACTTGAGGATCATTGATCGATAAATCATGTGCCCTGACATCATCAGCACACTGCACACTCATGTTTACCAACTTGCCCATGATGCTTAATATTGATTCATAGAGATCAAACTGTGAGTCAAGCTCTTGCTGGATTGGATGCTCGCTCAACCTCCCGCTGCCGCTGTCCACTCTGAAGTTTGTCCCTTTTAGCAGAATGATGTTTATCTGCTCCAGCTACCAACATTTCATTTTCACAAACCAGAGTGGACTGGAGGCCTATCTCTGTTATAGCCCCTGTTTGTGGTTTAAACTCATGAAGTGTAATGTGACTTTATGCAGCTGTTTGGTGCTGATTGCCTTAATTTCTCAGATATTGTGTTGCGGCCCTTGAATCACTTGTGTGATGTCTTCAGAAAGACTTCATGAAAACCTTTTTAGAAATGAACCAGAATGTGTCAGAAGAGCAAATACCTCTGCCAAGGCCCAGCTGTTCCCTTTTGAAACCATATTTAAATTCACTTGTTCCAGATATTTTTCATTTGGATCTGCACACACTCATGAATATCAGTCCCAAAAAACGCAATAATAAAGAACAGGACGAACAAATTACACATCCTTCCACGAAGTTAATTAAGTTAAAACATTTTCCAGTGCAGACACAGGAGGTGGTGTGCTCAAAGTTCAGGGTGATGGATGGACATGTATCTTTTAATGTTGAAGGCCACAGTTCCACAACCATGTCCTGTAAATAACCTTCATTTTAATCTTTCCCTAACTCTCGCCACTCCCTTACCACGGTCTATATACTAAAATTACACTCTTTCCCTATTGCTAACCATAATAATCAGACGTTAAATAAAGTAAGATTAAACTGGAGCAGCATCAGTAGAGCGTATATCTCCGACAAGGCCCAACAATCCCCTAAATTGAATCAAGCTACACCTAATTACACAAACTCATAGATATCAATTATTCTTAATTGTGGCTGATTTTCATCAAGATCCATGAAATGTTCTAAATCAATGAAAATTTTGAAAAATACACTATTTGGTAATGTTAAAGAAAGAAAAACAAATGTGTAAGTTCTGTATATCGCACCCTTCCACCATGTTTTGTGGTAATCAGATCGGTAGTTTTTCTGTAATCTTGCTTACAAACAAATAAACCAACCAACCAATGAACGGACAGGGGTGAAAAGAGGTAACTAAGAGAAATGTATGAATCCTTTCTGGTTCCCTTTTATCTGCCAACCGATAAACCAGCCGGACTCTCCTCTCTGCATCGAGACGTGGACACCGAGTCAAAACTTCAGCTTCAAGACTTGCGCAGATCAGAGCGTTCAGAGGGCTGCGACTCAAAGACCAGACATCAGATAGAGAGTGAGGCTGCGCCGACAGCTTCCTGTCACGGAGCTGTGAACTTCACATCCTGGTGATTTGTGTGTGACAGTGGGAACTCGCCAAGTCAGATATGAACCCAGACGCGCACACAGAAAGCTGAACATTTTTGACCAAACAACGCACGTCTTCCATGTACCGACAAGTTCTTCTTTTCTGCAAAGGTTGAAAAGCGAAGAGAATGAAATATTTATCAACTGCTCGAGGTCGTGCAGCAAAGGAGGTATTAGTGCAGTTTGCTTTGGATTAGACAAGCAGGTGATAACAAGGTTAAATGAACAGATTTCTTCAGAGAGTATACAGCAGTAATTGCTGTATTTGCATAAAGTGCAACTAGCGTTTTAATAGAAAGTCCAATTATAAAAGAAATCTATCCCTATTAAAAAACATTTGTCTCTAAGCTAAATCTGCCCCCGGCTTTATAGTACCCCTTTCATTTTACTAGAAAAAGCTGTACATTGTGAATTTGGTTAAAAACACAACAACCCAAACTTAATGAATAAATGCATTAATCTGCTACTTTCATGAGTTGGATGTAGAAGAATTAAATAATGTTGGTGCAGAGGTCAAATCTGGATGAAGAACAATAAAAAAACTCAGAGGGCCACGTCGCCGTGGGGCTTAGTGATACTGCTGAAAACAACTTTGCAATATTTTTCCAAATTCTGGATTTAGGGTTAGGGAATATAGAGAATAACATTTTAAAAAACATTACAATGTCTGCTTAAATATGCCAGGCACACCAGCACTGCAGGTATTTACGTGAGGTGGTCACCAAACACTTTAAACAGACAAGAATGAGAAATGTTCACGCCCTACAGCTCTGACAGGCGCAAAGACAACGAGAGCGAGAGTGACGATGCCCCGCGCTCCGTCCCAACAAGGGATGTGAGATCATGGTTGGGACGGTCCTAAATAAACATTGTGCAGGGACTTTTAAACAGAGATGCTGCAGTTTGAAGTCTAACCGTGTGTTATTGCAGTTAACAGGGCGATGCTGCCTCATTTTATTTCCAACCACAGCCGCTCATCGTGTGCATGTGCACGGTCGAAGCTGAAGAAAAGTGAGCTCTGAGGTTCGAGGCTGATGAAGCTGGATTGAGATCACACCAAAGAAACACATGCTTGAATTTGTAGGATGGTTGAAAAATCGATGCTAGTTATTTTTTTTTTTTTGGTGTTGATATCCCAAGTGAAAACTAAAAAATTTGATTATATTTGAAATCATATTATACACGGGAGTAAAAGTAAGCAAGATATGATGACGCAGGGGTTGCATTTACTCCAATATCGTATTGAGAACTCGTATTGAGAACTTGAGAGAGAGAGGGACAGAGACTGTGACAGTGTTTCCAACAAGTGGACAAAGAAAATGAAAGGTTTAAAACCCTATCGGGCAACAGCACAACCATTTAAGGCCTCTATTAGGAGATTATTAACTGTAAATCATTCATTTGTAACACAAAATCTTGCAAAATGAGAGAAGACATTTCACTGCTGTGTTGAAAGTTGATCCTGGTCTCTGTTTTCTACAATGTGAGAAAAAGAAAATGCTGGGAGGAGACAGACGTGAGATCAAGAGATAAGATAAAAAGACACTAAACACTAAACACACTCAAATGGGGTTGAACAGGAAATTAAATGGAAATAGTTATTTGCACCTGAACCCAAAATTGAGAAGTGTACTTTTCGTGCAGGATATTATAAAGCCTCAAGAATATCTATATTCACATAAATCAGAGGTTCTACATCCTCCAGTTACGACCTTGTAGCATCTTTGTAAACTTCACACCCCCATTCTGTTGCCGGGCAGATTCCAGGCAGCATCGAGGCTGTGATTGGTCTTTCATGGGGTCATTTTAAATCAGAGCAGCGTTCGTCAATTCTGCGTCTTTCTCAATGAGCGTGATTCAGAGCAGAAAGGAGATGGTTTTCTCTCCGTGCACAGATCTGCAACCGTCAAACGCACAATATGAACTGATTCTCCTCCTTATCTCGTCCGTCCATTAAATAGGAGGCTAATGAAGCTGATTTGGTCGGTTAGATGAAACTCACTCACAATCCCACAAGACGGCCAAGAGTGAATAATGTGATTCATACAACCCTGTCACACACACACACACACACACACACACACACACACACACACACACACACGACACACAGCCTATTACCAGCCGCTCGTCATGCATTATGTAGTGCTTGTTTGTAGACTGAAATCACATCTGAAGAGCTAACTGGAAGTGGAAGGTCATGCTGTGCTCTCACACATTAGAGCCCAACTCACCTTTTCCAAGTGTTCTTTATCTCAAATTGGAAAATGTATAAATGTCCTTTTTCATTTTTCATATCATGAATCTGATATTGGTTGGTGTATTTTTGTGTGAGTCTTTTTTTTTATCTCTAAATATGAATGTGAAAATGATCCCACTGATTTGTTATGTGGGAGTATATTTGTTCAATGAAGGCGTTATTCAAGATGTTTGTGTAAACTATAGCACAAAAGATACTTCTTACTTCTCATTAGCCAAATCTACAGCATCTTTAAGTTGAAATTGTGGATAGGTGGGAGTGAATGTCAGGTCATGTGGAAGGTTTGGGATCATAGACTCAATATAAAGATGGACGACACGTCTCCACCTCAGCCCGCTATCCAGAAATGAAGCCAAGTTATCCTGGATATGATGATGTCATCTAGAGCCGGAGTCTGCAAAGTAGTGATTGGAGGATGGGGTCGCAGTAGCGAGGCTCTGCGGATAGACATGCTCGACCAATCGTGAGTCAGTCTCAGCTGTCTGAAATTTCACCCCTTTCTTATATCATCATATAATAATTAAACACAAACTTTTTAGAAACACAAACACCTGAACATACAGCAGAACTGTCTCAAATGACAGAAATCATCTTTGAGAAATACTTATTTGACTTTAACTTTTTTTGTTGGTCTATTTCTCATCCGCTAACATGGAGGAGGCGGGATTTATGACCTATTCTGCAGCCAGCCACCAGGTGGCGATTAAGATGCTTTGACTTCACTGTTGGGGGGCTGTCATGTTGTCCATCTTTATATAAAGTCAATGGTGGGGACAATGGACAGGGAGTGAAAGGCAGTTTGCAAGATAAACTGGAAAAGTTTTGTCCGTTTGTATGGGTAAAGCTCCAAAATACGATATTTACTCTTCTGAAAGATAAAAAGTGGCAGTCGTGAAGTCAAAGCTGAAATAAGGATTATCATATATATTGTTATAAATCATTTTTAGATGTTTTTTTTGTATTTTCATTGTGACTGGTAAATGCATCTTTACGTGAAAAATCAGCGGCGTGCCTGTAAACGACATTTCAATGAATACATCTATTACTGTTGCATTTCAATGATATTCATTTTTAGGATCACATATTAATAAGAAAATGGACTATGTGCTGAATCCAATACACATTAGTTCACCTGCTCAGACATTTAAACCTGAACGAGTCAGGCTCCACTTTCGCATCCTTCCCTCTGAAGGCCGCTGGCTGTGCCACCGTGAAATACCATTAGCGGCATAACAAAGTTGCGAATTAAGGAGGCAGCGGTGAGAAAGCACAATATGACACGTGAAATCCTGTTAGGATGCAGATTAGCGTTATCTCCGCTGCACCTGTCAATATCTATTATGAGTGGAGATCAAGGACGGGGCAGAGCTGGACATGGAAATGCTTCTGTCAGCACAGTGGCCGCAGCCCAGCATCAATACTAAAAAGACGACAGCTTGTATTGGTATGCATAGAATTAGTTGTGATACAGTAGGGAGGCCGGCCCGAGGCGGCATTGTTTTTATCATGCTGGACGTAATCTTCCTTTTTAAGGGGGTTGCATTCACACCGGGAAGCTGCAGAATAGAAGAATAGTTTTTGGGATAACAATGAGTTACTCTTAAAATGTTGTACAAATAACATTTTGAACATTAATATAACAGCCAATGGCTTTTTTTTTAATAAGGATATAGTGCAAAGGTGGTGTCTGAGAAGAGAATGACGTAACTCTCCCGCTGTTTGTCATGATCTGACCTTCTTTGTTTAGGAAGCTGGTCCAGGCACACTTTCAGGTTGAGGCATGCGAGTCCCTCCAGATAAAACTGTTGGCCCTCCCCATGTCCAGTGCCCAGTAAAAGGCTAAAGGACAAAGAAAGAGATGAGCTCATACTCATATTTCTAAGATGGAGCCCTACGAGCTGCCAACGGGCTCCAACCGATGTCGACCCAGATGTCACATGTCTTGGTTTGCGGTTACCAACATTAAGAATTTGTTTGGCAATTGTTGCTAGCAGTAGTTGGTTTACTGTCAGCACTGCAGGAACCTGCAGATTATGTCGGCGAGGGACAAGATTTTTGGTTCAGGTTAGAGGTTAGGTTACTTCTGGTTTCTGTTTGTAGTTTGACCAATCACACACAGTGAGCACAGTGAATGGGGACAGGAAGACAGACTCTTGGCCCAGATAGCCGCTGTCTACAAAGGAAGCACCAAAATATTGGCTGTTGCCCCCAAAGGCTAATTCATCATTGCATGACAGCCAAAGGGCTCAGAGATTGGCAAAACAGGAAAGGGTAACTTTATTCAATTGTGCTTCTCGTTGTGGGTTTGGCCTCGTTTCCACTGGGCATGGCAACACCTCGCTGAGAACAGGGAGGGAAACGAGAGGTGCAGTCGATGGCAGGCCAGGATTGTGGCTGACAAAGTATTTGTTTTGTTCTGAGCTCATTGTGCTCTAGTGACCTAACTTAGTGATAGTTACCTATCAATTTCCAAATTTGGTAAATCTTAATTTTTTCAAATAAACTCGTAGAATAAATATAAAATTTTACAATTTGGGTAAAGGACTAAATAAAACATTGTGTGCTGTTTTCCCTTTATGTGTGAAAAGATTCACTTTTAAGATAAGTGGCTTTTACAGGAGGAAAATCCTTCTTTATTTGATTGTAGCATCAATGCACAATGATCTAATCTGGAGTCTTCACTCGCCGACAATCAGAGCACGATCATACACAGCAAATAAAAGACTTGGTGAGGGCACAATAAGCTCATCAGAGACAGAGAAAACCACTGTGCAAACAAATCAGAGCCGAGTTGGGTGATTTTTGATCCACATCAACCCTCCCACTCTCTCCCACTCCTCTCTACACGACGCTTGTGCGACTGCTCAAGTGTCAAATTGCAAGCGGCGGCGAGCTCTCACTCCCAGCACACAAACGGATGGTGATTGTATGCAAAATGGCATCAGAAATTACAATTGTAACTCATCTGCAGGTGTTTTCCTGTGATCGCCGGGGTCTCCGCCTTTTAAATGCTCCCTCTGAATGTTTGTGTGAATGCGAGAAGCCGAGCCGCCCCCACCAGTTTCCTGTGACCCTTCAGGGCAGGCCTGCATTTCAATACATCCTACACACCAGGCTTCATTCATAAATCTGGTACTTTAAAAGCACAAGATGTGAAAAAACAAAAATAAAATAAAAAATGTTCGTACAGCACCATGCTGTGACGCTAAGATCAGGGATTGCTGGCGCACTACCCAGCAAATCTGTGGAGTAAGACAGTGGTGTTAAGAGCTGAGAGTGGGTAGCAGTGTTTGACCTGTGATTAGCAACCATCCCTCGTGTGTTGTCCTGGAAAAAACCAAGCGGCACACGGTGCCCCGCATGACAAAGTAGCAAAGGCAGAGTAAGGAAGGAAAGAAAACGGGAGACTTTTGAGGTTTGGTTATTCTAAGAGGGGGGGGTTTTGCACCTAATGTGACACATGTATCAGAGATGTGTCAACAAGCTGTGTGGCCACTTCTCCTCAGCGCACATTAAGAGTCGACACAAGCTGTGTGCCTGCAGGAATGCATGATGGCTCATTATAATATTTACCCATTTTGCTCTCATCTATCATCGAAGATAATGTGGTTTCCGCAGCTCCATCAGAATTATTGTGAGTGCGTGCCGCTCAGTTTAATATGCAGCCCACAGCAGCTCTGTCACCTCACAGTAGAATGGTTCTGGACTGCGCTGATCCAGTTCCACCCACAGCGCTAATGAGTTTGAGTCTATAAATGCTAAGATTCACTCCAAGTTTGGAGAACAGATGGAGGAACTCTCTGGGAAGTTTTTCAGTTTTTAACCAACACTAGGTTTGTAAAACAGGTCCAGGTTCCAGGTCACACTTGAAAAACAAAGTTGTTCTGAAGTTGAAGGCAGGAAGACAAACATGATTTGAAGGTCATGTCTGAAAAGCTCTTTATTTCCATTTGAAGCCACATTCAGCTGCTGAAATTGATCTGACATCGGCCAATAGGCTCAAATTCTCTAATGAGCTGCATATCGAGATAAATTTAAGACTTTTCCGCTGAAATGAGATGAAAAAGAGATGTCTTTATGGAGCCGTAATGATGCATGCGGCTGTCTCATCGTCGCTTATCGCCGTGATGTGAGCTTTAATATGCTGCAGAGCCGTGGCCCTATCAGATCAGATGTGGCTCCGGGCGAGCGGCGCCTTCTTGGGTGGAAGGGATATAGGCGAGGAGGGGCTGAGGGGCTGAGCGGCTGCGGCTCGGGGTGCATCATATTCTTTCCATTTCTCTCCAGTTCCAGACAACAGGCCCCGGTGAAATGACTGTGGGTGCCGCCAACTGTGAAATTAATTGAACTTGTGATCCGAGGGGTTGAGACCAGCATCCGGCCCGAGGAGGCGAGTGTGCATCCACGCTTACATTAGCCCATGACAAGGGAACAGCCAAGTCCAGAGGCAGTGACCGGATCCGTGGTCAGTTTACTCGACAAGATGTCTGCGGACACGGCTGAGCTTCACTTGACTTGTGTGACATTGCAGCGGAGTGTGTGAGACGTGTTGTTCTTGCTCTTGGCTCTTGTTTAGAGGGATTCTTTTGGTGAGGAATCGGGATTTATTCATTGATCCATCAGGTCAACCTGACGATGAGTGTGCAGATCATAGTTCTGTTCTCAGGACAGGTCTCCTTGCTGGAGATTACAGTATGTCCAGTTCAAATCCAAAATCCAGAGGATAATCCACCTAATAACAGTTTAATCCCTATTTTTTCTGTTTGAACATAATATCTAACTCTAATGATAAGATTGCTCCTCAAAACCTAATTACAGAATCTAAGAGCGTAGTTACAGGAAGTGGCTGAATTGAAATGTGAGAAAACAGGAGGTATCTGACAGGTTGTAAGCAAACTAACATCAAAAAGAAAGGTTAAATTGAAACCATGACTCGAATTTTATGTTGTAAATATTCATCTCTCTTTAATAATCTACTCTTTCCAACCCAGGATATTCAGGCATGCTTGCTTACATTTTTCATCTTACGTTTTAGATCATCTGGACAAACTGTGACCAAAGTTGGGATCGAGGTGATTAACACTGAAATCGTTCTTCGCTATATTCACACTTTGGTTTATTCTCAAGACTGTCAGTTCCTGTGGATCTTTTAACTGCAACTGAAAAGATTAAACAAATCTTTTTGATGTAGCTCTGGGGAAATGTTTTTTTTAATTTAAAACCGACAAATCTGTCCGTCATGATCACTGCAAGTGTCCAGGTGTACTGAGGTGTGAAAGGAGGTTGGGTCTGATCCTCCTTCACAAGCTCTCTCATATCATTTTCTGATTCATTGCGTGTCGGCCCCATCAAAGCCAGACCAGGTATAGTCCAACTGCTCGGAGAAAGCAGATTTAATTTCGGGTTAATGCCGCCAGTGTCAGCTTTGGACTATTAACTGAAGAGCGGCAGTAAGACAAGTTCACTGGCAGAGGAAGCACCTGATGGGTTCATTTCTTCACAGGAGCTCAGTCTTTCAATATCTTTGCCTATGTGCTATTTATAATGAGATTTCTTTTTTCTTATTCCTCCTGTAGTTCTACCATATGAGAGGCTTACTGTGATTTGATCTGCTTTTTGCATTTGTTCTCACTAACAATGACCAACTGTTTTTTCCTTTGGGCCAATCTCAAAATTAACAGTAACAGACACCTTTAAGTCTGGATTAACCATTAAGGCTTGATTTTAATTTGCTCCCAAAAGAGATCGTCGCTGGAGGGAAACATGAAAATCAATGGGAACATGAAAGACATGCAGATTCAGGCTAACATCTGCCATCATGTTTCAAACCGTTGTCGTCTGTGAGCCTGATGAAATTGAATCAGTGTGCGGTAAATGAAGCTGTCATACATTTCCCTAATTTTTCCTTTTGGCCTCGCACCAGAGATGGAGCTGGAGTGAGGAGAGTAGGCCATCTCTATCAGCGTTCTGCTTTAAGCACTTTGTGTCCCTGAAGTTTCCTGGCTCTGCGGTCCCCGGCCCTGTGGATACAATGCAATCTGCGCTGCCCCACATTAGATAAGTATCCTCCAGCTCTCATCCAGGTCACATTGCACCGCAGAGTCCAGCAGGGCTTCCAAGACTCTGCAGCAGCTGCTCAGGTGGAGGAAGCACTGCGTACGTGACAAAGAGCCTGTTGGTCAGACTGATCCAGGTCAGTCAAATTGTACCACGGATCCAAATTGGTTGTTAGTTATGATGTTCACCGCTAATGTGATGAAGCTCCATCGTCACTAATGCAGCAAGAATACTGACTGCAGCAATAATATGATGCCTTTTCTTGTCTGTTATTAAAATTATCCATCCGATCAAAGAATTGGGGAAACGCTCAAGAATCAACACCTTGCACATGAAATCCATCTCACCCTAAAATAATAATACACAAGCAGCAGAGCAGTTCTTAAGTCTAAGAGACCGAAGACAAAATCATAGGTAGAATCCAACTACTTCCAAGTATCGTCTCAAGTTCTTGAAAACATCTTTTGTTCATTTTTAGGTTAAGTCCAAATTGAGTCACGTCCAACCGAGATCAAGTTGGGTCTCAAGTCCTTTTTCAATAATGTCGAGTCAGGTCTTACTCCAGTCAAGACAACAGGCCAAGTGCGAGCCAAACCTCATCTAACCAAGTCTCAGGTCAAAGGCAGCATGTCTCAGTATAGTCTTAAATACTGGTAAACCTTTCTCATGTCCAGGGTTGTTGAAGGTGAGTCCCTGTGGAGCCACATCCAACTGAGATTAAGTCGAGTTTAAAGTAAGAAGACAAATACTCAGTGCCACTAGCACCTGCATCTTGGACCAAAAAGAATTCTTCATCAGTTACACCTCCGCCTGTCTTCATGTTCTGAGCAAATTGTTGCCTATACAGCCTATAGGCGTTGCAAAGCCCAATGAAAGTGGCCTCTAGCATGACTGAATAAAGTTACCCTGCTATTAGGAGAGCACACAGCGAATCAGTCCAGCTAGCTGCTCTACACTCTGGCAACATTGATCTGTTGTGATTGATGCTCTGTCAGAGCCTGAGCCTCTGTGTGAGAGGCTTTGGTTGGTAAATGTGTGCTTGTCTGTCTGTTTCCGGATTGACAGCACTGTGGTGGGCTGGTGACGTGTGTTCACCGTTTGTTTATCTGGAAGGAGTCTCGGTGCGGAAAAGTTCTGAAAATGATCATGTCTCAAGTCATTTAGGTCCCGTCTAAAGTCCTGTCCAACCAAGTCCTAGTCAAGTCTAAAGTGACTGAAGGCAAGTCCAAGTCCCCTCACCTCCATAAGACAGTGGAGTCATATGTCTGTATTTAAATTCTCTGAATGCCAAGCAAACGCGTCATCATTTCAACGTTTTGTCCTAGTATCCTTTTCAGCCGCAACTAAGTCCCTTTAATACAAATGACTTAATATTTGAATAGACAATTTGTGGGGCTCTGACGATCTGCCTGCTTTGTCTTAATGTTTGTTATTTATTGTTATTTTACCCGTTTAACACTTGACACATATAGACTCAAGGCTTTAGGAAACCAAGTCTCATGTAACTGAGGCCATTAAAGAATAAGTAATCGTTGTGGCATAAAGAATAAGTAAATAAATGCTTCTTAAAGTTGTTTGGTGATTATGTGAAAACACACAAATATATGAAAATGATTGAGAATCCAGAAAGTGTCCAGAAAGCATTTAGACAATTTTACAAAAAGCTGTGAACTCATTTCTTCTCTGTCACTCTGATGGAAAAAGAAAAAGAAGAAGAAAGAGCCTCAGCATGATATTCATTTATTTATAGAAGTCAGAGTATGGTGATATTTAATTAGAACTCTTTGAATATGTCGTTCAAATGTCACGACCTTCAAGGAAACACTCGCCTTTGTTACCAAGCGCCATGGCTGCCCGCTTGCCTTAATCAATTAAACGTTTAATCTTTTAAGCTCATTCCTTTTGATATCTGTGATATGCATAATAATGACCTCATCACCGGAGGCGTCTGTATTGTGTCAGGGAGATTGGATGCAAAACACACTTTTATCATCTGTAATTCATCCTCCGGAAAGGCAGAGGAGGGAAAGAAACAATGGGCGAGAGGCGGCTCTGAGGCTGCGACAGAGAAACCAGACATGTAATTGAAACCGGTCTGAGTCATTCAAGGCATGGACACACATCCAACCGTATGTGGCAGCCGCGCTATTGGCTCCTGGTCGACTGCAGGGTGTAGAAAAGAAAAGTCACTTTTTCAATGACACGTCCTCCCTCTACATATAAAACATGTCGTCTGAAGGCTTTTGACGAAGCCAGCTGCCAAAAGGAAAAAGAAAAATGAACTCTTTGAAAAAGAACAAGTCCAAGGCCTGTTCTCTTTTAACCTGTTTCTTTCTGTCTCATTGAACACAGTTCAGAGCACTTTTTTTTTTTGAAAAATAGATCCAGATTTGAGCACATTTCTGTATGAAATTTAATATCATATGAGGAAGTAGCTCATTGCATAATTCAACAGAATGCATTAAAGATCATTTTTTGCACATAACAAATTCATGCTTTTTTCTAATTCCATGCCAGCAGAATGTCTGACTGTCAGAGCTGAGTGTTTCTATCCACTGTGTTCGCACTGCTTTTCACACCCTTGACTTTCTTCCATCGTGTCTCATGTCCTAATATTTGAGAACAGGTTTCCCAGATTAGATTTAGTTCTCGTGTAAAATGTCCCCTAAAACCAGAGCAAGACATTTGTGTTTTCACAGATTTGTTTTGGAAAAGTGCAAGACTTAATAACCGTGTTGAATGTTCTGATTCCCTAAAGGAACATTAATTAATTCGGATGAATGCTGCCTGCCAGTGGGTACATGTGGATTATTATTTAAGAACAATGTACAACACACACAAAGCTGTTTTCATGATAGATCTAGAGGATCTAGAGGATCTTGTATCTAGAGGAAGACGGTCTGACGGCGCACATTGGTAATGCCAAATCTTCTGGGTCACCCCCTGGTGGCTGGCTGCAGTTTGGGTCATAAACCCTGCCTCCTCCATGTTAGCAGATCGGACATAGACCAAACTTAAATAATCAAAGTACATGTTAAATACATTTTAGGTTCTTATCACACTGGTGTATGTTCAAGTGTTGGTGTTTCTGATAAGTTTGGTTTGAATTCGTTATTCAGTGAAATGAAAACCAGGTGAAACGTCATGATTGACAGCTGAGAATGACTCATTATTGGTCGAGTGCGTGTATCGATGGGACCTTGATACCGTGGCTCGACTCCACAGTTACTACCATGCACACTCTGACTCCAAATGACAGTTAGATAGATAGATTAACTTCATTGTTCACATCAGTGGAAATTTGACTTTGGCTTCTCCCACATACAGCACAAGTACTTACATGACACAACAGCATTAAAAACGTAAAAAAATAAACAATACTGTATACAATACAACAGTGCAACATACAAATGTGGAATGGACAGGTAGCAGCAAGTTTTGCTCCTAAATGAATAAATAAATAATGTCAGAGAGAAAATGTAGAGTAAATGTCAATGACGTCAAATGCACAAAATGGGGCCACCTGCATCATATATTATCAGACATTTTGGCTTCACTTTCATACAGTGGGAGAAAGTGGTGTAGTGGCTAATTTATTTACTGTCTATTTTTTTCAGACTATAATGACGTGGATTATTTCGATATCGGATGATATCAGACAAAAAGTTCATACTGATCTCATCTTAAAAATGAATATAAAACACAACTGCAAAATATTCACTCTAATCAGTTTTTACATAATGAAGCAACTGACACAGCGTGATATCAAAGGATTAAAAATGTGATTCTTTGACCAAAAGCTTTTCACTTGAATTCAAAGGGTGTAAATGTGCTGAATCTTTTTTTTCTTCTTAAGTTTAATGCCAGTCAATGTAATGTGCTGATGACGTTGGCCGATCATTTAATTTATTTTAGTTTTTATTGATTCCAAACGACTGATGTGATCTGCTGCAGCTACTCGCTCTAATGAGAACCATCACAGGTGTTTGAGATAAATCTGTGAACGCCTCGGTCGGGAGCGAGTGCACGAGCCGGAGCACTCAGCTCCCGGGGGGTTTCACCATCTGCATGACAAATGACACCCGCTGTCCTTTGACTCTTGGGTCAAACGTCTTTCAAATGTTATCAGAACAAAAAACTGTGAGGTTAATTAGAGTTAGGGCAACGCGGGAGAGATCCACCTCCCAAGACTGTGCAGGGTGTGCAGAGTGAAAAGAGGAACAAGAGGGAGAACTACAACGCAGCAAAACAGAAATACAGGGTGCTGTAAATGCATCAAAGAACACAAGTAACAACTATAATTTAGAAAATATGGGATTTACAAGAATCAAGTTAAGAGATCAAAGTGTTTGAAGATCAAAGCAACGAGCAACTTTACAAACTGAAAACTGTGGGAAAACAAGTAGTTAAAGCTGAAACTGAACATTGAATTTAACACTAAAAAGGGAATTTATGTCTCCGCTTATGTGCGGCGATAATCGTGACGTCACTGTGGACTGTTTGTACAATCACGACGCAGAGAGGATGATAATCAATGTATTGATTTGGTGACGCCTTTCTTTCTCTGCGCTTTAAGCTTTGAGGCATGAAGGGAATGAGAGTTAACCTTAAAGAGCCTGGATGTGACTGATTGAATGGACCTCGGCATGAGGTCAGAAACTCTTGCTCTTTAGTTTATTTGAAAGTCTTCAGAGAACAACCACATTTCAAAGAACCAGCAACTCTGGTTGCAGGTCGGCAGCAGTTGACACGTTAACGGCCTTTTAAAGATCGTCATGTTTTCCCACTGAGCACATCAGCGAGCTGCCAATCCACACAGCAGCAATAATCTTTCCTCAGAGGTTCTTCACCTCTGCTCGGTCATTAACAGGACATTGACCTCAGGAGACCTCAAATTCTGACGGGACACTTTGTACCACAGTCATCTTTGTTTGACAACTCTATTAAATGCTCGTGCTAGGACGTGAGGGGACAGCGTGCTCATGGGTCATGGAGGTGATTTGTGTTGTTTATGTCACATGAGTCGGCCACAGAGCCTCATTCTTAAGAAACTGTTTAGCCCTGTAAGTCTGACTTCAAACTTTCAGTTGAAGCAAATGTTATATTTGTACCTGGAGCGACAACATAATGTTTTTAATATTTTCATCCGAAACGTGAAGTTAAAACTCATGTTTAAGAACCCAAGAATGGATGTCAGAGCAGAGCCCAGCAGCATGAGGGCTCTTAGGGGGGTTTAAACCTCTTTACACCAAAATTAGCTGGTAAATGCAGGTTTTTTTAAACGTGGATGAACACACAAAAAAAGGCAATGTAGAGGAGTTGCCTTTCTGTTTTTCTTTGTTCCCCCTGAACGACAATTGAGAGTGTCAGGTTTCCATCAGTGCTGATCAGAAGCCGGAGCCGATTGAAACCTGTGTCTACTGCAGAGGCATCTGACTGAGTGAATTTGGGGATTTTTTTGACCAGCTGTCTGTTTAATTGACAGCTGCAAGCATCCGCCCCCTGATGTTCACAGCCCCCCCAGTCAACTCATCCTGGTTCCAGACCTGGTCTGTGTTATTTGATTCTGTATATTTACGTGAGTTGATAAAAATAAGAAACTGAGGAGGGGATTGAGGCAAATATTGCTTGGTGTTAACGGCTGCCGGGAGCACTGACTTTGCATCATGCACTTGTGCCAGAGTTAATAAAAACAAGCAGCTCAACATGCTTTCTGTTGTCTGGGTTACCAACTTGTTTCAACCGATGAGTGGGAAAGCGTCGGTTCAGTCACCCGTCGCTCCCTAGTGGCAGAATCTCTAGTCATGTTGAGGGAGTTAAAAATGCAATCACTGATGATTCATTAAACCGTGGAAACAATTTTAGAGGAAGAGAAAAACAAGGATTTAGATTTAAAACAAATACAATGACGACATTTTTGTTGACAAATTTGGTAAGTAAGGACAGAAATGAACTTGTATTTTTCATTTCGATGGATTTTCAAGCCTGAAGAACGATTTCTTCAATAACATTAACTGCATTTGGTAATATCGGAACTGAGTTTGAAGCTATTTCACCCTTCTTTTTTTTCTGCAAAAAAACCAAGAGTAAAAATCTGCTGCAGGATCCTTTGGTGAATTCCTGCCACATAATGAGTGTTTTTTAACATCTCTCCGACAGTAAAGTCTTATCCTACAGTCACTTCCACACTGCGTCTGGTGCCGCTGGTCCATTCTCATAGTAATGATAATCAGATTGTTCCTCCGCCGTGCAGTGAAATAATGTGAATGGGATCCTGGTCTGCAGCAGTCCTGACCGGCTCCACTGCTGTGCACAGATGGTGTTTCCTCTCTGTGACACCACCAGGGATCCTTGTTGGCTTGAAAAACAGGTTTGTTTGTGTGCTGGTGAAAAATACAAGTTCCATCTGCTCTTTCTGCTGCAGCCGGACTGACTGAAAGTGAAAGAACACTATGGATCCTTATTAACTCCTTCATTTAGTCATGTTTCGCTCGTACCAACTTCGGTGGTGGCGAGACAAAGTTCAAACGATCTGCTCTCTAAATTGCTATATTGTTTGAAAATGTAGATTTTACACTGTAAAGTCGTTACAGTGAGAGCAGATTTTATTCAAGGTTCACAGCTTCACATCAGCCTCTCTGAATAATCTGTTTGTATGAATTTGTCTCAACAAGTTTTACTTGATCTGTAAAGGGTTTGAGTATTCCTGAAAAAAGAAACAGGATTTGTCAGAGATTTATTCAACACCTACACTCCAAAACATTTACCCCCGTCCTTTTTGTAAGAGTTGTTTTCTTCATGGAGGGAAATGCAATTAGCCAAGCAGTCAGCAGGGATCTCAAATGAAAACTCGTGTTTCTTTCTTTTCTTTTTTTTCTTTTTCTTTTGATGAGTTCATTAGATTTCAGAGGAGCGCGGTGCGGTGCGGAGGAACCCCTTTGGCAAACAAGAGATGTACACGCAGCTTAACAAAACAAAACTGGCACAGAGCGAGTAAAATACATTTGAAGGGGAATTAGAGAAGGTTAACAGATGCTTCTGCAGGATTTTACAGGATCAGTCAAACGCGCGCAGTTGTCTGAAGGAAAATCGTCCTGCGTGTATCTTTTAATTCGCCTCTTTATTTAACTCCACTGTCTGTCATCATGTCACTACTCCTACTTTTTTTATCTGTGGCTTTGTACTCGCGTTGTGATTAAATTGACTTGCGATGATCTAAAACCACGCTGCACTGGCAATATCTTTTACTCTGCAGCCATTGTGGCAATTAAAATGTCACAGTCAGAGAAGAAGGCGGCGCGATGCAAATCAGAGAGAAAGCGAGAGGAAATGAAATTCAGAGGCGGCATACTTACCACTTGACCCCATTATGAAGAGTGAGCAGAGAGGTGTGTCTCTACTTTAACGGCCTTTTGCCCCGACGGTGTTCATTTCAGAATGACCTTTTGGTTTTCATGGCTGCGGTATCCACACTGTCAAGATCAGACGTTGAATTAATAACATCCTTATAAATATCATTATTCCCCGACTCTCAGATATTATTTTCTCAGGGATTACATCATTTTGTGGGATTATTTCCAAAAGTGGACCAGAGTCTCGTTACTCCTTAATTCACCTGTCCCCCCCCTTCGCAAAAATCAAGAACTCACTATTGAAAATAGTTTATCTGGTAAAACCAAAAAGGAGATCACACTAGTAAAACTGAACTCAAAGTGAATATTTTTAGTATTTAAAAATCTTCTCTTCACATCCATAATATATGGTGAGTAACTTGGTGAGTGCAGCAATATTTTATGGTCCATAATTTTGTTACTGTCCAGACAGTCAGTTCTTTCCCTCAGGTGAGAACTTATCTTTCATTCTTCAGTCTGTGTACCAGTCACTTGGACCCTGTTGAGCATGAGATTGACTCTTATGTGTGTGAACGCCGTCACCACCACATATAGAATTAACTCTGTGGGAAACGCTGAGCATTTTACTGTAGAGTGTGGATCCCCAACCCGAGCTCAATTGGACCCACTTGGCTGGGGTCAGACAAAAATCTTGAAATTGCTGCCTAAGCCACTCTCTATGATACAAAATCAATCTCCTTGTGTTTTTACTTTGTTCATTTGGATTTGTCTTTGTTTGCACATTGAATTCTTTGTTTTCTGTTTTATTTTGAAAGGTCTTGTGTGTGTCTCTCTCTTCCTTCCTGTCTTTGTCTGGTTTCCCTCCTCTGTTGACAACCTGCCTGTGTCTTTTAAATCTAATCCATGAATTTCCTCTTCCTCTTTGGTACTCTCTCATTGGTTACCAGTGTTCTCCTAGTTCTTATTCCTAGTGTTCATAAAGATTGCGTTATGTTTTTTGACCGCGACTTTTTTGGATACCACTTCTATTTTATCTTTTGGATACATTGTGTTTCTAAAATCAATCCTCGTCTTTTGTTTTGTGCACCCCAAGTGATTCCTCATCAATCACCTTCCTGTATTCCTCTAACACTAAACATGGTCCCAAAGTTAAGTGTGTTGATTAATTTGACATTTTATATTCAACATAAAATATCACAATAAATATCTAAATATCAGTAAATCTAGATTTTGGCAGCTTTAATGGCTACTAATGCAGGATCAGCCTATGTTGATGTTGTACATCAGTGGTGAAATAAACAATCTACGGACACCCAGTGACACCTGGGGCCCTGGGGATTTGTCCTGCTTCCCTCAGTTTCTAATCGAGCCTTGGCCTTGTTGAGATTCAACACACTGATTCCACTGCTTACACAGCTTTGAATGTTAATCAAATGTTTGCTATGTCTTTCGAAAGATAAGCTACAAGTGTGGATCTCTGATAGAATTATCTGTGCATGAGCCAATAAATAAAACCAAGATACGTGATGTTTTCAGTTTAAAACGCCATTAATTGAGGTTTTTCAGACGACCAACCGTTTTGTTCCTCACTAACTCCTTAGGCACATATACAAGTTACATCTAAGGTCGTTTTCACACCGGAAAGTCTGAACCAAGCTTCATGACTAAACTGAAAATCTGTACCAAACAGAGTAGGTGTGAAAGTGCCCTAAATGATCAGCTAAAGGCGTCATTAAGCTCTCTAGCTACTCACCAGTTTTCAGTATATGCTTCTTTTGTTTGCTCATTAGTTCATGTACAGCAGTTTTAATGAATCAGATGTCAGTATCTGGAAACAAGCTTGATGAGAGTGTGACTGTGTGTTTTTGCATGCATACATGCAACATCCTAATTTAAGCCCACAAAATGATTTTAATGCTTTTTACTGTTCATGTGAGTTGTTGCCTTGCTGGTCTGTATGCAGTAACCATGGCAACGCACCTTTTATGTCTGTGATGTAAAGGACCGAAGGGAGGTTAGATATGATGCAGCAACATGGTGTGATATGGACGGGGGGCTCGTACACAGTGCGCATGCCGATGCCCGGCATCGGCTGCAGATGCTGAGCTGCCCTGCGGCCCTCTGCCGCATCCTGTTTACAAGCTCCCTGTCAGGAGTGGCTGTCAGATTCCGATGAGGCTGAAAGGTTCAAGAGTAAATAAATAAATAAGGTGGAGAGGTGAGGACACCGTCTTTAACACTGCTAGGAAAAATAAATGCTTTACAGTCGGATAGATTTAGGTTGTTTGTGGCTGGATTTACTTCGTCATGGGGGGCGGGGTCAAAACGTACAGGGTGAATCGCTGAGCAAGCTCTCCTCCAAGGAGAGTCTGGCCGGCTGAAAGGATTTAGTTTGTGAAAAACATTCTCATTACCTCTGGGTTAAAGGGGAATAAAAAGAACTTGACTTTTTAAGTCTCCAAGTACAGTACATTTGTTTCCTATACAATCCAAACTCCAGCACTTTATCTCCACACTTGTGATAAATGACCCACATTTAATGACCCACAGAAAATGTCTGGACCCCCGGTGACATAGCTTAATGTGGCATAGTTGACAATCGGTCCCCCAATTGCGGCATTTCTCAGCAAAAATCAGACTGGAGCGTTCATTTCAGACGACACAAGTTTCAATACTTGCTAAAGTAATGAACACAAAGTTGTACTTATGTAACTTATGAAACTCAACAAGACCCTTTGGTCATTTTTCAAACTCACCAAACTTTCTTTAGATTTCAAGTGGAGCTCTCAGGGTTTTCATCAGGCATCAGATATGTCAGAGTGAATATCAGGGAAATGGTTTTCAAAGTGAGGCGTGAGGCATCTAGAATTGTTATATCTGATGGAATGGTGCAGCCCTGGAGAACATTGAGTGTAAATATCATCAAATGTAGTCGCAGCTCAAACCCTCTGAGACAAAACTGAGACAACTGTGGCCTCCAATGACAACCCTCATTGCCATGGATTTAGCAAGTTACACGTTGGGCAGCAACAGCGGGCTGCACTCTTGTAAATCAGCATCATTATAGAGTATGCTGGATTAGCTATCAGCAGTTCCTGCTTGCAGTGTATCAGTTGATGCATGTACAGATATCACTAGATCCCTCAGATTCTAAGAAAACCAACATTTTGAGGATTCTCAGGCGAGTTCCGATGTTATGAAGTCCTGCGTCATGTGCTCAGGGTTTTAAAGCACTTTAATCACCTCTATGTACTGTGGGTCACACCTACTGCTGCTGCAACTGTTGACTGTGTTGATAAATGGGCCAAATCAACAGGCCACAGACTACCGGCCTGTTGTTTCCCTTCGTCTCAAGCACAAAATCTCTGCTCTGTCATATCAAAACTGTTTTTCATATGAGAAAGCAGAGATTTCACCTGATTTCACCTTTAAACTCTGATGCTCTTTCCTGTTGGGTTCAGGTAACAAATATTGATCCCAGGGATCATAAACTATGAAAACATATATGAGTGCAATGCTGACATTTTTTTGGATGATTTCTATTTAATACGAAAAGGAAAGACTCATTCACACTGCAGGAAAAGCAGGAAATGCATGCTTGAATTCCTTCATGCAGTTTTAATAGAAGCAGGAGAATTAGCGAATATTTGTGACTATGTAACTTTTACTGAGCGGCAGCGCCCTCTGCAGCCACACATGCTGATTAATCCTGTTGGGTTCTGAGTCAGAGCGATAGAGTGGTTTTTCATGCAGAGAAAAAAACTCTATCAATGTGTTGAGAGGAGCTCTGACTGCTTAGTGCCACTCACCGAACTGAAACACACCTGAACTATTGATATTACCCATGATACCCGGCTTGCTGAACCAGAAGAGCTGCAGCTGTAATAACCAATACACCAAACTCTGTTTAGAATTCCTCATATTTTTAGTTTCCTCACTGAATATGGGAGATAAACGTTGTTTTTCAGAGACGTCTAATACTTTTTAGCTCAGCCACAGTTCAGCATTGCTCTTGCTGGAGCTGGTTCTAACAATTGAAGCTGCGACTATCAGTCAGTTCCACACTTCTCACAGGAGATCGTTCCAACGATTGGGATGAAAGAGGGAACATCCTCCCTATTGTGAGTCAGTGAAGCATCCAACTTGTTTTGAAGCTGCTATCATCTATCAGTCTACATGGCCACGCCCTGCTGATTACCTTATCACCTGCACCATTACTGGGTGGTCAAGTGTTTAGAATATAATTGAAGACTGAGCTAATAGACATTAAACTATCATTTGTGTTCCATTGTCTGATGAAGGCTGCGGTTTTGGCAACAATTCAACTGGCTGAGAGCAATTCCATTTAAAGTCCTAAATTAGGGGAATTGATTCCATGTTAAGCTCAGTCACCAGAGACAAGCAGCACAAATTAGAAAAAGGAGGTGATTCATCTCTAATATTTGGGGCAGTCCTCCCTCCACTCAGAAATAAAAACCCACCGTATCTGTTCCGGTCCTCGCAAATTTTATTCTTCTCAAACTAATTAATGATTTTTTTTTTTTCAGTGTGATACATACAGTAGAGGATCAAGGTAAAGTGATAGAAAATTGCTGGTGTTTCATTGTATAATGCAGACCATTACCAGGGCGAGCAGGAGCCACCGAGACTATCACGACTCACATTAGATTAGACCAGGCTGCTTTCATTGTTCCCAAGGGGCACATTCATCTTCTGCCAGTCACCAAATATTGACTGTAATGGTGACAAATGCAGCCTGCATTGTACAACACTTTGCAGCTTTTATTGTGCTCTCCTGTATAAGCCCAGTTCATTACTGGAATTCATTATATGTGCAGGACAGACTGGGTAGTGCTGCAAGAATTGAAAGGCCCCAATTTACTTTTAACAATATGCAAGGCTCCCCTAATCCCTCGCAATAGACTTCATCAGTGAAACGGACGGCCCTGAATATGAAGCCCATGAATCTTTAACCGCCGGCCGCTCCGTTCGCTTGTTTTAGAAAACCCCAGTTGGGAGAAGTTGCTTTGCTGGCGCTTCTGAAATTCAAGGTAGAAGCTCTGGAGTTAATCCTCGGCTGTGTTCGCTCCCTGCTCAGTCAGCTGGGTCGCTGTGCAGCAGGTGAAATGATGACATTTTGCTCCCGATACCTCGCACGACTCGATCACGCCTGGTTTAATAAGCAAACCTGCAGTTAGCTGGATCCTGCATTATCCCCGTGTTGGTTTATGTAAGTCGCGTCCCGCCAGCGTGGACAGGTTTGCCGTGCAGCGTGCGACACCCCGAGCTGCGTGTGCTGCCCTAGTTTAAGGTGTATTTTAAGACTTCCCACACGGCTTCATTTGCCCTCGTCTCCTTCTCAAGTTCACTCTTTTTTCCTTCTGAAGCATCTTAGTGTCAGACCAAAGAAGGCGCGTGTTTGGTTCATCGTCTCGTTACTTCCATCCACCCATCTATAGCTATACCTTATATATACTTTGGGGGTTGGCCCCGATTGGGCAAGAAGGGGTGTACACCCTGTAGGGGTTGTCAGCGAATCACAGGGCTAACATCCAGATCCATCTGAGCTCTTTGTGATCTGTCTCTACAATCATGGGTTTAAGGTCTAATGATTGTTGAAGGTTTTAGATGTACATTTTTGATACTCCTACACAGCCAACATTAGCATTAACCCTTTTTTACTTTCCTCTCAGCACAAACTTTGTGAGATCAGCATCAAACTACATTCCTTTACTCACCAAGTTCCGTCTTCAGCAGTGTAAACAACACTTTCCAATAGCAGACACTGTAGCATCCAGTCTGTCCTAAAGAACTAGTGCTGCTCAGATCATTACATCTTGTCTTGTAAATAGAACATTGGCTGAAGCTCTTGGCAAAAACAAACCATCACGAAAAAGAAATCCCATTTGGTGGAAGGCAAAACTTAAAGATATATGTAGAAAGAAATAGGATATTTTTTTTCAAGTTTTTGGGGGGAAAATTACATATTATATACTATTAAATATGACTGAATAATAAAAGTATAACTAAATAATAATAAGGATTCTAATGAAATGAAATGTATAATTTAAAGACTGAATAAAATTTAAATATTTCCCATTAAAAGCCTGTTTCAGGAAAGTCAGTGCAAATTAAAGGTTAAAGGGAAGAGATACGTTTTTATCTTTCTTTTAAAATATCTAGCGAGCTGGCCTGCCCCATATCTACAGGTCGCTCGTTCCATAGCTTTGGGTTGTAATGTAATGACTGTGTATAAAAATGAATGTACAGAAAGTGAAGCCAACAAGGAGGTGCCTGAAACCTGTATTCTCTCAAATTACCAACAGACGGCCAGTCTGGTTTTAAAAGAAGTCGGTTTCTCACTTGATCTATAACGTCAGTAAACTTGAGGCTTCAAATCCACAGCTCACAGCAATTGGTGACATCATGGAGGGTTTACACTTAATTAAAAATATTTTCATTTGTATTAAAGTGGAATAACTTGTAACACTCATGAGAGTTGATTTTAACCACACTAACATGTCTGGTTTGTTCTGTTATTATCGACCACACGTGATTAAACACATAATGAATTTTGAATACTATAATGAGAATTCACCTATTGACACAATCGCTTTTTAAGCAAACACTGTGAAGAAATGACACAGCACATTCAGTTGTGTGGAGCAGAGCAGTGCAACACTGATTTAATGATGTGACCCAGCAGTTGCTCAGTTAATGTTTTTTTCGCTTATCACCATTTTAATCTTTGGATGTGCTTTAGATGAATGTAATTTCAATAACGCTCCACTCAAACAGCAGTGAAATCATTTTAATGGCTTTTCTCTTGACTTCTGGAGGAATTTAATTAGCTGGATATTATTTCAAATCGCCTTGTTCCCGCTGGGACGTGTTATTTTGTGCTTCCCTCTATGACCTGATGTGACGATGGCTGCTCCCTCCTCAGACCGGATCCTGTCGCACGAACATGTCTTTCATCAAACACTCACACACTGGAAATGTCTAATGCATTTGAAATGTGCTTTAAATCTGCCGAGGTGACAATAGGTTTCTGACCATGTCAGCAGTAGAGCAGGTGCCCGGCAGTTCATAATGGAGGCTCATTACTTCACATACTCCTGATCAGCATTTCCGTGGAAGTTGGGGAGGATCGTTTGTAATTCAATTTAAAATCTCGTCATCCTACAAATGTTTGAAGAGCTTCTCGACCATTGTAAAGTTCATTTTTGACCTTTATCCTTTAAGCGAACATTTGACCAGAGTAGAACTAACCATACAAAGTGCATTTTTTTTCTGGGGCCCATTTTACCAAACACAGTTATGATTTGCATCACTGTGGATTTCAATGTAGCCCAAACTTGTTAGCCATGCATGTTGGGTTTTATTTAACACTGCCTTTTTTCTCAAACATTCGGTTATTTTATATAGTTGTTATCACACTGATCTATGTTCAAGTGTTCATGTTTCTAATAAGTTTGTTTTTAATGAGTTACTGAGTAGTTAGTAGTAGTTAGTTAGCGACATTGCACAAAAACTACCAGATGCATGTACGTTGCAACTGCAGCTGAAACTTTATAGGTCTAACTATAGCTGCACACTGCTGTACAATGCAGCAACATAGAAAAACACCACGGTAAAGAAAACACCAAGTTAAAGATTTCTTATGTGATAATGAGGAGTGTAAAAGGCATTTACCTTGGCGGTAGTTTGATGCTGACAACAGGGTGAAACGTGTATCAGCGGTACCTTGATACCTCAAGTCCACACCACGATCACAACTGTGCGCACTTTAAAAGCGCAAGATGGCAGTGGAATCACAACGTCCATCTTAATTTACTAGTATGTGGACACATGCTTTGAAAGTGCAGGATGATTGATCCAATTAATCCGATGGATCCACAGCAGACTCTCAGATTTATGGTCTATAAACAGTATTCTGTACTACAGCAGGTTGTGTTTTTCCCCAAGTAATAAAACATTAACTAGCTCCTCTTGTTAGTCCCTGAAAGCGCCTGTTTTCCTCGTCAGGAGCAAACCGCTGACAGAGAGCGGCCTGAATCAGTTTGTGGACTCCAGCCATGCGGTGCCCGCTAGGATTCCATCTCCAAGCAGTCATAACCCCAGCAACCCCACAGATAAATGTGTCTGGCACCTGAAATGAACAGAAAAAGCGAGAGGTGGAAAAACGAGCCACTCTGAGGGCTTGTTAGGGCATCACTTTGTCTTGTGAGAAGAGCCTGGATGCTGCCCCCCCACCCCACCCTTCCCCCGTAGTGGCAGAGGTGTGTTTTTTAAGTCCGCTGCACCCCGATTCTTTCTTCCTATTCATCTGTCACATTTGGCTAGGTTCAGTTTTTATTTAGCTTTCATCTATCAGGTCCTCGAAGTGCAATTTTCTTTTTTTCTCTTTTTTTTTTTGTATATAAAGTGCTGTCTGTGTGATTGTCACAGCGTGTTAGCGTGACGACCAGATTTGCAGTAAACACACAGAGAATTCATCGCTCAGTTAATGCAATCTCCTTTCAGACTGAACAATATATTTTAGGTTCAAGTGAAAAAGAAAAAGAAAAAGAAAAGGGGGGGGGGGGACATGCATATAAAAAATGAAGCAGCTTCTTCCTGGGTCTAATTAAAAAGCCTGACATGTTTGGTTCGATTGGGAGTGAGAGACATGAAAGCGAAGATCAAAATGTGAGTGTCGGAGGCTCCCTGACAGCGGGAGGCTTCAGATGGGAGACGAGCGGAAGCAGACACTTAGTTTACTCCGCCATGTGAGACACTTGGAACGTGCGAACGCAGCTCCAAACAAATCAGACCCCCAAACTGAGTCGTCCTCTTCGTCTCTTACTGTAAATGAGAGTACATCCACCACATGCACTCCTCATCCTTTTTTTCCTGCATTTTCATTGGATTTTTTTTTGCGACGGTGATTCCTGCAGGATGTCTGATCCTGTGTTTCCTGTGTTTTTAGGTCCGTTTAAATCTACCAATGACTCTAAACTGCATGTATTTCAAATCAGAGAGACAGTAGCTGTTTGAAGTGGAAGTAGCAGGACTCCCTGTGAAAAAATGTCATTACAGCAGGAGGCGTAAGTGGTTTTGATTTCACCAGTGCTCGGTGAAAACAAGCCCTCCGACGGATCTGGCGTTTGTTCGATTGCACAGTGAAATGGCAACTATGAAAAGGTTAAAAGTAGCCATTTTAACTTTTGCTGTGTTTCTTTAGTAAACAAAGCAAACCCAAAGAAGTGTGAAGTAATGCATCCATCTGAGGTTACGGTTAAACACATGGACTTTCCTGGTTAATGATCAATGACACACTATTTTGTCATTCATAGAGCAAAAATGCAAATAAACATTTAACAGTTTCAGATTCTGTTTTATCTGCTTTTGTTTACTTTACATATAATGTTTAAACTTTAAGTATGAAAAGAGGATCGTCCATTTCAAACGATGCAACTGTCACAACCCACGCACTTTCATACATCCTTTATGTCGGCATTGTCGTTAACAAAATACATCCATGAGACAAACATGAGGAGAGTGGAGGGGGGTTGCGATAATGCAGCTAACCCCTTTGCCAACTGGAAAAGTCTTCTTCCTTGTGTGCGATGGTCGTTCTGCTTGAACTACTGGCTACACTGCCCCCTATGATGTCAAGTGGTATGGCTCCACTACCTCTGTTTATTCCGTATCTGTAAGCTTTCAGAAAGATTTCGTTCAAAATGAACGCAGAGTATGGACAGAAGTCTTTGTCTCTTTCTCTTTATGTTCTTAATGTTGAGCATAAATGAGCCTTTACAGTGTCAACAGGTAGCGTCATCCAGTAAGTAAGACACTGCTCTAGATGAACTATCTTCTAGTCGGTGCAGAAGATGCAGCGAACCCAACTCTGAGAGGAGAGCAGAGTTTCACTCGCTGTACTTCACCATCCCTCTCTTTGATGCTGCCTAGGTCCGAAAATGTCTCGCATCCCTCCGAGGTTTGCATCCACCCTCCGGTCTCACCTGTGTTTTCTCATTCTCTTTGATTGGCAGTGTTGGATTTCTTCACCTGTGCGTGTAACAGAGTGCCCCCATCTGCTCGCTGACCTCTCCTTTTGTACCAACCAGAAACCTCTTCAAAAGCCCTGACGCAAAGGCAGAAAACTCACTCCTCTGTTTTTACACACATTCATTCTCTTTCAGCCCTCGCTTTCATCTCGTAGCCATTAAAATAAATCACTTCTCCTGTGATGATCGGGTTTCACCTCAGTTCTCTTCCTCGTGGGCTACATGAAATAACACTGCATCGAGTCCATATCGCATTTCAAGCAGGAGGCCGTGTACGAAATAAGGCAACAGAAAGAAACCATTCTCCGAGTTACACACAAATAAGTTATCTTTCTCCAGCGGGCCTCCCTGCTGTTGTATAATTAGCAGTCACTCCTGCAGTCAGGACCGTGGGGGGTGCTTTGAGCAGCAGGTCGACTACCAACAACTGTGGACACACAGCGAGTACAAAAAGGCCTCCCTGAGAAACAAGTCAATTATCTCGCTTCCTAAAAGTACTGCGGCGTAGTTTCTTGTCGTTATGGCTGTATGGTCATTTACCAGCACAGTGCTGCTGGCGCACAAACACTGAACATGTGGAGAGACGTTATCAAACATGGCACAGTGGAAATAGAGCTCAACAGTGTCGTCACTGGTGCATTTCCGTCAATGTGTTCCACCTCCTTTGCTCTCCTGTTGACGATTGGTCAAACGTCACCAGAAGGGTTCCAGCCCCAAAATCGTGTCCCTCACCCACAGTGATATAATTTGTGCCGTCAACAGCACTGATGATCCTGTAATGCACATTTGACCTCAGATTTTGACCAATAACAAGTAAATATGTGTACTGATATCATTGCTGTGACATCATGCTGAACCAGGATACTCAACAACATGCAGTATGAGTAACAGTCCCCTAAATTCCAGGATTATTACAGGACCATTGTGATACAGTGGTCAACCCTGCAGCCACACCTTTGGCAAACACTTGACACCTGCAGCTCATTGTCAAGCTGGCGGCATGTTGGCAGAGCAGAAGAGCCCCGAGGCTCCTGGGGCTTGAAGCCAAAGTTTTAATAAGCAGGCTGACTGTGTACCTGTTGAAGCGCAGCCTGACTAGAGGGCATGTTTGACACAAGGCTGCACAGGGTGAGAAAATGTTCTGAACACATTCGTGCAGGGGCCTCGGGCGGGGTCGATTTCACACAGAGCAGCAGGCAGAAGGATCACAAACTTGATTATGTCACCAACTTGTGAACACACAATCAAGAAATAGTTGCTAGTTGTTATGAAAATGGGATTTGTGGCATCTATTTAAAAAAGGTCGTCCTGTTTTTAAATCCATTTGGGTTCATCTTGACATTTTAAAAAGTCCCGCTTCGCTGAAATGTTAACGAGTTGTGGCATTATCACTCAAGTGTTCATTCGAGATGGTTATGAGGGCGGTCAATACTGTGGGTGACAGCAATTAGGCCCGCGGCCTGTCTGAGGGTTTGCAGCGCTGCAGTCGCTTTGTCTCTGCTTCCGTTGGAAAAAAAACCTGATCTTTCTCCGACTCTTTATGAAGCCGTATTAATCATAAGTCTCATAATAAACACCATTAGACGAAGGCAATCGTGGCGTCTCTCAATGCGAAACCACCTCAGTGTTCAGCCATCGTTAATTAGCATCATCATCCACAATTGTTTGCTTGTCGCGAATGATCATTTAATTAGGTAACTTCAGACGGAGGATCCAAATATTGTGGATTGTTCATAACAAGATCAGCAGCAGATGGCTCATGCAGCGGCTTAAGGAAGCAGTATAAGCAAGTATCAATCACATTTATATGTAAATGGATGTAATTATCTGTGCTAATCATCACACTCTTGAGACAGGGAGGGGAGAAAAGGGGGCGTTTGCTGCTCGAATTCTGTGAAAGTGGCAGAAGTGTGAAGGAGACAAAGCCCCTCAAAGACACGCAGCACCGAGCCAAGAAATGCTCCAGTGATGGAAGCGGCTGTAAAAGAACACCCACTTACCGAAACGCTTCCTGATAAAAGATTCTCAGAGGAGTCGGTAAACGGCGAGACACCGATGCCGTTTCATTAGTTTTTCCTGCCGGAACACCGGGCTCAGGTCAGCCGCTGGAGGAAAGGACAGGGAGCTCACACATCTGCATGGTGGAAGCAAAGTCTTGGATTTTGAAGTTTTTCTCTTTGTAATCAAGTCTTTGTCTGTAATTCACACTATTTCAACGTCATTTTTCCTAAAATAATTGAAATCTGTTTTGTTTTTTTCACACTTATCCAGAAATTATATCTTTAAATACTTAATACATTCAAATAAAAAGTCCAGACACAGCGTTTACTGTTGACCATCTGGTAGACTGTATATGAAGACGGGCTCCCCAGACATAAAACCAAAATGTCTCGATTGCCCCCTGGCAGGGCTCATTTAATGCTGCGTTTATTTCTGAAAAGAGATACGTCCGTTTCGAATGATCTGACCGTCACCACCCACATACTTTCATGTCTCATTTATGTTGGCATGGTTGTTAAGCAGTACCTCCACTAGACAGCTAGACAGAGTTTTGGACACCAACAAACATGGCGATGTTGGAGGAGGTTGTGATAATGTTAAGAAAGAGTCATAATACTCTGTCTCTGTGACCGGGCAAAGAAACATGGTGTACTTTCCTGTAATTTAACAACTCGCAAAGTCTTTCCTCAAAAAGTTCAGCGATCCTTGACATTTTTTCCAAGGATCACGCCCCACCCCAGCCCCCCCTCGATTTCCAGTGGTACTGCTCCATTCCATCTATTTCATCCTCATCCGTAAGCTTTCAGAGGACTCGCACAGAAAGGGATGAAATGAACAGAGTACGGACAGAAGGCTCCCTCCGTTCCTGCATGAGCATCTGATACTGAGCATTTCTTGAATGGGACATGGTTTCTGATAAGTCTGGTTTTACTTAGATGATTGATGATATAAAAACGAGGTGTAACATCCTGATTGACAGCTGAGACTGACTCACGCTTGGTCGAACGCATGCAATTGCGGGACTTTGATTCCGCGGCTTCCCTCTACAATCACTACTACCCAGACTGGCTCCGAAATAACATCATCTGCGCAAAATGGCAGCTTTCATATCCTTCATATCCTGGTTTCCTTTCAGGATAGTTGGAGGAAGTGGAGACACGCCATCCATCTTTAATGAAAGTCTATGATAAAGACTAGGAAGATGGAACAGCTGAACTGAACTAATCAGCCATTTTCTATAATTAAACAATAAATGGAATCCCTGTGATGAGTGTTGCTCATAGAGAAAAAGCTCTGCAGCCCATCTCACCTCTTCAGCTTCAGTCTTGCAGCTTTTTGTTTTAGACTCTGTATCTTTCCTGTTTTTAGTGCGGACTTTCACTGCTCTACTCATC
Source organism: Hippoglossus hippoglossus (assembly GCF_009819705.1). Taxonomy (NCBI): domain Eukaryota; kingdom Metazoa; phylum Chordata; class Actinopteri; order Pleuronectiformes; family Pleuronectidae; genus Hippoglossus; species Hippoglossus hippoglossus. The sequence continues at coordinate 5,297,625 of NC_047158.1, read as the reverse complement.
TGTTTTCAGCTGTAATAAACCCACTGTTCACGACTTACTCCGCACCAAACAAAACTGACTTTGACAGAAAGTTGATAAGTGATTGTTGCCCAAAGACAGTAAAGTCCAAATGATCATAATTGATGTGCAACTGTTTACTTGCACACTGATCATATTACTCTCAGGGATTAATGATACAACACTGTTATGTTTGCAGTTATCACAAACAGGAGCTTTAAATGTCACTATTTCAACAAACCACAATCTTTTATGAAAGATTCATGTTTGAAGCACATCAGCAATGCTAATATTCTCACTAATGCTTATGTTACTTAAATATTTGTCTAGTACGTATACTACATGTCTTTCTATATTCAAAAACACAGTCTCTATAGGGAAATCTCTCTTCTCCACACAGCCTGGAGTCAAATTTTATACAGTATTATATCATTATATCATTATTCGGTGAAAAGAAAACACTGGCATCAGCTCATGAAACCCCAAATGTTCACTAGGTTTTTAATTGGACGTCCTAAACTCCCTCCAGGTTGAGGACGTGACCTTGACGTCTTCAACGTTAACTATAGCTCTGGACAGAATGTATTTCAAAAGCAGATCTTTGTTTTCAGTCCTTGTCCCTCAATGATCATCTATCACTCTGCACGCTCCGGAGAGCTCGGGACTTTGTCTGATATTTCTTATATCTACCAAGAAGTCACAAGGTCAGCCTAAAGGGAGCGGGGAAGACAACAGGCGCTGCCTCCTCTTGACTGGAAAAAGCGTGTCGGTAGTGCATGACGCGCCCAGGAGCTGTGACACACAATCCCTAATCAATACGGGAGAAACAAAGATCCTCGGCTTCAAGGGAGGCCTCATGGGAAGTCGTCATGTGTCATGCCGAGCCAGTCACCTCAGTGCTCCTGTCCCTGTTGTCTTTCGGGAGAAAGGGGAGAGGGAACGGTGTCTCAACCACACAGAAATATAGATGGGACTAAAATAAGGGGAAGAGAAAGTGACAAATGCACAATTCAGGGATGACCTGGACTGTACGCAGCCACTTGTTTCCTCCATCTCCGAGGTGTGCCTCTGCACAACAGCAGCTTAACGACGAGCATTTGTCAGTCGTCTGAGTTCCCGGCCCGTTATGAATTTTACATGAGCCCACAGTTGTGTCTGATCAAAGTGTGAACTCAAATTAGCCGAGTCTCAACCGGCAGACGCTTCCTCAAAACTGAAGCGAAAGGATGTGAACGTTCAGATTTAGCATTCTGCACGCGCTGGTCGTTAAATGCCAGCTAGCAGCCAAGTTCGGCTCATAATTGCAAAGTCATTAAAAGATCTCGGTTGTAATTTTCCAGTTTGTGCCATCTCCACAAAGCCTGCCTCCTCTCCTTCGTTTAATCGTTTCATCAGCCTGCTTATCAACAGTTGCTTTGTAGCAAACTACCGACGTAATTATAGGAAAACATGGAGCATAATTATGGAAAATTAACTCACTGGATAATTCACTTTTGGAATAGTCTGCTTCCCTTTACACCAAACATGGTCTTTAAAGTCTGTGTGTTACCTTCACCATTTATTGTCTTCTTGTTCTGCGCAGTGAGCCTCGATAAACGCTGCTTTTTAAGCTTTGAACCATCAAAGTTTCATCATTAAACTACCTCCAGTAGAGAGCTCTTCTCTGTAAATGTTCTCTAAGTGCAAACAGGGAGAAACGCTCTTCTGGTTGCCAAAAAAAGTTCAACAATAAAAGAAAAGTTTTCTTTAATGAGTTCACTATATATCTATAAGTGTGTAGGCACTCAGAAAGTACACTCGTGTAATTTCAGAAGCAGGGGGCATGACGCTGCTGCTGTAACAGCCTTCATGCTGCTGCTCTCTAGCTTTCCACCACACTGTGGAGCCTGGCTGCAGGGACCTGGTGCCACTGAGCCACGGGAGCGTCAGAGAGGTCGATGGCTGATGTGTTTACACTTTAGTAGTCATTATTTGTTGTCATTGATTAGTCTTCAAGCGCTTGTTATTAGATATTGTTGCATGGACAAGCAATAAATATGCAGTAATAGCTCATAAAAAGCAGGAATGTTTTATTTTACTTGCGCTGCTTGCACTGTGGATCAATAACTTATCTACCCATACATGCTTTTTTCTTTTTTTAAGTGTATCTTTTTATCGTAGAAAATACACAAAATGAGTGACCACATTAACAAAGTAATCAGCTGGACACGAAGGCGTTTACTGGAACGAATGCAGCCTTATATCCTCCTGAGAAAAATATATGTTCTGCAGTTTCAATATCGTTTTCCCAAAGTCAACATCATCAATGTAGCCATTTAATTCTTTAGAAGGATAAATATGATTAATACTTTTCTACGTGCTTTGTTTTAGGGAGTAAAATAAATATTGAAAGCATTGATTTTTGCTTTGACTACTGGTTTGATTTTGTTTTTTAAATAAGAAACTCTTATATTTCATCTCTAGGATTAGGATTTGTCTCTAGTGCTAAGCTTGCACTCACAGATAAACATATTCATTGTACATCATCTCCAAGTGATGAGGCAAACAGCTCCGTTGTCAGCTGAAGTGTTTGTAATAGTGTCAATATAGGATTTTATCTTGATTTAAGTAGTATCAGTGGTTGTGCATTTGCAATCATTTGTCAAACGGTTTGTTGACATGTGTAGTTTTATAAATATCACTGTCAGAAAGTTTCTGAGTTGGAGGCTGACATCAACGGTTTTTCTGACTTGTTCACTCAACATGAACGCTGCCTTAAATTATTATATTATTAAATATATTATTATATCATCTTTCACCACAGTTCCAGTGTTCGTCTGTTTAATGTGTCTGTTTAAGTCACAAACATAACAATTTGCAACACTTCCTCTACCTAAAAAAAAAGCGCTGTAGCATTCTTATTAAATGAATCCATTCATTTGTTTTAACAAGGCTTTTATTGTGAAGTATTTGCAGGGACCAGAAGATGCACTGCTTCAAACGGTGCAGTCCTGGCATTTAATGGAATACATAGGTTACTTTAATTTGAGGAAAGAGTCAAACCAGAAACCTCACGTAGCACACTCCCACGAGTCGCAGCCGATCACCGGTGCTGCAAATGCACCCAGCGTTGCCCAGGCGTTAGACCGATGTTGTACGGATGAAGCAGATGCACCAGTGCAAAGCTCTGTCAAAACAAAAAAGTTGCTCACCCAGCAAAGACATTGAAACTGTCGCCACGGCATTTGGAAATACGTGCGTGCAGACATTTCTTGTTGCGTTAATGAGGTGAAGTCTGCGGGTTCAGGAAGTCAACGCCAGTCGGCCGTCCCGCTCCTCTCTGCAAACATCAACTGTCACTTCTCTTTGTTTTTCATGCCACCTCCATCCCAGCTTCCACCTCTGAGTCTATACCTTCCCCTGGGGAGGTGAGCTGTCATGAGGTTGGTGTTTACTCATGAGGAGTGACAAGGTCAGAAACTGCGCTGCTCTGTGCTCACATTCAACCTGTCCCACGATCACTGGCTGCCTGATTCCGCGGTTTACTTGTGAGTTTTAGAGAGTGAGAAGGAAACTGTTGACATCACGATAATAAATAAGGATAAATATTATCCTTCAACCTAATATTGTAAACCGCCGTTATGGGTTTCGGCAGCCTCCGGAATATAAAACATTTTATTGTTTCACTTTACAGGTACCTTACTCACCACATGCACATTAAAGGCAGTCTCTTGCAGATGTTTTTTCTTGAAGTGCAATTTTCAGGCAAAATGTGTTTTTGTCTGAGTTTGAGGTCAGAGCTCTGTGCCGTCACGTTCTCACTGAGAAAACTATTATTCATACAAATCGGTTTTATCAGTGTGAATATTGTCGAAATAATAAAGGGACACACACAATAGCACAGTACATGTAACATTATGATTCTTCTTAATGAGCCAAACTGTTTGTGTCCCTTTTGTGTTATGTTTTTAAATCGAGCAGATTCTTGTCACGGTGCAGGTTTTTCTCCAACATTAAGGACGTTATTTCATCCTCAGCTTTTCACTGGGATCCTTCTTTAGTGCCAGAACATCTGTGTCGGATCTCAACAATGCCGAGGCTGTAATATGAGATAATCGGGCTCAGGAGGTTGAGCGGGTTATCTACTTGTCGGAGGGTTTGATTCCTGTCACGTCCAATCCAAATGTGTCCTTGGGCAAGACACTGAATCCTAAATTGCCCCCTCATGTAAACGCTCTGCTCTGAGTGGTCATTAAACTAGAAAAGTGCTGTATAAATGCCATGTCTGTTTACCATTAATCCTCATGAATCACATGTTAAAATATCACACACGGGAGCAGTGTCCTCATACATTTATGTGCAGCATTGAGTTTATGTTCCTACATCTTGGATAATTCAGTATCACAGCAGGAGCAAAAAAAGTCGTATCATCCATCCAAGGCTGTTGTAAAACACTGTGAGATGATGCAGCAGCAGTTTGGTTTGCTCTGAAGACCCCGCCCCGGCTGTTAACTCGGCTGCCTCTGTTTTTCAACCTCTTGATTCACGGAGTCCTTTATACCACAGCAAGGATAACGGCAGCTTTGTGTGATGTTACTTCTGACATATCGAGGAAGACATCAGATAAATCTGTGCTTATCCTTGTTAGTAATTCACAGACTCCGAGGAAGCTGCGCTCCCCGAGACACCGTCGGTCAAGCTCATGACACCGCATGGGTACGGCTGAAAGAGTGGATCAGTGCTCTCTGCTGTACACACCCGACCCTGTGCTGAGGAAACCTTTTTTTTTCTAGCAATGAAATAAGCAGGATAGAGGGACTTGTTTGTTTCACAGCTGCAGCGTTTGAAATGGAAAATTAACTGATTTGTTGTCAGCAGAGGAAAAGACTGGTAAAAACATTTTTTATTAAAAAAATAAAAAAATGCTCGGGATTTACAGGATGTGGTTCACTTGTAAACAGAATTAATATTCATTCATGTGCAGAGACAAATACTATAATTGCCTTGAGTGCACAAAGTGGAAAATGCTACAGGGGATGTGCAATTTAATTTTTTAATTCCAGGGTAGGGAGACTAAAAATGCTCTGGTGTGTTTCATTGAAGAGAGGGCAGGAGAGAATGCTGAGACAAAACACAAGTCATCAAAGATAAACCAGCCGATAATAAAGGAGACCAATGATGCATTTTCAGGTTTTTCTCTCCTCAAGTGTTTTCTGTGGGATTTTTGTGACTGTAAAAGTTCTGCAAAGTTAAAAAGCACAAAGTCTGTGGTAAAGGGAGCTCCTCTTCATAAACTACTGAAGCTCCTGAAACACCTCAGACATCTGACTGATACTTCTGTATTAATGTGTTGTCGTGACAATTTAAGAATATATATTAATACATTTCTTTCATTGATATTTATTTATTTATTTTGACCCTAAAGAAATCCCACTTTTAGCTCAAAACAAGCCGAATAGCTCTTTTATTGTGTTACCATTTTTGTGGATGTGTGTGTCTGTATCTTTTTATCGTCTTGTTTTTCTTGCCCTAAATCAAACTGTCTTCGAGATTGATAAACTTGTATTGTATTGTATCACCACATATTTGCACAATGTGTCCAGAAGCTGTGTCTCAATTCAGGAGCTGCATACTTTGGGGGAAACATTCTACGCGGCCAACGATGACCGCCTCACTTGTCGGCAGCGTAGACCGCAAAGGCCGAAACCGAAATGAGGCGGTCTGGTACAGATGCTTTCTGTGATGGGCATGACCAGCTCATTACGCCCCTTGCTTGTTGCTGAGCGAGAGTTGAAGTTAGAAAGCTCTCATGCCCCTTGGTTTTTTGACATGTGTACCATTAGCTGTTTGGTTGGATGTTCTCATCACTTGCCTGCGTTTGTCACAAAGGCGCAATGAATCCTGGGATATGCTGGGCCAAGTGGGATCCACCTAATGGAGCCTTTGTTTCTCTGGGATGACGCATTTGTCGGCGCCTTCGACAGCACCTAGTTGTGCTGTTGTGACGCAATCGGTCTTCAAATGCAGCCTCCGAAGGATTCGGCCACTGAATTGAGACAAAGCTAAAGTCTGCGAAAAAGACCAACATTTACTACATGCGCTGGAAGCAGTTGACCAATCACAAAAGAGTGGGCCAGTTGGCCAATCAGAGCAGTACGAGCTTTATCAGAGGCGGGGGCTTAAAGAGACAGGAGCTAAAACCAAGTGTTTCAGACAGAGGTTGAAAAGAGGAGCTGCACTAATGGACAGTTTGAGGAAGGTGATGTGTTTTCTGAACATTAGGCCAAATTAAAATGATCAACCTGAATATGAGCAGAATATATCTTGTATTTTGTGTCATATAGACATATTGTTATCGAACATTATATTGTTGTGTTGAACTTGGCCAAAGTGAACATATGAAAAAGTAACGACTGTGATACCAAAGTTCAGGCGTCAGAACGTGAAGTTTAATGTGACACCAGCTCATCATGGATTTCTTTATACAGACATATTATAACTGCTGCAATTGAAAAATATGGGACTATTTTACTGTAGACATACATCTTCAGATTTACATTTTAACCTGTTCACGTTGGTCTTATGTGTGTTATCCCCACTGTACTGGAGAACCAGTGGGAGTTCAAAAATAAATGCTTCAAAGCAACTTTGATTCCCTGAGAACATAATGATTTTTTGTCCCTGGAGCTCAAACCATTTTAGAGACTATTTGTTCAAATAGGCCTATTTGATACTGAAAGAAAAAGGATTTGGGTGAAGCGTCACTTCTAAGTAATGACGATGAATTGCAACTGTTGCCAGCTGCTCTGGATATTCGGAGAGATAACAATGTGATTTGCTCTGATGATCAGTTTGGAAATGTCTCTTATTCTTTCCAGTTGCAAATTTCTCCGCTGAGGTTGCATGCTTGTTACAGATCCATTAGAGATTAAAGTCCGGAGTGTTTCGAAGGTGAAGACACAAAATGGCTGCATGCTCCCTCTTTCTGTGTCACTCTCCATCACACTTTCATTTGCACAAGGACAAAACAGGGTGATCTCTCCCACCGGGTACTTCACACTCTGCCAGGCTAATGACATAGCACGGGCTCTCTCCGTGGCCGGCGTCTGTCCGTCAGCTTCCCTGGAGCGAGGCATTTAAAATGGAACTGGGTCACAGTGGGATCCCCTCTGTCCACCCACTGGAACCTGGAAGCATTTGATTCATTTGTGACAGAGTCACCAATCGACGAGACATGCCTTGCTGTCAGCGAGAGCTGCTGCATTATGTATTAACACTTAGCAGGTATGTTCTCCTCCAGATACTTCACATGGTGCGAACTCCGTGTCAGAGGGATTCAGGATGTCAGCGCCTCAGTGTGTGAAAGATTAAACTGATATATAGGAGAAGAGGAGGAAATCCCCTAATGTCATTTAATATCAGCCACTGTTAAACAATGATGTACAGGGGATGTAGCGCAGCACAATGATTTAAGATTTTTTGTTACATTTTATTAATCTGTATTAAATTATTGTTGAAATGAAAACAGTTTTTTGCACTTGATATAAAATTGACCAAATCAGTGAAGCCAAATCATCAAGTCATAAACTCCACCTCATCCATGTTAGCAGATGGGACATGGACCAAACTAAAATGTAAAAAAGTGCACATTCAATATTTTTTTCTCAAAGATGTTTTTTGTCATTTAAGTAGTTTTATCACACAGTTTTCATGTTTCTGACAAGTTGCCACGGTTCCATTGCTCATCACTGTCACTCAGACTCTAAATGACGTAATCGGTGCAAGATGGCAGTTTTCATATCCACAATATTTTGGCTTCATTTCACAACAGTGGAAGGAAGTGGAGATGCATCATCCATGTTTATTTACATTCAATGGTTTATACAGAATAAGATATATAGATATAAAACTTGGTTAGTGATGGATTGATCATGATGCTTTGGTCAATGGTTTCGTAATTTACTTGCACAGTTCGTCAGATCTGCGAGAAACAGACACTGTACAAGTAAAATGTCAGATTAAAAATATACTGCAAAGGACTCAAGGACTGTTTATAAAGATGGACGACATCTGGTGGTGTAAACATTGCCTCCTTCATGTTAGCGGATGGGACACGGCGCAAACTAAAACATCAAAGTAGTAGTAGTAGTTCTTATCACACTGATGTATGTTGAAGTGTTGATTTTTTTGGGGGTAATAATTCGTTATTTGATGATATAAAAACAAGGGGAGGTGTCATGATCAACAGCTGAGCCTGTCTCGTGATTGGTCAGATGTGTGTGTATTGGCAGGAGCTCAATCCTACAGCTCCTCCTCACAATCACAACTGCACAGACTCTGGCTCCAAATGACGTAAACAGCACAAGATGGCAGCGCCAGTGATATGTCATTTTGGTGCGGTGGGGGGAGGTGGAGACGTGTCGTCCATCTTTATTTTCAGTCATTGGTTGGACATCATCAAAGCTCTTGTAGCTGAATGGGAAAAATCCTTGCAACCAGTTTCCATCATCTGGAAATACTAAGACCAGAGGAATGGAGGCTGTTACGGCAGCAGAATAATCACAGTGAACGTCATAATGAAATATTACATGTTCAGGTGTCCTCATACATTTATGTATTTTGTATATATATAATGTTACATGCTCGGCATATAATGGGTTTTTGATCAGGTGAAATAGCAAAAACAAAAGAGGAGTGACAAAAATTCATAAAACACCATCTATCCATGGTTGTTGCAAAGATGGCGTTATATTGCATCATCACTTATCTTCCTGCTCTTGTGGGTTCGTTGGTACTGAAAGTGATTTTGGATTATGCACGTTGATCCCGTCTCTGTTCATTGGTGTGGTTCTCCCTCCTTGGCGTGTGTGAGAAGACAGAGCAGTGGATGTGCGTCCGTCTGACTAAACACTCCTCGAGACCGTGTTGTGCGGGTCCTTAAGTTGATGTCAGATTGCTGCAGTTCGCTCGAGGAGGGAACGTCAAATTTTCCGGCTTCTCGCTCGGGTTCCACTTGAGTAAACACTCCGGCCTCAGAAATAAGTGTATTTGTGTCCTGAATGTTTTTCCTCTGACGGTTTTGTGCTGTGTGATTGCTCACTGTCCCGGGGCTGAATCGTGCCTGGCTGCATCATCGTGTGCCTGGACCAGACTTTGCTTTGAAATGCACACTCCTCGTAAACAAATTACATATTATTACTTTTTTATTTATTTTTTTACAATGTTTGCTGAATTTACTGCCTGGGATGCTGCACAAGAGCAATAACATTGAAATATATGATAAAATTGGATCGTACACATGTAAGGCCAGAATGGGTGATTACAGCAAAGAAAAGCTGTCCTTGCTTGGTGATAAACTTTTGAACCATCTGCTACATTTTAATGTATGAAATGCATTCAAATTCACTGATAGCAAAGGTTATTTATTTGTTGACAAACCGCTTTTATTTTGACTTCATAGCAGAGGAATTTAGCAAAAGGCAGAAATGTCAGATCCATCCACTGAGGAAGCAACATCATTGAAATACAATGACTGATCTTTATCAAAAGCAGAACCCCCCCCCCCCGTTGTCAGTCCAAACTTGAATAGCTCATACACGTTGTTTGAAGCTATGAGAGCTTGGTTTTTATTGTCATTAGCTCTCTTACAGGAAGATAGATGAACATATTAAAATGCAAATAAGGTGCAACCGTCATATATCCACGCGTTGTGTGCTCTGCTTTCAGAAGAAGCTGATCTAATTGAATAAAGGCAATATTTTCCTCTCTGAAATTATTTGAACTCCCGTTGCTGCTCAGCGATGGAATCTGGTTTTGTTCTCTGACCGCTCAAACAACACGTAACGATGTTAGCGCAACATCAAATGAGTCACTTACAGGGAAGATGGATCACCATGAGGTGGAGCCATGTTCCGTGTTCCTTTTTTCATAAAGAGGCTGTAATCAATCATCTTGGCAAAGCAGAGCTTCACTGTGGATTCCGTCAGATTGAAGAAGCACTCACGGAGCCACAACTGAGCAGTGACAGTTTAATGTTTACTGGAGACGCACAGAACAAATCAAAGCTTCATATCTGGTGATGCAGCGAACACTGAATGATGCTGATGGAAACGCCACCTGATCAATGATGGAGACATTTGCTGCATAGCTTATTGTGCTGACCTCAAAAAGAGAGTGAGGTTTTTTTTACTATTATTAAGGCAAGGCAAAGAGTATTTATACTATATGTACTAAGGGAGAAATATGTATTTATTTTTATTTATTTTCAGTGTGTCTTTCCTCTAGTGTGTTGTATAGGTTTTTATGTATGTAAAAGGTCTGCAAAGTTAAGAAGCAGAAAGTCCAACCCACAATAAAACACTGAACTTCCATGGAATCAGGACGTCACCTGACACATTTACATAAGGCACGCCCAGCGGCTAGTCTGACACGCCCCCTAGAAAACCAAGGTTAAGTGAGATCAGAAGGTTTCCTACATGTGCTAGAAGCACTTGACCACTCATAACACAGTGAGCTGACCAATCAGAGCAAACTTATCTGGAAGGGGGCTTAAAGAGACAGGAGCTACAAAAGAGACAGGAGTTTCAGACATAGGCTGAATGGAGGAGCTGCAGCAATGGACAATATAAGGAAAGTGATGTGTTTTCATTAGAGCGTGTAAACCTTTTCAGGTAATAACCCAACTTAAAATTATCAACCTGGATATGAACAGAATATGTCTTCTTTAAAGTCTGAATTTTTTTATAGAGCTGATCTGAGGTCATTGAGGAAGCAAGGGAAATCACTCACAAGCAGCCATTTCTGCAGGCATGGTCTGAGGAATTTTTGTTGGGTATTAAGTTGTAACTTTCACGCGAGGTCCTGCACTTGATTCTTAATCTGTTAATTGTTGCTTGACTGTGAGCTTCCAATTTTTTGCAGGAAAAGTAACTGGATTACACCATAGATTGCTTTATGCTGTGCTGTTTTACATTCAAATGTCACCCACATCGTTTTGGGGTTTGTGGAGAAATATCTCAAATACTGTGCATATACAATTTAAACTGACCACTTGACAACAAAAACGTCAAAAGGGAAAATCTATCTTTTTAAAAAAAGGTTTGATTGAAGTGACCCTTTAACGTGACCCTTTAAGAACAGGAACCTAACACATTCCTGTGAGTTGAACACACTATGTTGAAATCCAGTGGTAACTCTCTGTGTTCTTCTCACAATAGGAAACCACCACCACGACTATCAGCACAGCCACCTGGACCTGACAGCGCTCACACCTAAACTAGGTAAGAAGAACTGTCATGGTGTATTGTCCTTAACATGGGATGTGACATTACATGTGCCTCAACAATCCACCATGCTTGAACATGAGGATACACATTTGTAACGCTTGCCAGCAAAGTATCCAGCCAAATCTTTCCGTACTTTTAAGTTCTGTGAACGTTTAGGAAAGAGCTGATGGTTGCCATCGACCTGACTTGACTTGTTAAAATGATATGCATTGTTATCTGTCTGTAAATGAAAGAAAGCCAAACAGATCTTGCGGCAGACTATTTCCATTTTCAAGGACAAAAGTATATCTCTCACGGGGAAATTAAAATCTGAGAGAACGATAAAGGAGTCTGGAGAGAAAATGAAAAGCCAAAAGTGCAGGATAATCAAAGGATCATCTGAGCAGTTTGCTGAAGTTATTGAAAACCAAATTACTGCTACGGCGTCCTATGTATTTCTCTGAATGTGATTTCCAGTGAAAGGGGAGCAGCGTTCACTGTGGAATTACTGAATGGTCCTGCCACTAAATGGCAATGAAATGAAACACAGTGTAATTAAAGAGGGAATCAGGCATTATTTGTTCCAAAAATCCCCTCTGTGCTCTTCTAAAAACTGCAGCGGCAGATGTTTGGTGTCAGTGTCTCACAAGTTAAAGATGAGAGACACTCACTGAGTCACAGTACATAGTTTTCCACCATTAATGGAACGCTGTCTCTTAAGCAGGGCGGTCTTTACTGCGAAAATGGGTTTCAAAAGTGCTTTCAGCGCCAAATAAAACTCTTCAGGCTTCAGCTTTTGAAGTGTATTTAGCTTCTGACGAGGATCGTAGCTGTATAATTCAAGAGTTGCTGGTTTGGACTTTGCATCAAACCCTGGCAGCATTATTTTTGCAATATTGGCTTTGAGTAAGGCCCACCTCTGCTACGGGAGGCTTGGTTAAAAACTGTGCACGTTGATTGTGATTGATCCTTTTTTTCTCCCTTGGATTTGTTAGCCCACAGACAAATGAGATACGGTAAGTGATACACATGCACATGGTGTTTATGTGTATTTGTTTCCTCATCTTTTCTTACCACACATATCATGTAGAGATTCTTTACCCGCACACTGGAGGTCATTTTTTATTCTCCTCTCTCCTCTTTTTTTTTTTATAAGCGCTTGTGTATTTTTTGCAGTCTCAAAACTTCACGCCTCTGCATTATAATCCATGACCTTTACTCCGATCTCAAAATCTTTTCTTTGCACATGACGTTTTCCCCCCCCCCTTCACTCCTCTAACCGGCTTTATCCTCCCCACCCCCCCCCCCCCCCCCCCCCCCCCCCACCCCCTCCTCCCCACACCCACACTTCTTCAGACACCGAAAGTTTCCCCTCTACACCATATGTTCCTTGGTGTTGTGTGTCCCTGTCCTCCTTGCTGCAGTATAGTCGCTCAGACCTATTTTTAAATCCCTGCCCGTATCCCACCCCTCCCCACCCACTGTGCCTCATGACCCATGACGGGGCGTCCCAAATACTGAAGCCACAGGAGCACCGCGCAGTGCAGGCAGCCTTAATGGTGCCATATCAGCGACATCTCAAAGTGAACCGATGAAGACCTTTTGCTGCAGTGAAGCAACAGTTTGAATCAGACAAAATAATTTGCTGGAATTCATCAGTTCAGCCAAATACAGCACGTCGTCACTTTAGTCTACGCTTAACCTTTGTCAACACACACATATGGCTGTGCACAAAGAAATGACCTGAGTTTAGCGACAGGTCGTAGAGAGGCCAGCTTGTATACATTCCAAATCCCAACAACTGTTGGGATCAAACAAGATAGTGGTTGTTCCAACTTCCTGATGGGATGTTTGAAGTCATCTGGACAATATTTTTAAAAATATGAATTGGTGTTCAAGAGGCAATACAGTTTCAAATAAAGACAAACGATGAAAGTTGGTGCAAATTTATGCAAAGTGAATGTGAAAGTTTCTTTTTCTTAACTTTGCTTATCTGGAAGAATTAATGATCATAAAAACCAACGTATGAAAAAACAAGCCCATATTATTGGATACAAACTACTAACAACCTGTGCATTGGGTGGTTCTTTTTCATATTTGTTCTAAACATGCCTCTAGGAGTAAACACAAAGTAACTCCCTACATCTAGTCATAGTTTTTATATCCAATCCAATTTATTTTGGTCCAAACAAAACCACTGCAACATTGTGCTGCACGTCCAGAAAACGCAGCCAGGCCTTCTCTAAAAACTGACCTCCAGTTCATCCATCAGCTGGTGTGTAAGTTCAGGTCACCTTCAAGCTGCCGCTCCGCCCCCCCCCCCCCCGCCTTTCTGCCTGACTGTCTACTGACTGCACTGCACCGCTTCCTCCTCTGTCGCCTGTAGAAAGACCCCAGCGGATGAACAACATCCTGACCTCAGCCACAGAGCCCTACGACGTGTCCCTCTCCAGATCCTTCCAGAACCTCAGCCATCTGCCGCCCTCCTACGAGCTAGCCCTCAAGCCTGACTTAAGTAAATACTCCTCCTCTCTGCACAGATTAAGTAGGTGGTCCGCCAGTTCATCCTCCATCGCCGTGTTTTGCCCGATGCAAAAAAAAGACAGGGAATGACGTCACCCTCATGCCCTGCGCATTCAAGGGGTCGTCGCATTCACCGGGTCTGGTCTGATGAAATGTCTGAATGTCCATTACAGACACATGCAACATGATAAGTATCTCCAGATGTTTGGCACCTGATCTTTTCACCCTTTTAAGGGCTTTTTAAAGTGCCCGACAACTTGCTGGAGCCTCCATACTCATTCCCATAAACTCACTTATTGGCCCATCGACTGAAAACTAATTGGCATGTAATTTGGCTCCATCTGCGGCCCATGTCATGTTGCTAATGTCTCTTAATGACATATTAAGAGACATTTTTTTTTTCTCAGCTGAATGGCTCCTTTACGCCGACAGGATGGTGCTTTCATGTCTCAGTGATGCTACAGTTCATTATCTTTGCTGTGACATTTTCAGCTCGATGATGGAGTTGATGCTGCCATTTCCACCTCATGACGAGCGCATGCCTGCCTAATATTCTTCTTCTTCTTTTTTCATTCAAGTTTTTATTTATGTAAGCGTGAGGCCTCAAGACGCCAGGGTAGAGCAGGGAGGGATGAAAACAAGGTTTATCTTGGAACTTATTCCTGACGCAGCTTGGAACAGACTCTTTGGAACAGACGATTTTAGTGGTACTGTGCGATTTTAGCATTTAACCATTCTAAGGATAGATTAATGGACATATTAGCTGATTTAGAAATGTAAAGAAACTCATGGAAAAAGAAAAAGATGAGTAAATAGCAAACAACAGTATTTATTTTTACGTCAACACAGTGGATGCTGCTATAGTTAGCCACAGCTCATGAGCATCGCTTGTCTATACCAAAGTAAGGACTGTAAGAAAATTCGTGTAAAATCAGGTAAATGTTCTTTTCAGATTCAGATCCAACATTTATAGTTGATGACCATTTTTTGTATTGTCAAGCAATGAAGAATTTTTTAGTTGCAGATGGTCACCTCTCAACTGTGCACGTAAAGTTCCTTTCAGTCACTGAACCAATCAAATGGTGCATTCTGTCCTCACGACTTTTAATCCTTATATTTCTTTTCATACGCTCACGTAAACAGACACTGAATAGGTGCTGCTACGTGTCCCTTCAAGTTGTGTCGACTGAATCAAGCACTACAGTGTGAACATGCTGTATGTTTGCCTGTGTATTATGTTGTGACAACATTTAACAGATTTGTTTACAGTAAAACATTTCTTTCAGAAACTGTTTCCTTTAGCCTCCAGAAGTGTTTCTGGGTTTAAAATGTCAGTAGAAACATTACAGAGGCCTTGATCCAGGTCTTTTGTGTCGTGTTTTTTTATTTCTACAAAGCACAACGTAGCATTTGATGAAATTCAAGAAATTTCAAGAAATTCAATGTGTGACAGATTTGTCAAAGCGTGATGCAGTTGTGCTGAGCACATGTGAATGCACCGTTCACTGTCCTTGAATCTTAACAGGAGCTGCACATGGGAGGAAGCTATTTAAATGTGGCTTCAGCCCCTTTCTAGTGGCCCAGTTGTGCGATCGGGGCAATCTCCTCTCAGTGCATTCAGCACTCCTCCTTTATACATTTCCCTTTTCTCCCTCTGATCAACTCGAGGTTATCTTGCTGGAGCCTTGGACACACATTGAATATCTCAAAGATTAATCACGTTGAACTACAAAGAGTCTTTTCACACTAGAGACAGAGGACCAGTAGAATTTGTCAAATGAGCAGGCAAAAGTTGTCCCTTGAAAAAGAAAGGCTAAGGTTTGAGCACGAGTGAGGTCTTTGGAAATGAGCCTAAAAGTAATTTAATAGATTGCTGTTTTAATTAAACCATCTGGAGAGAAGATGGTGACTTCAATAAATCAGTAGAGTTTATTTGCACATTTTAAATGCTAAAGGATTGTGTGTGTGTGTGTGTGTCTGTGTGACTCCTCTTCCATTCTACCCATCCTTCTGTGATGACGGAAAAGGCAAATATCGAGGGACACTGCTCTAAAATATCCCGTTCCCTCACCTTTCAGAACACCAGCCACGTCCTCACAACAACAAAAAAAAAGAAAATAGAATACATAATGATACTGCTGCTTTCCTCCATTCATGCTCCAAACATCTCGAAAGATCACTTTATAATTGATGTTCCACCAGTTCCACGAGTGAAAGTGCATTATACGATTACAGTCCTCCGCGATCAATGGCTGACACATAAATATACTGGCTATATTGAATCTAATCTTGCAGAGTGGGAGCTGGGGCTTAATTAGTCGCTGTTAGCAATTTCCTACGTATGCAGCTCCGATCCTCGCTCGGGACCCTTTCGCCCCTCACAATCATGTTAATTGTAAAGTGCTGCGTTTTATCAGCGCCGCAGAGATGAGATCAAGCAATATGCATCCGTCATTTCAGCGTATACAGCGTAACGTGTGTGTAAATAAAAAGCATAAATCAAGAGGCACTTCTAGAAAAACACACTGTCTATTTGTAGCTGACACATTTTGAGCCAATTTCCTCTTTAAAATGTGTATTATTTAAGATAATGATAATAAGCTTTCATCGTTTGCTAAACTGAAACCTTCTTTTTAATTTGCTGTTCATACTGATTGCTGCTAATGTGACCTCAATACTCTCTCCATGTTTGCACACTGTCATGATAACTTCAAGATATTGTATTTTTAAAGCACTGACTCTTACCAATCTGGCAAGGGTCTCTTTTTAATAGATTTGGAGTGGGCCCTGCAGTCATTTCTGTGTGTTTGGAATGGGCTGTTTGTTTGGCCTGTGGGGATGCTGTATTCTTCCGGAAATTGTAAAAGTGACTGGCAGTAATTGAATTGCGACAAGTAAAGACCAGCTGCGGGACTCTGTGGGAGTCTGAAGAACCCTGAAGCTGCACAACTGCTGCATAAAGAGCTGTTCATCTGTTTATTCAAAGTTCGGTGATGCCCAACTCACTGGAGAATTGTTTTGTCATTGCCATTGTTGTGAACGAGCTGTTGTCATGATCGACAACGTAGCCTACATTGATGTTACACAGCGGTTGCTGCTACAGGCAGTCGCCAATTTATTGAACATACTGCATGTCCACATCGCATCAAATTCCACAATGCACTTCCTTGAGTCCTTAACAATATACATGCCAAGTGTGAAGTCAATAAGATGAACAGTTCTCAACAAACATTTAATTCAACTATTAATCCCAGTTGCAGTTCTTTATTTATTTTCAATTGGTGTAAAGTTGCTATCAATGATTATCGACACTGCCAGCCGATGTTCTGCGTTAAAGTCCTTCCTGGCAGCTCTGTAAGCATTTATTTTGAAGAAAATGCAACAAAGAATTCAGCAAAAAATGTATACTTAAAAGGGATAGTTCACCCAAAAATGATAATTCACTCATTATCTACTCACCCCTATGCTGATGAAGGGGTGGGTGAAGTGTTTGAGTCCACAAAACACTGCTGGAGTTCTGGTGGATTTTTAAGCATAAAACACAGAAGTGGCTAAGCTAGCGGACGTTAGCATTTCCGAAGGTCGCTTAATGCACCTCGTCGGAAGACATTAGCAGACTTTTAGGCTTTATAACACGTCGAAGATAGTTCACTAAAATCTTCAGTTGTATTGGATTCGGCTGCTACACTGTTTACCCCTGAGACTCCAGAAGTGTTTAGTGGACTCAAACACTTCACCCACCCTCCATCAGCATAGGGGTGAGTAGATAATGACTGAATTATCATTTTTGGGTGAACTATCCCTTTAAGTAAAAAAGACACAAGGAAGAAAAGCAGGCAAACAAGAACGCAGTCTCCCCCTTTTTTTTAATGCTGCGCCTAACCTGGGGTAAATGTGAACACTATTCACTCTATTTGTCCATGTCAGCTACACCCCGGACTATTTTCTGAGGCTAAGGCTTGGATCCTCTTATTTTAATATTTTCTGCCATGTGTTTTTTTTCTTTTCAAAAAGGACTTGAGAAACATTTGAGTGTATAATCACTGCAGATCTCTCACAGTGACTGGATCCTTGATTTTGACCTATTAATGGAGCTATGGGCCATGGCTTGTCAATTGTCTGCATATTTGTAGCCTCTGGTTGCGTTTGGTTGACATTTCCTGCCATAATGTCACATCTAAACCAATTCTATGGGGGAAAACACCAGAGCACACAGCCCCAGGCGAAAGTCGGACCACTGTCATTAGGAATGCACAGAGCAGTGGACGTGAAACCCCTCATGGAGGGACAATAAGGTGACATTCTCTTTCCAGGCGTGACATCTCTCCCTGAGCATACAGACAAACAATTCCCATTTGATGAAGTATGGGACTAAAATAGTTATCCGACCTCTGTGTTCCTTAATAATTAACGACTGCAGAGGTAGCAACCCTTCAGCTGAAGCAGCCAATCACAGAGTCTCAGTGGTTGCGTCCTCTTGAGTATCAGAGTTTCCCAAAAAACAAAAAATGGTTGACAGAACTCTGCAGAGAAGTGATTCCTGCCTGTGGTAAGTACAGCTGTAATGACTTCACCATTACGACACACACACACAACCCAGAGGAAGACCTGCTTTCTGGCAGAGGAATTAAACAACACATGAACTGTTGAGGACTGTGGCACCATAATGAGGCCTTGTCCTGTTTTTCATGAGCAAAAAGGATTTAAACCTGTTTTAACAGAATTCACCCGGTGTTGTGTTCAACCTATTTAAGAACTAAAAAGAGTATTTTGGCAGTTGGTTTATGTCACAAGAGAATACACAGCAGAGGTAGAGGTTCTCTGAAGCTCATTTGAACAGAACCCTGAAGGCAACCCTTCAGGCCAGAGAAAACATCCACCCAAACACTGGTGCTCTGTCCACGGGGACCATCCGTGTGATGCGACGGTGTCACCAATTGATCAGGTAGTGAATCAATTTATATAATGACAGTTTCCACTGAGGGAATCCACAAAGCCTCAGGAGAAACCATTAGTTGTGTTCAATGAAGGGCTTTGGTGGGCTTCAATCCTGAGATTGGCCAATGGCCTCTCTCTCACCTTTAGGGAAATGACTACCAGTGGACATGAGGGAATATTTCTGGGTCTTTAATGTCCTCTATGGTGGAAGAAATGGCACAAAACATAAAAAAATTATATTTCCAACTCTTGTAGTCCAAGGGCACAAAAGTGATTTTGAGTTTCTTGGCAGCATCAAGTTTCACAAAGGATTGGTGCTTGAATACTGCCGATGCATTTGCAATATTGAGGTCCTGCAGGGCTCTTACATGTTATGTTGAGTTAAACGTGGCAAAATGAATGAGAAAACAAATGATGTAATGCTGCAAATTGCTACTTGTATGGAGCAAATTTGTTGAAATGGGCCCAAGGAGCCCGACAAAACATCAGTTTTGTTGATCGTTATCGAGCGGTATAGAATGTTATTCTAGGAAACATAGGAATCATTAATGAGCCGAGAATGCACTTTCAGATAGAGATTTTAAAATTCATAATTGTATTGCTTGAATACAAAACACCTAATTTTATGCAAATTGTAAACCATATTCTAAAAGAATCCAAGGATGTATTTATTTGTTTAAAGCAAAACCAGTTATCTTGATATCACCTCTCATCCCATCCGTTTCCTTACTCCTTAGCTGATAAGGATGTCGAGGAGTACTACACAAGGAAACATCATCATCCTGACTTCGGTGGCCGGGGACCGACCCACATGGTGAAGCTGAATGCTGATCCTGTGCAGCATCAGCAGCACCAGCAGCATCAGCAGCACCAGCAGCACCAGCAGCAGCGGCAGCGGCCCCGCAGAGTCCAGAGGGCTATGTCCCAGGACCACGTCCTGTCTCCTCCCAGGACACCGCGACGCGGAGACTATGGCTTATCTTCATATGGCGTCATGGCAGCAGCTGCGTATGGAAGCAGCCGACACCTCTCAGAGGAGCAGCTACTGTCAGCGGACCGCCTCCTTTCCCAGGATCCCTTGCTGTCCCCGGCAATGAGGCGTGACAAGTTCCGGGAGAAGGCAATGGCGCGTGCCATGTCTCACGCCGACATGCTGCTGCCAACCACGCCTGTCATGGACCGCCATAAGATGGCGAAGATGCACTCTCAACCCAGTGCCTCTAATGATTCCTACAACACACTGACGGTCAACCACCAAGCGCCCACGTCTAAGAGGCAGGCGTTTGCCTCCCGACGAACACACACAGTGGACCACCTACAGTACATTCCCGGCCACCAACACACATACCGCACTGCCAGTAAGAACGAGGTAACTGTTTAACCACTGAGTAGAAGGAATCCTGTGACACACCACGGACAATTATCTTGTTAGAACAACCTCCTGCATTAAACACTTCCTGCTTTTTAGCACAAGCTTCCTGTGTCATCCATATTTTTGGGTAACTAGAATCAACCTTAGCAAAGACTTTTCTCTCTTAGAGCATCATAAGGGCTTTGAGTGTTGACACAGAGGGATCCTTCATGTCAATCAAGTGACAGTGTGAAGAAAATATTTTTTAAACTGGACGTCGGACTGGAAGGGAATTGTATCAACTTTATAAATATATAAATATATTTACTATTTGTATTTTCAGTCCTTGTTATAGCTTTAGAGATTCTTATTGACTCATGTAAGCACTTCAAATGGTGCCTCTAAAAATCGTCCCATTTCAGTGATGAAGTGGATTTGTGGGTTAAAAAGCACAATTAATGAATTCACTTTTGTTCGTTTAGTTTTACTCTCTTCTTTGATTTAAAAATGGCCAGAACATATCAGCTCATTAGTGAAAACAGAGGTTATTTCTGTTGCATACAATAGATGATGTAAATAGGCTATATTAGCAGCATTAAAAGAAAAAAGCTGGTCCTTTGGCGTTATTATTTAATTTTTTCTTCTCCCACCTGGAATCTATAATGGATTCACAATTAATTATTTTTATTCTAGATAAGTCAAAGATCCCAAATAAATATTATTTCCACGAATATCAAAGAAATATGTGGCTCTAATATGTATAAGGGGAACTTTTGTTTTCTTTCCTAACTGTGCTTGTAGCATAGAACGGTTGTGTATGAAGTAACCTCTCACTCCTGTCGCTTGGCACTTTCAGTCTGCAGATGTTGATCCACAGACTAAAATGGAGCCTGATGGTTGGATTTGTTGAATTTACCTAATTTCTTACTTATTACTTCATTACTTTTTCATCCATGTGATGACTCTCGCCTGCCCACCCTGCTTTTTTTGTGATTGGCCAGCTGCCTTCATCTCTACATATCAGGTAATCTGTGTCGGAACTAAGGGGCGTATAGGTCCAGTTGTAGTTTTGTGTCGATGTGATGACTGAAACAATCAATACTGAAGAGAACGTCATAGCTGCTCGTCAATCAAGCATTATTTAAAACTGTGAACTGTTTGTCCAAATGTTTTCATTAAAGCAATGCCTTATTTTATTGAATCCCATATGCTCTTAATTGCATCAATCATGCTTTTGTCTCGTCTCCTTGTCTTAGCTTATTGTGCAATATTCCTGATTGTAATTTACCAGCAGAACCAGCAGTAAAAGCCTGTTCAGCGATAGATGATACGGTACATACAGTATACCTCAAAAAGACTCAATTCAATTGCAGAAGTCTAAAACTTTTCAAACTAAAACAATCGGTACAAATAGGTACATCATATTCTTATTGGAAATTTGCTCAACTACTGTCATTACATGAATTAGTTTTGTTTAAGATTTACAGGCTTGTATACAGTGCTTTTGTTTTCATTTTATCAGTCAGATGACATGGAAAGTAGAAGTCTTCATGGTTTCGCTTGCTTCCTTGTAATCAAGGTTGGACAGGGTCTGAATATTAGTCAGTGTTTTCAGGTTGGGTAGAATGTCATTGTATTGCCACACGTTGAGTGTGCGTCATTATCTCGAGTACCTCAGAGGGTCCCTTTGGACTCCCTATCAGCTACACGGTCACAATATTTCATTATCAAAGTTCCTTCAACTTTATAGATGGATCATCATGGTGCTGGAGGCACCACATTATTTGAAGATCTGAAGCAAGTCTCATAAAGTCCATACTCAAGATTTGGTCAGATACCCTATCGAGACAATTCAGTCCAAACTCAAGATAATTCAGAACTGAGCAGTCCCAAGGTGAGACGATTCTGTCCCAAGTCAAGGCAATTGAAAACCGAGTAGTCCTAAGGTAAGATGATTCAGTTCCAAGTCAAGACAATTCAGGCCCAACTCAAATCCAAGTTATGTCAAGTCCTAGCAAGTCAATGCAATTTAGTGACGATAATTAGGCGACAGGTCGGGTCCCCAGTCAATGAAATTCAGAGCCACGCAGTCTCAAACCAGAACAATTAAATCCCAAGTACCAACTCAATCCTGTTTCAAATTCCATGTGAAAATACTTCAGTCCCTAGTCAAATCTCGAGTCAAATTAATTCAGTCCCAAGTCAAGATAATTAAGTCCCAGGTGAAGCCTCAAGTTAAGATGAATTAATTCAGAGTTAATAATTAGTCAAACCAACTAGGTCTCAAACCAACTAAGTCTCTTTCATCCCTGGTAAAATCCTAAATCAAGACGACAAACAGGTATGAAAGTCCAATTGATTTGGACCTTTGAACAACTCTGGGGTGTAAAACAGTATTCAGGAGAGAAATCTTCCTTGCTGTCGACTCTAAATAGCATAATATAATATAATTTTGGTTCAAGTAAAACATCAGGGACTTTGCTGTTTCTTCAGATATTTAATTAGATGGCTACTGTAAATAAAAAGCTGAATGCAAGTGTTTATCTGTGATCAGAACTTTCTTATTACAGTGGCAGCAAAGCAATGTCTCAATACACATAATTCTATGGTTTTGTTGAAATACGCTCACGCAATGTTGCATGTTTTTGTTCATCAATTGTCATTTATTGACAGCGAAGGGATCAGAGAAGTCGGCCAAATCTATCTTGAATTTAAATAATTTATTTGTCGATGTTATACTTTAATTTATATTAAATGATGTCAATTAGAGATCATCTTTTCCCCCAAATTCTTGTTGTGTACATAGTTTATTTTCTTGGAGAGTGCTTGTTAGGTAATGAATTGCATTTTATAGCTATGGGTAAAAGAAGGGAGTTAATGGTTTAGTAGACTACGAATACAACTGTCCTTGCCAGTCCACTTGGCTCAGCTGATCACACTTTCTGCTCCTTCTTTTCACTTAATTAATAATGATGTCATCCCAAGAGCCTTTTTCTCGATGTGCAATATTTCCTGTTTATGCAGTATAACTCTATAGCCACTTTTTAAAATGTTGTGAGGTTTATTTACTCTCATAAAGGCTTTGTTGTCCTTGCTCTCCATGTATTTTTTAATAATACAGCTAAATGTGGTATGAATGAAAACAGGTGTCAGTGTAATTGCACAAATAACTGAATACTAATTTAAAAGCTTCAAAACAACAAATATTGACTTCTTGTGCAGTTTTCTGTTTGTTTTCAAATCATTAAAGCACATCATGAATATATTGTATACATCAATTCAAATGGTATCACAATTTCAATTGATAGGATTCAGAGAGACTATGAACCACATTTGTGTGTGTAACACTATAGGTGCTAATGATTACTGAGCTACGGAGGCATTTATTTCAAATCAGTGTTTTTGATGTAACATATCTACCTTTTAACAAAATTTTAAACTATGATAGAACATACCAATTTCCCTTTTGTACATTTGATTAAAAAGCCATTAAAATCAGTTATTTACTAGATTGCTGTTAGCCTGAGAAACATATGCTGTAGTTGTACATGTTAGCAAACATAACAAGGATTAAACTCTTTCAAAAGCCGCCAGAAATGACTGTTGCAAGCAACAACTACCTAAGAGTTGAAAACTCTCTGTCTACCCTTTGATTTTATCAACAACTCCTGACCTGAAACCAGTGTTTCAGTGTTTAACCATTAAGATAAACCAAGACCTCTTTCTGAAGAGAATTTAGTATTACAATCCCCATGACGGATTGTGTATAACAGGCCTGATGTTTTCTATACTTCAATATTTCTATGTATCCTCTAGGTGTACCAGAGGGGCAAGTGAGTGTGTCACAATAAGGTTATATTTTTTAATTATTACTGTTATTATTATTATTATTATTATTAGTAGTAGTAGTAGTAGTAGTATATTTAGCTTCCGAAACAGCTGCTAGCCTTCAGTTGTGATAAAAACTCCATAGAGAAGACCCCCTCCCGATGTAAATATAAAGTATTTAAATATGAAGGGCCCATTCTAGGGTAAAGAAACACAACAATTTGTACAATTTAGATAAAACACACTAGTGAAAACAACACTAGGATTATTTTATATTACGTTTCTGCCAATAAATCCCTTTCACCTAAATCTTGAACATTGGACCTTTAACCCTAAAGTGTATTTATATCTGTAAACGTGTAAGCAAATCTGTAAACACATAAATGGAGATTAATGGCTGAAAAGTCTAAGTATTTTGCTTCAAGAGCTGAAAATACAGACAAGTCATCAGTTTCTGCTCAGGCGTCATCTCTCAATTGGCTGTTTTTTTACAGTTGACTTTTGCTACACTTCTGCCGTGGAAGATCTGCAAATGCATGCAGCAATCTGCAAGTATATGTGGAGATTTGTGTTTTCAGGAGCTGCAGCCCTCATACCACTATGAAGGGTCTGCCACGGCAGAAGTGTAGCAAAAGCCATTAGGGTTAGGGTTACCATGTATGCGTTTACAGATTTGTCTACACATTGACAGATATAAATGCATTTTCAAATCTGAATACTTATTTGATTAATTCATACTTGATATTTGATAGCTTCTCCTTCTTCTTCATGTCCCAGCAGAGACATCAAAGCCATTTAAGACATCAAAGCAATCTATAACCACTGACACTGTGACATTAAAGGAATTCTTTATAAAGCCTGGGTGGAGTTGAATAGTAACTCATAATGTTGTTCTTTTAGCTTAACATATTCAGAGTAATCACCTGTAAAACTAAACCATAGACAAGCCCTCAACACACAGAGCTGCTGAAGGAAAGAGAAAGGAAAGAAAGAGACTCACACGCAAACAAAACTGAGGGTAAATGAGTGCGGTATAGAACTGGGGACAATAAAAGAAAAGTTCAAACTGATAGAGCGGTGCACACAGTTTAATACTAAAGCCTCAGAGGCAGAAGAACTCAAACAGATGAACTGGAATATGGAAAGTAAAAATCAGGAGCTCAGTGAAGAACTGAAGAAGATGAAAGAAAAGTTAAAAATGACAGAAGAGCGGTGCGAGCATTTCAGTCGAATCGCCCAACTGGCAACAAAGAACTCAGAAGCTGTAACTCTGGAGGCAAGTGAGTGGCAAGAAGAACTCAGAAAGGAGAAAGAGAATCTGGTAAATGACAATGTGAAGCTCTTGAATTTACTGATACATGGAAAGAGAGTCACTGCTGACCTCCACGTCCAGCTCTCCGAAACACAGCAGATTCTGCTGAGACTTCAGTCGAGCTGGATCAAACTTCAGGGAGGCTACGATAAGGTCAAAGCAAAGCTGAAGTCTGAAACCAGGTCAAATGTTGCCCTACGCTTAATGATCCAGCATCTTAGAGAAATATCAGAGAGGCAGGTCAGAGCGACCACAGGAGGACAGAGCAGCCAGCAGCCTCTGGCGGAGGTGGAGGACGTGAGCGCTGTACCAGCACCTGAGCCTGCACAGGTGAGCTGTGAACACACCAATGAGCTGCCTGAAGCACCAGGAAAAAAGACGAAGTATTTGTCTCGGATGAGGAGGTCCATTCGCCTTTTTTTTTCAAGCAGAAAACACTGAAAGTCAGTTGAGGAGTGCGATTCAAACTGAGGGAGAGAAAAGTAAAAAATGCAGATAGATAGATTTATTGTCTCTCTGTGGGTTTTCTCGCAGATTTTCTGTTTTATATGTAAAATACAAAATGATATTCTGTTTGTGTATCTGTTTAATGGTCACTGCTCGCGACATAGGGTTAGAGACAAAACCTTTAGTTTTAAGTATAGTATACTGGGTTTGTCAGATATCAGAGCTGTAAGGATGATTGCTTAGTCAGCAACCACACTATTCTTTCCCTTTTTCTTTATTATTATTATTATTTTTCTTCTTCCGCCATATTTTCTGTCGATAGCAGCTCCTGCACACATCAACCTATTCCAACCATTACTCTGGGTGCTCCAGGTTCCTACCAACTGTATATAATAATAATTCATAAAATAAATTCAAATGAAAAACTACAGAATTAGCGAATGGTGTTTGTGTGACTCCACCAACCAGTGCAGCTTCCGTGTACATATTAACACTTCTTTTTCCAGATTTGTATCAGGTCACTGTGACCGATATCACTTCATCTTTGATTCCAAGTGACAACTGATCAAAAGTTGATAAAGTTCCCTCACGATGGTGAGATATCACTTTCAAGAGACCCAAAAACAATATTTTATGGGGCCACTGTGACCTTGACCTATGAATATTTGAAGATATTAGCTTTACACATTTTCAAATCCCACTACACACACATACACACACAGATTTTAAATACTGAATTGAAGATTTTTTTAAACACATTTTCAAATCTGTCCACACACACACACACATTCTAAATACAGATTTGCAGATCCATGTGCACATTTACAAATCTCATTACACACAGATGGATTTAGACTCGCATTTGTCAATAGTTTAGCTACAATAATGGCCCATACTAATCCAGTTCATCTCTTCATAAGTGGAGATGCAGTTAGAGGACAACCTCTATTCACCATTTGGTCTTTACAGTCACATTACGTCCAACAATGTTTGTAAATACTTGTGACCTTGAGTTTTTCTCAAGATTCCTTAGAGAGAAAGTTGTTAGTCAGCAGAGGTGGTAAAGTACATTCATTATTTACTTAAGTAGAAGAACAGATACTTGAATTTAAATGAATCAAGTAAAAGCATAAGTTCTGACTCAACCTCTTTACTCAAGTGAACAATTTAAAAGTACAGGTTCTGAAATGCACTCAAAGCATAAAAGTCCAATCTTTTCTTGCAGCTGTATCTGTGCAAATTAAACTGAGACTTGTGTCACATTAATATAGGTCAAAGACTTAACTTTAAATATTCTTACTTCAAATAAAATTGAAAAAAACTATTTACTGAAATAGGTTTAAAGCAAGAAGAGATTTGTGAGCATGAAAAACTGTCCAGGATGAAATGTGTACAATGTATTGAAATAAGTATTCTTAATTTAAATAATAAATGTTGTTCTGCTTCATCGTTATCAACGTTATCAGTCATGTTGTTACTTCTTCTTCCATGTTGTGACTTCTTGTCACAAACATATGAACTGTGCCTGAGTCTCTGATGAATACAGAACAAGGAAATAGTCTTTTCTGTGTTTTTGTCCATTAAGGGTGAAATCTGTCTAGATGTTAGAAAGGCGGAACTCGATACAAAAATTACGAATAATTCCCCTCAAATATATTAAAACAAAAGTAGCGAGCCTGTTGTGAAAAACTGAAGGGGTCAAACATACAGATAATTGTGTTAAAACGTAGGGAGTAAACGAAAATAATTTGTCAGAAAAATAAATACTCAAGTAAAGTACAGACAACTGAAAAATCTACTTAAGTACTGTAACAAAGTATTTGTACTTGTTAATTCCCACCTCTGGTACAAATACAGATCAATATATTTGTGGGTTGTTTTAAAGACCCCAACCTGCTTTTGCCATGCATGGTACAGCTTTGCATTTCGGCTCACTGACACCATAAACAAAATGCACGGAGACTCCTCTTACTTTATGTACACGTGTATTAATATCTGCATTTCCCATCACGTCCCGGGCCATCTGAAACCTTCTTGAAATTCATAGCGTGAGAGGGCATTGCATTTCTCACAATACCTAAACAAAACCCTGTGGTTACAATAGTGCACACACAAATGGGAAGATAGCAAATGGCAGTGGTTTTCCACTTTCTTCAGCACTTGTCCATTTGCATTTAGATGGAAAAGGAAACAAGGTTATTTAGAAAACTGTTGCCAAAATGGAGGAACAATGGTCAAATGTTTGGCCATTAAACAATTCACCTTATCAGGTGAATTAATTTAGTGCTGCTTGAATGATAATGGGCATCGATCTGCCATCCATAAATGTGATATTGTTTGTATTGTAACAAGCAATCTCCTAAGTGATCTAACCATCAGGGGGGTCCATCTGTGTCTCCAGGAAAAAAAACAACCGTCTGTATTCAAACCTAAATGCACTGCCAACAATGTTGTAAAATATACACGTTTTACCATAAATCTTTCTATTCACTGAATGTGCGTCCTTGTTGTCAAGCTCTGATATGTGTTTTTGTATGGGATGACCTTTACATGAAGCCTGAACTTGCTGCCTTTTATTATTCTTGAGATTTTTAACAGAGTGAAGGTTTTCAGAAGTCTGCAGTTGACCTTATGTATCACTGGGGACAAGATGCGATCAGAAGCCACAGCACCGGGAGGGACAAGTTTTGCTTTGAATGACTGATGTCTCAAACAAAGAATAGGACAAGAGGAGGCCAGCTGGGAAGTCTGACCAAACATGGTGGCAGAGGTACTGAAATAGTTTAAAGCTGTCATAATCAATGTTTGTGTTTAATGTGTCATGTGATATTGTCGTGCCAGATCCATCACCCGACGCTGCAGCTTCCCATTACCTTTCTGGAGCACTGACGCATCTCTCAGAGCAGTTTGGTTTTTACAGCCGACAACTTTGGGGTTTAGGTTCACTCTCAAACAAGCTTTACATGCTCTCTATTAGTGACACCAACATGATGGAAGGACAAAGTTAGCAACTAGCTCGCAAACACAGCAGCTAAAGAGCCAGATACTACTCTGAGGAGGTGGAGACCAAATACAGAGATAAAAGAGAGTGAATATTGGACAGAAATACGTCCCTGTTTCACTGAATATCATCAGGCTTCCAATCCATAATGTGGGGTTCCACTCAATGTACTCAAATTTTAATTTACGTTTAATTTAAGGATTTATACTCATTACTCACACTAATTACATTTTCACAGACTTCATATTTTGAAATAAAAAGGATGTGATTTTTTTAAATCAGTTTCAGCTTCAATATTCTCAGATTTCATTCAGTGTTCTCATGAATTCAATTTTGTTACACACACTTTCATATTTTTGAAGTAATACCTCCTGTTCTGTTTTCTT
Source organism: Hippoglossus hippoglossus (assembly GCF_009819705.1). Lineage (NCBI taxonomy): Eukaryota > Metazoa > Chordata > Actinopteri > Pleuronectiformes > Pleuronectidae > Hippoglossus > Hippoglossus hippoglossus. The sequence continues at coordinate 5,268,599 of NC_047158.1, read as the reverse complement.
TCAATTATCTCACATTTCCGTTCAGTATCCGCAGGTCTTTAGTACATACTGTAAGATTTCATTCGATAACATGCAATTCAGACTTTTATTTTGTATTTTGAAGATTTGTATTGATTTTTCACAAATACCATGCCTGCTTGATAGTTACAACAATAACGTACATGATATTTTCCTCCCCCATATTATATTTACACAAAATCATCACATAAAATAATTGCACTGAAAAGTGGAATATTTCCCTCTGGAATCTGTTAAGAGGAAACACTCACATAATGAATGTTCTTAGTTACTCTCCACTGCTGGCCGACCACCCAAGCAGAAATAGGAGTCATTATCTGAACTGCAATTATACCAACAACAACCAACCTGAGCAGAAATTGGATAATTTGTGTTATTTATGGTTCACAGCCACAGCTCCTTCACCTCAAGGGAAAAACGAATGGATGTGGGCATCATGTAAATGCAGGGAGTTAATAGAGCAGGGTGCTTAAGGAGCCTGAGTGGGTAAACACCACAGCATCTACCGGTGACCATACCACCATGGGAGTCTGATGATGAATGCAACTAATAGGCTGAGGCCTTTCTCAGCACACACACACACAGGCAAACACAAACACACATGTAGTTCTCGTAGGCAGCTGATATCGATCCTTCCCTGACATACTGCTTCACCACTGCTTAAAAGAGAGCAGTCAATAGCAGAGCTGCCTCTGAGATGGCCTCAAGTGCTTCTGCAGTGGAATGGATAGTTGTAGTGTGAGAAGGGAAGAAAAGATTGTTGTTGTTGTTTTTCAAAAAGGAGGGAAAATGGTGTAACTACATCCTAAAGGGGAACATCTACAATAATTAACTTCTGTGTCTCTGCAAATGCAGAAGATCAGATTGTCTGCTATCTTTCCTTTTTTTTCTTTTTCTTTTTCCATTTGTTTTTTTAGTTCCTTGAGCTTTTATGAGCTTTTATGAGTTTTTATGAGCTTTTATGAGCTTTTATGAGAGTTCAAGAGTGAGATGAAAGACAGTGAACTTCAAAAATCTGAATTGTTTTGCTATTTATGGCCACAATAGTTATGTGAAGTGAGATATTTCTTTGTCGCAGGCAAAAGGAAAACACAAAGGAAACAACTTCGTCTTAGTTGTTTGACCTTGGATTGGGTGAAATAATAATATTGGGAAACTAGTAATGTGTCCAGTGAAGATAAATAGATGACAGTGGCAAAGCAAAGTTAATATGCAGTACAATATGCAGAATGTCACCCATTGTCAACCAACGTCACCCATTGGTTTGTGAGCTGCCGTTTTGAATCCATGAATCCTGTTTTTTTAAACCAGAAGTAACCATATTTGGAGGAGGAGGGGTCTGGGTACCATTGGATATTCATTTGTAACTGTAAAAGGTAAAAAAAAAAAGGCAAATCTGTTTGTTTCAAAACCAAAAATGACTTAAACTTTTTGGGTGTCAGAATCTAAAAATTTAAAACCAATCCAAAACTGCCCATTTTTGGATCATGACAATTCCTTTTCTCTGAAGAATGGAGAGGCAGCTCAGGCAGTTTGTGTTTCTGTTTAAAACGAAAAACGGAAGTCACGTGATGATTAGTTTTCGTTTCGAAATGATAAACATGGACACTCCTCCTGGGAAAATTACTTGGTCCTGGCACTGACTCTGACATTAAATACATTTTAAAAAAATGTAATAACAAAATTCAGTCATAATTAAAAGTAATTTTCTCATCATTATGAAATACTAAGCCACTATTATGACATAAGTCATAGCATCTCATCATATACAAAGCCATTATAAGAAGTGTCCTCCTCTTTTTTTCAAGAGACAGAAACAGACTCTAGATCTTAGTATTATAGCTTTAACCAGACCTTTAAGCAGACCTGTTTCTTCACCATCGATTTCTGCTTCTGGAATTTGTTCCGTACCTTCAAGCAGCCGCGAGCTTGTTTTACAGAAATGGCTTTGCTAGGCACATTGGGTCGCATCAGTTTGTGATGCTTTGATGTTTGTAATTCTGGCCTTTTCAGCCCCTCCCTTCCTCTGTTTATCGTCTACTGACAGAGCTACTACTGTCCAAACATGTATAAAAAGACCCAAAATGAACACTGTAAGCGAAGCTATGCATAGCGCCCTGGGTGTCCGCCCCGGGCTTGGTGACGTTGCGGCCTGGCTGTTTGATATCTTGCCCGGGCAGTGGAGCTGTCCGGGGTCCCTGGGTCCATGGGTCCATGCCCCAGGTCCCCCCAGTCCATACTTGAGGGAATATCTTCAACTTTTGATCAGTTTTCACTTGGAAGACAGTTATTACGTTTCAGTTGTCAAAGGTAAAGGTCACACTTACCTTTATATGAATCTGAAGAAAAATATGTGCACAGAGACTGCACTGGTTGGTGGAGGCACACAACCGCAGTGCAGTAATTCTAGTTAATCGAGATTGATATGCATCAGTGCTCTGAAAGAAATGCTAACATCACCATGCTAACTCACTGACAGTTAATATGCTGTTTATTAAATTCAATGTTTACCGTCCTACTTTAGCGCAGTAGCATGCTACAATGTGCAAATGACAACTACACATATATAGTCCTACAAATGGATGGTACAACCTTTACCGGGAAATTAAGCTATAGATAGATGAGTTGATGCTTAATGTAGTGATTAGAAATTAAAAATGTGAGCCTTCATAATTCCACAATGTCTCAACATCAATACATACTGGACCTTACCGTGTTGCTTTATGACATTGAGCATAACTCTCAGCTATAGCTAAAAAGTCTGATTTCTATGTGCTCCACATTCAGAGAGAACATTTTTCAATTATAGTCAGAGCCTCCTGCCAGATTGACGAATTAATATCCCGCCTGCATTGTCTTATTGACAAGCACCTTCATTAATCACAAAACATACACACAGTTCAGTCTCCATCTGCTGCCAGGATAACAAGGCTTTGTGTCCACACACACTCCTCCCTTTCATTCTCAGTCTCTTTCTTTCCTCTCATCACCTTGAGATTTCTTTTCCCCTTCTGGTCAAAGTCACTTTCTCCCCAGACCTGGACCTCAGCGATGAAGCCGAGCAGAGACTTCAGACGGTCCAGGTGCTCACTGGAGCTGGAGATCAGACTGGCTCTCCAGAGACTGGCTCATGTGTCCCTTTGATCAAATGCCAACATAAGAAAATAAATCAAATATTCTTTATGAATCAGAAACCACCTTACACAAGGATTTCCATCAAACTGCTCACGGTGTATTTTCTTTAAAAATTAAAAGAGCATGGGCTCTATCTCTGCATGTTGAACAGACTTGTTGGTTGACTCTCTTAAACTGGCACCAGACTGTTAACTTGTTGAATGTTCACTTCAACTATTACTTTAATCTTATTTTGAACAAAAGGTGGCTACAACTAGAACAATAAAATTCCTTGAAAAGTAAAGCCTCCACTTCGCCATTTTTCTATGCGTTGTTTGCTTGCAATCAATAATATTAAGATGACAAACATTTCTCATTAAATGTATCCAAGTGTTATTTAAATTTACTACACTATAGTTTTGTCAACAGCACATCCACAGGTTTGTGGTCAGTGTGTGAGAAATATTAAACCCTTTTTTAAATGCTGTGTAAAAAAACGCACACAAAGAAAATGAATAAAAAAGGAAAAGAATTATGATTTTTTTGGGATGGGCAAATCCTAAATTAATTTCTTCCAAATTTGATTTAAATATTATCAACAATTATTTGAAAAAGTAATGACATGATTAATGTTTTATGACCATAACTAGGATACGTTCTAGGTTTTGACAACTCTACAATTGTGCTGAAATGAAATCCCACAGAAAGCGCATAGGAAATTAAACCAAACACCAGTTTAAAGACATACATTTTACAAACTTTACATCCAATTTACCCCCTTTTAACAGCTTATTTATTACATTTTAAATCATTTGACTGAAGTTTTAATTGCTTCAAAGGTTGTGTGAACTCACTGAGACAGTTACCAGTATATACTGTGGAGGGGGCTCAGAGAGCACCTCCAGGTGAACCAGGGACAAGTGATTGGCACAGCGGAGATTAGTTGGCCTATTAACTCTCCCTGGATTCATAAGGCACAGCAGAGCTGCCACAGTGAGCGAAGGAAGGAGAGACACCAGGAGGAACACGAGGAGAGACACTGACAGACACATGAGAAGAAAGAGACCGAGCTGAGCTGAGCTGCCACGCCAGCAGAAGCTGCTGGAACGTTTAAGTCCCTTTAAGGTTTATGTTTGCAAGTGTGTTTTATAATAAAGGTGCTGAAAAGCAACTGGTTTGTCTCTGGCTGTTGTTGGGAAACCCCGGTGACATCGTCTATTGCCACATATACATATGTCATTATTGTGTCAAATGATGACACTCGTTCTGGGGGAGAAAAAGGGTCTTCACACACAGATGGGGCAAGGGAGTCAGACGTTAGGGTAATGCCAGCCTCCCCCTGATGTCGTTGGCCATGCCTTTCACTCCACCTCCGTTGAACAGGGACATATATTTGTTCAAACACCCTGGCACAGGTGACCTGCCATGTCCATTTATCAATTGCCAGAAGTTCAAGACGGGTTGGATTGATGTTACAGGACGTCAGGAGGTCTCGTTCTTATGACTCCTCTTTTGTCCGAGACAAAATCCTCATGAGATGAAAACAGAGAAAACAACAACAAAATGTTGATGGAAATTCGATGGAGATAAAAACAGCACAATGACAATCAATTAATAAAATGTTGTCTCTTAGGGCTTAACAAGGTGAGACATCCTCTGCCCTTAACCCTCACCAAGAGAAAAACTATCCAAAAAAAACATATTAGGTAGAGGGATCCCTCTCCCAGGACAGACAGAAGTAGCACAGCACATCAATAAAATAACTATATTTACAAAAGACAGTGTCTAACAGTGTTTATACTTCAGAAAATGTCCATCAGAGATGAAGGGAGCAATCTGGTTCTATTAATATTCCCTGATCAGCTGCCACCAGGATCACCATCCATGATCACGATGCGCCATCAAGGTCTGCGATCCACGATGTGGCAGCAGCAGCGATCCGAGATGTGCAAACAATAGGTTAAGTCAGTAATATTGATGAGACAATGTGATGAAGAGGAAGAGGAAGAAAGAGATTGTCATGTGTCCCCCAACATTGTAGACCTATAGCTGCATAACTAAGAGCAGGTCCAAGACAGACCTGAACCAACTCTGACTATAAGCTGTAACAAAAAAGGTTTTAAGTCGTCTCTTAAAACATAGAGAGGGTGTCTGCCTCCGGAACTGAGACTGGGAGATGATTCCACAGGAGAGGAGCTTGACAGCTGATGGCTCTGGCTCCTGCTCTGCTTTTAGAGACTTTAGGGACGACAAGTTAGCCTGTATTCTGGGAGTGCAGTGCTCTAGTGGGATGATAAGGTACTATGAGCACTTTAAGGTATGATGGTGCCATATTATTCCATGAATTCTATCCTAAATTCATCAGGAAGCCAGTGTAGTGAAGCTCATACAGGAGAAATGTGATCACTTGTCCTGGTTATTGACAATGCATCACCAAACGCAATCATGCAGCTGCTGATTTACAGTGGTCTTCAGCAGATCTTAAAAAAGCGTGTCATGTTTACATCGTGTGAGTGTTACACGTGCTGGTCTGGTTTTCTGGCGGCGACACAGGAACCCGACGTGGGACCTCCTGTTTCCTCTTCGTGTGAGGGGGGTGCTGAGGTGAGGTGTGAGGCGTCCTACTGTTTGTACATGATGAAACGAGGATGTTCACAAGCCGTCAACAAGATGCTGCTGAGCCGACTGTATCCTGCTGAGGACTATCTGACAGAGTGAGCCCCCAGCAGAGACCAGCACTTGTTTACACAGACGTTTTTGCTCTCGCACAGAGACTCTCATTTGTCTCTTTAAGTGTGTCAGGGATATTTAAGACACTATTTCCTGTTGTTCGAGACCTGGATGGGAGACTGTGAAAGTGAGTGGTTTCAAAAAACAGATACAACGCCTGAAGGTTTTTGGAATTATTTGCAGCGAGGGAGACTCACTCTGCTCTGCTAAAAGTTGCGTGACAACTCGAACCGACCGTGCACAGGGCGACGATATTCAATCTAGGCAAGTAGGCTGAAGTCTCTCGGAGGAGTTTCCTGGAGGGGCACAAAGTAAGCACAGAAGAAAAGAAAATACTCACCATGGTCCATCAGTACCTCTGCAGTAAGCAGCTCTCCGACAGATCAGCTGTGTCAAGAGTTCACGTTGCAAACTCGTCAATCAACAGCAGTGATGCTGCAGAGGGCTCAACATGAGGCCCGTGATCCTTCACTGAATCAACGTGTGCAAAGACATTTGAATTTAATGTATTATTTTAAATATATGTTCTGTATTTTTTGGGGGGAGGGTGGGTTGTTTTAATAAACGTGCACAAATGTGCAGCGCCAACTTCCACTGAGAGCCACCCTGGTAATACGAGGGCGATGAACAGCTTGTCACATGAGACGAACTGTCCTGGATTCCAAAGACACTGTGTGACCTTGATTTCTACAGGAGAGAAACCTACAGAGCGCTGATTTATTTCCCTGAGCCTAAAGGAAAAGCTGCAGCACGTGTGTGAGCAGAGTGACCTGGAACAGCCTACTTTACTGTGGAGGCTGCCGAGGGAGGAGCAGAGGACAGGTATTGATACTGACAAAAACAAGTTTGATTCTGAAACTGGGACAACACCATCATAAGCTTTATTTACACCTGGGTTGTGAGTCTGCTCTCTAATGAACTGTTAAAGATTCTGAAAGATAATGTTTAATGGGATGGACGTGTCACATGGTTTTCCTCGTGTTTCTGGATTTGTGTTTGTTGCCCTCCTGTCAGTGAACGATGGTGGGATGCATCGCACAAAGGGCAGCGGATTCCTTAAATTAAGTCAAAACAATATGTCTTAATGTGAATTTCTGCTCTGAGAAAGTCAACCATGTGTTTACAATAAACAATGCCAGTGAAATAAACATGGTTATACATTTAACAGTATTATTAACTGTATTATTTATTTATTTATTTGTATAATTCTATAAAATGATTAGTTTAGCTTGCTGGACTGATACTAATTACTTGACATTTAGCAGCTTTTAAGTCGCCTGAACAAACAACTGAAATGAATAGCTCTCGCCTTTACAGTAATATTACTATTATTATTCAGCAGTGCGTGATGTACACCAAATCAGCTGGTGGAAAAACACATAATAAATTATAAATGTTTATTTTGCACTTGAGAATCCGTACTTTTCGGTAAAGAGCACATTAATGGCCATGTGTAAATAAACTTGTTTGCCTCAGTTTGTGTTGTCATGGTCTGCTCTGCGCTGCTCTTCTACCGACACAACTCACAGATTTGTCTTGTGTCGATCATAAAAGTCGAACCACGCCATCAGGAATATTAGGGACGTACACTAAAAATCACTAAGAGTCTGTGAAATTATCAACAACAAAAAACCTGTCTGTCTTTATCTGGAATAATTCAGCTAATTTTGATAAGAATAAGAAGGAGTGGAATTGCCTCGTCTCTCAGCCATTTTTCTTCCGGGCTTGTTTTGTTGAGTCCGGCTCCTGTTTCCCGTTCGGTTCTCAGCTTGAGTTTTGTATCATCTGAATCCAACATGCCAACCTACTATGGATAAGCCTGTTGATTTTTGATTAAATATCTTTCTAGCAGTTGCTGTTTTGTTCTTTTATGTCTGCATTTGGGTCCAGCTCTGCAAAGAACCTGATAACCTGGTATTAAAATGTGATTTGTATCCAGATATGATTTTAACCTGGTTACAGTTACACCCAGTATGAATGTGTGTGAGTGGGTGAATGTAAAACTGTACTGTGAAGCACTTTGAGTGGTCATCAAGACTAGAAAAGTGCATATAAATTCAGACCATTTACGTCACACCCTTCCGTAGTTTGTGCAGGTACAAAAAACCAATAAACACCAAAACGTATAGAAGAAGAAAGGAAGAAGATGGTGGCCATCTTTCAACCTTCATCAGTAGCAGTGTCTCAATTCAGGCGCTGCATCCTTTCACAGTCTACACGGCCAACGAAGGCCGGACCAAAATAAGCCTGTTGGAGCCTTTGATGGGATGAAAGGACTAAATTGAGACAGCTGGTGTGTTTTCTTGCTTTGTGATTGGACCTGTCTTCACTCTAAGTGTGTCTTCAATAACATGAGGACTGAGGAGGGTACTACTGGCTAATGGCTGCAATCTGCCTAACTGCTGCTACATTGCTAGTTCGGAACAGTTGCATGTGATTTTCTTCCAGCCCAGGTACTTCTTGTATGGACCCCCTGACCACCTACAGATCACAGCCCATCCTCAGTGCATCTTAGGCACTTTTACACCTTCACTTTCTTGTAGCCAAGCACTACAAGATTGCAATCTGATCATAACACTGCCAGGTGTAAATGGTCTAATAAGGGTGTAGTATACAATAGGTCGCACCTCTACAAGAAAGTCAGACATGGCATGAGAGGTGTGTAGTTTGTATCACCAGACTCTCCTCCTCCTCCTCCTCTCCTCTTCTGCCTCAATCAGTTCAATGGTCATACTTATCACCTCCTTCGGTGTCTGCAACTGACAACCCTTCAGGTAACATGAAAACACAAAGGACCCTCTCTGGAGCCAGTATTTGATTTTTTCCCCCCATTGTGGGCCACTGTAGAAAAATGTCAGTGAAACCTACCGGACTCTAAAAAATGTATTTTATTTTTAAAATTACACAAAATCCTTGGACAAGGTTAATACCTGGCATGAATAGGTCTGCATTGTTTCCATTGTTGTGCCCCATGAGAGAGGTACGTGACATTTTGGTCATTCAAATGAACATGTTTGCAATTATGTTTGTAAGTTGTATTGCTAATTTAAAGTTAAAGTATAATATGCTGACTTATTTGTGTTGTTTAATTTCTGTAGGGGCTGCACATATGTACAAAATAGGGCTGTAACGAGTCTCAAACTGAGACCGAAATCGTGGTCCAAACGTCCTCGGTTTTGTGTTGCTATTCCAGAAGACAAAACCCCAAACGCTGCCACAGCTGCTGGTGCAGCCTGTTGAGGTCTCATTACAGCATGCCCGGGACCCACTGGTGTCTGTGTGTCACGGTTGTGTGTTGTTCACACAGGCGAGGTGTTCTGCAGGGGAGCTGCAGGGAAGCTGCTACAGCCAGTGCTGTTTATACACAGAGTTTGCCTTATTCTAGATACAGCTTCGTACTGTATAGTACGGGTATTTATTTGAGTACACAGGACTACTTTATAAAAGGAAATCCAGTAGTTATACCAAAAACCTCACAAAGGCTGTAGGTGGCTGTAGGAGTTTTTGACACTTTTTGATTATGGACTCTTGTGGTTTGTTGACTTTTACCTGTGTTTCCTTATGTTTAGGTTTGTGTTTGGTTGTTTTTTTCCCCCTAAGTTCTCCTCAGTTCTTCCTGTTTTATTTAGAAATTATTTTCCTTGTGCGTCTGTTACTTTATTTCCTGCCTTTGTCCTGTTTCCCGCCCTTGTGATCGTCTGCACCTGTTCCTAATGGGTTTTACCTGTGTTCAATCAACCCTTCCTCCCTCTCATAAGTCTCTGTGCTTCTCTTTGTCTTGGTCAGTTCGTCATCTTTGACCAATCATCATCTTCCCTTTCTTCATCCTGTTTCCTTTTTGCAGTCTTTAGTGGTTCCCAGTGTTTTTTCTGTTTATTAATGTTCTGGACTTAATCTTTTGTACCATTATTTTCTGTAAGTCCCTTGGTTTAATTAAAATACCTTCTTTTTGTTTTGCTTCTTGAACTTTGTGGGTCCACCTGCACACCTCACTCTGAAACTGGCACAAGAAAGGAAAAACATAAATGAATACATCAAAAATAACAGAAAACCAAGAGCTTGTAAAAACATCAATAAAACCATCCATTGAATGTTAGTTTGTTATCGATAACAAGGCTTATCAGTACTTGTAACTCTGGACTCGTTCAACGACCTCTCCATTGACAGCAGTTTGATTTGCTGGATATGACTTCTTTCTCAAAAAATCTGTGCACATGTCTTTGGTTTTACTGACATTTGATTTTAAAAAGGAGTTATCACACCACTCAATGTGGCCAGCTGCTGTGTCCTTCCACTGTAACGCTCTTTTGCAGAGTTTCTGCTTTTTTGTTACGCAACGCGGACATGGCTAGAAGCCACCAGTTACATATACATTGATGAAAACACACATCACTATTATTTTCCAATTCTGGCCATAGATCCTTCTCAACCTACACACTGGTTCTTAAAATAATTTCAGAGCACAACCAGGCTAAATTAATTGTGAAATGAAAAGTGCTACATTCGAATCCTGGGATGTGGAAACCAGGCTAACAGCTACCCCAATTACTTGGCCTCCCTCCGGTGATTTGCCGAATCAGAGTTCTAATTTCCCCCAGCACTGCAGAAACTACCTGAAGCCCAGAAAAAGTGTGTAATTCATTTGTGGTGAAATCGCTGCTGTGTTTTTTATTGAAGCCTACACGCTCAAGACAGATCCATAAAGAAATGTTTTTTCCCTGCTCAGTGTGGAAGAACTTGACTGGTCTGGTCAGACAGCAGTCAGATCCCAGGTCTCTCACTCTGAACCACAAAGTCTCCAACAAAGGGAATTTCACAACAATCCTCTGATGGACTGCACTGATATGAAAATATGCTGTTTTTTATTATATTTTTTTTACTGAAGCTACATCATTTGTTTACCCACGTGATTTTAAATCATTCTCGTTTTGGTTATTGCCGGCTTGTGTGTGTTCTTTTCTGTCTCCTTTATGAGTGCAATGCTTAAATGTGTGTGTCCCTGGCGTCCTGGCTACCTGCATCTCCCACCAGGTCAGCTGACTCAGTCAACTCTTTTAAGTCCCTTCTAAAAACAGACTTTTATCGGAGAGCCTTTCCTGAGTCTTAACATTCTTTATAACTGTCTTTTAATTTGTATTTGTATTATTTTACCTGCTTTTTTCTAAACCTGATGTTTTATGACCTGTCTGTTTTTAACTTGCTGCCTTTGTAAAGCACTTTGTAACATATGTTTTGAATATAAACATAAAGGTTTATTAGTAGTAGTAGTATTAATAGTCTTTCTGTTTGAATGGAGAAAGTGAGTGAACCGGCTAATTTGGTTGCCACCGTAATATCATTGTGGTTTTCACTAACTTCAGGTGAGGTACTGTTAATAAATCTCTTATTTGAGTCTACACACATGTCTCCTGCGTTCGGAGTTCAGACACTGATCCCTTGAACACAACAGAGAGACTGTAGCCTGATGTTGTGTTAACTTATTGATATAAATTAATTATAGCTTACATATGGCTACATAACTAACACCTTTTACTATTGTATCAGTTTCCATATAATCTGTAGAATATGTCACACACAATCTACATATGCTTCTCTATTTAATAAACGAACGTAGGCCACAATTCCACTCACTCCCACTCTGAATGAGGGTGAACAAATCTTGTGACTGCTTATGATAAAATGAAACAATCAAAATGCTGCCCCTGCATATATCGATTTGAAAGTATGAGAGCGCAGGAATAACATCAAGAAGTGTCCAAACCGTTGTCTCTCTGGACCAGTTCTCTCTCTGAGCCTGATAAAAGACAGTTGACCTTAACTGGTGTTCACTGCAGACAAAACGTCACTGAGAGAAAATGAGCAGAACTCACTTTATCTGTATTTTTCAGCAGTCCGGCAGACCACTGCAAGTAATGTGCCCGAGAAAAAGAATAACAATAGTAATAATACATTTAGAAAAGAATCATAAATGCTTTTATCTCAAATGGCAAAAAGATTTCCCTGTTAAGGTCAAACCTCGCAGTGTTGCCTCTGTGCGGCTGCAGAATAATTAAATGTGGCGGGACAGTTTAGAGAAAACAAAAACACCTTTGGGGGAAAAACAATGTTATATTATAATAATCATGAATAGCTCAGAATGTTGGTCTTTCAGCAAACTTCACATTGTACTGGGTGTAAGAATAAAGCTGATGAGAACGTGTTTGTACTGACAAGGTTTGAGTCGAGTGGAAAACACAAGCAGGAAGAAACGAGGTGACAAACACAATCAGGTTTACAGTTCGGAATCTACAGACACCGTCGGAGCTGCTGTAATTATATTCCTGTTCCTCTTTTGAATTGAAGTAAAAAAAATAAAAAAAAATAAATGGCCGTCTCGACAGAGAGATGAAAATGAAGGGGGTGAAAAAAAAAATCCATTTTATCGAACATAATCCAGGGTAGTAAGTGTTCCTCTGCCTGTTTGTCTGAGAAGTGCTGAATGAAATCTTTATACCTGATTGAAATCTTTAAAGCTCAAACAGCAGAGAGGAAGTGAGACTTCCATCGTCAAGGATTCATTTTACCAATAAGTTGCACCATCTGAACATCTGAGGGAGGAGCTCATGCTGGTAATAAAACTGTGTGACTTCATCTCTTCTGTAGCCACATGACCAAGTTGGTTAAGTTGTGCATCCAGAGCCTGACACATTGTACTCATCGTATTCTTCTGTGTCCAAGAGATCACTCCAAAGATGTATTCAATGAGCACACAATACACAAAAGTTCATGTTGTCTCAATCACACACACACACACACACACACACACACACACACACACACACACACACACACACACACACACACACACACACACGATGTTCTGCTGCTGTTTCCTCGTCTATGAGTAACATTTGTTCACGTCAAGCACATTTCATATGACAACTACAGACTCAATGTGCTCCAAGATAAAAAGCTATGATATACAACAAAAACGTTACATGACTATACATACGAGATGAAAATATGTCAAAAACAAGCATGTTCCAAATATAAAAACATAAAAAAGAACATTTAACATAAATATGAGGACATGAAAACAAATAAGACAAGAAACATTATGGTTAAAAATGGAACACTAGAAAAGTCTATACCACTTAACTTACGTACGGGTTGTGGGAGGCTGGAGCCAATCCCTGCGAGAGGTAGGGTGCACCTGGACATGCAGGTCACCAGTGTATCACACATACAGACACTAACAACCATTCACACCTACAAACAATTTAGAGTCTCCAATTAACCCAGGGACAGGGTGGAGAAGTCAGGAAGTGCTGAAGTCACTCAGTTGTGCCATCACGCAACAGTCTTTATCTTGTATCTTTATCTTGTATCTCAAGTGTAACGGATTTGATCTTGTGAAAATGTACAGGGTAGATTGACTACATTGAAAAAGATGCCCCCCCCCCCCACCCGAAGTGCAGCCTCAAGGCAGCAGGAGTGAGTTCCCCTGTGATCACTGCTACAAGAGTCATTGCAGCTGTGGTTTCCAATTAAGGCCGATTCTTCGAGCAAGTTTACAAAACACCCCCAGTTGTCTTTCTTTTCTGTGATACAATAGCTTCAACTCCAACAGCAATCATTCAGTTTTAGTCTCAATTCTTTAAAGTACACACACAGTGGCATATTGCAGTGTGACAGACCGCTGCATCGTATAAATGCTCATAAGGTCGTAGGCCACCTGTGTAGGGTCCAGCATAGCTCTTGGGGTAAAAAGCCATATTGAGTGGCTTAGAAAAATAACCTGTGAACAGCAGAGCTTCCTCAAGGGTTGTGTCTAATGGCTCCACATGATAAGGAAGTGCCAACCATTATAATTCAGATGAGAGCTTCCTTTCCAAGAACATACAAGGTTAAATCATGAGTCCGCAGCCCTCGTGATTCTGAACATGGGCCATGCAGGACACAAAATGACTCAATGCCTCTGCAACATCTGCTGAGTCAAGTTACTGCCCCGAATAACAAGCAAAACAAAAATAACAACCAAAACTGCATTCAAGCAGTTCATGCTCACCTCAGACTGACACATAATTGGAGCGAGTTGAACAGGCGGTCCAACTTCATCTGACGCGGTGCCATCTCCGCACAGAGGCAGAGATTAATGAGATCATCTCACAGAGGCCCAAGAAGCCAAAACCACCCGTCATGCTGATTGTTTGGACTTTGAATGAAGGGTGTTTACGTTTTGATTATGGACTCCTTGTTCATTTTGATCTATTCCTGCGTTTCCTTGTGTTTGGATTTATGTTTCTCCCTGAATTCAGTGTTTCCTGTTTTTATTTTGTAGCTCTGCTCCTTGTGTGTTTTCCTACTTGACCTCCTGTCTTTGGCCTGTTTCCCCGCCCTTGTGATCGTCTGCACCTGTTCCTCATGTGTTTCACCTGTGTCCAATTACCCCTGTCTAAGTCTCTGTGCTTCCCTTTGTCTTTGTCAGTTCGTCGTCGTCTTCGTGGCCGTCTCACGTCACCCACCTCTATCCTTCACGTGTGAGTTTCTAGTGTCTCCTAGTGTTTTCCTTGTTTTTGCTGTTTAGCCCTTTTGAGTTTTTGAGTTCTCTGTATCACCGTGTTCTTTCTGATTTGGGATTTTGCCCCTTTTTGTAAGAGTCTTGCCTTTATTAAAGGACACTTTTGGTTATAGTTGTTGTTTCTGCATTTTTGGGTTCTCAAACTAGTCCCTAAATACCTGACAAGCCGATCCCAGTGGTCACAGGTCACGGTCACACCAGCTAATGGTGATTTTAATGTCATGGTTTGATAATGCGATCCTCATTCATAAAAACAGCAACATCATCTTTCACCAAGCACATGTAAGTTTGTTTTCACGGAGCAAAATCAAGAAGTGTTTCACTGAAGTTGAACCCTCATGGAAAGACACAAATAAAATGCAAAATTGCGAACACTAGTTGAGACAAATGCCGGTTTGAATAAACTCTTCAGCTCATTTAAAGCTTAAACAGATGCTGATCAATATAGGAAAAAGAGCATTCCACAATGTAGCAGACAGAGCTTTAATGGCATGGTCAGTTTGAGTTTTTAGCCGAGGGATGACCAGTAAACCCTGGTCAGAGAACCTACCATCTAATGCTCAAAATGTGAAGCCCATAGTCTGGACAATGCGTCTCGACTTCCTCCCACAATCCAGAGTGACTGTGGAGCGGAGCCGCAGTAACGAGGCCAAAGGCAAGTCAGTATAATATAATGAGAACCAATCACTTGAAGATACATCAGTGAGTTAGGAACTACATCAAATGACAGAAACCGTCATGAATAAAAATGTAATGTGTACTTTTTAGTTCGGCCCATTTCCCACCCGCAGAGTTTATTTAGCTATACTGGAGCCCGCCACCAGGGGGTGATTCTTTGGTTTCACTTGTGGTAGATGTCAGAGCAACAGAATGCTACATTTATGACGACCACTCTACCCCTCAGCCTCAGCCACAGCCGCCCCTATGATGATAACAGAGAGTATCCACTTTTGAATGATGTCCTAAATTATTTTCTTAATCTTTCGAGATGTGGCACTCAAGGCTGAAATGGCAGAATCCAGGTAGAGTAGAAGGAAACTTGCAAACTGCTTCATGTCATGAGAGTTTGTTCGACGCTGTTGGCTCTGAGTAATCTAAAGTCTGCAAGGACGCCGAGCTCCACAGGGAGTTTCTCCGGGTAACTCACTGGGAACACCATATTGACTTTCCAGCCCTCTACAAAAGGCTCCCATTTATCTTGATTAGGTCTGAACATCTGCACAACCTTGTCCATCAAAGTGTCACTGGATGTTAACGTCTGCCCAGCATTCACACGAAATATGGATGTCTGCTTGGATGAAAAGGGGACGTAAAATACTTATCCATGTGACCGCAGGATCTTCTCCTTACTGCTGATGGGCCCGTGGATCAATATCATTGATCAGTCCCCTCTGCTCTGAGGGGAATTAGCATTTCAAAAGGAAATCCATCTATTGCTGTGGTATTAGATCTACCGGAGGGTTTCTCCATCAAAGGTGGGACACGTCTGAAGCCTTGACCTGTGATCTCTGTGCTTCAGCAAAGACAGAGTGTACCAAACACTACGCAGCTTTACAGCCTGGTCGCCTTGGAAACCTCAGGATTATGGAGTACTGATTGTGAAATCTCAATCACATATGGGGAGATAACTGTCGAAGCACGGAGCCTTTATCCCTTTGACCCCGGGTTATTTCCCATGGTTCAGGAAGTCAGGCCCTTTTTGATATATGAAATTAGATGTCAGAGTCTCTCTTGTGAACTAGAGTCATAACTTGCTGCATATTGCTTCACATGGTTTGTAACCTCGACCCATAGCGCTCCACTCCATTTCAGGGCTGACATCATTAAGAGTTTTATTGCCTTTAAGAGGATCGTAGAGAATTGGAGATGACACGCTGAAAGTTCTAGGCATCAAAGGGTCGGTCAATCATCGCAAAGTTTCTCAGTTTTATTTCTTTTTCTCTCACTGTCTTTGTTTGTCTGTGCTGTGTCGTGTCGTGAAATCCAATACCCAGATTTCTGGGATGTGCGACGGTCGACCCGACCTGACAATAAATTCTCAATAGCACTAACCTGTGTTGGTGTACAGAAACCTCTAACACCTTCTAAAACATGATCTAAGAGGAAATCTTGCAGCAAAAGGTTCACCAGCCTGCTGCCATTCCCTGTTATTTAAGACATGCATCCAATTCCCTCTGTGCAAAAATCTACAAAGTGCCAATCGTTGAATTCATCTTTGTTTATGTGGTGCTCCAATTTGCAGAGGTCACCTCATAATCAATCACTGACCAGTAGCATCGGCGTCCTTTGCTTTTCTCCTGACGCTATTTGACTGGATGTGGGTGATGCTTTCTACTTTGTTTTGTTCAGGCATCAAGTTACAGCATGTTCCTCATCTTCATAAACGCCGTCCACCTCATTCTAAATGGTGGTAGCACTGTCGCCTCACAGCAGGAGGCATCTGGGTTTGAATCCGAGGGCCAATCAGAATAAATGGATTTAAAGTGGTCTAACAGCGTTTGCGTGGGCTTTCTCCGAGTACTATGGCTTCCTCCCACATTTCCAAGGCTTGCACCGTAAGTTAATTGCAGACTGCAAATTGCACAGAAGGGTTGTTTGTCTCTATATGCTAGCCCTGTGATTGATTGACAACCTCTCCAAGTACCCCGCCTCTTGCCCATTATTAGCTGGGCCTGACTCTGCAACCCCCGAAGGAAAAGAGTAATAGATAATTGATGGGTGGATAAATAATTTGAATTATACAATATCTTGTCCTGTGATTTCCAAAACAGATTTACATGAGTAGGCTACTTTTCTCAACTGAACAATACATGTTTTCACAGGTGTACCTCGACAGAGACACATTAAGCCCTCTAGGGAAAAGAGACCTTTATTTCTTTATTGACACCATAAGGTGACTGACAATCTATCACAACTCTTTGTCTATACTTCCATTAAGAAATGAATTATGAACAAACGCTCCAATGAGTTCAGTCACTCACTTGTCATTAGGTGCTCCCATTCTTGTGAACATGATATCACAGGAACGCCTTCAGGATATTTCTTTTAATTTTGGTTTTTAAAAGTTTCAGTTGGTCTCTCGGATGAACTGAATACATTTTGACGGCCAAAGGTCAAAGTCACTGTGAACTCACAAAGCACGTTTTTGGTGCATGTGAATGAAACCTCTCACAGACACCCTGAGGCGATTTCTACAAGTTTGGTCAAAATGTTCACTTGGAATTGTTGAGAAGGTGATAGTTGAAGGATAAAAAAAAATGTTCTTCAAATTTGGTAAAAATATTTTCATGGCGTAAAAGATGAACTGATTAGATTTTGGTGGTCACGTGGTTTATCAGGAACACATTTAGGGAATGTCATTACACAAGGATGATCTGATAAAGATTGTATTAAATTCCCTTTAAGTCAAAATCTCCATATCTGAAACTGCACTGGTTGGTGGAGGCAGGGTGGTAATTCTATTTGTTCATTCATTTTAGTAACTAGGTGGATGTGATTGCATTTTATTCATAGGGTTTGCATGTACAAACTGCCGGTGGGAGTCGTCTGTCTTGATGAATGTGTGTGCAATGCAGCATTTAAGCAACAGAAGACCTGCAACCGGAAATGTAAAACAGCAAATGTGAAAGTTTTATATTCTAGCTTTGGTTTGGATCACTGAGTTACATCATTAGATGAAAGAACAGCAAAGGTTTTTTTTAATCAAAGCTTCACCTTAAGGCAGATAATACTGTACATCAGGTTGGATTCGTATATATCCAGCAGAATGCATGTTTTAAGATCACCTACAGAGCTTTAAATGATGCCATCTGTAATGTTGTTCAGATTCTATCTATTAACAAAAGGACAAGAGAAAGTCTTTTATATATTTCTGGCCAGGACGATGGGCAAATACCATTAAGACTTTAATGTTTAGCACTCAGATGTGTGTGTTCATCCTCCACACATAAAACACAACATATGCTGTTACATCCATTATATTATACTGGTTATATGTGTTGTGTTTTCTTACGTCCTGTGTTACTCTGGGTGGATGCCGGGTTGTCTTTATATCAGAGATTATGTAGGGAGGAGACGGACCCTGTGAATTACAGACCTATTGCTCTTCTAAATTACGATCAGAAGGTAATAACTAAAGTTCTAGCAACAAGACTGTGTAATCACATCTCAACTATTGTACACACAGATCAGACGGGATTCATCCCTGGTAGGTTCTCATTAAGTAATGTTCACTTGCTTTTGAATACACTATATTCAGATCATGGAAAGGACACACGAACTGCTATCTTATCTCTTGATGCCCAAAAGGCTTCAATCAGATTGAATGGTCTTGTATGTTTGAGACACTGACATTTTTTTTTAGAATGGATAAAAAACATTTATTCTAATCCAGTATCTTGTATGCTAACTAACACTGACCAATCCCAACGCTTTTGATCTGCATTGTGGCGTAAGGCAGGGCGACCCACTTTCTCCCCTCCTTTTTGATAATGCTTTACAACCTCTGGCTGTAGGTATCAGAGGTCACCAAGGTATCGATGGTGTGAAATTTGGTAATGTTGAAAGTGTTGTAACTCTATATGCTGATGATTTATTGATGGGATTATCTGATCCAGTAGCTTCAGTTCCCAACCTCCTAATTTACACTGAGTCATTCAGTAGACTGTGAGGATACACAATAAACTGGGGTAAAAATGAATTCATGCCACTGAGGAATAACCTGACCCCTGCATTCTTGGCATCTGTGCCATTTATACTAGTTACCACCCACATTACCTACCTCGGATTTTATTGAAATTGAATTTCTTGGACATGGTGGACAAACTAAAAGCTACTTCATTAAACTTCATTAAAGAGACTCTGTTTAAACCAAACCCCCTCTCTGTGTGTGCTTTCGAGTCCAGTTCTACAACCTCACACCTCGGGTTGGTTTACCCTTTTCTTTCTCTAAACAACTAGATTCCGTTATCCTCTCATTTGTCTGGGCAAATAAGCCGCCTCGTATGTCTAAGGCCCATTAACAGAAGGATGTTAACGGGGGTGGCCTCTGTCTTCCTGTATTTAGGCATTATTAATGGGCTGCAAACGCGAGGGCTCTCACTTTCTGGCAACAGGGCTTCCCTGTTGATGACTGGCCGGCTGCCTCCCCACTTTGGCTAAAAATCAAATCTGTCAGTTTCCGAAACCTCCGTACCAACACTACTCTATTCTGGAGCACAATTTAATCTGTCATAATTTCAATCGCAGAAACTCCCTAGAAATTTTGAATCAAATAAATACAAAAATGTGGGTCTACCAAAAGTTTCAGTTCACACTCCCATAGCATACAATCCCAGCACGGATGGATCAAGTGTTTTTGGACTGGAGGGAGAAGGGTCTGCGCTGTATCGGTGATCTTTACATAGATAATAAATTTGCCTCATTTCTATCGCTACGTTCAAGTCAGGCATTGTATTCGGGAGAGTATCCCAGAATTGATAATAAAACCAAATGACCACATCTTTTATGAGTTTCTTTCCTCACACCTAAACTTGATATCATGCTTTGTCACTGTTTTTACGGCTTCAGTCAGTGCGGCTCATCTCAGGGAGGCCTGGGCAGAAGAACTGGGCGTACCAGTGTCAGACGAACTGTGGTCTGTCTAGCATACAGAGCTGCTCTTTAAATTCGAGATATACATTAATTCAATTTTAAAGTCTTACACAGACTACATTACTCTAAAACCAAACTTAGTAGGATATTCGAATCAGTTTCTCCCATATGTGATAGACGTGGTTCTGCCGAGGGTTCGTTACCACACCGATTCTGGTAATGTCCGGTATTGGGTAATTTCTGGTGTGACATATTCAACTGGCTTTCAAATCAATACAAATTGAACGTTCAGCCAGACTGTAATCAAGCAATATTTGGTTGTTCAGAAAACACAAGGGCCCTTCCCTCTCATCAAAAGCAGGCTCTGAACACAGGCATGGTTGCAGCTAAAAAATGTATATTGTTAAATTGGAAGTCCCCATCGCCCCCATGCTTCAGGAGATGGCTTAATGAAATGCTCTCTGTCACTAAGATGGAACAGATCCATTTTGGCAAAGGGAATTCACAACACTCTTTTATTAAAAGTGTGGAAACCATTTCCAGCATTTCTTGCTGAGACCTAATTGTATAAAGACCTCTGCTACTGCTCTGTTGAGTATCTCGACTCTGTGTCACTTTGTATCTCTGCTTTATCCAATTATGGGCTAATATTTTGACAGGCTTTTTCTCCCTGTTTTTCGTAACTGCTTTTTGTTTATTTGTCTGTTGGCTTATTTCAGTTTTTATTAAATGTTTCTGTCACTCGTGATGCGCATTGTGGGATGGGCAGTCTCTTGTCTTGGTTAATTAAACGCTGTCGACTGGCAGCTCTGTAGTGCTAAGGATACTAAGGTAGGTTAAAATCAATCTGGACAACATCAGTCAAAAACTTGTTTGCTTCATATTGAGCGTTGAAAAAATGTTTTTTCTCTGCTGTGTTTTCATCCAAAGGCTGCTGGCCCTAATTTTCTGTTTGAAAATGGGTGAACAACATGACTCACAGCCAACTCATTATTAGATAACATTTGAGAAAAATCCTGAAATTATTCATTTCAAGTGTGAAAATCGCCCTTTGAGTGTACTCGTCTGGCCAGTGTGGTTCACCCACTGAGACTTGTGGTAATATGCAGAGACAGGGTGTGTCATCAAAGACAGTGTCCTCTTAATTCTGAGTGATTCCTCACCTAAAGCTTCGAGCCTGTGCCGACCGGCAGTGACAGTCACGGAAGTGAGTTGACACCGTCGGGTCACGACCACACTTTTCTTTCCTTTTGAGAGGCTGCTTGAACTTCCTGCAGACAAGTTGTGTCTGTTAGCTAAACGAAGTGAGGAATAAATTCAATCTATCCCTCTATTTTCTTCCACTTGCCCAAGGTCGAGTTAAGGTTGTGGTGATTGTTGAAACATCCATCCATTCAGCCGTCCATTCATTATCTATTCCGCTTATCTTTTGAGGGTCATGGGGGCTGGAGCCAATCCCAGCTGACATTGGGTAAGAGGCGGTGTACACCCTGGATAGGTCACTAGTGTATCACAAAGTTAACATGGGCCGTTTTCCACAGTTTGCCTTTCACTTATAAAGAACGCAGCAATTGTCCGTCAGATGCATTCACAACCACATTTCTGGGACATTCAGGTCAGGGGTGGTGTCTGGGTGCAGCATGAGCAGGAGGCAGGACATGACGCATAAATCCCACTGCAGAATTCACAGGTTTTGGGGTTGAATACCTCTCGCTGAATGATTAACCATACAATGTATTCATAATGATAATTATTTGGATTCATATACTGTAGAACCTTTCCAGATACAAGGCCGCTTTACAAAAACAAAACCGAAAAGTTAAACCAATCATGTACAGAAATTATTAGTAGAGATGTTAGCTGCAGATAATGAAACTAAGGACTTTTTGAAAGGGTCCAGAGATGGGGCATCACAGAGAGGGAGAGAGATCCAGAGGGTGGGGGCTGCCACACTGAATGCCCCGACCCCATGAGTTCACAGGCTGGTGATTAGACCCATATCCAAGGATCGATGGCGTGTAGGGGAGGAGGAGGTCAGACAGGTACTGGGGGGCCAAGGCACGGAGGGATTTATGTGAGGAGGAGGATTTTCTTGTGATGCTGAACTTGACTGGAAACCAGTGAAGATGGATGGGGTGGGGGCGATGTGCTGCAACGTATACATTTATTCAATGATCATTTTGTATACGAAAGGATTTCCAAAGCTTTAAACACCTTTTACTATATCCAGTCAAGGCAATATGCAGCAGAACTGTTCAGTGTCCCCTGGGCAGTTTCAGTCTATCAGCACCTTCCAACATCCCCACCTTTTTAAATAATTCGGCACTACTGTGCCAGAGTGTGACACTCTTTGTTCTCCGCCCAATTATCAGAGTGGGAAAACAAATCTGTCAGAAATGAGATGTGGTCGGGCTATTGATCTGTTTATACACTCTACATCTTCTCCTTTCCCACAGCATCTAATGGCACTCTGCGTCCTCGCCCCCATCTCTGACATGCCACAGCAGGGGAAGAACAGTGCAGTGCATTGACGTCACAAAGGACCGTCAGAGGCCATCATCAGCAGGCCACGGCTACCTTCCCTCTGCCTGCTAAAAGCATGTATTATGTGCTCTATTTTTATCCCAGTGCGCTGAATCAACCCGATGGATTGAAGATGTACGTCACTACGAATACATATGGATGTTGAGATCATCAAAGCATGGAAATGCCTGCCTTCACTTTCCTCCCTGAAAATTTGTGGTGGGTGGAAAACTCCACCTAAACAGCTTGAACACATGTTTGATTTATTTAGAGAAAAAAATAGTTAGCAGTTTCAGATTATTGACCTAGATAACACTATCCGGTTCTCATAGGGTGTGTTTTGAAAAGTAATTTTGCATAGGAAGCATTGAAGCTCCTATCCTCATCATTTAGAGAATTCAAACAGCTCTTATTATGGCGGCGGCTGAAATACTTCTGGGTCAGTTCGCTCAGTCCGGAAGGTTCCTGAGCAAAACTATTCAAAGCACCATTGTATCCCAGAGTGCATCGTGGAAAACAGTGTACAACCGAAGGTCACGTACCTCTTTCCTCAACCCTCATGTGTCACACCTGTGTCTTACTTTCTCCCCCACCCTCCCCTTGTGTGATAGTCAGGTGCTCTGGTTAGTTCTGGTTCATTTCAGTCCTTTTTGATTCTGCCTTGTTTCCCGGTTCAACCTGAGGTTTGCTGCTTCAGTTTTTGACAATTGGATTACCTTTGTTTTCAGTTTTTGGACCACTCTTCAAGTAATTACGGATAGTAAAAGCCCAGAAAATCTTTTTTACACAATATGGGCCCTTTAAACAAAACAATAGGACAAACGGCAAAAAACAATCTCATCAACCTCAGTATCTTCACATCTGATCAACTTAAATAGAAAATGTTAAATCTTAATAAGCATGTACATGATATTCAATGGGTTCTTTCCTGACCCTTATCCCATCCTTCCACCGCATCCTTCCACCAGGCCTCAGCTCTGCGTCCTTTACATCGGTGGGTGTGACATACGTTTGACTGACAAACCCCTGATGAAGTAGCCCCACCTCAGTTTGTCCATCTGCCTTTGTCCCGTGTTGAATGATGCTATTATTATTATTGCATCTCTTATTTTGTGAGCCTCAAATCTGTCTGAAACAGTGTAAACTGCTATAAAAAGTGAGTATAGAAGGGTTGAGGGAACATCTAAAAAGTGTAAACTTAACATTTCAGCTTAATGCACATGACAGATCAGTAGAATTGAGCTAAGTGACAGGTTCAGTGTCTGGTCTTTGTCTTTAAGGGGTAGATTGATGGCTACAAGAGGATCATAGATCTCTCTGCACTTCCATGACTGAAAGAACCTGAATGCTACAGTTGTTTGCATGCTCTCCCCTCCTGGGATTACCCCCAAAAACCCTGTGAATATGCAAAGCAGCTTAATTAGTTTTCCAAGGTCATCTATACAGAAAAGGGCTCCATGTGTTAATAATTCTGCAGAGTTTTACCTGAAATGGGACTCATCTACAGACGAGCGAGTATCTGCAGATGAGCTGCCGCACGGCTTTTATCGATATTTGCTCAGGAGTTAACGAAGCTCCGCGCAAGGCTTCATTTGGCCAAAAAGTATTCCTGTTTAATCCACAGCCTTGAAAAACCGCAAGGGTTGGAGTTGTTAGAGCATCTTAGTTCTGGTGGCTTTAACCGGAGGAGCCGCGCTGTGCCTCAAAGTCCACAGTTCATTTGAATCCAGCCTTAAAACCCCTGGCAAGCCAACAAACTCAGCGTGCTGACTCAAGACGAGGCTTATTACCTCTAATCCCTGGCAACCTTCTGTGTTTGTATAACCAAACACGATTAGACTGATACCTGTGTGTTGGTTTACCAGTATACTCAACTTTTAACTTTTGAATACTGACAAGTCACATAATCCACATGTGATTTGATTCAGGATACAACAAATCTGGGGAATCTGCAACGGTTTAATTTGCATTACAAATCGTTTTTTACATTACATAACACTCTAATCTCCATATAAACTCTAATTTAAAAGGCCTAATATGTTTTTTTTCCTGCCAATTCATTAAAAGATACATGAAAACCACTGATTTAATTAAATGAGTCATCCTGCTTTACCATTTGAATGAATTTCATTTGTCTGTCTTCCAGGGAGGAGTTACTGTGTCAGATCAACAACGAGGAGCTTCACAAATATCACTATTAGTTTTACAAATCAGGACTCTCCGTAATCTGCTGATCTGATAATTATTTATTTATCTTTTCGTCAACTAAAAGACACAAACTTGTAATTAGTTTTGCGCTTGACACCATTGACCATCACATCCTACTTTAGAGACTGGAACATTTAATTGGCACAAGAAACTAGCGATATGCAACATTGCAAAATGCAGAAAAAGTTGAATTTGTTATTCCTAGGTTGGATTATTGAAGTTTCTTATCATTCCACATCAAGTCTGTAAAGTTAATCCAAAATGCTGGAGTGTGAATGCTGACAGGATCTAAAAAAAGACACAATTCTTAGACATTATCTTTGCTACACACACACACTATAAAATCCTGAAATGAATTCAGAATCCTTCTCCTGACTTACAAAGCCCCATGTACCAGAGCTCATAGTAGCATATTACCCCCTATGATTACCCCAATAGACCACTGTGCACTCTAAATGCAACCTTACCTGTTTTTCCTCGTGTCTCCCAAGGATGGGAGGCGGAGCCTCCAGCTATCGGGCTCCTCTCCTGTGGAACCAGCTCCAGGAGGCAGACCCCTTCTCTACATTTAAAATTAAGGCTTAAAAATTTCCCATTTTGATAAAAGCTGGAGGCATAGACTGCCGACAGCACTCTCCTCCTCTCCTCCTCTCCTCCTCTCCCTCTCCATCTGCATGCATTCAAATCAGGCATGACATAATCCCTGCTACTAACTAGGCCTCTTCTTCTCTCTCCTGTAGTTTTCTTTCTCGTTCTCCCGTCCCTCACCCTGTCGCTCTCTGCAGGTGTGTCTGCCTCCGGAGCTGCAGAGTCTGGATCTGTGATTGCAAACCACCGACTGCCCCCATGATCCTACTCATCACCTGCTGATAGAATAATAATTATCAATAATTATCATTACTATTGATATTGCTTTAATTACGCCGCTATGTGGAACCTGCTTTTAGACTATGGTCTCTTTCCTCCTGCTCTCTCTCTCTCTCTCTCTCTCTCTCTCTCTCTCTCTCTCTCTCTGCAAACCCATTGTGGCAGAGGAGTGTTAAGCTTTTCCTCACCAAGTATTTTCTCATGAGAGAAAGTTGGCTCTAAAAAATTCTGTATAATACATTTTTTGGACTTGACTCAACTGAAAATGTCTGTCACCATTTCCTGAAGCCCAAGATTATGTCATTATGTCACTATGTCAACATGGTATATGTATTATGTTGTTTAGTCAGACAAGTAGTCCAATTAATTATTATCACTTCTCCAAATTCTCATATCAGTCAAACTTTTAGGTCCAAAATGACACCCTGCTTCTTCCTAAACTGGTTTATGATCCTGGAAGTCTTTTCCTGATTCACAGAAAACCGATACACTGTGTGTGGAGCCGCAGTCAAACAGGGGCCCTGCAGCTGCACCTCATCTCTGAGCAGGTTTACTCAGCAGTGTAAAATACCCTCAGATGATTATGATCAACAGCCCACTTAACGGGGCCATGAAAGAGAATTAGGCTCATCATAATCTCAAGATAGTGTGACACATTACATGAAATGGATGAGTCATTTCTCACACGTGGCTGCAAAATAAAAGACTTTGATCCACAAGGGACGTCAGAATCGAGCGATCAATTAATCCCGGCATGAAATATTTCACTAAAAGTTAATGACACAGGAAACCGGATTCAGTCTTTTGCCCACACGGCCAGCCACATAACAGTACTGCCCCCTGTTGGATTTTGTGGCTCATTGCAAGTATTGACAGGCTTCATTATATCACTGTTGTGCCACAGGATGGTACAATGATGCGTTTTAAGGAGATGACAGCAGTAATCTAATGAGATCCGGCTGGAGGTTCGGGTTCGCTAAGTACAAGAAGCAGGGACGAGGAGCCATTCTTCAGAGCCGGAGATTTCTCTGCAGCGTGTAATTGTGTTAAAGAGTGGGATCATGTTCAGATCAATGGCCTCACACTGACACTCGTCTCTTTCCAAAAGTGAACACAAAGCAACAAAGACACAACTGTAACATCAGGGCTGTTAAATGGACGCAGCAGTGTCATATTGCAGTAGCATCCCTCCCCTCCGCGCCCCTGTGCATCTGAGGCAGGACATTTCAAGGAGCGGAATAGCGAATAAATCCTAAATTTGACCAAAACTCTACATGACTCCCACTGCTTTCTGAGGGCTAATTATGCTACACAGATTTCATCGATCTCATGTTCACCGAACAAAACTACAACTTGCCCATAATTGCTCCGGGGTACTTTGGGATCAATACCCTGCCAACATATCAGGCTGTATTGGAAAGTCTCTGTATGGGTGATTGCTTGCTACATCAATCCAGCTATAACAGAGAGCCATTTCCCAGTCGCTGCCCTGCCCTGCTCTTTGTGTGGAAAGAGAAGCAGCCAATTGAGGCAGATATTTTTCCTCTCGTTGTCCGGTCCCCTGTGAAGTTTTAGACATTTTTAAACAAACGGGCAACAACCGAGCTGATTGTCGAAGTTCTTTCAGAATCATTTCACAGCCCTATGGAGACATCAGCCTGAGTGGGGTTTTTTTTCAGACGGGGGGGGGGGGGGTGTCTATGGATATCCTCTGGGGACCTGACGACAAAGCTCCTCGCCCTGGATGCAGCATCAGGAGAGACCGCCTGCGATGGTAGATGATGGTAAGGGGATGGTGCTCACAGGATCCTGTTGAGGAGGTGGAGAGAGCAGAGGAGGGTGGGTAGATGGTGGTTCAGTGTGGATGTGTGTCACTGCATTTTACTGGTTTCTCTGGTCGGACGGTGGGGAAGCATCTAGCTCAGGTTTCTGGATGTTTTCTGATGCTTCGTAGATTTAAAGTTATCGTCGACTCTTCAAGAAGAAAGACGAAGGACATTGATCCAGATTTGAAAGGTAGGTGTTTGTGTACTTCTTTAATTCTGTCCGCCTGATGTGATCTGCTTCTCATGGACAAACGACTGGAAATGTTCAAGTGAGGTGATTCGCAAAAAACTAAAATATGCAGCTGTGACATTCGTAGGTAAAATGTTATTCCAATTCTGGGTTGGGAAAATTTAAATAAATTTAGATTTTTTAAATATTTTTTTCATTGACAAGTGTGCTTCAGTCTTCTTGATAAGAGTATTTTTTGTGGTGGAAAAGACAATATGATATATTATGCTTAATATCATGTTTTATTAAAAGACGCCCTCAGATTGATTCATATTTCACGCACTTCTCCAGAGTCATCCTCGAGGCCATGCCAGGCAGCCCAGAGAACATCCCCCTGGGAGAGTGCACCCTCTCCCAGTCGAAGGACCAGCTGACGCCCCCAAGCTGCACGGAGAGCACCGTGTTCAGCCTCTCACGCAGCGAGTCCCTCTGGACCACCGACACGTCCCACAGCAAATGTGAGGTCTTCTGGTACCCCATCCACCTCATGTCCACCGGGGGCAGCTTCCTGGCATGTGGCATCATCATCAGTGGTCTCTACTTCGCCGGCCACTGCAAGAAGGTCACCAACATCCTGGGGCCGGCACTGCTCTCCATTGGGCTGATGGTTTTTGTGGTGGGCGTGGTCCTGATCCCCATCACCAAGGAGAACAGGAAGCAGTCGACCGCGAAGAAGCCCTTCAGCTACTACAGACACCCCGTGTTCAATCTGTGAGCATGTTGGAGGTGATATTCTGCCAGAGAACTTCACGTTTGGAAGTAAATCTGAACGGAGACACTTTACCTTTTAAGAGGGCACTGAATTGAAATGTTGCTTTTCAGCATGGGAGCGTCAGTGGAACATAATTGCAAAAACTCTGCGTGGTGCTGACATTTGTATTTATTCCTCTGGTTTACCAGGATCGACAAAACAAGGCCCTTATCTCAGTCTGAAGTGCGCATGACAAACATTTGCAACAATAACCATGGCTGTCAAAAAGTAGGTGAGCACGCGAGGACAACATTGTGCTGTTTAAAATGCAATTATTCACACATTCACACTCAATTTAGCGATGAGGATACTAGAAAGCAAACTGTGCCTATTAGTATTTATGAGGGGAAAAGTGGACATGGGGGATTTCCTAATGCTGACCGGTGCAGTGTATGCCAATGCATGAATAATTAAAGATTGTGAGAGCTTATAATTGTCAACTCATGGTTTACTGTGTGTAGTTGCATCCACTGAAGTCCTTATTGGGACAAAATCTCGAGGAAGGCGGCTTTGAATTTGAATGCATCCATCTTCAAATATACAGTATGTAAAAAAGAGAGAATTTGACTGCTGTGACCTGAAAGTACATTTTCATTGGATTTAAATATGACGTGGCCAGAAATGTGAAGTAACCCCTTCAGAGCCATGCAGCTTCTACTGTAACGTAATGCACACTAAATATTTATTGTTGTCAGCCATTGAAAAAATGTTATGACGAAACTCTGGCCTGTAAAGAGCAGCTTGGATTTAAAGCAGCTATAATCAATATTCACATACTAAGGGATGCTGCAGCACATTTATGAGAAAGGTGCGGCTCAGAGAATTAGCACGCCACTCTGCAGCTCCTCTCAGCTCACTGCATGTTTTTTCAGTCACCCAACTTTACTGTTTTCATTGACCCTCACAAATCACATTATCATTCCTGTCTACAGCAGGGAAAAAAAGCTGTAAAAACCATGTGCTCTCTGCCCTACACCAAAAAGCAGACAGATAAAGATAAGAGAGAGGGTTTTATTTCTCTGCAGTTGAGGGAGCTGACCAAAAACACAGCTTCAGCTTAAAGGTCCTGTTGTTGCACACATGTTGCAAGTCTTATGTCATGTTTTCACCCCGTCCTGACGTGTTGTTTTTAACAAGATTACGTCAGAACTATCATTAAACTTAGTGGAAGTAAGTGGTATGGGTCAGGGAAGAACTCCTTTAATTTTGGTGCAGATCCGAATCAGGGGGCGTATCCAGGAATTTGTTTTTAACTTTCTTTAACATTGCGAGATAGGGCCTTTTTCAACATTTTCTCTTCAGACCTTTTCGTAAGACTAATATTTATAAGTGTGTGAAATTTGGTGTTGATCCAAATGGATCAATTGAATTAAAATGTCCTTTCACACAGAGACTGTCGTCATATGTTGTGTGTTATTTCTGTTGCCCCCTAGTGGGCTAAGAAACATCAGTCAATGCATTCAAAGGATAACATATAAAATGTATATAACCGAACGTTGTATCGTAAACATTTATAAAGCCTAAACGAGTTTTATGCACAGTTTGGATGATGCTTTAAATTACAGCCTGCAATTAAAATATAAATGTACACAATGGAAATATCTTACTTGTTACCTATTGTTAGACGGGAAACGGTAATACTAACACACATAATTCATCATATCAAAAGTACACTTGCAAATAGACTGAATAGAATTGGTCCACAGAGACGTGCAGATAAATACATAGATATTTATGTTATATTTTATGTTAGATAATGTCATGCTAACAATAACGTTACTGACTTCCTGTTCCAGTTAGCGTGATTATTGGTTAGTGACACAGGTAAACTAAAACGATGTATAACTGCATGTGAGATTCTTCCAGATGAAGTGAATCCACAAGAGGTTCATGTTTGGTACCAAGTTTGACCTTGTGACCTCACCAACATACTGTGTGTATACTGAATAAGAAAAGTTTGTATTTATTATACTATTCCCTCATTGTTCAATACATAACTAATCGTGTGGAGGTTTGGGGAAACACATACAGAACTAACATAAATCACATCTTCCCAGTGCAAAAAAGCAGTAAGAATTGTCAATCGATCTGGTTACCATGAAATCCACTTTTAAGTTATATGCCTTTAAAATTTTAGGATTTTGGTGAATTAAACAGTGCACAAAAAATGTATAAATCAAGATTATTTGAAATGTCAGAGAGCCTAAATGAACTGAGGGGCACCGGCAAGTTTAAGAAAATAATGTCAAGGACAGATAACAGATGTTCCTCTGTAAAAGGAGTAAATATATTTGTGGACAAAAATGAACTAAACTGAACTGATCTGAACACAAGAAGTCTGCAGAGGAGACATTACAAGGCGAACTGGCCTTAAAAACAGGTTAGAGCCAAATTGATCGTTTTATTTGACAAATAGAGAATTAATCTGCATATGTTCAGACAATCAATCAATCATTTTTAAGTAAAATATATGTGGAGAGGGCATCTGAGGCAGAACAACGTGGCTGGACAGCAATAGTTCGCCACAGAGGTTTTGATGCAATTTCTACCATCAGGTTACCGGAATCCATGGACAAACCCTGCACCACAGCATTAAAGACACATCACAGACTGCAGAACACTGCAGCCAATAGCACTGGATCAGGAGGAAAGACCAAATTGGACCCCAGGATGTTAGAGACATACACCCAGGTGGGTGAGACTGTGGTGGGCCTGCCTTAGCAGAGGGTGTCTTGTGATTGAATGGTTGAAATAGACAATGACATTAAAGGTACACAACTGGTATGTCCCTAACATCTGCTGGTGATCCCGGACCACTGCTGGTGGTTGGCAACTTAACATCAAACACAGCGGAAGACCTTCAAACCTACAAGGGATTCTCTTGGCCTATGTTCTAAAAGATAACTGAACATTTTTAGGTTTGGGCCTGATGGTCAGAAAAAATAAAACATTTGAATGTAGGGGCATTTTAGGGTCAGAAGAATTTACAGATGAATCATAATCAACAGAAAGGCTGTAAAATAAAACCAAACAAGGATGCAGAGGGTGAACAAGCAGAAAATGTAACCAGACAAAAGGTTCACACAAACATGTTGATTCAGCCTCATCACGTGGTCTGCTTGTCAATCCATCAGGTTTGAAGAGGTGGAGCTCCAATAGTCGGGTGAAATGAGTTAGTGAGCCAGCTTTGTGTTTGCATGTGTAGCTCTGTTGTTAGTCTATAAACAAATAAGAGAGAACTCAGGAGAGACGCTGAGTCATGCATGTTATCCTGCAGGTTAGAATCTGACTGCCAAATTAGAATCCCCTGCAGCTCCTGGGCCCATTTGCATTATGGGAACCAAGGCGCATTATTGTGTGATATTGGACGGTGCAGTGACAGTTCAGAGGTGGAAGCTGCCTGATCTAGTGAGGTGTGTGTCTGTGTGTGTCTGTGTGTGTGCCTGTGCGCAGGGGAGCTGCTTGAGGAGACGCGGTTTGTTTATCCAGTCTTTAAGGTGGGGCGTTCTCTCCAGGTGCGCAGGTACAGGATGAAGCATCCTCCCGTTATTCACGCGTCGAGAGGCTCAGCTCTCCATGTCTTCACCATGGACCTGATTCGGTACATAGGCAGCTGCGTGCCTTCATTCTTGATCGCCATCGTTTTGGACGTCCTCGGCCTTATTGTGCTTTTCGTCGGGATATTCGCCAACCTGCGCCTCGACGGCCGCTTCTACGGCGACTTCTTGATCTACACGGGCTCCCTGGTGATATTCTTCAGCCTGGGCTTCTGGCTCATCTGGTACGTGGGCAA
This sequence comes from Hippoglossus hippoglossus, assembly GCF_009819705.1. Taxonomy (NCBI): domain Eukaryota; kingdom Metazoa; phylum Chordata; class Actinopteri; order Pleuronectiformes; family Pleuronectidae; genus Hippoglossus; species Hippoglossus hippoglossus. Next base: position 5,236,388 of record NC_047158.1, on the reverse strand, counting down.
CGTGCGGGTGCCCGGGGACTACGACGACTGGGACAAGAGGAACCGCGTCGTGGAGCTGCTGGCGAGCAAGATCTCCAAGAGGATGAGCCAGAAATCGAGACACGTGAAGTGCGTGGAGGACGCAGACTCCGACAGCCAGGTGGGGCCGACCCCTCCGGGCAAAGCCAGCAGGGTGACATGGGGCAAAAACTCGGCCTACCACAACGGAGGCTACGATGACTCGCTGGACTCCTCCACTTTCGAGAATAAACGGGAGCAAAAAGGAGAAGGAGGAGGACAAGAAGAGGAAGACGTAGGAAAAGGACAAGAAGAGGAAGAAGGAGAAGAAGGAGAAGAACAGGAGATCTGAGCTGCTGCCTCTCTGAATAAGTAGCTTCATATAAAATCGGGCCAGTTTTCTGCTCATATATATATAAAAACATAAAGCTGCAGCTCTGCACAGCCTTAGACTATTACAACCACCTGTACATGTTCCAGTCTGACTGACATGTCTTTTTCGGCAGGCCCGGATACAAGATTTATCCAAAGCCCAGGTAGCAGGCAGCATCCTGGGGCCCCAGAGTCATAAAAGCCCCCAAAGTGTCAAGGTTTGTCTCGCGGCTATTAGTTTGTGGTTATTTTGTTTATTTATTTGCCACTTCAGCACTTTAGAAACTCAAAGAACCTTGAGGCATTACCTGCATTTATGTCCTATAGAAGGGTCTAAAGTTAGAATCAAGTTTTAGGTCATTTATCATTTCAGTTTTGAGCTTATAAAGTTGTTTTTTTGACTTAAATAAAATCCTATTTAGTCAAGTTAAGTCAGTAAAGAGGCAGGGATCTCATTAGGTTAGCACGGCCCATGATATATATAGAGACAGAGTCTAAAACCATTTGTTTTTCACCATAGCATAAACTCCCCCTAAGCTCCTAAAACCCTTCCACAATACTTGATGTCAGTTTGCTGCTGGCTGTGAACCGTACTGGACAAATGTTCCTGTCTGCAGATTCCTCCATTATTTCAACTACTTATTATTTTTCACAAAGGCTTTGTCACATCTGAAAAATGCATGTGACATACTTTACACAAGTTGTAGCTGCAACCAGAAAGAGTGAAGTAGAGTCGTGCAAACACACACACACACACACTGGTCAGACTGGTTTGTCTCTCGGTGTTGGTTAAACAAACCCGGGAAGTCCTCAGCAGAGGATCTCATGTGACCTGGGAACATGTGTAACATATGGTATGTTCTGGCGTATTTGTATATGTGCAGATGCTTAGATTCGTGGCACACCTTGTGCAAAATGTCAGCTCTGCCACAGTTTAGTTAAGGATGAGCCGTGAAATGGTCACAAACAAAGCCGCCACCACGACTGACATCATCAAAGTCGGGGGAGCTTCACAGTAATTCATCCGTGCTGTGTACACCTGCTGTCACCACAGGCAGGACAGGGAAGCGGAGACAAATTGCAGCAGCAGGACTGGTCAAACAAGGGAAGTTTCCATGACGTGCATTTCCTCTTTTTGTCAGCAAGTCACTCCACAGTAGGCAGCGTTATTGTAGTGATGCATGGGCCAGGGATTGCTAATGTTTAGTGAAGGCTTCAGTGCAGTGTATCCACCCTGTGAAGTTAAATATCACGGGTAAACGTACACTTTGTCAAGAGGAGGCTTTGAATCAACTGATAAAAGATGTAACACGCTGATGCAGTGCCGGCATCACTTAAGTTTCATTAGCTGAATAAACTAATCCAAGGGTTAGGGGTTGGGGGTGAGGCAAATTAATTATATCAAGCTTATAACTGCGTAAAGAGGACCTCGATGGCAGTTGATTATGAAATATATGTGCATAAATCTGTCACGCAGGTTTCAGACAGCGGCCTGATGTGTCACATTAATGGTGCAAAACAGGTCAAGCCTGCATAGGAATGAAGACAGGCGGTGAGTTTCTCAGCCGCTGTTAATGAGCACCACAACCTTTTGTTGTGCCTGGAGACCTGTCTTGACACTGAACTATGATAGAAATGCGAAGGTGTGCTGCTGGTGAACGACAATGATCCACAGGACAGGAAATCACTTCTGCACAGAGACTCACTCCTGTCAGACCTTGAGACGACAGCCACTCGTCCTTTTCTCTCGCTCAGCTGCGGCGATGGAGCAGAGGGGGTGCGTCAAGTTCTTCCTGTCGCTGGCTTTGATTCTGGACATCATCGGCCTCCTCCTCTTCTTCGTGGGGATCTTTGCGCCGTTGAGTTTCTGGGACTTTTTCGTGCTGTCCGGGCCCCTGCTGATCTTCCTCAGCCTGATCCCCTGGATATTCTGGTACACGGGGCAGCTCACCGTGTCCGAGGACGAACTCAACCTGATCAAACAAGACATACTGTGACCACAGCGTGACAGGAGTCGGACTGAGTGGAAGAGACCGGACTCCTTCAAACGTGAGGATGAGGAGGGAGCCGGCAGGCGGGACTGAAGCACGAGGGTGTTTGTCTCTGGCTCTCTGAACCCCTGGAGGTTTCGCCTCAGTGGAGGATATGTGATAAATTCAAATCCAAACACAACCTGGAACACATTTGAATAATCCTAGCAGATAAAAAAAAAACTTTATTCCACACTTTGACTTCAGGGTAAAAACAACTCCCCATGTTGAGTGTGGACAGCAGTGTTGGGGTGGGAAATGTATTTCTCAGCACTTTTGGCCGGAGGAGGAGGCTTTTAAAGATTGCACCATGATGACACCGTTTGCCTTATTTATGTGCTTGTTGTCATCTTTGTACGTTCGGAAATTATATTTATGTTTGAACGTGTCTCTTGTTCATGTGGGATGGATAAACTTGTGAAATGCGCGACTAAACATGTTTTCAAACGACTGTTGTGTTCTTTGTGGGGCTGCTCCTCATTAGAAAAAGTAGCCAAACAGGCAGTGTGGGTTTTGGCCCTGGGTTATTTTAGTAAGATCCACGCAGCGCAGAGACTGACAACGAAAACAAACACATACACTAAAGTACTGAGCTCAGTAGAAAGCTAAGTGAATGTCCGAGCCCTGTATTTACAGAAGGGTTTGGCCAATCAGCAGTTTTCCCTTCGAAAAGGTTTTGGATTTGGGCTTTGGTTTGTTCACCACAACATCCAGTGAAGAGAGTGAAACTAATACTCCTCCACGCCTGAATCTTCCCAACCGTAATCAGCACTTAAGGCAGCATTAGCTCCCTCAGACATGGAGAGTGTTATTAATGTGTGCATTTGGTTCCTGCCCCAGAGGACAGGGAGGAAATGGAGGAGAGGCGTAATGCGTCTCTCTCTCCCTGCAAAGACATGGAAACCCTGCTGCTTGGAGCCTTCTCCATCCCCATGGGACACCGCCCTCCCTCCCTGTTATACTGAAATCCACAAGTTGTCTTGATGGTACATATCATTATGATCTTTAATCACAGCTGCTCGCATCAATCAGTCCCTCATGTGAGAGATGCAGATTATCAGATGTTTTATTTTGGCAGATCTATCCTGACTTGCTCTAAATCTAATAAAACTTGAAGCTTCGTAAAGCATACTCTTCTGTGGGCGATAGTGCAAAGATATTAGGGTTGTAAATCCCAGTCATGTGGTTTGGAAGAGCTTTGACTAATTGTTGATTCCCATTAACTGTGCCACAGCGGTCGCTGCTCTTCCTGGAACAAATGGACTCGACTGTCACCAGCGGAAACATAAGAGGTCGCCACAAGATAAACACGCAGAAAGTACAATAAGTTACAGAGATACATCTTTAAAAGATGATTAAATCATATTTATATGTACTATCAGCTGAGATCTGTAGAATCAAAAATACCATCAAAGCACTTACTTAAAACAATCGAATGTGTATGAATGTATTATTAAACATCGGGCCCATCCTAGCAACTTGTGTTATTAATAAGTCTATAAATGCTGGTATACAGTGGCCGTGGGTGTGTCAGTGTGTGTTTTGGCAGGCGATGGAGTGATGCTGCTGTCTGTTCCGGCTAAAAGCTTGAAATGGCCAGTGAGTTCATGATGTCATCTATGGAGGGTTGTGACGGTGCATGTCTCCCCCCAGTGGTTGAGATGAAGTTGGAAGTTGCTGCAAGTGGATTTTAGAGGTCATTCAACTCTCCAGTTCAACAGCAGGTGGAAAAAGTTAAACCATAACAATTGTGTATTCATCCCTGTTAAAATCTAAGTGCAGAGAACTGTTTTTTTTTTAAACATCTCAGCAGACCTCTCTTCAAGGCCCTAATGCATCTCCATTAACAGTTATATTCCTGTCTATTCAGTGGAAACACATCCATCAAATGTCTTCATCTAAACACGTCAACCAGACTACATCTATAAAAGCTCTTTAGTTACAAATGCAATGAAGCTACGATAACAGATACTTTTTTGCTGTTAATGATTATTAATGCACATATCCAGTAAAGAAATGTGAATTGTTTTATGCCCACATGACAGGAAGACTTACCAGAATGTCACTGAATGTCACTGTACTCAATCAAAATAATGGATCGATGGGATGTTTCATTGAGAAAGACTTTCTGTTTTGGCATCAGATGTATATTTAAAAAGTCAACATCAACAATCAGGAAATAAAACAAAGCAAAAACAGAATGGAGTTCATTATTTGAATATTGTCAGTGATAGTCACAGCACCATCATCATCACAACATCACAAACAATATTAATGAATGTCCAAAGCCTGTCACAAACTGTTTTGCATATTGTGGTCGTTTCCCAAAATTGAAGCAGGCATCTTTACTTCTGCAAAAAATCTTTAGGCCTGCAAGCCAATAAATATTGAAAATAATCAAGATTATTCTGCCACGTATTTCCTTCAATTTATTGATCAGTTATACATAATACAATGCAAGCAGAACACACCACAACTTCCTAAAGCCTCAGGCAACATCTTCAATTTGTTTTTAACTAACAGTACACAATAAAGATATGATCATTTACATTAATATAAAACAGAGAAAGGCTGGGAGCTGCCATCAATGACATGTCTGCTGGATACATATTTAAATGGACAAACACACTATTTTTGTTGTTGGCCATTATAATAATAATAGCAGGTCATTTAAGGTCTGTAGAGATTTCACAACCTCCGAGCTACAAGAACATCCATTTTCTCAGATATTTTCTTCTTGTATTGAAATTCTCATTATTATTTCCATAGAGAGGAGACGATGACACACATAAGACCACTTTTCCTCTTCTAATTATATTTTGTACCTTTAATGGACTCTTGTCATATCAAACTCGAAATCCTTTTCTAGTCGATTAAGTTCAAAAACAATGATTCTGCATCCAGTTATCGCCTGATCCATAATACTCATCCTCTTGGTCTGAGGTGTTATCTTCCATCAGTTGTTACGCACGCGCACTGCCCACAGACTGTGTTTACAAACAAGTGGCCTACAGATGGCGGGGTCGCTCAGTCTGAAGATAACAACAAGGCCAAAGCACAGCACGGCACGGCACGGCACGGCAAGGGGGCGCAAACCTGCAGCCTCCCCTGAGTAACATGGAGTTGTATGTGTGTATGTGTGTGTGTGTGTCAGGGCAACGTGGTTTGTTTGTGTTGATCCGAGATCAGTGACGACGATAACTTGAACCATTACAAACCAACGAGGTGCTGCAGAGGGGGCCGCGTGGAAAGCCCGGCGTGGAGTCTGTAGTGGAGCAGGCGGAGCACCGTGGCTCTGCGCTCCTGCGACGCGGAGACTGACGGGAGCGGAAATCCCGCCAGCTGCTTCAATGCACGCGGTCGATTGCCGTTTTCGATTCGTGATTAATCGGTGATGCCGACGCGCGGGCTGCGGATTATCGATCATATTTGACAGCAGCGATTATTGTGATAGATTGCACGTGTAAGCCGCTTGATCCGCTCCCTGTCCTACACCCGCACCACGTCTTCCGCCTCTCCCAGTAGCGTATGCGCGTCTTACTGCGCACCAACCGACCTTGAATCTGTCCTCACATGCATTCGGACGTCTGATTGGTCGAGGTGTCGGCGCTGCAGCCGCTTCCCCCGCTCTCATTGGCGGAGAGCGCTGTCAGTTAGAAGATCTCCGCCCGCCGTTCCTTTCGGTTGGATCGCTCCGCTACTCTTTCTCTCGGCGGTGGGTCGGAGCCGCGGTCCCTGGCCTCGCATGTTCCCCTCCAAACTCCCGGTTTCAATTCGATGCCCCTCCTGTAGCTTCGCTCCATCTACACGCCTCCGAAGGGCCGCAGTCCGGCGTCCGCACCCCGGTGTCTTATTTATCCCACCATTTGTTTTTTTAGGGATTTGAAGCCGAACATGGCCGTGGTGAGCGGATCGTCTGGGCCGGTTGCCCGGCTCGAGGGCCGTGAATTCGAATACATGATGAAGAAGCGCTCGGTGACCATCGGCCGCAACTCGTCTCAGGGCTCCGTGGACGTGAGCATGGGCCACTCCAGCTTCATCTCCCGCAGGCACCTGGAGATATTCACCGCCAGCGACGACGGCACCGGCGGCGGCGATTTTTACCTGAGGTGTCTCGGCAAAAACGGGGTGTTTGTAGACGGAGTGTTCCTCAGACGGGGCGCCCCTCCTCTGCAGCTTCCACGAATGTAAGTCCCCCCTCCATCCTTGGCGAACATGTGGATGCGGCGCTAGTAGCCGGGCAGCTAAAGTGAACAGTCAACAACACTGCCTACGCGCTGGCTAGCAGGGTCGAGAGGACCACGTGTTTTAGCATGTTAGCAAGAACCCCGCATCCTGTTCGAATAGCCATTTTCTTTGTTGACATTCCAGTTAGCAACAGTGTTAATTAGCCGCCAGCCTTCGTTCCACATCCCCCCCTCCCGTGGTTAACTCAGCGTTAGCCGCATTCCACGGTGTCTGTGTCGGGGCCGGTTAGCACGAGCAGCTAGCTCACAGCCATGGGGAGGGGGAGAGACGTGTGTGTGTGTGTGTGTGTGTGTTTATTCTCCAGCCACATGGACACCGTGGAGTGAGACGTGTTTTGGGTCGCGGGGCTGTAAACATTCGCCCTGGAGGCAGTGCAAACATGAGAGCTAGCTGTTAGCCTTTGAATCCCAGGAGTTGTGAATGGAGCTCCCCGCGACCCCTAAACGTAAACAAACCCGGGCCGTCCCCGCCCTGCCGGCTCACAACAGCAGAGCCGGCGGGACCTTTGGCCTCGTCTGAGAACAGCCGGAGTCATGCTAGCCAGCGCTTTTAATCAATTACCTGCTTAACATTAAACACCGAGCGACGGCATGAGCCCAGAGGTTCGTTTTAAACCCAAACTCCCGACTCGTGTGTGCAGGAGTCGGGAGGCTGCTGAGCCACGTTGAGCAGGTCTAAACCTGCACCGCCGCTGTTTGACTTGTTGATGATGTGCTAGTGTGCTGCTTCTAAACAAGCAGGAATCTACCCTGATACTGCTATACCACACTGTACTGTACTTAATTCTACTGCAACAACTCCACATAGTACACACTATGTGGAGTTGTTACACGTGGTGCTTGCAGTATGTGCTGCTTGCTTTGGATGTAGGCCATGTTTGAGTGGCTGCTTTAGATAAGGTTACAGATGAAAATAAATGGTAAAGTAAATATAAGCTGGAGTCACCCAAGTATTAAGTATTCCTGGAATTGTCATTTCGTCATCACAGCTTCTTGGAAACTGAAGGACATTTATCAGGATTATTTGGGGCAATGTTATAAAATGATTTAGACAATCAATAGAAATATGTTAGTTGCACCCATATGATTACCATCCATTCTCTGCTTTCAACTTTTTTTTTTTTTTTTTTGGAAAAGTACTATTTGATGGCATCACCGTAGGCTTTTCTGACTTTTGTAAGTAATGAATCAATACTACTTCTAGTTTCACCTGTACACCACAACGGAAACGCATCCTATTTGACAATGTCGTAGATTTTATGTTTTTCGTGTCTAATGAACTCAACAAAACAAGGGAAAGTGTAGTCTAACATAAACAATTGAACATTACACTGTCAAATTATTGTCAGGTAATTTCAACAATGTCAGACACGGGTAAAAACTCAGTCTAACCTCAAAATGAAAACAAGCTGGTTTTCTCTCTCTCTTTAGACCTTTATTTGGGTTTTTGGCACAAAGAAAGTGGTTCGAGATGATTCTCTAAAGTGGCCTGTAATGTGGACAAACCTCCAGCCTCTGCCAACAGTGGCCACACTCCCCCCTCCTGCTCGCTGCTATTGTGCAATCCCTAAATGTGAAACTGCTTTTTATACCGCACAACAAAAAGGCTTGTTTTTACTTGATGAATTTCTCAATTGACTTATATATATATAATTTCTGCAGTTGTTTGTTGGATAGTTGAATCAATCTCTGAGCTCCTCCTCATTAACTTTATAACACATTGTACGCCAATCAATGAATTTCATTGTATACGCGCCATTTGGAACAAGGAAGGAGCAGCAGTGGTTGCAGCTACTCTTATTGATCTGTCCAACTGCCTATAAAGAGCTTTTAATCAGCATTATTTCAAATGCTACTATGGGGAGGACGCCACCTCCTAGCATGGGCTCACACGCTGTACTGTAACCCTCAAGCTAGTGAAGGCACTTTAAATGACCCTCCCTGTCGCGATGAAGACGGGTGCAGCTAAGGCAGCAGCTTGGCGACATGAGACAACTCACAGAGCTGTGGCCCAGGGGACAGGTCGGTTGTATTCCAGGGATTCCTCTTTGGTGATGTAAACAGACGGAACAGAGAAGAACACCTCCCTCCTTTTCTTCCCGGTTTCATCCCACACCCATAAATTCTCTCCGAGCTGGTCCTCTTCCTGTCTTTGCTGTCTTCTTTTGTTTACATTCTTTTTTGTTGTTTTTTTGCAGTGAGTGTGGGAGGAGGGAATCAAGTGAAAGTTCAGTTAAACAAGACTGGTTTGTTGCCATTATAACAGGAGTGTAGCAACCGTGTGTGTGGCATTTAGCCCTCATTAGTCATACGAGAGGAATAAAGTGGGTTAATGAAGGGCTTTCTGTGAATGCGTGCACAGAGGGGGATGTTGAACAATATATACACAACTTTCCTGAGTCTCACGCAGACAATTAACAACTTACAATCATGAATTAAGTTTTCCATACAGTGTTAATACATTCAGTGGACAGTGTAACAGGGCATTTAACAGGTTGTCAAGCTTAGATACGTATTTTGACGACATGTTTCCTAATGTATATCAGGAAGCTCCCCATATATATATTTATTCAAAGCTCTATAACACAGATTTATCAAGCAGTTTGACTAATTTTAATGCTCCAATTATATTATTATTATTATTATTATTATCTGCTGGTTGTTTGTCTGTAAAAAAAAAGTAATTAAGTATGACTTGTCAGAAGTAATTTCTAAACAAAACAAGTTGTGTAGATGTTCCGGAGACCAAGATGTAGATAAGTGTTGTTCTCACCTGAAACTCATCAGCCTAAGATACTGAAAATACATTTTAATGATTAGCCACTTACATACAGAAACAAGTAAACATGTTTGATAATCTCTCTGTCGTTGTATTGTAATATGGATTTCAACTATTAGTAATGTTTATAACTGGCATTTGAAGGAAAAGCTTCACAGTACAATCAGATGTCTGAGAAACGCAGCAGATTTTTTACATTTGATAAAGTGGAAACAGTTTTGTAATTTTTAGCTTGAAAAATGTCTAACAAACAAATGCTTAACAATATAGTCAAAAATTGTATCAGATTAATTCAATATTGATCAACTAACATTTGAATTGTAATAATTTGAGAGTTTTAAGGGGTATGGAGTGTGATCGGATAATTCATCTACTTTAAGTAATCTAGTAATAATTTTTCAGTTTTCTAAAAATGTACAGACTAGATCTTTACTTGATCAATCATTAACAAATAATCTTAAATTGTAGCCCAGTTGCATTGGTATAGCTTTTATATCCATTACAAATTTGTTGGAATGTTTTATTAGTACATATTTGGCGATTGGGGAATTGAGACTCAGTCTTAAGCCACTTATTCTCTGAACCTAAAACAATGCTCAGCCAACATTAACGCATGCTGCCCATGTAATATACCCTCACATTATAATATTTCTGAAGCTTACTATTCCCATGTAAGATTTCTTTACTAATGTTTAACTGGCTTTGAGAGCTTGGGTCTGTGTTTATATCCTTGAAAGCAGAATGAAGCGCAGGAACGAACACAAAGGAGCAGTGTTGCTTTTGATATTTTATTGTTTATTGCTATATTAAGATATCATTGTCCCCACTCTGTCACTACTGCACAGTCTCTAGATATTGAGGGACGCTCTGATGTTATTTAAAGCTCGTGTATAACTTTAAAGGATCCACAGAGAAGTCTCTACCCTTCCTGAAAGGGTGCTCGGAGGGCACATGCATAATGAAAGTGTCTCCCCTCACCAGTCTGGCTCTAGGAAGTGTTTCAGTCTCCTCCTGTGAGCAGCAAAGCTAATTTGAGATGTAAGTGTCGGGGATACAGTTCTCTCAGCAGATGCCAGCTCTGTGAGAGCCTGGCAAAAAAACAGAACTGCAGTGTCTGCCACTCTGCAACTAACTGAAAAGCAATGTGTCTGCTCTGTCCCGGGGTGTCAGACACCCTGATCCCAACCCTGGTTTTAAACAAGTTCCTGATATAACATTTCCATAAACAGATTCCCTTAATGCCTCAGATATAAATGTCTACATAAACCAACAATGTTCTTTTTTTGTCAAACCTAAAGTATTTTAATTGCAAGAAACCCAACCATAAAATGTGCTCAGTTTCTGTTGGCAGCATTCTTTCATTCCTGAGCCCATTCTGTTGTTTATTATGTTTAAATTCCTGTAGATACCAAATGAAAAGTGAGAAAATATTCAGCCATCGAAACACCAGTGATAATTTTCTCAGTGTCCAACAATAAATGTCAATGGTGCAGACCTGTTGCATTAAAATTGAACAGGGATCCAGTTGGTTCAAGGTACTGACGTCATCTAACGTGTTGAATCCAACAAGTGTGAACACATCATTGTCACGTTTGTCAGTGCAGCACTTCAGCTCACTGGTTTTCTTTGTTTTGTGTTTTTGGAAGCAGAAATTCCAGATTCTGTTTAAACATTGCCTTATCAGACCATAGTTCAATTGCAGCATAAGGCCTTCTGCATTTATATGAAAATGGAGCTCACTCTATTTGCTGCTGTGTTCAAAGTCATGTTGGCAGGAAAGGCTCAACAGAAAGTAGATAAAACAGTGAAATAAGTGTCACAGGTTTGAATATCACTAGTGGGTGCTGAAGTAACAAAATGGTTTCAACTATGGATTTTTAAAATGTATTATTCAACCACTGCAGTTTGTTTTAGTATCATGTCTATATTTGAGCCCTACCGATAAGGAATTTTGGGGGTTGATGTTAATACTGAAATGAGACAGTAAAAAAATACTTTTCAAAAAAACTTAATTGCAGCTTGATATTTCACAGTTAACCATCAACCTTATAGATAAAACTTGAAAATACATGTGCCAGAAAACATAAGTGTAGATCTTTTTTGCATTGTTATTTCTGTAAGATGTAAACTTAAAAACAGCTGTTTTCTAGAGCCTATTGTCACTTGACGATGATTTAAAACACACAAAAGCAGCCCCTTGACATGAGGAGCTGGAAAGTCGTAAATATTTAAAAGTTTTACTTGATCAGTCTCCAATTATTTCAGTTCATTATAATTGTTCATTCTCTGTTGACTTATATGGACAGATATATCAATCAGCTAATACCTATAGAGAAGTATCGCACATTTTCCACTGAGGTATACTTTCCTATTGACATTGTGTCTTATATTTAACTCACAACAGCAACAACTGTCTAATTCTGAGGCAACCACTCCCTTTGTAAACAAGTGCATATCAGCAGCGGGTCCAGTCTAAATTCCACTTCTCTGCAGTGTATTAATGCTTCATAAAGTCATTGCATCAGTATTCAAATTGAATTAACCACACATTGTCTCAGGCAGAGAATCGGCAAACAGTTCTTCCCCAGCCGGGCTTTATGTTGTCAAGTTCTCACAGATTAAATTTGCCTTAATTTGAAATGCAGTTCCACTTCATTGGAAATATCTCTGCATGCCCCAGCTCACTGGGTTCCTCATTTTTTAAAATCTTGTTTTGTTTTTTTTTGCAGGTGCACTTTCAGATTCCCCAGCACAAACATCAAGATCACGTTCACAGCTCTGTCCAGTGGGAAGAAGGTGAAGCGCGAAGCTCCAGAGTCCCCAGTGAAACCAGTGCAGCCGCAGATCTCCCCCCTGACTATCAACATTCCAGACAACATCGCTCACTTAATGAGCCCCCTGCCGTCGCCGACTGGCACCATTAGGTACTTGCTACTGGAGATGATGCATTCACTGACCTACAGCTGGCAACTTGCCTGCCACTGCGATTAATTCATATTGTGTAGGAAAAAAACATCTCTCAGATGAGGGTTGATCATTTAGCAAAGACTGTATTTTTAACAAATGTTGGACATGCCAGTTACCCTAAAGTGAAGCCACACAATCTGGAACACCTCCTGGTGGTGGGCTGCAGTATACATGTAGGTCATAAACATCGGCTCCTCCATGTTAGCAGATGTTAAATAGACCACAGTAAATCACTGTGATGTTTGTTCAAGTGTTTTTGTTGACATAGAAAATGGGTGAAACGTCACGATTGACAGCTGAGTCTTACTTCCTGATTGGTCGAATGTGGGAATCGGTGGGAACACGATCCCACAGCTCCACATCATCTTTACTGCGCAGTCTGGCTCTAAATATCCAGGATATTTTGAATTTTTATTTTTAGCGCGTCATCAATCTTTATTTAGTCTATGGTCGAGGGAGCATATTGTCAGGACCACGACTCTGCTTTCACACTTGAGTCACTAATTCCCATACTCTGACTCCAAATGATGTAAACAGTGTCAGTTGGAAGCGTCTGTATACAGGATCATTTGGCCTCATTTTTCTGCAGTGGGAGGAAGTTGAGACGTAGTGTCCATCTTTATCTAGTCTTTGATCAAACAACCGCAACAATTTATTACATTTCACTATTAATTTACTTTGCTCAATCCATACATTTGATGAGACTGGGGGTAGATTCGGTTTAAATTCAACAACAGTTCATCTGTTCAATTCAATACTGGTCAATTAAATCCAGATAAAGCAAAATAACAGAATCAGAGCTGTTACTTTTACCTTTCACAGGGAACATATCGTCAAACCGATCGTCTTGCCTCCTAATGACGCTTAAGTTTAGCCTGGTCTAAGTTTAGCACTTCCTTCTGTCAGTGCTATAAGCCTCCAGTTTTCCAATCCCAGTTCAGTGTATGGCAGTGAGCGAAGTCCCTCCCACACCTCCACTGGGTGACCTTGAGTTGTCAGCTGACCTTGACATGGGCCCTATGTGTTGATCAGCTTAGGCTTAGGTCACAGACTGCAGGGCTCAGAGAAGGCGACACCGCCATCAGAGTCCTAGATCCTCTCAGCCGGCTCGGCTTCAAACCAACCAGCTTTCTTCTTCCATACACGTGTCCCTTGTTGGTTTAATGATAGTGTGTTTCCCGTTTACAAACAAACAATTGAGGTAATGAAAAGGGACGGCAGCTGAAAAGGGACAGAGCTGCTGCCTCTCACTGTTTGTTTGGTTTGACAACACCTCCAAAGTCCCCCGAGAACCAACACACATATAATGTGAAGCACATTACCCATATTTAAATATCTTCATCCCCTGGTTAATAAACCTTTTCACTGGATAATCACACTTGATTCCAGTTTGAATGTGTTGTTGCTTTGGACCTGATTGTGGCTCCTGAAGTGACTGCAGTATTTTCAGTCTATCTGGGAGGTGATTTGCATAGATGTCGGCCAAAAGCGTATCACTGCAGCACAGACTGCGGCTGAGCTGAGCCAGGAAACGTAAACTATGCTCCTCGTGGGGAAAAGCCAGGCTTGTTGTAGTTAAGCAGCTTCATGTAGAGGGCTTATCAGAGAGCTTTCATTGGGGTTTCTTGGAAAAACAATTGTATTTAAATGAAATAAATGCTTTGAGTGACATATAAGTGAAAATAAAGGAGTTTTATAGTGAGAAGACTCAAATGGCACAGATTGTGCCAAAGCTTACCTGCAGAGATGACAATGTACATATCTCTACTAAATCTCTTACTTTGCTCTACTTTATTTAGAATAAAATTTAGCAAGTGTTACCTTTTCATATAGATACCAAGATTATTCATATTGGCCATGAAGTTGCAGAGATTTTCTCTTTACATTTTGGGGATGTCATATGTGATCTGGGGCAGGAGGTTACGCAGTTTATCCATACCTGTTGTTGGTTGTTAATTTCTTATCTGAGTATAAATTCGACGTGCAGTCAATGTCTTGGCAGCTCACAGTCATGTTGTGTCCCTGCAGTGCTGCTAACTCGTGCCCCTCCAGCCCGCGTGGCGCAGGCTCTTCAGGCTACAGGATGGGCGGTCGCATGGTCAGCTCTGCAGAGCTGCAGCTTATGAACGACAACTCCCAGCCTGAGAACGACAAAGACGCCTCCGGAGGGGACAGTCCCAAGGTGAGACCAATACCAATCACTAATTCCCCCAGTAGCATTAACATGTCAATCAATCGGTGAAACTTTATCTGTATTGCCCATATTCACAAATCACAATTGGCCTCATAGGGCTTAACTAGGTGCGCCATCCTCTGCCCTTATTTCACTGTCGAGCCTGATTTCAGTTCAGCTCGTTGTTGTCACACTCCCGCAGAGCTGTGTGTACTTTTTCAAAAAGTACATCACACTCACTCGGGTTTTAAACATGTTCTTGAATATAATAATTGACATTTCAGACGCAGTAGCACAGTCTATTGCTCACAGGAATTATTACACACATCACTACCTGGAACTTTTTCACACCCTGGTATCTGTAATGTGAGAAATGCACAGTTCCTCCAAAGGTTCCTGGTTTCTGCTATTGAAACAAAGCTGTTAATTATTAATCAATGATGTCGGATCATGAATCTGGATCGTTCAGGTCACATAAACCCAGATGTCCTGACTCTGCATCACATTACATCTCGTCTTGTTGTTGTTTTTCAATGTGTTTAAATAAGTGTCTCTCAAACTCTCGAGCAAATCAAACAAACACAAAGTAAACTTCTGAACTACTGTACGTGTCAGAACTTGTGATTAGTTGTTATTGTTAATGTGCAAAGTGAGTGCAGGGAGGGAGGACATGCGGCATGGTAATACAGTGCTATACAATGGTACAATACCCACCATAAACATATACAGCCTGTATTTGTGTGTTCCATTTTGGTACGGTGACATTTGTCAGACATAATTTAGTCAAGTCAATATACTTGCTGGAAGTTGTATTATTTTATGTCTGACCTACTTATTTCAAAGGTGGCATTAGTGCAGATATATTGATAGCCGCATTATTTGTTTGCCAGAATATGAAAAATATATTTAGAAAACTCCCATTCTATGTTTGAAATAATTTTGAAACCAGTTAATTTGTCAATTGTGTAAAAAAATTCTCATTCAGCGCTAAATAATGTAACTTTAAAATAATCGATTCTTATCTCAAGCATCTGCAAACTGCAGTGCATCAAATGGATCCTGTTGGATCAGATTGATCAGGTGGAATCTCTCACCTTTTGTTGCAGCCATTATTTTCTTTCCTTTGACATTTATACAATTCTAAAAACACATTTTATCGTTAGAAGGTAACGTGAAGACATTTTGATTATTGTACAAAATGTTACCAGTGTAACTCAAGAAATGTGTAATTCATTTCTGCTCCACAGGATGACTCCAAGCCTCCGTACTCCTATGCACAGCTGATTGTCCAGGCCATAACACTGGCTCAGGACAAGCAGCTCACACTAAACGGAATCTACAATCACATCACAAAGAACTATCCTTACTACAGGACTGCAGACAAGGGCTGGCAGGTGAGTTTCAGCCTCATGTACTCGAACCTCAGAGTAAGAGTCACGAACGTTATCTATTTTCACTGTAACGTCCTCACCACTTGAACCTTTTCTCTGTCGCAGAACTCGATTCGTCACAATCTTTCCTTGAACCGTTATTTCATCAAAGTGGCGCGGTCGCAGGAGGAACCTGGCAAAGGCTCGTTCTGGAGGATAGACCCGTCCTCAGAGGGCAAGCTGATAGAGCAGGCCTTCAGGAAACGAAGGCCCCGGGGCGTCCCCTGCTTCAGGACCCCCCACGGACCCCTCTCCTCCAGGTCTGGCTTCATCACACCATTGCACACTTTCACTATGATTTAAACAAAATAATATATCTGTCGAATGTAGAATGAAACTCCAGACTAAAAGCAGTTAATGTACTGCCAGTTAACATGTAGTTACACATGAGTCATCAACACAACATGCTTACATTTTATTGTTTTAGTCTCACCCACACATTTGAGTTTTGAAAAATGTCTTATACTAAAAACAGTGATTCCTAAGATGTCGTTAGCAAACTTTAATGACAAAATATTGTATGGTATTTACTTAGAAAAATTACCCAAAACATAAACATTAATGCACATCTTTTCTTCATTGTATATACTGATAAATACGTTTTTTTATCTCGGCAAACATGAGGCAGATACTGATTGTAAGCTGTCCCCGATGACGTATTGATATATCACAATAGTTTGCAGAGTTTATATATCATTTTATAAGAACATAATTTAAATCATATGTCTGTCGAGCATTTTCTGATCTGTAAATTGAATCTGATGTTGACATTTCTCTTGTCTCAGGAGTGCACCAGTGTCTCCCAATCACTCGGGGGTGCTCTCCGCTCACTCCAGTGGCGTCCAAACCCCCGACAGCCTATCACGAGAGGGCTCACCGGTTCCGCTGGAGTTGGAGACCTCCTCTGCTCCCACCCCGGTGACCACCGCTGCAGTCCAGCCCAAATTGGCTGTCATCCAGGAAGCACGCTTTGCACAAAACACAACAGGTAGATTCAGTAACTTTGTAGTATGGTTGTCGATGATTGTCGTTTTCTCTGTAGACTCTGAAGGAACATTTCAACTACAGAGTTCAAATGTTAAACAGCCGTGTGTATCTGACACATTGAAATAAATCAGCTGGCGAAGAGTTCATCTCACACCATGCTCCCCTGTTCCAGGCTCGCCTGTCAACAACCAGCCGGTACTCATAGCAGTCCAGCGCCAGTTACCTCAAACCATCAAGCCAGTGACCTACACCATGGCATCCCCAGTGAGCACCAGCAACTCCCAGCCTGCGATCCAGACTGTCCACGTCCTACAGCAGATCCCGGCAGGGTCCCTGAACCCCGCCACCATCATCGCCCAGCCAGCCACCATCATCAAGAGTGTGACACAGGAGAACGGAGAGCACACAGAGGTCAAAGGTGAGTCATGGAATAGCATTTGGCAACATTTCTTAATGCATCACTTCTTATCCTGAATTTGGTGTCATCAGAACTATGTTTAAAGCCATGAAGAAGTAAATAGCAGAATCATTTCTTCATTTGAAAAACAATTTTCTCAAATTGTAATTTTGGCCACCTCACAGTATATTTTATTTTATTTTAGAAAGCTAAGCTGAAACTTGATACTAATATATATGCTAATATATGCCTATTTATTCTGTACACATGACTTCTGATGCACGTGTGTCCTCGATTCATGTGTTAAGCTGATGCCTTTCTAACCAACTGGTTTATGAACATTGGGAAATGCAAGTTTAATGATTCGTGGCTTGAGAATGATAAGTTCTCGTGGTTAAAGCCTGAAAGTGCTGATAGAGCAAACGTTGCTGTGTCAAAACTCTTTCAAACTTTGTACAATGGGGATCAATGTCAAGTCTAACAGGCATTAGTGTTTACTTGTAACAAGTATGTTTACATTTTTATTTTATATTTCAATTACAATGACTGTAGACTCCCTGGTGTTAACCAGATAGTTGAGTCCAGCGTTGATCGTCACTTCTGTCGTCGATCACTGACACATTTCAATGTTTTTTGTCTTGTCAGTCAAAGTGGAGACGGTTCCAACCATCACCTCTATAGGCGGCTCCAGTCGCATCATCCAGAGCTCCCAGTCAGCCACAGCCCTGCAGACTGTTACCATAGTGCAGCAGGCCCCCTTGGGTCATCACCAGCTGCCCATCAAGGCCATCACACAAAACGGCACCCACAGCATCACCACTGCCATTCAGGGACCCACCAGCTCAGGTGAGACACCAGGGCTGCATGAAACTCAGGGGGCTGTTGTTGTCTTCCTGCATTATGATTTTTAAATATTCCAAGGCTTCGGGAAAAAAAATTGTATTCGTATGCAATACATTAAGAAGTATCATGTTTACTAAACGTATAACTGTATTTTAAAGTACAAATTCTAGTCATAACAAGTTTATTTCATGATACAATTTGAATAGGTCCATAATTAACAATAAGGATTTATTACAGCTTAATTAGCTAATTATTTCCTTAAATAATCAATGAATTGCTGTGTTTAGTAACTGTCACAAAGGTTATGTCTGGAGAGTCATTCTGTCTAAAATGCCAAGACGTTAAATATATAATGTTTTCACATTTGAGAAGCAGGAATCAGATTTGTTTGAGGATTTTAGCTTGAAAAGTAAATGAAATATACTAATTAGAATCAGCTTAAAAGGCCACATAGGAAAAAGAAAACTGACAGGATGAGCTGCTCCTCTGCAGAAAGTTTTTTTTTTATAATAGGTCTGTTACTGCAGCAGATGATTGAGAAATGATCCCCTCAGTTTGATCATTTCTGTGTTAACTAAACACACAGTCAAGTTCACCACCAGATGTGACAGTCGTGTTTATGGTCTACAGTTAACACTTTCTGCCTCCGCTAAAGAAACGTCTTTATTATCCTGAACTCGCAGCGGAGCCAAACCACACGTCCCACAGGCCTGCTGCTTCCAGATGTTGGTTAACCACAGTTCCAGCTGCGACACTGAACTACTCCGTCTCTCTCTTCCTCTTCTTCCTGTTTAGCTGTGGCTGTGGCGAGCCCCCTCCACCTGCTGGCGGACCACGCCTCCGCCTCGGCCTCCCTCCCCACCAAACGCCAGAACGGGGATCAGCTGGCCAGCGAACAGCCGGACGCCAAGCGTGTCAAAGTGGAGGACGAGGCGGCCTCGGCCGTCGCAGCAGACTCAGACTCGTCGGCAGCTAACAACCATGGAAGCCATCCCAACTAGTCTGCACCACCACATGCACCACACAACCCCCACCACCACCACCACTGTCTCCTCCCCCCCTCCATTGTTTCTCCCTTTCTCGTCTCCCCCTCCCCGTCGTTTTGTTTTGTTTCTCCTGCTTCTACCACTGACTCCAGAGGTGCCAAATGGAGAGGATTCTTTTCATTTTTCAGTTTGAGTTCTGTTCTGAAGCGTCAAAAAGAATATAGATATGTCCATCCCTTACAGACTGGAATGTGGGTTGAGAACAAAAAATACAGAAACGGGACAAAGAACTCTAAGGTGCCCCCTGTGAGCCACTGAAACAGGAGAGTGATGAAACCAAGACCACAGGAAGCCTTAACAACATTAACCCTTCAGAGCTGACCTTTGACTGAGCTCGTGCTGGACGCCACCTGTCTGTCGCATCTACCTCAGAGCAGATAGGAGACTCCAGCGGAGACAACACACCCCCAGTCTGCGACCAACCGAGAACGTCGAGCATTTAATGGTTAATAAATAACGGTCAACGCATTTAGAAAGGGAACTCGGAGCCAATATTCCTGAAACTCTGGCAGCTAGCCTCTCACAATACTGACCTTCCTTTATCGCAGCTGTACGTAGATATGCAGTATTTTGTTTTTCAAAATGTGGAGCATAGGATTTTTTTTAAATGTATTTTCACCTCTCTAGATAAGTAATAATTTAATTAAAGGAAGAGTAAAAAAAACGGTGAGGTCGGTGACATTTCGGTAACCAAGTTAGAAATCTCACTTTTTTTATTATTATTATGTGGAATTCATTTTTTTTCTGTTCAGTGAAACGGTGTAATAGTTTTCGTAATATTTGTTTCTTTCCCCCTCGTTCTGACATATCCATATAATACCTACATATTTTAATACTTGCACAGATAACCGATATAAGCATATGAATTCTCCATGTGTAGTTCCAGATGTTGACCTTGCATGTATCCGACGGAGAAGTTGAACAGAGGAAAAAAAAAAAAAGACCTGCTTTGTCCAAACCAGACCTGCACTTGATGAAATGTTTGTGTTTTACTTTCCTTCCTTTTCTTTAGTTTTTTTGTTGTTTTGTTTTCCTCCCGCCACCCTCCCTCTCCGCCTCCTCCTCCTCCTCACCCTCCTCACCTGCTCCCGGCTGTGTTGACATTGTGGTGTTGGCAGACCCTACCCGCACTCCTCCACCCCCCCCCCCCCTTTCATTTGCTCAATTATTTCACTCTGCTCTGGCGACCCGGGGAGTCTGTTTTCTGACTGTACACGTTCCAAACAAAGGTAAAATGGAAAAAAAATTGATGTTTGTTCTGCTTCAGTGGAGAAATGCTTTTTTTTTTTTTTTTTAAATAAATTAATTTAAAGCCCATTTCTGCATCTGTTGCTTCAGTATGAGCACCATCTGTAGTGGTTGTAGTTCCTAATGTTTCCAGCAGGGAACAGTAGAGGACTGTTTTATAGCTCTCAGGTGGTTAAGAAGAAGCAGCAGATTAACACAAGATGGCTGCATCAGCACAGTCAAGAAAGAGTAATAGAAGAGAGCGGACAAAAGTTAAATATTTCATCCATCATTTTGCATACAAATGTCACCATTCTGTGTTTTTTTTTCATATTCTCAGTTTTTCTAAACCTGCGTCTCCAATTTCCCGTTTGAAGAATTCAGTGATATACTATGTTGTACGACACCTCTCCTGCTATTTATGATGAATAAACCATTCAAGAAACCAGTGGATGATTTAAAAGGAAATGATGAAAAGTGGATATCCAGTCTGTTAAAGGTCCAGTGTGTGCGATTTAAGTGTAAGTGATCTATTTGCAGAAATTGAATATAAAATAATCCCAGTGATGTTTTCACTAGTATGTTTCATCTAAATCGTAAGAATAGTTTTCTTCACCCTAGAATGAGCCCTTTAGATTTACATCAGGAGCGGGTCCCCTCTATGGAGGCAGTCATGTTTTTAACAGAAGCCCAGAGAGGACAAACTAAACACCTTGGGTTTTTTATGACAACTGAAGGCTACCACACGTCCTCTTTCATGTTTGGAAATCAACATGTACAGTGGGAGTCAGGACGCCCCCTGGAGGTCAATGTTTGTACAATATTTAATACTAAAGATCTGATCTTCTATTTAAGAATGTAAAAGCTTTTTTAAGCAAACACTATCAACAGAAGTTACAAAGAACTTAACTGAAAGCTAAAAATGTCTCTTTGACTCCAATATAACATACATTTACTCTTAACCTGCTCAAACTGAGATAATCATTCAATATTTTCACAAAGTTTGGTAGTCTGGTTTTATTGGGGAGGGAGAAACTATATGGTCACAAAGAGTTAAGCTAACTACAGTGTTTACACCTGAATGAGGGGGTTTCATTTAACAAAGTGGGTTACACTGAGACAGTGTGAAGGGAAGGGGTTTCAGAGCGTCATCTACAGGACGGGCCTTTGTGTGTTTTAAGATAGAACATTTTAAATGAGATGGAATTTATGCCCCTGAGTTTTCTCCCATCTCCTTTAGGCCTTAGAGGTGGTGTTTAAATGCTCTGATGGTGTGGTGTGTGCATGTGTGGTGTTTTTTTGGAGAGGGGGGGGGGGGACAAACACACACCCGGGGATGGTAAAACAATTTCCCAGTTTGCGCCCTGCAGAGTTCCTGCATTCCTGCTTTTGTGCTGGAGGAGCTAAATAAAGTTACTGGGTGGAAGGTGTTTCCTCCCGTCGGCCTCTCACAGTGACCGCTCCAACATTCACGCCACACAGCTGCAGACAGATGTGCTGAGGTGCACGTTTGTTCACTTTGTGAGGTGCTCGGTACATCCAGGAGTTTTTAAAATAAAAAATGTATTCAGCACAGATTGAAAAAATATAGACGAATACCATACAGTGCAGGGAAAGGCAGAAAACCCAGAAGGCTTGTTCTAAAGCCACTACCTAAATATTGTAAATGACATTTAAAGTCTATAAAACCCCAAAAAACACTAGTATCAATAAAAAAACTAAAGATGTGTGATGTGGACAAGAGTGTAGATGTACATCTCCAAAGACATAATACATAAAGAACGGTTATAGAACAGCATAAATGGTCTTTTGAGCATCTTTTATAACATTTTATAAAAGAAATCTTCTTGAAAAGCCATTCCGTAATTTGGCTTCTCTAAATCGTATTAAAATTGACCTCCGCTAGTGAGATATCTTTTTGATTTAACGAACGAAAAATAAGATTTAACGATTTAATGTCCTGTTCTCAAACAATCAACCCTCAAAATACAAAATGTATACTCAGAGTTTATGTGTCAGTACTTAGAGAGTTTGATCACACACCTTCCACAACCAGAGTCTCCTAGGAATTACACTTCATGTAAATAAACAAAATATATTCTTCTGACGGATTAACAGGCTGGAGGCCTGAGTGTCGAGTGAGTGTTGGAAGCAGCAGCTGATTCTGACACTGCAACGTTTTACATGTTATGATAGTGAAACTGAAAAAAGAGCAAACTGAATGTATCTGGGATCAGACAAAAAAAGAACAATGAATAGGTTTCTTTCAGGAGAACGGTGGAAACAGCCAGGAAACTGGAAGCACTGTTAATTATACCAACCAACATTTCTATTTGTACCAGTGTGCATCATTTCATCATTTGCAACAGATATCAAACGATCAGAGAAGAAGGTACCAGTGACTCCAGTTGGTTTCAGACATGGACTGAAGACCCATCATTGTCATTGATCTGACATTTTTCAGGGGGGCTGTGTGTGAGAAGACAAAGTCAGAGACAGTTGCTCCGGACATTTTCCCGAACTCTAATTAATTAAATGTGCGGATAATTCACAACGAATGAGAGGGCGTGTTGATGATGTTTTTAATGCACGGCGGACATGAAACTGCAAGAATACAAAGATCTCAGGATGGAAAAGTAGAGCCACTCGTAGAAGAGGCAGACGAAGATGTCAAGACGATGAGAATCGAGAGCTTTAGAGAAAAACACTGAGCTTTCCGTGCACAGTGGAGTGAGGACGTCACGTCCTGCCTCCTGCATGCTGCTCCACACCTCACCTGAACGCTCTGGAGGAGTTCCTGTTGCTGTTGTCTGACCCGGACAATCTCCTGCTGCGTTCTTCATATGTGAAAGACAAACTCCAAACAGAAACAATTTCCCTGAATTTCCAGAGGTCAAATTGTCTGGTCCTCGGTCTCTCAGTGTGTGATGACCAAACATAGGAGAAGAGACACGGCTTGGACATTATGTAGATTGAGAAATTAATCAAACAGTTGGAACGATGTCATCGTGACATCACTATGAAGTCAGAAAATGATGTCACATTAAGTTTTTCAAACACAATCTAAAGCTTCTATACATTAAACAATCACTTGTCATCATATGGTATAAATGATATCATGATCGGGGTTTAAACAGCCTGTGGGTATACATCAGCCCTGTGATAATGAGAAAATGTGCAAATATTTACTTGGATTTAAATTTGGCTCCGTAACAATCAATCATACAAAATATATCAATATAGCATCTTTCAAATAAAGTGCTTTACCGGTGATTGATAAAACACAGGATATTAAAAACTGAGTTAGAAATGAGTTCAGATTCACATTTAGATTTAGAGACCAAAGCAATCTATAATACAAGAGATGACACTAAAAGATGTTGAGAACATAGAAAAATATAAATAACAACAATAATAGTAAATAATAATAATAAATGAAACACCACATGAAAGCCAGACTAAATAGGTGGTTAGTAACGTTTGGTTTTCTCCTCCACCAGATGGCGCATGTATATTCTCAAACCTTTCAGAATTAGGTGAGTTGGACGTAACATTGGACGGGTTTGGTGGGTTGATGTTGAGTCTCTGACTTGTTGCTGCAGACTCTGTATGTAAACACACAATGACAAACACACACACACACACACACTATGTAAATATGTATCACATGCTGACGCCTGCTGTCACACCACATGTTGATAGACACCAGGGGAAGGTGACTGTCAGTGGCAGCAGCAGCCATGTTTAAAACACTGGGAGTTGTCATCATGAACACATTAATGTCGCCTCCACTGCTTGTGTAGGTGGACTGTCTGTCTCCCTCTCCATAGAAACCAGCAGCTTGATGTGCGACAGCCTGGAAAGAGTGTTAATTTCCTGGAAACCTGAAAAGAAGCAAGAAAGATCATCTGTGCATGATTTGTCTTTTCAAATGTTTCTCTCCAATAAAGATCGAATCATTGAACGACGTCTCAAGCCAGGGCCTCGTGTCTTTAATTAGCTGCTCTCGCAGGTCATGAGGTAGCTCGCTGCTCCCAGAGGAAAACAACTATTCCAGGACCTTAATCCTCTAATAATATCTGCTCTGTGCCCGGTGGAGTGTGGCTCCTGAAAGCTGCTGTTTCCACAAGGTCCCTGTGAGATTCAGCACATGGTGGACCACAGCAGAGATCAGTGATTTCACATGAGAGGCCCTGAAAACGTTCAATGAACAGAGAAGATGTGCAGCGCTGGTGAACAGCCCAGGTTACACGAAATCTGCCTCTCCACGTGGATTCCCTCTTGTGATCCTGCTATTTTAAGACACTCAATCCATATGTAATTATTTGGTAATTATCGCAATCCATGTTCTGACATAAGACGACCAAAACAACAAGCCTCTCTGCAGGGTGAACTGTCTGCAAACTGCAACTTTACTGTTTTCACTTTTTTATGTTGGTCTTTTTCTGAGTGTTTCTGTGCTCAACTTGTATCCTCAATTGTAACCCTGGGACTTGACTAACAAAAGTGATTCAGGAATAAGTGGTTCCAGATCATAATTGCAGCCACTTACAGATTATAATTATGCTGATAACTCCTTTCGGGCTCCTTCGTCTCCAAGCATTGGTAAAAGATTATTGAAACATGTTAAAATAAACATAGTGGACATTAAAGTTTTGTTTATTGACTGCCGGCCATCTTTTGTATTTAAATTAGTTTCAAAGTCACATGTAAATCTTGTAATCTTGTCTTAAACCTCTGTTTAAATTCATTTCAGTTTATGTGAAGCATGTTGTGCTACATTTTATACATGAACCGTGCCAAACAAATTCAGTTTATTATTATTATTCTTAACAAATTTGTAGTTTTGCTGATTTTTACCCTCTTTTACCATTTCACTGGGAAACACCTTTTACCTTAGAGCATAATTGTGGTCATGTAAATTTTCCATTCCACTATTTGCCTTTTGTAAAAAGCAGTCATTTTTGTGATGCATGAAATAATACTTTGACTGTGTCAAAATATTCCTGAATCTTTTGTTCCATTTATCACTATTTTGTTTAAATCATATATTTTTACATTATAGAGAGTTTGTTCCCCCCCCCCCCGTGGATTCAGTGAAAAGCAGTTGTTGTTGTGTTTCTTGAAATAATGATTTGGTTGTGTTTCTTGAAATAATGATTTGGTTGTGTAAAGGGCGCAGCTGACCCACATTTTATATGAACCACATTTCTGCACGGACTCTGTTTACATTTGGCGGTTTTGTTGTCATCTGTCATCGCTGAAGGGGAGAACTCATAAAGCCTTGTCGGAAGTCGGTCACTGCTCCGTTGCATGGAATGAACCGATTCTTGTGGATTCTCTGTGGAAACACGCCACTTCCCGATGAGGGTGGTTCTTCGGATGACAGAGCTTCCCGGCCGTCGCCTGTGAATAGAAGAGCTTTCACAGAATACAGATTTGTGTGTGTTGCAGAACTAGAAGGGCCCAACAGTCCCCTTATGAAAACAGATTTAAATTCACTGGATTCTCTTTTTTGGGGGGGGGGGGGGGGGGGGGGGGTCTGCACCAAACTGTACTCACTCATAAGTATCAGTCCTGTAAACAAGTCTTTTTTCATCAAGATCTATAATTTATTCTCTGAGGAATGTTAGAAATCGCCCTATCTCACAATGTTAAAGAAAGGTAAACCAAAATCCTGGATCTGCTCCCTGAGCTGGATCCAATCCAGATCAGTTTCTCCTTCAGTCATGCTCCACCCCTCCGAAAAATGTTCAAGGAAATTGTATTTTCTTGCATAAGCCTACAAACTAACAAAGAAACAAATGCAGACATAAACATAACCTCCTTGGTGGAGGTAACAATGACCACAGAGCCCTTCCTGTGCAGCCTCACAGTTGTGTCAGATCGTCCCATTTTCTTTATTGATATCAAAGGATGGTGACATGGTCAAAAGTCACTTCAAAGATCCTTTGTTTGACACATTTTCCCGTTTTTTTATTTTCATAAGAAGATTTCTAGAACAGATATCTGTGGTTTTATTTACCAAAAAAACACATTAATGCTCCTCTCTCACTCTATTTGCTAAAATTCACTACCTGACAAACCCTCGGTAAAGGATCGTAGCCTTATTTGTAAAACTTACAAATAAATGCGAATGGCAATGGTCAGTCAGTGCTGAAATGAACAGACAGCCAGATAAACTGTTTCCGTTATAAACTTCCGCCACTGATCTCTGATATTATCTTTGGGAGTCTTGTCCTGTAGCTTAGTAATTTAGCAACAGAAGGGCACTGGTGTTGAGTTTGCAATAAAGTTAAAGCAGCAAAAACAAAAAAAGTATCGGATAGTGCGCCTGGGTCATTGATTGTATATAAAGATGGTCAACATTACACCTTCCCCAAAGGTGAAGCAAAATCCTCTTCGACTATCGCCTCTTAGTGGCTGACTGCAGTAAAAGCCATAAACCCTTCCTCCTCCACGATAGCAGATGGGACATGGGCCAAGCAAAAAAATAAAAGTATGCATTCGATCAATATTTTCTGAAAGATGGTCCCCGTCATTTTAGGTCGTGAATGTTTGTTCAAGTGTTCATGTTTCTGGTAAATTTGGTTTAAAGGCGTTATTTGGTGTTATAAAAGAGGATGAAAGATCATGATTCACAGCTGAGACTGACTCACGATTGCTCTCCAGGATACTGTGGCTTCATTTTTCATTTCATTTTGGGATGAGTAATCTATCTTTATTTATAATCCAACATGCGTTCATGTTCCCTTTTGCCTGGGGCCCCAAAGTCATCCCCAAGACATGGAAATCGTACTTTTCAACATCTACTGCTGCAGTGAGCCTACTGACCACATGATGGCAGTGCAGAGGAGAGCATGTAAACTTGCACAAACACACTCCTACACGCACACACACACATAGTTTGCAACAAAGTCACAAGTGCAGCACCGGAGTGCTCACAACACTGCACAGCACAAGTGTCACCTGCGTTGAATATAATTTCCCTTCATGGCTCTCAGCCCCTCATCGGCCCTGACATCGGATGGTGGCCCAACAGCAGCTGTTTCCATGAGCAGCGGTGAGGGGAATGAGGACACAAGAATGAGAGCGTGATGGAGTAAGAGTGGGAAAAAAAATCTGTGAAAGCGAGACAGGATGAGAGAGAGATGTGGGTGGCTTCTAGCGGAGAGAAGAGATGCTCTACTTCTGGGAGGCAGTGTGGGCGTTTGTTGCCGGTGAGAAGCACAGGGACGAGCTGTGCTGCCTGTGACCCCTCTGTGGAGACTGTAACCGAGGGTAACAGCTGATGCACAACTAGCCCGGACCAGATTCCCAGAGTCCCCGAGGCACGCAGGACTCCCACAAGTCTCAGCTCTTTGAAAACCTCCCTCAGCAGCAAATGGAAGTTAAGAGCTCTCTTGATCGAGAGGAGAGGTCTCAACATGCACATAGACCAGGACAGGATGTTCGAAACACTTGAAATGCCAAGCACGTGGTGCTCCAGCTTGGTGAAGAGGATCCCTTCACTTCATATGATCAACTGTAGCTGTTTGATCAAGGGAAACTTTGTGCGCTGCACCTCTGTTCTATGTTACTGGTTCCTATTGGACACAGTTTAAGGGCCCTTTCACACCATGTTTGGTCCAGATGTTTCTAGTTTAGTCTGAACCAAAGTAACAGGTGTGAGCGGGGCCATCCCAACCAACAGAAGAGGTGGTCTGGGTCTGGATCAAAGTTAACCACGGCTAACCATACTCTTTTGTATAGTTCAGCCTTTCAGACCAATTGTAGGAAGTTGAGACAGTAATAAACAATACAAGAAGAAAAAGAAGTGGAAGCAGCTTGCAGTTGCTTCAGTCTTCACCTCTGACGATTCGACAGTTTGAACGACAAGGACGCTCATTTTATTGATAGTAAAACCATGATGATTTTACAGTGGCAATGAAATGATTAAAGTGAAGCGGTTCATTCATTTTCTCCATTCAAACAGAAAGACGTCTACCAACTGACAACACGTAAACAAACCAATCAATGTCAAGTATAGATGCAGGGTTACGTACGTATGCCATGCACAATGTTTAGTCTGCCTCCTGAAGTACAATGTGAAAGCAAAACAAACCAGATCAAATGTAAACAATGTAACAAAGACATGAAGCCTGGTTCAGATTTTCAGGTGTGAAAACATCCTAAAACCTAAGGACAACAACTCTGAAATGGTCAATAACCTACAATCAGCCACTGGACCATAGACAGTACATAAAGATGGACGACATGATACCCCCCCCCAAAAGTGAAGCTATAGCATCTTGATAGCCGCCTAGTGGCTGGCTGCAGTATAGGTCATAAACTCTTCCTCCTTTATGTTAGCAGCCGGGACATGGACTCAACAAAAAAGTCAAAATAAGCGTCAAATAAATGTTTCTCAAAGAACGCTATTTTTGGCAGTTCCTGTCACACTGATATTCAAGTGCTTATTCTTCCGGTAGGTTTGGTTTTCCATTTCTTATTTGATGCCAAAAACATTGGGTTAAACGAGCGTATCAGCTGGACCTTGTTACCGCAGCTCCACCACTGCACAGACTCTGGCTCCAAATGACGTCATTGGTGCAAGATGGCAACGTATGTATCCGGGATATTTCATTTCTGGATAGTGGGAGGAAATAGAGACGTGTCGTCCATCTTTTCTTTACGGTCTTAGACCCACACTGTGCCCTCCCCACCACCACCACTACCATCATCAACCAGCACGGATTTCCTCTGGTATCTGGCTCCAAGACGTTAGCAGCAGATTTTTTAAGTCGAGCTGGATCAAGACTTTTTTGTGTGTTTTAATAGTTTCAGAGTTGTGGTTTATTATAAGAATATAATCGTCTCATGTGGAGGGGCTAGAACATGTGGCTGGCTGCTGCTCGCTCTAGGTGTGGGAGGGTCAGGATCAAGCGGAGCCTCAGGTCATCAAATGCTCTGAAAACATCACATGAGATCCTCTCGGGGTGACATCAGAGGGGCCTGAGAGGGAGTGCAGCGAGTTTGTCCGTCCCATTATGCCTTTTTTCAGACCTCCTCAAACACATCTGTAAGACTGTGAGGATAAGTTTTTACTCTGCAGATTTTTTTAAACGCCACGGTGGAAAATAAAGTTTGTCACAGCTACGAAAACAAACTTTAGTCTTCTAGCTTCTATGCAAATGGATAAATGTAGAAATTGAGTCCAACCACACTGGCTTTCTATTGGAACAATAAAAGATTGCGCAGACAACATTCATATTTGATTGTTTTTAATCCAATTTAATGTGACCCAGTGATCAGCCCTAGTGTCCCAGACAATCAGATGAGACTAAAACTCCAAAACAAAGACTAAACTACACAACGCACAAAATGCACAAACCAACAGCAAGGCTGCACATTACGCAGTTATTCATTTTTAAGCTCCAATGTGTTGATTTGTTTTTTGTTGTATATTTTGTATTCCTCTCATGGTTTATGGAAACATTGTTGCCGGCTGCCTGTTATTTTCCATCCTCCACATGTCTCTGTGGATGATGGAAGACACCCAAAATATTACATAATTCTATATAATTAATTGTACATGCAGTTGCTTCAACACTGCGTTGTTTTTTTCAGCCACCTGGTGGGCAGAGGAAAAAGAACATTATATGATTAGAACTGTTAGCAGCTAGACTTACTCATCTAACAGACAATAATCAACCTTAGTATTCATTTGTTCTGGCCACCTGATGAATCTAAATCTAATATTACATCCCTTTTTAGGTCTGTTTTGGTCTCCACCAAGTCTGGAGACAAATGCGAATGCTCCTCTTTCTTGTGCAGCTACTTCCCCACAGTGAAAAACATCTGCCTGCTGATGGAAGCAACAGTGATAAGAATGAAGTCCAATGAGCTGGAAGCTGCTACAGCAGAATCAAGTTCACATGAGTCAGCATCAGTTGGGTCTCAAAAGTTAAAGCATCTGGAGAAGCGAGTTCGCTAAATCTCTCTAGCTCATTCTGCATTTTCGATTGAGGCTAGCAGCTCAAGGCTAGGTTAGCTTAGCATAACCTGACTCTCCGACCAAATAGTCGGCAGTTGAGTTAGGGATGTATAGTCACTAGTCAATCTCAAAGTTTTGCAGGGTTTAGCTACAGTTTCTGGGTCGAATGACATGTTCGCTTCGAGGTGCGTGTTCCTACGTTTGGTGGGTGTGTCAGAGGTGTTGTCCAATCAGCAGCGACAGTATATTAACCCAGTCGTATCAAAATGGCAGGGACACAGGGGATTTTAAATGTGGCAGCTGATGGTTGGTGTTCACATCAACTCAAGATGTTAGAAGAGATGTTTGTCGTAATTATTTCATCTCATTTATTGAATAAAATAAGCTAATTGACTTATAGGACATTATATATTTTATATATTAAACACATATTTAAACACATGACATCTCTCAGATTTCTTCCAAAACGGTTGGGTATCACAACAGGATGTTCAACACACGGCCGTTTCTGTTGAAATAAACAATTTGCTACGTTTAGTTCGGGCTCAACAGCCCCAGTGTTGAACCGGGATGAAAAACCATCCATCATGAGTTTGACAAGTTGATTCACATGAGTGTAATAAAGACAGTGGAGTTCTGTCACTCCCACGCCAATTTCATTAATTTGACCACTTTGGTCCATAGACAAGTTTCTGAAATATGTTTCTTACTAACAAGCAGATGAGAGTTGAACTGTCTCAGAGGTTCTGTTCACTCTGTGGTTCACTCTGAGTCTTGATTGACTGATTCTCGTCAGACGTTTTAAAGGAAATTTTAATTTTGCAGCTTTTTGGCTTTTAGCTGTGAGGTAATTATGGTAATTGCCACAGATGGTAAAATGTGTTGCTCACAGGTCAATTTCATAAGTGAACCTCTGCTGATGAATAAGGGAAGCAGACATTTTTTCATAGCTGAGCAGAACACAAGGTCTCATGTCGACTTGGCTCGATCACAAGAATCCATGAAACCATGCACCAGAACACACTGGTATCTGTGTGTCCTCTGGGAGATGAAGAGTCTGATCAACCAAAAATGAAAACAATTGCTCTTCTCTTTCAATTCAAAAACTTCGTAACTTTGACCCTCAGCCTCAACCCATCTGAGTTCAGCGAGTTGATCAGGAATCCAAACACTGGGATTCAATCAATAACTCAAACTGCAGGTGAAGTAGAGCGAGCAAATGTTAATTTTCTGTTATGTGCAGAAAAGCTTTTGATTTTGTAGTCTTTAGTCAAACAGAAAAACCTGAAACTGATTATATAAAGGGCATTTTTGCTTACAATAAAATCTGATGTAAGATTCATGGTCCCCAGGTGATGATTCACAGATTTCTGTGACTCTGTGACCCGCAGCAGGCCAAACGTCACTTCAATCATCAGTTTGGTTTCTGAAAAGGTGTCACAAACCTAATCACTGGAGTCCCCTAAATTTGTTGTTGATATTCATGGTCCTCAGATGATGAATTTGTCAGTTTTCGTGAACTTGTCACCTTTTCTATTGTCCCACAATTTTGGTTAAAAAATCTTAAACTTGTTCAAATGGACTAAGCATAAGGTTTAGAGAACTAACCTCTGGAATTTCATTTAGCTGGATCTGGATATTCATTGTCCCCAGATAATGTTTCTGTGTCATTATGGTGACTTCCTGTTCTTCGGAAGAACCAGAATTTAGGATTGTACAGAAGAAATAAACACCTAACAACAGACAGATGGCAATATATTTTAGAGCCAATTCATGCTCTCCAAAAGATGAACCTTTTCACATAGACACTGTTTTTTCCTGGCACCATCCTCCTAATTCCTATGAATCTTCATGATGTTTGGATATTTTCACATTTAGGTTGTGTCCAGGCAAATTAGGGGAATATTTCCTCAAAATGATGGCATCCAATCGCCAGAGACTCCTCAAACGTCTCTAATCATCCTTTTGTTTACACTACGTCAAATAAACCCAATAATTTCTGCCTTTAAAATCTAATTTTGAATACTGAGGATGCTGTTCATTCCATCCAACACATTCATATCCAGTGGCATGGGGAACATTACATCCTCAAGGGCATTCAAGAGGCTCTGGGCTTTGTTCCATTATGTTTTCTTTCAATGGTGAGAAAAAAACAGACAATTTCACTCCATTTAAATGGGAAACAGAAAGTGATGCAAGTGCCTCCAAAATAGAGATATTTGTTGATTTTATTCATCAGGGCTGAATGAGAGGACTGATCTGCACAAAGGACTATTTACTTGTTAATTTAAACATTTTCAAGATCTTTGGCATCTGAAAAATGTATTAACATGCATAGAATGAGACTTTATTGTTGCTTTTAGCCAAATACATCATAAAAGCTCAAATTACAGTAACTGACGTCATTGTCATTCCATTAATGCATCGAGAAAAAGGCCACGCCGCTCCTGTCCATTAAGACGGAGAACGTTTCATCAAGAGAAATCCACGCAAATGTGATGAAGAAGTAGGACGCACTCAAATGTAGCGAGGAAAAATGCTTTAATAATCCCCGGAGCTTTTGCCTTCTTGATTATTAAATGCAGCCTTCACTGAGGTGACTGAAAAGGCACTCGAAGATAATTTACCGAGGCTCGGGCCCTCTCGCCTCTTAATTGGTCAGCGTCGCTCTCTCGCAGCACTCAGCCGCGAGATGGAAAGCCTCCTCTCAGTTCCCAAGGAAACGAGGCTGATTTCACACTGCAGCAGGTTGTTATGTTTTTAAGCTCCTGCCAATGTAGAGTTCACAGGTTTACACACAGCTAACACACACACACGAATGGAAAAATGTATCAGTATTCATGAGGGAGAATATATGTAAACAATATGCAAACGAGAGATGTGATTGGGTTAAAGGTCAGGGCTATAGACAGACTACAGGCTGCTGTGGTTTTGTGTATTGAATGAAGTTTAACAATGACAGCATTATTAAATTATTCATCATCCATCTGATGACAGGCCTCAGGCTGCAAAATTATCATTGCTGTCCCAAAATCTAACAAGTCAAACACAAGCCTGAAAGAAAAATCAAATCAGAAACACTCTGTGAGGAGAAATCACACTGAGACGACTGCGTCATGTTGACGTGGACACAGGCTGAAAAAGAACAGGATCTGAAGGACTTTATATTAACGACATGATTCTGGGAAAACATCTGTTTACAGCTGCTGTCAGCAAACAACAATGCTTGTGAGTGCAGCTTTGTTTGACACGATTTTCCTGCGTCACAAAGTGCAAGAAAAATGTAAAATTACAGCTCCAAAGATAACATTTCAACCAAGAAAAGTATTCTCTTAGGTTTACAATTAGTAAAGGCATGACATTTACATACAGGTTATTTACTGCGTCCAAAGAGCCTTAATATTTAATATTATTGAGTTTGTGGTAATTTGATTAAATGTAACTTTGTTTATGAATATGTTCCACATGAGCAAAATAAAATGAAATGACATAAACATTTCAAAAGGTTTGATACAGGTAGTGGCACAATTTGAGTGTTTGGTGTCACTGTGATTGTAAAGTTAATTCTATTTTCATTCACATTCACTCATCCTTTTTTGTCTCTTCATGCCTGTCACTTATTGATTCTGATTAACAGTGTAAATGGTGCCCAAACATTGCTATATAACTAAATATCAATGAAGCAGGGAGTTCTGGCTTAGTTCAATTAAATGAAGACATTTGTGGCGATCAATGTCGTATTTTTTTGTAATTTTCACCTACAGTAAAACCTTAAATTCGAACATTATATATCATAGTGTTGAATGAAACTTTTTAAAAAGTGAAAGAGTTCACTGATGGTGCAGAGCATTGATATTATAGATCCTGGTGTATACGATGTTTGCATCTTTTTGAGGTTTATTGGTACAAAGTGCTTAGAGACTCTGTGACCTATGGTGCATATATTTGACAAAAATGGCCTCAGTTTTTTTTACGGAACCTTTTTCTTCAAGCCAGTTGATTGTGGTTAAATTTAAGGGTGTACAATTGAATTAAACTTTATGTAGGTGACAGCTCAGAGGAAACCCTCACTGACACAAGTGGAACACGAAGCCAGACCTCAGCTGTGGCCACAGAGCCAAGCACTGGGCCACCGCGACACCCTGCGGCATCCAGCTGTTAAAGCTGCAGAGATGTAGGCGTTTCAGACAGACAGTCTTTTTTTAATGGGCTGAATTCACCGTGGCTTCACGGAAACCGTCTTTAACCCTGTTCCGGTTGTTGCAGAGACCACTTCTCCATTGTGAAACTCTTCCCCACAACATGATAGAAAGGCTCCGCTGAGTTTGTTGCACCGTGTCTCCAGGACTACCGATTCTCTGATGGGCGAGCCTTTCATAACATGTGACCCTGCACATGTTGTCGAGACAAAAGCACTCCTGTTCACCTGTGGCTGGCTGCATGTGCGGAAACTATTTTCACCCCGAAATAAAAGGGAGTCCAACAAAAGAGATGGATTAACACATCGCTTGTTTTGTTCTTTTCATAGGATTTGACCCTGAGTAAGATGTGGAAAAACACCAGGCTCATTTTTAAATTCATCATGGACGCGTGTGTCCACTGTACATCACCTCATTCAGATTGTTATTGTTATTTTTCAGTGGTCACACTTGATTTGAAGTTACACGTATCACGAAGGGAACAGTGTGCAGCCGGGAGGCAAAGATCAGAAGCAGATAGCTGCAGGATATTTAATCTATATCCTGGAGTCAGGAGGTCGGACTGTGTATATCTCCCTAAAACAAAAGGCCAGCAGTCCAGTGAGGTAAACAAGTCAAATCTAAACAAATCTTGGATAAAACCAAAGTTTTAAAATAAAAAAACAAATCTAATTTTAAAAGAATGCGAGACAAAAACAAAATGACATGAATGTGACGTGAATGTGGATGAGACGGCGAGAGGCTGAGAGCCCACAGCAACCACTCGTTAGGATGAGAGGATCCTCAAAGCTGCGATCATCAACACACTTCACTCTCTGTTATGATGACGACTGACGAACGTGGTTGAGCAACAATTGTTTCCTTCCACCAGCACCAACACTGGCACATCCAGACCTTGATCCGCCAGCTTGGATTTTAAAGAGCGTCAAAGGGGAAAGTGTCCATAGAAAACTTTTCAAACAACTAAAAACGGCAATTAAAATATTTTTTTGATGTAACGTTGTGCAATTCATAATGAATTTCACGGCCAGTCCTTGTCATTGTGTAAAAACTAGATGAAAGCCAGACCATAACAGCATCATCTAACAGCTTTAAAACACCATTCTGGGGTCCATTTTCCAAAACAGTCAGAGTTAACATCAAATATCTCTAAAAAGTCTCCTATTAAAACTGGTCACTCCCACGTGAAAATCCATTCATGCTTTTATTGTCTTGTATCTTTAACATTTGTGAGACGCTGATCAGAGTCGTCAAATCACTTGACCAGATAAAGGGGGGAAAAAATGACTGATTTCCTCCGACAAGGAGATTTTCACTATTTGTTTTTCTTACCCTGAAAACCCACAGGATGGATTATTAATTTAGTGGTAGTGATGGATTTGTCACTTTCTCTAACATTGCCAGAGAAGTGTGTGTAATTAGTGCAGCTTGATTGATTTTAAAAGGGCCCTTGCTGGAGGTATTGTACTGTATTTTATTTATTTATTTAATTAAATAATTGATAGTTAATTAAATATATATATTTTTACGTAAAATATAGACATTAAAGGACATATTTTCTGCCTTGTTTTTTCTGTAAAATGAAAACATAAATGTCAACAATGATTTGCCTTGAAAATTTCATACCAGCCAATATTATCCGTCAACCAATACATTGGTTGGTCTCCAGTTTACATGTTCAACCTTTTCAATACTTTATTGTGTGTGTTTGTGTTTTTGAAGGGATTTTCCTCGTTAGGTTTTCTGTGTTTTCTGTGATTTAGGGTCGAAAAGGGATATATATAAATCATTCTTTTCTTTATAGTGATAAAGAGAAGTTTAAAGTGAAAGCAGATCGAGGTATAACTGAAAATACTTGAACGTGTTTGTTCGTGTTGACCTTCCATTGAGAGAACAATGATGAGCTGTCACATCATTATCTAAAAGCAGCTCACCTGAGTGGGGTCAGCTGCTTGTTGTATAAACACACCTGCATCCACACGCTGCAGCTTCTGCTGAGCAGCGCGGACACACAACCTCCGTCATGGAGGCAAACAAAGGCTCCAAATGTGATTGAGAAACTCAAGTGTGTTTTTTTCATTTCTCTTTTCAGTGGACGTAATTGCAGCTGATTAAGCTCAGCGTGTGCACTGCCAATGTGGAGCTGAACCCTTTTGCTTAAATTTCTCAGTACATGTGTGTGTGCGAACAGCTTCGTGCGGCTAACTATCATCTTTAGCTGGGGCTGAGGTCAGAGGTCAAGCCCTCTCAGTAATCCCTCATTCGCCTCAAGAGGGCAGCTCGGTATATCTGTTCCTCCACGGAGAGGAAACACATGACACATAATTACATGCATGACTTTTTGTTTGTGTCGAGGTGGAAAACAACATTCAGCAACATGAAAATAAACATGAGCAACCGGTTATTCCCAGTCAAAGTCATGTTTTTACAAATGTACTTTATTTTACTATCATAGTTTCATTATCTTAATGATCCGAATTCAAGGTTTTATTCTCCTATTTAGCTTTTGCATAGGGTCTATAAACTCCTTAATAATCACATTCATACTTTTCATCGTTGTTCACCACTTTAAACATCAAGCTGTTGATTTTAAGAAACTGTTCCTTTGGGTACCACAAGGGTTTGTTTTTTTCCAAAGACAAAACGAGGCACCATTGTCCGAATAGATAAAATATTCACTCGTCATTTAACATATTAAAAACTGTTCGTCAAATTAATTTCACATTCAGAAGAAATTTCTATATTTTACGTTTTTTTTGTGTGTTGAGATACAGTCTATGGTTGAGACTTCGAATACATCTGTTCAGAGAATATATATTTTGTAAGTTTTGAGACCATAGACTGTAAATAAAGACGGATGACATGACAGCTCCCAAAATGTCTCGATTGCCCCCCGGTGGCTGGCCGCAGTATAGGTTGTAAATTCCACCTCCATGTTAGCAGATGGGACAAGCACATAACTAAAAAGTAAATAATTTTTTCGAAGATGGTTTCTGTCATTTTAGGTAGCTCTTATGATGTTTGTTCAGGTGTTCATGCTTCTGTTGTTTTTAATGAATTATTTGATGATATATGAACAGGGTGAAACGTCATTATCTACAGCTGAGACTGACTTGTGATTGGTCGATCACGTGACATCATTGGCACAAGATGGCAGCGTTCGTATCCAGGATATCTTGGCCTCATTTCTGGATAGTGTGATATACAGTCTGTGTTTCAAATAGGGAATCAAATCAACAACAGAAGCTCATACATTCATTTTAAAGAAGGGTGTAAGATTAAAGTTTCAGAGTCTGTGTTTAATTTGGCTCTTTAAATGAATTCCCAGATTTTTAATTAAAAAATTGTTTGTGGATCACACTGGCTTACTGTTATTGTGTGTAATCCAGAATTGTGCATCATTTCAGGGGAAACACCAAATTGGGTACAATATGCATGTCTCATCCATTGGTCACCATGACAACCACCATAAGTAATTATCTAAGGACAAGCTGTAGGTGTTGCTGTGTCACGAGTCCATCAGCTCGTGACACTCGGGGATTTCCGACTGGTTCATGCTTGGCCCCGTGTGTACCCTGATCTATTTTTAACCAGCATGTCCGACCCCACGTACAGCCCACATACAGTGTCCTGCTGCTGGATGCAGAGCGCAGACGGCGTGTCCTACATTTCCCTCTCAGATAAACACGTCCTCCTCGGCACACTGTGTGAATTCTTACCAGAAGAGCAGGAGTCTCAGCAGGAGGAGACATTGAGCGTCCCGTGCTCAATGGACATAAAAGCAGTTAGTGGAATCCACTCTCGTCTTACTTGATGTAATGTGTACGCTTTGTCTCGTCTGATGTTTAAGTTAATTCAACTCAGAGTGTGTAGTTTTCATTTTCAGATCTCACAGAAATGAGAGATGAGACGAATGAATGAATGATGAATTCCCAGCATGCATTGCTCGAGAGTTCAAACTCCTTTTTAATTGGAAAAAACAGACATGGTGTCGACATCGCTGTTCAGAGTTCATCCCTGTTTGTCCACAGTGATTCAGCAACTTTTCCTGCATGCTGTATTTTTTTTTTTTTTGCTCCACATATTAAGAGAAAGTAGTTAATCGAGTACTGAGGAAAAAAATCTGTGTTGACCTCAGCAAAGTGCAGAAGAGTTCGTGTTGTCCGACCCAGACTGGTGTCTGTTGGAACAAACATGAGAACGAGTTTCTGTTTAATAAATAATTTGATTAAAGTTTTCCTCGTCATCCTGCGTGTGGCGGTGTCCAACACGACTGCATCATCGTTTTCTTTTGTTGTAAACTGGGCAAATCTGCAGCATTTATTATTTCAGGTTTCGCCTCAATTAGTCATTTCTGTGTTTTCTATTTCTTTCTTTCCTGGTGCAGGTTAAAACTAAATCCTGCAACAGACCAGAGGAAGACGATAACTTGCTGAAATTCAGAATAACTGTCTCCTTACAGCCTCGATCAACCTGCAATTAGGCCTAAATTTCGATGTGAGACATTGTTTATGTCACTCCAGCAATAAATTAAGGCAGTATGCTGAAGATTTAATGAGTTTCTCTGTATGCGGTTTGAGTCAGGTGTGCATGTTTGCTTTTATTTCCGGTTTTGTCAGTTGTCTGTCAACAAAAAGGCCCTTAGCAACAAGTTTACCATTGCATCGTACCTGCAGGATAAACACGATATAAACAACAGGTAGAAAATAGCAGGAGTGCAGGTGGGCGGGTACAAGGTCAGTGTGTGTACATTGCCCAGATTGTGGGTTGTGACACATGTGTGAAGCCCTGTTTCTGTGAACTGCATTCCTTGTGCAGGGAGGCCTCCAGGATAGGGGCTTGCTGCAGTATTCTTGTGCCTGCCTGTTTAATCACATTTAAAGGAGCCGGCAAGCCACGGCCTGGCCCGGCACTCGGTCTGGATCGGACTCGGGAGCTCACATGGCAGGCCATGCTCGCCGCTCACGTCTCCTCAGCACAGGCGCGCCTCCTTTCCTTCTAAATGGTAACACAAACCGCTACCTAAACCCCTCCGTCAGCGCACCGCCCTGCCTCCGCTCCGCCCTCCGTCCACTTCCTCCGCCGTACTCCACTCCATGTCTTTACTCAAGCTTGTTCCCTACTTCGAAAGTAGGTCACTGTTTGCTTTGTATTATTCAGCAACTGGAATGATTGTGCAGTGAGGGTTCTTGACTGTGATCTGGGTGACATGCAGCCGGCCAGTGGTGTGCGGAGCAGAGGAGAGAGGGAGGAGCCCGTCAGGCGGCAACAACACACCCTGACCCGTTGATTAAAACAATGTTTGGCACACACTTGGAAAGCAAAGTAAAACTTCTCTTACACAAAAAAACAAAAATCAGCAACCTCACAGAATGACCCGTCTGCCCACGTCGGGCCGGCAGATTTCATGCCACAGAGGAAATGGATTGATCCATAATTGGGCAGCCATGAGGACACTGATGAATAAATGGGAGCATGAGCAGTGAGTTGAAGAGCGGGAAAGGTCACAGCAA
Source organism: Hippoglossus hippoglossus (assembly GCF_009819705.1). Taxonomy (NCBI): domain Eukaryota; kingdom Metazoa; phylum Chordata; class Actinopteri; order Pleuronectiformes; family Pleuronectidae; genus Hippoglossus; species Hippoglossus hippoglossus. The sequence continues at coordinate 5,196,205 of NC_047158.1, read as the reverse complement.
CGAAAAGGGTCATGAAGTATTTTAACATGAAATGAAGCTTCTGCTGACGCGCACCAGCTTCTAGACCAGATGAACTCGTATCAGGTTCATTTCCTTGTTGCCATAGCCTCCAGTAAGTTGATAAAAAAAACTATCTGGCAGGAGTTTGGTCCGTGTGCGTGCAGGTATATTCAGCATTTTTGTGCCCACTCAGTCTGAAATACTTTCTTCTTTTTTTTTTCTGCTCAAAAGAATCTGTATTCAGTCCACAGGGGCTTTAGCCCAGGCTGGGATCCTACCTGGAAAGAAGAACTGTTGCAAAACTCAAAGGACTTTGGATGATCTGCGATTGATGCACTTTGAGGAATGTTGTTTTGAACCAGCTCCAGCTGAAAATACAGTAGTGACACACACACACACAAACACACAAACACACACAATTAAGATTGGTAGTGGTGATTGAGCTGAAGTGTTGACCTGAATTACTGTTGAATCACACATTTGTCCAGTGATTTGATCAGCCGTCACTCTCATTCTTAAATGACTGTACAAAAACTATTTGGAGGGAAGATTTGGTGGGGACTAATGGTTTTGAGTCACTGATGACAGTCAGCTGAGACGACTCAGATCGAATTTTATTTACATAACCCAATATCACATTTGGCTTCAAGGAGCTGAACAGTCTGCACGGCATATGACACCGTCTATCTTTTTAACCCCACAAATTGGATAAGGGAAAAAAAGGAGAAAAACACTCAGGGAGAGCACCAAAGGACGGATCCGCCTTGTGGGATGAGCAGCAGGCAGATGTGCAATTGTACAATTTAAGAACAGTAGATTAGACACTCAGGACATGGATGGTAAACAATGAAGAAAATGATCTGAGTGATCAGATCAAGTGTTTTGGTTGACCCACTTCCATTTTATAGAATGTAATGTCCCTTATTGCACATGTATAAGTCTACATTTTATTTATTCTATTGCAGTGACATGTCAAACATAAAAGCAGTCTATATGCCCATTATAAATAACAACTTTTTCGCTGGGTCTGAGTATGTAACATTTTAGCATATTTAATTCTTAAATACATTTAGGTAAGTTTTAATTAGGTTAATGTTCACCTCTAAACAGATTCTGCCTTTGAAAACATGGAATCTGTCTGACGAGGAATCGTGTCCTGTAAACGGTCTTGACCCAGCTATGCACTGTTGACACCAGAAGCCCCAAATATCAGCTTTCGCCCCCAGAGGCTAATGTGTCATCAGATGATCGCTGATGTGCGCCGAGATTAACGTAATTTAACGCTACTTCTGTTACACCTACGAGTGTGTCATCTTTCATTCTATTTATCACTATCAATCTCCATACACTCGTCTGTGGTGAAGACTATACTTACTGCTGTGTTTCCAGAGTTATCTTCAATCATGAGGAACTGTAACTGTGATTCTCGGACTCTGATGTTTCTTAACATCTGTTGTTCTTGACAAAGATCTTTGCTTTCATTCATCAGGAAGCCTAAAATTGAACTGGTTGAAACCAGCAGAAACCCTGTGTTTTATTTCTTTCTACATTTCCTCTCGCTCTGCTACTTTTTGTGCTGCTTTGTCGCAATCTAATTTTAAAATTTCCCTTAAGGGGGAGGCTTTTCATTGTGGAAGAAAGATGATATAATAAGTATGAAAAGACAACGTGTGAACAGTGTGACTGACTAACTTCTTACCCAAAAGCCTTATAGCTTCTTTGACTTGTATATTATTGTATAATCAGCCGCAACTTCACTTGATTAACCAAAACCAGAGCTGAAGGGTAAATATGATTTGCTGAAATCAGGTGGCCGGAGACATGGCTCTAAATGAAAGATTAAGCTACTCCCTATCTTCTGCATATGTAAGAAAACAGTTATTTTACTACAGTTTAAATTATGGCATGTGATCTGCCAAAACATCTGCTATTAAAGGTTTATATTTGAATAACTACACATTATTTTATAATTGTTTTGGAGCAAAGCTGGGTTTGATTTTAAAGAACACCAATAATTATCACATATTCCCTAAATTTGCATTTCCGTTGCACCGGATTATGATTCGTTCTCATTTTCCTCTGGCAGAATAAACACCCAATAAAAGATGTGCAGATGATGCTGTACACTGATAAACTCAAATGAATGAGTAATAAATGAGTCAATTTTCTTTTTCCTCTATCGAGAAAGCCAAATGCCTCCCAACGTCAAAGCCTGCAGGTTTCAAATTGATGTGCGGGACCAGAATAAAGGAGACGTACGAGCAGGAATAAGTCATCGCTCCGTTTCCTGCTGCGGGTTCTGATAACCTTTTTCCTTCCTCATTAACAGATGGAGATTATGGATGTTCTCATTTTTTTTTTTTAATCTGTCATGGTTTCATCTCAGCGTGATAAAATCCCATCAAACAGGTTGTCTGGTCGACCGGCCTCGCCGTTCGTAACTCCCTCATTCGTCTTCAGAAACTAATCTTTAGTCATTCAATCTGATAAATCTAGATGTAGTTGACTGCGGGGAAAAGTGCAGCTGTTGATATTTATCCTCCTGCTGCAACATAAAGGAAGATTGCAGAGATGCTTTCTGTTCCGTCTCCCACATCATGTCTGAATTTGTTTTTCATGACTCATAATTAGGAGGAAAGGCCTCACCCGCGGGCGTGGGCGAGAGTAGCTCGTAAATATGTCAGGTGTGTCGTGTTAGTAAGAAAAGCTGACGATCTTCAATTAGCCATTTGAATAACAATGTGCAGCCTCACTGAGGTGTCGAGGGAAATTTATGGTCGACCGAGACTTTAATGATTAAAGTTGCTTACAGGAAACATGAGAAGAATAAAAGATTTAAAACCACATTTAAAGAAATAAACTAATCGTCCTCGGCAGGAAATGGAAAGCACCGGTCATAGTTGCAACGCAACGTCATAGCGCCTCGTTAATGTGATCACCTTCGCCACACTGTCACCACAAGGAAACAGGAGCACAACGTGTGTAAAGGTTTGAAACCATTAGCGAGCATCTGTCACCGTGAGCCACTAATCACACAGCCGAGCGAGTCGGGCAGGTCTGTCAGGCTCAGCGTGGCAGCAGGGACTGAGTGTTTTGACACATCAGGAAAACGTGTGTGTCACAGGAGACATCTTGACATGTCAGAGTTGGAAAAGCACATGCATCTAATTCTAACAGGTGCACGTAGTAATGAAGGTTAGATGCGTTACTGCAGGGCCACAGGGGATAAGACCACATGGATCTGTTATATTTTATAATTATCAATTTTTCATTTATTTACTCTAATGTCGTTTGGGCCATATCTGTAAATGAGAAAAGAGCAACTAATTTATAACCCCTAATCTTAAGATGACCTTTCATGATGAATCTGTTTTTCAAAGTGTGTCATTCTGCCTTTGAAATCTAATTTTAATTTGTAAAGGAAAACTACGTGTTAGATTTGCAGAGCTTTTCGCATCCGTCCCAGTGACCATCCCTGCCAACTCTCAAATGACACTTATATACTGTGTGTTTGTTTTAAAGGTTTTTGGTTCTGCAGAGATTTTGCACGACTCACCATTGCACAATGCACGAGCTGCAGCAATGGACACTATGAGGAAAGTGATGTGTTTTTCTGAATATTAGAACATGTAAACCTTCTCGAGTAATAACACTAATTAAAATCATCAACCTCAATATAAGGATAGGCCATTTCCTTATAAAATGTCCTTTAGTCAATTCTGGACACTGATCTAAGGACTTGCTGCCTCCATTCCGACTCTATGAATGTGTCACCCAAGTTCCATCCAAAAAAAAACAATTTCCCAATGCCACTTACATGATTTGATTTTTTTTTTTTTGTGCCAATAGGTTTTTTCTACTTTCATTGTCCGTTGCTTGCATGGTTTCAATCGTTCACACAACCAGAAGTCCTGACCCAGCAGCCACAGTCAGAGTCTCTCATTCAACTCTGAACATTAAACTGTGACATAAACATCAGAAAAGGGTTTTTATCTCTTCAGAGCTTCAAGTTCAGTGAGGAAAAAGTGGAATTATACCTGATTTGAATCATTAATCTCAGCCACTTTCTAACTGTTTGACAGTTCAAATAGATCAGACAAATCGTAACCCGCTATACTGTAAGATTGGTATGTTTTCTATCCACCTCCATTTTTTTATTTGTGTTCCTTTCTTTAGAAATTGAATAATTGTATTTAAAACAGCACAGAGGAGAGCGTAGCGTCTTTGCATGGTTTCAGTGGGAGCTGCTGCCCACACAGCTGCCTGCCTGTTTCACTGTGTCTCTGTTTCCCGGCTCAGTGCTCAGTTTAGAGCTGCTCCTGTTGTCTGCCTCGTCCTCCACAGGGAGCAACAGAAGAATCCTCCAACGTGTCCTGCAGAGCTGCACAATGAAGGACGTCAAAGAAGCTCTTCGCAGAGGTGGAAGTGAATACAAAAAAAAAAAAATTATATAAATAATCTTCAGGGCTACTGAAAACTCCTTATATGCGATATGGAGTTTTGGAGCCGATACCGACATGTTGTCCAATATATACATATTTTCAAAGGATTTTGCAATGATTCCAAAAATGTAATTATCAAACTCTTATGACAAAGAAATGTAATTGAGGCTTTATATTGGACAGTTTAACCAACAACCCGAAACGCAGATACCAATATGTCTGTGAAACGGGCTGATAAATCGCTCAGGTTCAAATGGGAACTACCTAAAATGATCTTAGATAAAAAAATATTTTGAATGTGTACTTGGATTTTTTTACTTTGGTTCATGTCGTCTCTGCTAACACTGAGGAGGCCAGGTTTACGACCTATACTGCAGCTGGCCACCAGGGGGGGAATGAGAAGTTTTGGCTTTACTTTGTCATCCATCTTTATTTGCTGTGTTTTAATTGAACTCTAATAGATCCTTCTTTTGATTGTCGACAGGAAGGTTAGCAGAGCAGTAAGAACAGGCAAAGGCAACACAACTAATTACAGGCCTATTGTGTAAGGTGATTAATGGCTTCCTGTTTCAATGCTAACTGAAGGTTTAATGTATAAAACATGCTTACACTTTTATTTTGGCCAGCTGCTGTTTCACTGCGTATAGATAAACAAGGAGCCTGTTTTCCTCTTAGCAGAAAATAGTTCATGGGTTTATATTGTGTAGTTGTAGATGCAGCTCAGTGAAATGATCAATATTGGAAGGAGTCATGTCGGTCTTATCGTCTCTGCAGGATCCAGTTTGCTGCAGAAACAAACCCTGCTGACACAGACGAGTCCTCGGGTCAAAACATGGCTGGGTGCCGCACCTGCCGCCCGCCGTCCGCTGTGCGTCCTGAGCGGAGTCCCGAGCTCCGCCCTCGAAAGAGTCTTAACCCTGTGTGACCCCCGACTGCTGCTTTTTATGCCTGACTGCTGATATGCTTACTCAGGGGAGGCCAGAGGATGAACATGGAGAGCTCCGGTTTGTCCTCCCTGCACCGCATCATCACAAACCCACAGGATAGACTTCCAAGTCAAGGCGTCTCCCATTCTCCCTCGGCAAATACTGTAGTTAATAGGCTTCTGAGAGGGGGGGATGGTACCTTTTTCCATGTTTCTCACTATTTCTTTTTCTCACCTGCAATTTTGTATTCAAATCAATTATTGTGATCTAATTCTATGTTTTATTTGTAATTGTAATATAGCCAGCGATAAGATTAGATACGAGGTCAAAGGTCATGGTGACCTCATATCTTACTAAAACTGAATTTGCCGATGTAGGCCTGCAACCGCAGAGCAGTATTTCAACTTGTTATTTCTTTTTCCAGGAAGGAAATGTAAAAGCCTGATCATGTTTACATATTGTGTTACATCACCTGCCTTTGAGCAGCAAAACATCATTTCTCGACAGGTTCTTAGATCCTCTGAAACAACTTCTGAGCACATCACAGGACACAGAAAAAGCTCATTTACAAACCATATTCCTGTTTTATTTCACACTGATTCTCCCCCAATCCGTGCTGTCAGACATGTGAAGACGCTGTAGAACAAACCTGCTGCTGTTGAATGCAGAGATGGTGAGAGCAGGTGTAAGTGAAGCTCGCAAGGGCGCCCTCATCAAATAGAGGATGATTGGCTCAGAGGGGACCGGCGGTGTGTATTTGTGTGAAACTAGGTCGCGTTAACCAGAATACATAAGAGTGACAGCGTGAACTCTCCGTTTGAACTCACCACGGTCAGTGGAGACAATGTTGCCTAGAAACAGAAACTGCTTGTTCCTCAGTTCTCCAAGGTCTCACATTGCTGTTGTTGTAATGACATATTCATCACAACCTCGTCAGTCTGAGCGATTAGAGGCTAATTCTTAAAAGGAAAGAAACACAGACACATAACAGTGACCTGTCGCTCCCCTCCAAAGACGAACATTATGTCATTCAGCCAATTTCGCTCTATTGTCAGAGTCACGGGTTTCTGCCATGATTTCATCTCAATGAGGTGACATAAGTCCGGGTGACGATAACACGGACTGAGAGAACTTTTATCCTTGATTAAGGCGAGTGGGAGCTGTGGACTTGTGAAAGTGAATACGGACGCCATGTTGCGGAGGAACCGTCGTACTCCATTCTTCCTTTACCTCAGCTCCCGTTAAACTAATGATCCAAAGTGCCCCGCGACACATTTAGGTGGCTTGTTAAGATTTCCAGGACATGGAGGGATTTACTTTGTAATCCTCCCATCAGCTGGTCAGAGCCCGTCGACTATTTTTGCCCTACTGATACTACAACGCACTATTCGTGTGGTGTTTGTAATCGTGGGGGAGCACTTCTGCAGGAACACACGCTGCACGATGTGGGTTATCATTCGTAGTTTAAGGGTATTTTAGAAAGATGCAGTGATTTCATGACACAACACAAATGAAGAAATACATATATATATTATTTTTGATTCAATTCATTGATGATCAGGAAAAAAAAAAAACTGCTTTGATAAATGACAATCAAGTCTGAAGCTTCTAAAATGTGCAGGTTTGCAAATCAAAGGCTTTTGGACGACAACATTGGTGACATGTTCTCATCTGAAGAAGTCCATTTGGATCCTCTGGCTTCGGTCGATACTGACGTCACGTCCTCAAAAAGGTCACAAAAGTCGGAGTAGCTCAATTTTCCGAGCGACAGTTTGGCTGTAATCACAGTGCTGCAGGAGGGAGATTATAAAGGGCAGAGAGAAAAGGCTGGCAGCGAGAGATGCAAAATGAGATGCAGCTCGGTACATTTTGTTAAGATGCTTTTATAACCAATTATCAACCTCATTTTTGGCTTTAGTCGAATTATATTCAGTATTATATTGAAATTAAATAAGGAAAGATGACACTCATTCTGTCTAATAGAAAAACCGTAGATATTTACTGCATCATTTTTATCCATTTTGCCCCAATTTCAGCCTGATTTTGTAATAGAGTTAATCAGTATTATCTAACCAGTGGGTGTTGAAGGGATAAAATCCTACAGTTTGAACTTGATTTATGACGTGAGAGTACTAAGAGTTGTCTGTTAGTTAGCAGGATTACAGGATTCTAAAACATGAATAACCATAGAACTTGGTGGAAGGGTGTGGTGTGGGTCAGCAAAGAACTCATACAATTTTGGTCTGGATCTTGATCAGGGTGTGGGTCCAGGATTTATTTTTCTCTTTCCTTAACATTGCAACGTTTTTCTTCATTTTCTACATTTCCTCAAATAAAATGACAGGGTCTGAAATTTATGAGTGTGTTCAATTTGGTGCAGCTTGGTTGCATTTTAGGAGGGCAGGGGTTTGAGCTCTGGTGATTGACAGAAGTTTATATTAGTGATTTTAATAAACCTCTTTAACACCAAATTTAGCAGGTATATACGTTTTTTTAAACACAGGTGAACCTGCTAAAAAAAAGGGGGATTGTCTCATTTCCCATTGCCACTAGACGAGTTTGCCGTTGTGTGTTTTCCCCCGGTGCGTCATGTTTGACATTATGAACATAACAACAACTGAGGCGCTCTCTTACCTCACTGTCCTTTGCAAATTAGCACATTCACCTGAGTGTCACGTTTCCATCACTGCCGACTAAATCCTGTGTCCAGCAGAGTCATTTGACCCAGGAGTAGATGAAGATTGTATTCATTCCCATTCCAGACAAAAGCTAGATGTCAGTGTGTTAGTGGGTTCTTTGACCGGTGGAAAAGGAGCTTTGTTTTGCTGTGTCCAGGGTTTCACCTCTTGCCCAGTGTCAGTGCAGGTAATGGACGGATGGATGGATTATTTTACTTTGTATGTGCCTCTGTGTAAATGAGGAAATAAAGGTTGCATGACAAGCCACAGATGTAACTTTACAGAGACTGAAAATCAGCACAGAGATAAACAATCAGCGTTTTGAAGACTTCATTCTCAGACTATTAACATTACGTCTGGTTCATATAATCCAGTTGAGCCCTGTTTTTTACACACTGGCTCCGTAGCAGCTAAATGTTCGTTAGTTGTTGGCACTTTGACATTAGCGCCATGTGTGAGTCACTTGGCCCGAAGGCTGCCTGGCGAGCCGCCATGGGGCTTCCGTGACAACACCAGACAGCCGGAGGAGGAACACCCCCCACCCTAACCCCCAAAAACCCCACTTTCACTTGTACAATAACACACACATATCTCAACGTCCAGCTCCTCCAACTCCCCCCCCCCCGTCTCTGGAGCCTCGGCTGGCTCTGCAGATGCCTGCCTTGGCTCGGCTCTGGCCGCCTGAAGGCAGGAGGACGGTACCGCCGGGGCAGCAGCTGCTGTTGCCATACCAACACTTGCACACCGGAAATAACAGACGGACCAGGAGACACTGTGTGCTTCATCCATTCATACACACAAAACAGTGCATCACATCAGAGAATTCACTTCTTAACCTATTCAATCAAAGAAACCTGGTTGTGAGTAGATGCTCGTAAATATGATCCGATTATGACAAACAATCTTAAGTGACTTGGCTCGCTCTCACATTTATCCAGGTCCTGGGGCATGGAAACTTCTTTCACCTTCAGCACGAGAAGGATTTGGTGTGCAGCCAACAGATGGATTATTGCGAGCATGCAAACACATTGAACATTCACACTTGCCTCATTTCAGTAAGACTCCTCTGAATGTGAGTGGTCAACAGGCCTGTTAAACATTAGAGAAGCTGTGGCCGGGGAGGATCCTGTGGAGCGTGATGACCCGAGGAAATCAGTGCACAGGCCAACAGGGAAATGAAGCAGCAGAGGTTCTGATGAATTATGGCCGTTTGTTTGTTCATCTGCATGATTATGCAAAATCCACTGACCATATATCCAGTAAACTTGGCGAGAGGATGGGACCGTGGGCCAAGAAAGTCGCATTAATTTCGGTGCAAACACGGACAAAAGGACAAATCCATTGTTTTTTCACGTGCATTAACATTGTTAGGGTAGATATTTTTTTTTTTTACCTTTAATTCCTAGGATCAGGCACATTTAGAGGTGTGATATCCATGAGTGTGTGCAATTTGGTGGAGCTTAGTTGAATTTAAGGGGAATGTTGGGGCTTGGCGGAGTTATGAGCTCTACTGAGTGACTTTCAAGATTCAAATCAAACGATCTTTGTCTGTTTGACTGATCCTGTTGATCTACATTTTTTAGAATGATCTTTCACTGCACTGTTCCGACCATATCCTCTGTTTGAATAAGAAATCGGTAGATAATGAGACCATGGTTGTTTTGTTTGAGTTGCTCTTTGTTCCCCTCAAAGTTATTTTACTAGTGGCTGCTTTTGAGCCCCTGAGCTGGTTTGCATAAATGGCTGAACGTTCCCTGTGTTGACAGTCAACATTTTTCAAACAAGATTTGCATCACCTGAGCTGAGTCAGACACGTGGCAAAAAACGTTTTGGATAGAAGATACAGACACCTGAATGTGTCATTCCACAGCCATGCACACTGATCTGCTGCTGTGACTGAGGCTTTCAGGTTTCAGGCTCTCCTGCACATTTTGGAACACGGCAGTAGGGATTTTCTCCTGTTCAGAGACAACAGCGACAACAGCATTAACGGCGATGTTAGGAAATAAGGCCTAGCACACGTCCAGAAGGTGGAGGACAAGGTCGAGGTCAGGGTTCTGTGCAGGTCATGTAGTGTTATTATTATTATTATTATTATTATTATTATTATTATTATTATTAATCCCTGTGTGTCTCAAATGACCTTCATGGGGGAAAAGAATGTTTAATGCAGCCAGTTTTAGCTGCATTGGGCGCACTGATAACAAAAGATGAGACAAAAATCAAGTCCCTAAGGTGAGAGTCCTAAACAAGTCATTAAGCATCCTTTACCTCAATCTCTGAGCCAATCAGCTATCGTCTGATGACAATTTAGCCTTTGGGACCAATATTTTGGGACTTCCAGTGTAGACAGCAAATAGAACACTCCTTCCATTCGCCTTACACTGTTTGTAGTCTGACTAGTTACACACAAAACACAAACAGTGACACTTAGCTGTTTAAGGTCTGTGATCTTTATTAACTGCTATCTGGATATGAAACGTAGATAACTTCAAAAGTCTTCCACCGTTTTTCCTCTACACACGGACCTGTAGGCGGCTGAAGCCTGCTCAAACGTGATTGGTCAAACTTGGGTCCACCCACAGATTCTGTACAGTATATATATATACACTCACCCTATAAAATGCCGCTTTTATTGCTGAAGCATTAACATACCTGCAGCAAAAGTTAACTGCGGCGGTTGATCACACTCGTTCAGTCACCCAGCGATCCCTCAACTCAACACCAGTAACTTCAATCAGCTGAACGCTGGACTGGGAGCGAGCAGAGGTGGTTTAATGAGGCGCTCTGCTGGGTCCAGATTGTTTACGCTCTATGTCATGGAAAGATGAGAGGGCTAAATTGAAATGGTCTGCTGTGGCGTGTGGACTCGCACACTGCCTGTTTTCTTCTTCCACTTTCTGACTCACTGCGAGACGCATCAACATGGAAACACACAGGCCCCGAAACATCTTCTACTGCACAACAGGTTTTTTATTGTCTGTGTGACGGGGAGAGAGAATCGGAGAAGGAGTGTAAAGAAGAGAAATTAGAGAAAAAAAGAGATGGAACAGAGTGCATGTTCTTGAAAACGTGTCTTTCCACGCTGACAGCATGTGACTCCTCCAAGTCTGTGAGCAGACGTGTGTGTGTGTGTGTGTGTGTGTCTGAGTAGGTCTCGCTGGGCAGCCTCAGCTCAGAACCTGGAGCGGGATGATCACAAAGTCGGGGGTTTGAGTCCCTAATTCTTCCAGTTTGCAGGTCAGAGTGTCCATGGGCAAGATACTGAAGCAGCCAGCAGAGTGTGTGTGTGTGTGTGTGTGTGTGTGTGTGTAATATAAATGCAGTCTATTTGTCAACTTCACCAGAACCTTTGGTTTGCAGAATACAACAAACAAAGAACAACAAACCAAGAAATAAAGGAAAATACAAGTTTTTAATGAATCCTCTTTTTAGGGGTTATAATCAAGTTGTTTTATGTATCTATATATATATATCAAATTCATTTATTGATTTTGTGGTCTTTTAAAGTCCCTGCATGTGTCAACAACATACTGAGAGACAACATTTTAAACTTTGACAGCTTACAGGTGATTGGCTGAAGGTGAATGTGTCAGGTTGTGATTGGATATGAAGAGAGAACGCGCTGGTGAAGCTTCTAGATGGTGGAAACTGGGATACTCAGGAGGAGTTCCAGAGTGAACTTGCACTAAAGCTTCTTTTCTACTGGTCAAATAACCCACTAACATCCACTGACATCTGGCTTTTGTCTGCAATGGGAATGGATGCAATCAACATATACTCCCCGGTCAAGTGACTCTGCTAGACACAGGTTTATTAATGTAGATATGACCCCAGAGTGAATGCGCTAATTTGGCAAGACAGCGAGGTGAGAGAGCGCCTCAGTTTTTGCTGCATTTGTGACGTCGAACATGATGCACAGGGGGAAAACAACAACAGGCGAACTCCACTACCGTCAATGGGAAAGGAGTCAATTTCCTTCTTTGGTGGGATTAAAAAACCTGCATATACCTGCTAATTTCCGCTTAAAAGAGGTTTGTCTGAAATAGTTTTTGTTAGTTTCAAAAGTTTCATTAATTTATAGGAGGAGATTTACTGAAGTTAATGTTTTGGTGTTGACGATACATGAAAAGTCGGGATCACCAAAGTTGGTAGGATTCATCCTCTGGAAACCCTGAATGTCTGTATACAATGTCATGTCAGTACATACAGAAGATGTAAAGACATTTCAGAGCAGTGAACCATCTGCCGCTAACATGGATCAACACCCACAGCGTCCACATACTTTAGGCCATAATTCTAGCCTAAGGTGTGGCGTCATGTATGAAAGCAGGATTTATTGTTTCCCCTCGAACATATTCAGTTTTGTTCCGTCATGTCCTCTCTGACAATGTTCCTTTTCTCAAGCCCGAATGCTCCAAGTCCTGCAAAGTGCTGCGAAGAGATTACTGTGAGATTAACAACTGCAACAGCCGGGGCGAATGGAAGCCCAAACAAACACGTTGTTCCCCCTCGGCTCTCAGCATTAATTACCAAAAATGCCAAATAGGACAAAGCCCTCTCTCCACTGTGCCGCGGAAAAGTATCCAACAGGAAACACAGTAGGCTACTCGCTCTCGTCAGAGCTGCCAAATCATTGATTCCTGTATGGCTTTGCAGCACTCTGGCAAACTGAATAATCACTTGAATGGAAGAAAATTGTTCCCACATCATTTTGCCTGCTGCAACACAAGACTCAGAAGATCTGAGTTTGGTTTTAGCAGCACGTTGCTCTTGAAACGAGCGCACTTTGAGACAAATGTGCTGAAAACTAAATATTCCTCCAATTACCAGTATATTTTATTTGAAGAGATTTTATTTACAGGTATTTCCTTTTTTTTTTAATCTAATTTTTGGCTCATTCCTTCATCTGCATCTTAAACAGTGAAGAAACCCAGCAGAGCACCCATCCGTCCCTCTCCCCTCCTCCCTCTATAAATGGACAAGCAGCACATCCAGAAATAACCGTATCAGCCACTTGGCTTCACCTGCAGCCCTCTCTCTGTGTGTGTGTGTGTGTGTGTGTGTGTGTGTGTGTGTGGGCATCCGAGTGTGTGGCGGCGAGCGGAGGGATGTGAGTGCTTAATGCAGTGAGTGGGACGTGCAGATGAGCAACCCTACGCCTCGACATCTCTCACCTGGCGGCGAATGGAGATGATGAGCAGGTAGGTGGAGAGTCCGCTGGAAAAATCTCTGAGCTGGAAGCAGTGACCGTGTCTCTGCAGAAAAGCCTGAAGTCGAGCTGGAAAACACAGAGAGAGACTGTTTCCATTTGTCATTTGGCAGAATGTGGTTTGAAGTCATTATCCGACCATATACCATAAGCATGTGTCACTTTGTTTGGTTCAGTGGGAAAAAGGAAGGATTTGGGCCCCTGAAGTGAGCTGGAATCACAAGAGTGTTGCTCTAATTTAAAGCCATATGATGCTTTAATTGAAAAACCAAGCAGATTATATTCTTTTCTTTTTTTTCTTTAGCAAGAAAACAAGAAGCTGGGTTTTATATCCAGCGCAATTCAATTTTGTTAAATTATCCCCCAGTTCTGTCTCCTGCAAATACTCTCACTGCAATAAATGCATTCATTGTTCATCTTTTCTATCTGTCAGATGGTGTATTTTTTTCTATCTCCTGTCTTTTCTAATCTCACATAGAATGCACCCTTTGGAAAAAAGTCAGATCTCTTTTCCAAAATAGGTCTGAGACTTGCACAGTGTGCATCATGTCTGGTTATTATGGAGTTTTCTTTCTCTTCAAACAGCTTCTGATGGAAGCGTCTGAGAGGAGATTCCGTCCCGTCCCGTCCCGTCCTGACTGAAACAGCGTGTGCCGGGACGGTGGAGTAGTTTCAGACTCAGGGCGCTGCTGTTCCAAAGCGAGGGATAACCGCCCGAGTCAATGTAATTGCTTCGCTAAGTGTTACGTAACATGAATGGTTTTGTTGCAGAATCAGGCTTAGAGCCTCAGTGCTGCTGGATTATTCCACTATATTTCGTCAAGCTTATTCATTTCCACTCCTCCCTCTCTTATCCCAGTTCTCGAAAAATAGAAAATTTGGTGTCCGACATCGTTTGATCTGTTTATTGCAGCAGGTCAGGGGTTGTGCTTTGGGACGATATATTTCTCACACAGCTCTTATTACTTATGCCTGGACAGAATACCTGCAATGAGACCTTTGTAAAACTAAGACAAAGGAGCTTTAGTTTGATTTTTTTCTGTGTTTACTTTGTGTAGTTTTGGTCTGTGGGGTTGTTTTTCCTGGCGTGGCTGCAGAAATCTTCCTGCCACAACAACAACACACTGTATTGGACCACTCTGTTTCTCCATGTTTTGTTGCAACAGTTTGGGGGAAGGCCTCTGCCTGTTTGAACATGACTCTGCCCCTGTGCACAAACACATGAGTGAAATACCAAAACAACACTCACTATCATAATAAACCCAGTAACTGAAACTAAAAGCAACTTTCCACTAATAATCACTCTGTTTGACATTTCTAGGACGTGTTTCGTTTGATTATCTTTGTATGTTTGGTGTTTGTTTTTTTAAGCTTAGACTCTTGATACATTTTCATGTCATATGAATCTTTTTTATTGAAAGTGATGCTGGTTTATTGGGCTACCAGGACGAAAAAAGCAATGCGTTAAAAATGTTTAATTTGATCCTGAAAGACGTTTACACTCTTTGCACTGACCTAAATGTTGTGCAAATAACACTGTTGTTGTTTGTGTGTGTGTCAATGTGCCAATGCATCACCCTCATTGGAGCAGCTCAGAGCATTTTTCTGTCACGCAGCCGACTGTGCAGAAAAAAAGATTCCTTGGATAAAAGAAAATTAGAGCCAATTAAGCCGAAGGTAGATTTTTAGAAAAAGCATTTTTGTCATGTGTAAACAGTGAGGTGTGTGTAATGTCGGCTGTATGTGTCGTTTAGGTGGAGACATGTGCGCAGAGACAGTTGTGTTTGTGTGCAGGTTTTTACACATGGTCTGAATAAAACAATAGTCTGAATAAAACACTGTCCTGTAAACAGCGTCCATTGATGACATTAACCTGAATAAGGTCATACACAGAATCAGCAATAAGTTGCATTATGTAGACAAGTATACGTCTTAGTCACATGGTAACGTCCTATTGGGGTTTAACAGCACTTCGTGACATCGACATACGACAGTGAACTGCTTGACGACACATGTCCTGGGTGTGAACATGATGGGAATAAAAGAGTTGAAGCTTTTGCTAAATAAGAAAGAAATCACCCTAAGTGATATACGGTAGCATCGTACATTAAACTGTTTCAGGTTGGAGTTTAAAACTGGGAAAATAACGTCAGACTTAATGGTCTAGTGGACACAATGACGTGGGACATAATTAGGCTACGCTCTCTTACATAAACAGGAAAATTAATATCTATGGAAAATTTTAGCAACTTGTGTAAACACCTTAATCAAAATTTTTGCAACTTTTGGTTTTCATGTGTCCAGGTTTCTAGATATCCGACTCTGAAAGCTGTAAGAACATCCCAACACAATGGAGGTAAAGGGAAGATATTTTTTTCTACTGAACATGCTGCCCTACATATTCACAAACAGTACTTTCCATTGGCAGATGTTTGTCTCCTGTGTAAACAACTATGCCGAGGAAGACTAATTAGTGAGCAAGCTCACACTTCTCAGAATGAGAGAGCTTTTTGTTCACTCAAGCTGCAGTTGGCTAAAAGAATAGTCTAGTTTTCTTAAAAAACACAGCTCCTAATGTTCCCTAAAAGCTCTGACAATGATATTGGGCGAAGCTTTTAGCGATATTAGCAGATGAAAACTCTTGGATAACATACCGCTAAACTTTCTTGTAACCTTCGCTATAGCAAATGTGAACATGAGCACAGGAAAATGATCGCAGCTGATCTTTATCTGGCGAGGACGTGATCTTTTATCGCTTTCTTGTAGGACTTTAAAAGGCCAAGCCACCTTAAAAAATGTCCTTTATCCGCACAATTAACATGAAACAAATATGAAGGACTACCACCGACACTGAGGAGCAGTTACCTCCACACACAACTCCTTGTCTACTGTCACAGTTTGAAATCAAATTTTTTAAGTGTGGTTCAATTTCTTTGAATTTGTCTTTATGTAACCTTGACTAACCCTGTTTCAGTGATCCCGGGTCACTCTGCTCCGTTCAGCTGAGCACTCTGATACAACACATGTTTTGTTCTGTTTGTACGTCACAGTTCTCTCTTTTTTTTTTCTTCATAGCTTTTTTTTTGGTCACAGTGAAAAACACTTTGCTCTCGTACTAAACAAAAGCCCCATAGCTGCAGACGGTAGAATGCTCATCAGTTCATCCGTTCACCTGCAGCTGTTTGGGATCGGTCCAACCCATCGATACATGAACTCTGACCTTTATCTGTCTTCAGCGCAGCTTCCTTTGTTCACGATATTCTTTAAATAGCCGCAGTGTCTCACATGAGTCAATCAAAACCTGAAACTCCTCAGAGTCTCATCATCCTATGAATCTGATCGTCATCTCGAGAAAGGTCAACTCACTTTAACATTTTTGCCATATATTTCTATTCAATAATAATAATAAACTTTATTGATTTAGCACAATTCATATATAAAATGCGACACAAAGTAAAAACCAATAAAAAGAAGGTAAAAATTTTATAAAATCGGTTGGAAACAGCCGGTAAGAAAATATTATCAACTACCACATGATAAAAGTGAATCATGAGAAAAGACCAGACTCCAAATGTAAAGGCACAATTGCTTTAATTCAAGTAATAAACTATTAAAATTATAAGAATAATAGCAACATTAATAATAATGATGGTAAGAAAAATAAAGACTTTCTTTATAGCACCTTTCAGAACAATTACAAGCTGCTTTACAAGTTAAAAAACGAAGAATAGAAGGCATACAATAGGAAACAATTAAAAGCTATTTGAAGACCACACAACATGATTCAACATTTGGGCAGAAATATTAGAATAAAAATGTGACATATTATTTAAATATTTAACAAAAATACTCTAAACAACATTCAGTGATTCTGAGCCTGATCACATTAGAAAATAGCTTAAAACTAATAATGGGAAGATTTAACTGTTTTACTGATATTTCTCATTTGGCTGATATTAGGAGAAGAGTTGAATCAGTACAAGTTGATATTCAGGCGGACTAGTATGATATTCACCGTAGATCAATGAGTCACACGTTTGTTGATCATTTATAATGAAAAAATGATAAAAATAAGAATCACGAAAAACTGTGTGAGAGAAAAGAACAAGAGGCTGACGACATGTGGACTAAAACAAACATGTAGGAGAATGAACTATGAATATGTGAGACAACAGAGAGGCAAAGACGGATCATGTAAAATGATAATGTCTTTGAAAGGTTCCTCGTTCTTTTACCAATGAGCATCAGATTCTTTCCTTGACTCTTTCCACATGTGCTGATGTCTCAGTGTCCACTCCCAGTGTATTTGTCTCCATGAAACTCATTAATTTATTTTTATTTTCCTCCTCCCTGTCCTCTAATTTGGATCCGTATCTGTTTTAATTCAGCTTTTACGCAGGATGTGAGAATAAAAGCATTATTGTGCTGTGGAGAATTATAATGATCTGTAGAAAATCTATCTACAAACCAAAGATTGTTTTTTTGTGTCCAGTTGAGATCTGGTACTTTATTGTAAAATGTGCTGAAGTGTCACTGGTAGAAGAACAGTGTTTTTGTCCAGTGATGTGTTTTTATCTTATGTAACACAATATTGAATGGTTACCTGTTTTATGATGACAAAAGGAAACGATATATTCACAAAAGTTGAATTTTCAGATCTTGCAGAAAGATAGTTGTTATTTAGATTTAAGTGAAATGGTTATTTGGAGAAGGTCCTTTATTAAAGAATTGTGGTTCGCAACTTTTATCTTTCTCCTGCCCTTACATTTTTATTAATAGTTTAATAGTTCAGTTTATTCTTAGTTATTTGAGCATAAGCTCTGGATTGTGAAAAAAAACATTTAACCATGACCACCACACAACCATGCCACGTTCAAAGTCACTTAAATCCCCTTTCTTCCCCATTCTGATGCTCGGTTTGAACTTCAGCAAGTCGTCTTCACCACGTCTAGATGCCTAAATGCATTGAGTTGCTGCCATGTGATTGGCTGATTAGCTATTTGTGTTAACAAGCAATTGAACAGGTGTGCCTAATAAAGTGGCCGGTGAGTGTATATAGTAATGGTATAATATGTTTTGTCAGGATATGAAGTATGGTTCTCTATATAAAAGAATCTGACATGTGGGTTTGTTCAGTCTTTGTGGAGGAAGGTGCTCCACTGAATGTTGTCCTATTCCTACCTCTACCGAGGAGGCTGTGTTTCCACCCCTGTTTGTTTGTTTGTTTGTTTGTTTGTTTGTGAGCAGGATTACACCAAAAACATCAAAATAGATTACTACAAAACCTCGTGGAGGGATGTGGTGTGTGGAATTTGGTGCAGATCCATCGGGGACTGGTATGTGCTATCTGAGTACCGTTCTAATTTATCTGAGCTCAGTATGACGTCAAATACCCTGATTAGATTTGCACCCAACTAGGTGGAAGGAAGCAGCATGGACCAGGGAAGAAACCACAACATTTTTGTGGATCCGTTTGAAGGTGTGGCATCCAGGACATTTTCTCAAATTTCTTAGGAAATACTGTATGAATCTCATTGTTCGGTCTTGGCAGAGATAGACGCTCTACTGAGTGTTTTTGTGTATGTGATACCAGAAGATGCTTTAGTCTGTTTGTTTTAGGTTTTATATACAGTCACATCTTATTATACTTTTTGGTGATGGGTCTAAAATATGTGGACTACAAGTAAAAACAGAGAATGGATTGAGACAGTGAATTACAAACACCAGCGTGAAGCTGCTGGAGAGTGTCATGAAGATGCAAAATGTCAAAGGCAAAATTCTAAATAGAGCAGTGTCATGGCTTGAAAGACAAGATCTGCTGTGACATTTTCCTAGGCATGGGGACAGTTTCAGATAAAGCAGTTTGTCCTAGTTTGGTTTGCATCCATGTCTACACAATCCTGTCCTTTCATTGGCCTTTTGTTATATCCTGCACATCCTCATGCAACTCGTTTTTTCCTCAGCTTGTCATTCTTGTCGCGTATGGGGCCTATTTTGTGTGTGTGTGTGTGTGTGTGTGTGTGTGTGTGTGTGTGTGTGTGTGTGTGTGTGTGTGTGTGTGTGTGTGTGTGTGTGTGTGTGTGTGTGTGTGTGTGTGTGTGTGTGTGTGTGTGTGTGTGTGTAAAATAAGTGTTTCTGATGACACAGACTCATTAATCATTGAAAACGAGGAAACGGGCAGAGTGTAGCCAGGATTTATAACTATGACTCAGCCACTACTGTTCTCAACAGCATGAGTTTGCATGTGCCAGGGCCTGCAAAGATAGAACGGCAGCCTGACAACAACTACTGGCTGAAAGTAGGTCAAGTTTAGATTCACGTCATGCTTCGCTGTGGCACTACACTGTTTGCACCTCATTGCTCATTTACAGATTTACAGCGGAGGCCATGTTTCTAACAAAGAGAAATAGTACAGTCTCTGTTTGAAATGTGTGATACCAGTGGTGTTGGAGGAACTTACATATGCAGGATTGCAACATATCTCGCATGACAGAATTTACCAGAAATCTACGCATTCCATCTATCGCTCTATCTTTCATACCATCTATCATTCCATTTTTTGTTCCATCAATCATTCCATCTATTGTTCCATCAATCATTCCATCAATCATTCCATCAATCATTTTATCTATTGTTCCATCTATCATTCTATCTTTTGTTCTATCTATGATCCAAACACATAAAAATATGTATTTTACCCACAGTAATAAATTACTAAATAAAGTTGCAAATGTTCTTGTGGGAATGAAAAAAACATTCCTTTTTTTTCAAAAATTATTGCCACCATTAATCGATTATCAAAACAGTTACAGATTGTTTTTGTCGACTAGCTCATTGACTGATTAATCGTTTCAGCTCTTCAGTAAATTTGACGACAATACAGATATATTCTCTCTTTTTAGAGTTGCTTCTGTTTACGTTGTATTGTTATACTTATTTATTACCTGTATGTATTTCACTATTTCCTTTTCGCTGCTGTAACACAGCCACTGTCCCCATCGTGGGACAAATAAACATCTACCTGCTGATTCCACAACCATCTGTCTGTCCGTCTTGATGTGTGTGGTTTGCATATCTCACACACTGTTCATCTTATCAGCTTCACACCTTGCATGTGGACTGTGGATTCCCAGAGGAAGTGCACTACCAAGTTTGTGAACACGGGCTGTACAAATACAATTTGATTGATAGTTTATTGATAATACCGCTACGACAAATACTAATACATATATTATCTTAACTTTAGCATCTTTAATTGATCAGAAACGGATATTTCCTCCACTACCTGAAGGCAGCATGTTCCGTGCGGCCGCTCAGACCTATGAAGCTCCTTTTTCGCTAAGTTCCGTGAACGCGTCTCCCGCAGCGCCCCCCCCCTCCGCCCTCTCGCTGCCGTGACGTCAGCGGCGTCCGTCTCCGCACATGGAGGCTGGAGCCCCGCCGCGCTGCCTCCGCCCTCCCGCCGCAGATACCCGCCCGTCAGCAGCGCCCCGGCCCCACACAGCAGCCAGCCGCTCTCCGTCCTGCAGCACCGCGGAGCTCCGTCTGCTCACCGCCGGCTCGCCTCTCTTCTCACCGCGCCCCCCCACCCCCCACCACTCTCCCAGCAGCGAGGGCGGTCGCGTCTCTCTCTCTCTCTCTCTCTCCGAGGCGGGGAGCGTCCGAGTCTTCGCGAGCGTTCTTCTCCATCTTGCCCTTCGAGACATATGGAGAAAATGGCCAGACCTCTCCCCGTCCACCCGGCGTTCCTGCCGCCGACCCACGGCGTGCTGAAGTCCCTGCTGGAGAACCCGCTCAAGCTGCCGTTCCACCATGAAGAAGGTGCGTGTGTTTTGTTTTTCTCCCGGGCTGACGCTTGACCTGACTCGGCTTCTCTGCGCCGCTTCCTCCGCGGACAGGTAACGCGCGGTGACGGGTGAACTGAAGCAACAGGCTGTGGCTCCTCTTCACACTCTACGATCTTTGTGGAAGACGAAACAATGTAATTGTTATTGGTGTGAAGGCGGCAGAGATGAGATAAAAAGACAGATGCCGCTTGTCTCTGTTTACCGTGCTCCACTGACAGCTGGACGTGAACTTCAGCTCAAGCTAACGAGCTATTTTAGCTCCTTCTTATCAAATTAGCATCGTGCACGGCGGTTTTCATGCGTGATTATTGTGACTGCGCTGTTTTTAACTGCCAGGTGCGTTTCTAACCTTTTAAAGCCTCTAGCCTTCAATGGGATTTACATTAGCGATAGCACTAGCTACCGATAGAGGGCGTGTTTTCTGCGCGTCAGCTGTCAGTGCATGCAGTCCGCCCACTGTTTGCATTGTTGAATGTATTGAGTGTCGTTACACCGTCTGTTCATGAATGGAGACCTGATTTCTCATTCACCCAAATAACAAAATGTTTTCCCCGATTAGCCACGCAAAAAACTGTTTTATTTTGAGTGTTCTGACGAGGTGGATGTAGAGATATCACACCAGCACCTCTAAAGACATAATGAACTCATAGTTTTTCGGTATATTAAATTTAACCTTTAAGGTGAAACCACAGTTAGTCTTTCTATTTCTGCCCGTGCACTGACCCGTGATCGTCCTCTGCTTTGAGACAATGAAAATGACTGTGTGCAAAACATTCACAGGATTTGGGAAAGACAAGGAGAAAGAGAAGAAGCTGGAGGATGAGAGCAGCAGGGCCAGCAACCCACAGTCGGCCTTCCTCGGGCCGACACTCTGGGACAAGACCCTGCCCTACGATGGCAACAACTTTCAGCTGGAGTACATGGACCTGGAGGAGTTCCTGTCAGAGAACGGCATCCCCGCCAACACGGCCCAGAGCCACCAGGCTGAGCAGCGGGCGCAGCCACCGCAGGCGCCCCACCAGCAGGCCTCGCCGCCAGCCCCGCCCGCACCTTCCGTGGTGGACCTCAGCAGCCGCGCCACCACCTCGGTTCACACGGGCATGGCGCCTCAGACCAGCCTCCACAGCCCCAACACAGCAGGTAGGAAGCACATGCAGCGGAGCCTGATGTGCACCTGAAGTCACACCTGCACGCAGGAACACATGGGTTCACACACTTGTTTCACGCCCCTACGGTGGTCTACACTGCTACACACACTCACGGCTTCCATCCACCATCAGAGTAACTGTCAGCCTTGAGAGGCTAAGAGAGAGCACAGTCCTTGTGGTTTGTGTCCTGAGTCCCTGAAGGCATGAAGCTGAAAGCAGATTTTTTCTTTACAGACGTAATGTTTCAGTACAAAGTTCCAGTGTTTCTGTGATCAATCAGAGCCCTTTGCTATGGACAATCTTATTATAGTAATGAACTGACATTAAGTGGCATTTAGACTGTACCCTTTAACTGTGTATCTGAGTTTGTTAGACTGATGCCAGAGGACGTTCAGGTTTTCAATTCACAAGACACCAGAACCATTTGAGTCATTAAAAAAGGGCAGATCTTCACGATGAACATGAACAGAGCGAATTCGAGCGCAGCCACGCCACTGCACACAGTTCGCGTTTAACAGCCGTACTTGACACTAAACACCTCCTGACAAAAGATCTGACGATATGTAAGAGATAAGCAGATGGGGTGTTTGGATTGTGTGTGTGTGTGTGTGTGTGTGTGTGTGTGTGTGTGTGTGTGTGTGTGTGTGTGTGTGTGTGTGTGTGTGTGTGTGTGTGTGTGTGTGTGTGTGTGTGTGTGTGTGTGTGTGTGTGTGTGTGTGTGACCTGTAAACACTGAAGAGGTGGGCTCCTGGTGTAAAGCCACATGTTAAACATTCAGACCACTTCACCTCCAGTCGGATTAACCCTCTGTGCTGCTGTGTATTGACCCCAGAGACGATTAAAGACTCGACAGTTTGAATGATAATGGGGGATGAGTGGTGATTCATCACTGTCCTGTTTTCAAGGACTCATTTGGACCTGATCAGCCGCCCCCCCGCCGGTTCATTTATCATCTTAATTACATGAAATGTGACCGATCCTGTTTGCTCGTGGTTGTAGAGTCCCATAGCGTGAGCACATTTAGGTCTGTCTGTGCCAAGCGATGTTTGTAGATCTCCACAGCTGGTGTTCCCCCACCACACTTTGTGCGATGTGTCTTTAGAGTTTCAACATTAGGAAGGAAGGAGCCTTGATAAATATGACACCCAGGCTGTGTTTATTATAGAAACCATGTCTTACTAAGCTCCATTTATTTAAAAAACATTTTTTTAAAGAATATTCAGAATATTCACCTGTGTTGAGACTGTAATTAATGAGACGTATCAAGTCAGTGTGTTGATATATCACATTTACAAGCAACAGAGTGGCTAAAAAGTATGAATAAATGATTAGATTGAAAAGTAAATAATTGAACTGCTCAATGCAAAAAACTGTTCAGGCACATTTAAGAAAAAGTCAGATTTTAAGTTCATAATGAGGAAGAAAGCAGTAAGAAAAACAATTGGTTCCTCATATAAGAGTTATCGATTGATTGGTTGGTTGTTGGCCTCTCACCTGCTCAGCTCCACCCTGCCAAAGAAAACAGTACAGTCTACAACTGAGTCTGACAAACACGTTGGTGATTAACTGTGAAAGATTGAGACAATGCCCATCGCAGGGTCTAAGAGGAAATCAGCTTTCCGAACTGCTAATTTTGTCCAAATTTGAAAGAAATAGTAGTGTTTATTCCAGAGCGAGTGCACATGTGGGTTACATGCAGTGACAAGACTTCAGTGTTCTGTTTGCGTCTGTCTCCTCACATTTCACGTGAACGCGGCTGGGGTTTCCTGCAGTGTGCCCAGCCATGTGACGGACACATGCAGGAGCCTTGTGCAGCACTGAGCTTCAAACAGGAGCTTGTCACGGCATGATTCTGCCTGCCTCTCTTCTCTCCTCCCTCCCTCCCTCCCTCCCTCACTCTCACTTCACCCTCCCTCCCCTCCCCACCTCCTCTCCCTTTAACACTCTCCGCTTCCCATCCAGTCTTTCGCCCCTCCCTCACTAAGCTCGGCTCCGACACAGCCTGGACTCAGAGCCAAGGCACAGGCTGTACCCTGCAGAGATCACATGGACTCGGATGTGCTTTTGTCACGTGCACACAATATTGTTCCAGCTCGCTGAGCCGCGTCTCGTCTAACCAGCCACTCCACCACCACCACCACCACCACCACCCACAACAAGCACAATCCCTCTGTGCCTGCTCTCTGCTTGCAAGCAATACAGCAGGTAGTGTTATCACTACCAACGGACGAACGTAATTACAGGCGTTTGCAGTGTTTTCTCAATGTGACCGGCCCCCAGAGACATTCAGGGTCAGGGTCGAGTCAGGAGGTGGCTGTGTGCACTGTTGGCAGGGGCCAAAGGGGAAGTCAGGTGGAGGAGGGGTCAAAGGGCGTGTTGTGGTGTTAGTCAGGGAAAGGTGCCTCAGAGAGAAACGTAGGTCAGCACATTTTGAAGAGGTAAACATGGGGGTTTGTGTTTTTATCAACAGGTGGGAATAGTTTATTGTGTTGAAGCAGGAAAAAGCCAGAAGTTATCAGACTACTTATCAAAGCTGCACCAAAAACAACAGTATGTTCTTTAAATTCTTATCTTTACCTTTGTTGTTGAGGCAGTTTCCTCCGGAAAACCGAGTCGCCTTCCTCTCGAATGAGCGTCTGTATCAAGTGGCTCAGGATCAGCAATCCTGCTCATGATAAACTAAGAAGCTGGTTTCTAATTTCTTGTAAGGACCAAAACCAAACAAAACGAAGATGTAAATCATAAAAATGTAGATTCATATCATAAAAAGGCTCGGCCATTTCCTGACACAGCCGGGCACTGTAGCATTAAATCAAACGTTTCTCATACAGGAGGAAATGGTGGATTTGTTGGGGACGTTTTTTTCAGCAGCAGATAAAAACACATTGGGTATTTTGGGCAGCACTTAGGGATTTAGTCAAATTCAATTCAACAATGGAGCAATATCATATGTCAATATATTTCACACAAAACGTCTGTCAGGTCAATTCATTGTTAGTCTTTTCATGGGACTTATTGGCAAAAAACTTAATATAGAATATCTGTGATTTTCATTGTGTGAATGTGCCAGAAGTCATTCTTAAACTATTTTAAATCAATTAACCAGAGAATCCTTACGCCTCTGCGGAGACTTTGAGAGGACGATTTGGCCATTGTTGGTCCCGTGCTACACTCAGGTTAAGGTTCATCCGCTCTGTCCCCGCACACAAGATACGACCCAACAGCTCCTTTTATCACCAACTGTAACATTCCCGCTCACACGGCAGGGTGATAACACACTGCGACTTCGATGTGCTCATGTAGCGCTAACCCGGTTTGCAGCGGGCGATTTGTGCAAATAGATAAAACGCCCCCGGGGTCAGATAGAAACGGGTTCCACAGGTATTTCAATCAAGAGACCTGAGCATGATCCAGTCTCTGAGCACATCTTTGTAGGTCACCTCTGGTCTACCTCTTCTGGCCTGTTATTTTTAGATTTCCTATTTAAGAAGGCGGTTTTTCAACTATTTCCTCTTACCTGGAATGTGTTGTTCATTAGTTAAGAGGTCAAAGAACTGTCCTGTACCTTTTACTTTTAGCCCAGTGAGATCAAAATTAGTCGTAAAGGTGATTAGGGCAAGGCAGGCTATTTTCATGTTTGTGACAGATTGTCTGAGACAGCGCCCAGTTTTAGTCGGTAAGGAGATTGCAGTCTGCCAGTGCTCGGTGTGTGAATGGTGGGAGGTCAAGTTAGGATATGTGTCCTAACACATGGACTAATTTACCTCTGCAATAAAAACATGTGATACTCTTGAGCTGGCAGATCTGTGCAGGCAGTTATTTTCATCTTGGAGCTTTATCGTGACAGATCTATGAGGTGTTTCTTCTACAGAGACAGAACATTGTTGGCAAATACAGAACATCGAAAAGTCCTGTTTTTATCCAATCAACATTTCTAGAACGCAAAACATTCAGTACTCAGACTCGAGTTTCTGGATCCAAGAAAAATGTTTCATCAGCGGCAACGGACGATTATTTTCTATTATGAATTTTTCTATCTATTTGTAGTAGTTGTTTTATTCAACCAACATTCCAAAGCCCAAATGTTTAGTTAAATATTTTTTTACTAAAATGATGAATTACGTATTAAAATAGTTGCAGATTAATTATGTTGATTGATTTTAATCAATTAGGGAAATATTTGTTTCCGTTTCCAGATTTGCTGCTTTTCTCTGTTTTATATAATTTAAAAGGCAATATATTTATGTTTCAGACTGAAAACAAGACATTTGAAAATAAAAATACATTTGAAAATAGAAACTGATCCATCTAGAAAATAATAAGTAGTGGTAGATTGTTCAGTAGCACAGATAACCTTCCTTTTTCTGAACTTTTTGAACGAGTTATTTGGGTTCTGGGAAAGTGTGATGTATAATTTCCCCTGTTTTCTGACTTTAAAATGATAAAACAATTAATAATTCCATCTCAAGAATAATGGACAGATTGTTCACGTCTGAAATTAATAGCTGAGATTAAAATAACTTTCCTTATTTCAGATCGAGGAAATTCTCAGTTCAGCACTTGATAGTTGTTTTATTGAAAATCCCTGTTGCCGTTTCTTAAAATCAAAACGTTATCAATAAAGTTATTGTTTTGTCACCTGATCGAGAAACTTCACCACAGCCGGTCCTGCTTGTGTGCAGCGAACCGTGACTTCAACATCTGTTGAAGGTGCGTGTATGAGAGAATCGTTGCAGTTGTTATGTTCTCGTTGGGGATTTTTTTGCATTTGTGCTCAGTTTTATGAGGTGATAATTGGAGGCTTTAATAGTTTGTGCATAGTTTTTTCGAAACGCACACTGTGTTCAATCTCAGCAGAGAAGTTTTCTTTACCTTGGCCTCCGTTTAAAATGTGAGGCACCGTGGCAGACAGCGTCTCCTGACGTACAGACTGTCTCGCCGTTTGTTTCTGATTTTCACACAGAAAGCGGTCAGAGCTGATTGAGACGGGTCCCTTCTCAAATCTCCACCGCAAGCCAAAAGCAAAGAGTGGCTCGGCCATGCACACTCTGAACGAAAGTCAGTGGCAGGGCTCTGATGGCAGGCTAGCAAGTTCCGAAATCTAGGTCATGATGTACAAGCTGTCTGAGGATCAGCAGTGAGGGAGAATGCCCACTGCACTCTGCTGCTCTGTCCTTTCCTCACAACGTGTGGGTTTGGGAATACGTGTTTGGTCCGAAACAAATTGGTGCGAATCTAATGAATAACAGAGTAATTTTTCCTTCTCAGCTGACAGTTAAACTCAATCACCCTCCACCAGGCGACACATTCAGTTAGTGAAGGAGATGGAGGTGAAGACGTGCAGCAGCAAAATCTGGTGGTTTGAGATCAGGGCGGCTGATACCTGCAGAGTGTGAAGATGAAATATAAGTGATTCATTGTTTACCTGTTTTTCAAGCTTGTGTGATAGCACCACCTGCTGGTCAGATTCAAGACATACCTCTCTGAACAGGTCAAATGTTGTTTTTCTAGAAAAGTTATGTCACCTGCTCTTGAGCTTTAATGTCGGTGCAGACAATCAGGCCTGACATTTCTTCAAGGATCAGCCCTCACAAACACAAACATGTGAGCTCAAAGGGAAGAAAGGCAGCATTCAGCCCCCCCCCCCCAGAGGCCTCTCAGCAGGAGTAACCTCTGCTGCTCCTCCTCTGTTCTCCTCTGTCCAGCTTTCACAGCGTCGCAGAATCGATTTGCAGATGCGGACTCAATCATAACGCCACCTGGAACTTTGACACAGTGCCATTAAGGTGCTCAGCGTGTGGTTTATTTAACCTGGAATCCTGTTGAGATGGACAGCAAATGAAACAAAGTCACAAAACAACATACACAGTGAATAGACTGAAGCACGGACACAGAAACGTTCAGGAAATCAATGTCAAAAATGCACAAAAGAAAATAAAATGCACATGTTGAGGTTTACACCTTTTCTTCTTCTCCTCAGCAGCACTGCCCTCAGCCCGGGACAGCCCCAGCCCCATTGACCCAGAGTCCATTCAGGTGCCCATGGCCTATGAGCCTGACCCAGCGGACCTGGCGCTGTCCAGCGTGCCTGGCCAGGAAATGTTCGACCCCAGGAAACGCAAGTTCTCTGCCGAGGAGCTGAAGCCACAGCCCATGATCAAAAAGGCCCGGAAGGTCTTCATCCCAGAGGGCCTGAAGGTGACGCAGGGCGGGGAGTAGGGGAGGGGTTCATCTCACTTTGGGACCTCTGAGGCTGTTAAACCCTGAAGGCTGCGTTCTCTAACATTATGAATGGATTAAGTGTTTAAGTCACAGGAGAGATGATTTCCTTCACTTTTAGTTTCAGTCATCTCTAGAGCCTGACAGGATTTTGAAGTATAACGTTTCTGATACCATGTAATATAATATAACGTGGCAAAGATTCATAAGATGTCGTTATCAAACCCATGACAAAGAAATGTAACATTAATAACTATAACTATAAATAAAACCCAAATACAGCTTCAACTAAGAAAATATACAAGATGTTGGTAACATTTTTGTAAATATTTTATGAATTATTGTAAACATCTCAAAATGGAATAATATTGGCTCTGAAAGGTCAATAACTACGATGGTTCCGAGCCTCAGTCCTGATTGTTGGACGTCTGAGTCATTGACAAGGGGCTTGAAAACATGAGGGGCTTCTTAAAATGTCCTGACCCGTTCTGTTCTGCTCTTCAGGATGACAGGTACTGGGCTCGGCGCAGAAAGAACAACGTTGCGGCCAAGCGGTCACGGGACGCCCGCCGGCTGAAAGAGAACCAGATCGCCATTCGCGCCAGCTTCCTGGAGAAGGAGAACGCCGCCCTCCGCATGGAGGTAGCGGACTTGAGGAAGGAGCTTGGCCGCTGCAAGAACATTGTGTCCAAATACGAGGCCCGACATGGGGGCCTGTGAGCCCCCCCCCCCACCCCACCAAAAAAATCCACTACAAGCCCCCCTCCTCCTCCTCCTCTCTTCCCCACACTTTACCGCCCCGTCCCATTTTTTTCCTGGAGTTTGAAGGACAATGTGTCTCTTTTGATGGCACTGCCCCTGCCCCCTCTTCCTCCCCCACCATCCGCACCTCCTCCCATTCCTCCCACAAACCCCCCACACCCCCCAAAGCACCTGTATGATTCTGGTATTGTAACTGTCATTTTGACTTATTTCATAAGCTTCGACCTGTCTGTTCCTTCTTTTACCTTACACATCGTTCGACTGAATATATTTACATATACATAGATTTAAAAAAACATATATATATATATATATATACATATATATATTTATACATGCATTCTTCCCACTTTAATGTACTGTGAGGAGTCATGAGCCAACCCACCAGCTGAGTCCACCCACCCCCATCTCCCCCTTCCACTTTTGAGAAACGATTCCATGCTGTTTGTCGTTTTCATACCGATTTTATACGTGACATCAGGACTGAAAACTTTCCTGTTTCCCTTCTTCTTCTACTATTTCTTCTTCTGCTGTGTTACAACCATGTGAAGTGTCGTTGCTCGCCTCTACCTGACCCCCTCATATCTTCTTCTTTTCTTGATGTTCATGTTGTATTTCAGTTTTC
Organism: Hippoglossus hippoglossus; assembly: GCF_009819705.1. Lineage (NCBI taxonomy): Eukaryota > Metazoa > Chordata > Actinopteri > Pleuronectiformes > Pleuronectidae > Hippoglossus > Hippoglossus hippoglossus. The sequence goes on along the minus strand of NC_047158.1, from coordinate 5,166,346 downwards.
GATCACAGCCCCATCCCCCCCCTCTCAGCTAATCTAGAACAGCATCGTCTGTAATTTGAAATTGTCTTCGCATAGCACTTAAATTTGTCTGTGCAATCGTGGTGTAGATTTGCTTTCTTTTACGTTTTTTTAATGTATTTTTTTTTATGTATTTTTTTGGTTTTGTTTGTTTCTCTCCATCGCCCGGACACTGAGCAATAATCCCTGTCCAGAATTGAACAGACATGACGACCTACATGTTCCTGACCCACCTCCACCCCCACTGCCAGATTACTACCTAGTTGCTGTCCCCCCCCCCACTCATTTTAGCTCAGCTCCAATGCGTATCTCACAATCTGAACCGGTGCAATGTTTCAACTCGTTCAAAAAATTTCCTCTGCCTCATATTTATCTATCTTTTATTTCTCAGATGGAAGATTGTTTATATATATATATAAATATATATATATATATACATACACACACACTATTGATATTATTATTTTTAGTATTAATACTACTCTCGACATTGTTGTCGTTTAGCCTCCTTGTTTTCAGATTTAAGCATGATTTCTCTAACAGAACGAAAAGCTACTCATAAATCTTTTCTTTTTTTTTGCAAAGTTGTTAATAATTATTTTTGCTTCTGCTTAACTTTTAGGAATCAACAGATGTCTGTAGTCTCCCTCTTTGTAGCTCTATGTTCACCCTCTTTTTAAAGATGGCTGTATGAATGTAAAAGATGTTGACAACGGAAAAAAAAAGTTGGATGGTGTTGTCCAATACTGTGGTTAACCCAATCAATTTGTTTACTGCAAACCAAACGATTCACAACAGAGATGATATATTGATTACCAGAGATATGTTTATATAAACCTTTAAGTTGTTCTTTTTGTACAGTATTTTTCCTATACATTACTGAAGTATGTATTTTAAAGGCACAACCGATTATTAAAAGATAGCATATAACTCAAAGACAAATGGATATAGTGGTATTTTAATATTCTATATAAGATAGGATGTGGTAGTTCTACAGAGAATTGTGAATATTCAGCAGCACCCCAACCTCCGGGGCATTATTATCATTATTGATATTATATTATTATGATGTTGTCATAATAATAAATCATGTCATGTTAGTCCCCATTCAACTCAAAGGAAAACTAAATGCAGTCCAGAAGAGAGAATGTACAGTTGGACCCTTTTCTAGAATCCATCAGCTCACATCCAGCAACATCACTTTGTTCATCATGTTAAGTGGCATTACCCAACCCCCGCCCACTGCCGCCGCAACCCCCGCCCCGCCATCACGTCCCGACACGGGTCGTCCAGCAGCAGCTTCTCTGTCAGAGGCAGATACCTGAACGGTCTGAGGCTTTTTGTAACCGTGTGAGTCTTGTTTCTCTCTGATCTGCTGAGACGGGATGAAGTTACTATGAAGGAAGGGAAAACTGCTGCTGTGAGTGTGTGGGATTGATTCCCCCAGTCAATGCAGTTGTAGCGCATCCCTGAACCTGAGTGATGGACACTGGGAAGCCTTTATTATTTTTAAACAAAGGCTTACAGTGGAGTCCCCCCCCAATACAAACTTTAGTGGTGTTGTCGTGCAGAGCTTTCTTCAGTCAGGAGCTGGGACGTGACCGACTTGTTTTTAAAGGTTGATACTGACATTTCTGATCATTTGTATGGAGACTCGGGCGTGCAAACATTAAAATGAAAGACGTTTTATCAGTTAGCCATGAACAGTTTTTTTTACACTTTAGAGTAAAACCCATGAGATACAACATGTTATTTAATGAGCGTTAGAAGCACTGGTAGGTTGTGTTACCTTCGCTCAGATCCAGGGCGGCTGTCTCCTCATGTTTGCGGTCTTTGTACTTAACAAGCTTATCTAATTGTCTTATCTGCAAGGACCACGTACTTTAACCCAATAGATCATTCATTTTACATTTGTGTGCATGTAAGTAAAACATTCCACCGGCTGAATAATGGACCCCAGCAGGAAGGATTCCACCCAATAATCGACTCTTTTTTTTACAGTTCAGGCTGTCAAATTTTGAAAAAGAAACATTTTTTGAAAGATAAAAAGATAAAAAACAAAGAAATACAAAATACACATTAACAAAAATGTGTTTGTTGTGTTGATTATACATCATCTATACGTCTTTGGAAATTAAATGTGTTTGATTTAATCTTTTCAAATATCATGTGCACAAAGATAGAGAATTAAACAAATGAAATAGATTTTCTTTTTACTATTCACAGCCCTGGAATCAGAAGTGTCAATATCGAACCAGTAAATCTACAAAGTGACTCGTCGGTCTGATCGCTGTCCAGACCTGGCTGAACTCAGTCGATTTGATCCAAAGCTGTGTGAAATGTAAAATCATTCTTTTCTATCCACGAACTGTAGTCCTAGTGTTTTTTGCGCTTTAGAGGGACTTTCCCCTCTCGTGTCTTTTCTGCACTGACGCTCTCGAGTGTGAACAGGGTTTGTAGAGAAGAGTGACGACTGGAACGATGCCTCCCGAATCTGTGGAGCATCTTTTTAATAAAACATAATATATATATAAATATACAGGAAAAAGCCAACAATTCATCCACACGTGTCCCAAAATGACCTCACTGTCGAGTGATTTCACTACCTCACCCGGAAACGTTAACCATAATTCTGAGTCTATTCCAGTGCCTTGAATACACTGACTGTTCCCCAGTCGCTCAGCAATGTAAAGATCTCCTCCCAGCTCCACTCGGATAGGTTCAGATCTGCACTGAAGAGCTTGCTCAGTGCATCAAAACTATATCTATATTCTATACACACCGACAACTCTTCTCATTTCTGATTTTGGACATTGCAACAGACTTGTAACCATTGTATTCATGGCAACACCAACGGACTGTTTCAGAATGTATACAAATAGGACACAAAGGAGTATTCGGTCTTGTTTGTCATGGAATGGATGCATAACATGTATTTGTGCTGTTCGGCCCTCAGCCTCTCTGTCGCTCTGTAATTTGTAGTGTCTAATAAAATCCCAATTCTTTTCTGACATCTTATTTCTCTGCTCGTCCATTAACAACAGATTATTATTTATACGCGTATATGTTTGTTTGTTTATCTTGTTTTATCTAGGATGCTTAGTCTCGATAATTACAGCTGAATATTTGAACAAAAAGTGTCTAAAACTTTATTTTTCTTTGGCTGCCTTGTGAATTACAATGTAATTTGAGAACTATTATTATAAGTGATGTTTTCACCCGTTTGTTTGTCTAGTAACCTTTATTCATACTCGAGCGATCCACAATGAGGTCGAGTGACAGGTTACAATAAAATACAGACGTAGTGAATAAATTGACACAGTATATGAATATGATGGACAGAAACACAGAACTAAAAGCAATTTGAATCAGGTAAAACACACACATACAGAAGATAAAGCTAAATCGCTATCAACCATGGATTTAATTTCCCCAATCGGTGCTAAAGTGTTTTTTCTAATGAGATCAGGCAGAAGGCACAAAGACACTAAAAGCAGTTCTGCGGAGCTCCGTACAAATGTGAGGGGCCTGCAACTAAAGCCATTCATCTGAACACGCTGAGGACCAGTGTAGCATTGTTGGTTTGTTTGCAAACAGGATTAAAACTACTGGTCAGATTTACATGAAACTTGGTGGAACCATGTGTTATGAGTCAGGAAAGAATCCATACAATTTTGGTGTTGATCTGGATGAGGGGGCAATTTTTTGAAATTTGAAATTTGCGGCACTTGTAATGACTTGCTTGGAACAGCTTGATTTGAATTTAAAGGAAATGTTGGACGTTGGCGTTGGAGTTATGAGCTCTGCTGAATGCCAGTGCCTACTAAATATTATTTATTCTGTTGAAACATATTTTTAATTCCTGTTTGCCGTTTCAAGGGATTTTGAGGGCCCCAGTCAAAAGGGACCAAACCATTCATCCATCATTCCAATCTTTAAATGATTCTTTTGGTATCTCAGCTTGGGGCCCCAGGCAATTGCCTGCTTTGCCGACTCTGTTATACGACCCCTGTCTGTATGCAAGGCAATGGAAAAATATTGGTATTATATAACAAGCCTTAACTATCACTGGCCAATTCAACAGCCAAGTCATTTAGGATTCATGTATTCTCTGTTATGAATGAGACTCCTGTGGGGCAGTAAGATTTTTATTGTCACATTAGAAAGGTGATACAGCGGAGGAGCATTCATGATCATTATTCAGCACCATTAACAGCCACTGGGACAGACAAGAAGCAGTTTGTTTCTTTTCCCTGCAAAGGCCAGGATCAGGTTCACACAACAAATCAGAATATACAAACATTACAAAACACAGTGGTTTAAGGAAATCATTACAAGGGCCACAATAACAAAACAAAAACAAAAGAATCATTCGGCTCCACTAAGAGGAAAGCAACAGAAAGATGGTTTTATCAGGAGCCGTTTAGTGAATTTACAAAACAAGAGAATGAGGTTTGTCCTCTTCAGAATAAAACAACTTTTGTCCTTGTGGTGCAAATCAAAGAGAGAATCAGTGGAAATGTAACACTGGACTACAGTACAAAGGTCGTGCACGCACACATGCACACACTCTCTCTACAGCACGCTGTTCACATTAAAAAACACAGTGGAATTATTGTGGTTCATCAAACTGAACAGATTATTTTTCTCTCATTTGGCTCATTAACATAAATCCCACCGAACCACAAGGTTTCACCTGCGCACTTCCTGAAATGTTGCATCTCACACCACTCCATCGCCAGGGGGCGCTAAATACTACCAGGATTGACTGTTCCCTGAAAACTGAGGACTGCAAGTCAGAGATGAAGCATCAGTCTTGTGTGAGAATGTGCATCAGATGGACTGAAAAATGCATAAAAAATGATTAATATACAATTTTTAAAAAATTACAGAAAATGAGAAAACAAATGACCGATGCACGCTCCTTGGTACACAACTTAGAAACAAGCGGTTTTAGGGGGCAAGTGTTGAAAAATATTTTTGGTGCGGAGAATCTAAAGCCATCATTAACTATCTGGTCAGACTCAGACTCGTTAGTTCCCGATTTAAATTAAATTCTGCCAGTTTTAAACAATTCTCTTTTGGAAACTTCAGTTCCTTTGCAGCTGCTTGTGTTTGGAAAGAGGTTTGCTTGTTAAATGAAAGAAAATGTTCATTCTTCTAAAAAGTAAAGCATCAAAACAAAGTATTATTTGGGTAATTTATGGTTGTTTTGAGACCCAGCCAGGATTCTTAGCACCTCAAATCCCCAGTGTTTAAACCACCACCTAAAATCATGAAATCTCCAGTTTTTGACCCATAATGTGGAATGTGACTTTCATCAAGTGTTATAAAAGACGACTATCAAATACCTCAAATACTCATAAATGTGCCAAGATTAACACTAAGAGTAAAAAGTAGAAATCCCCTCCCTCGCTGTCTACATTGAGGTACAAAACAGCTTTTAAATTAGCTTTTGTTCGTAAGGGAGACGCTGAAAAAATCTGTTCTCCGTGTTAGAAAACAGTAAACAATTCACTGTCAGTATTTTCGTAAACTTTTTAAGCTGTCGCTGCAGCTTCTGTGGGCAGTTGAGGAGTCGTGTGCAAGCTCTACTGTTCGGGATAACGGGCTGCGCCGTGGTCACGAGTCGAGGAGGGCGTCGACACTGGGAGCCTTGTAGAGGTATTTCCAGATGGCGTAGTAGTGCACGGCTGCAGCCAGCGCCACGAACACGTGCCAGATGGCGTGGGCGAAGGGAATGACGCCGTCACTTTTGAAGAAGAACACGCCGAGGCAGTAGATGAGTCCTCCGCAGGCAAGTTCTTGAAGCCCATCCGTGTTGCTCTGCAGATAAATATATAAAACAAGAGACGTTATAAAAGAAAAAAAACTCTCCAGCTCTCTTTATGCACAGGCTCTATGAATTATATCCAACATGGAGGTCATGTTTTCACCTGTCTGTTGGTTTGTTTGTCAAAGTACTGAGTGGATTTCCACAAGACTTGGTGAAAGGATGGGACATGAGCCAAGAAAGAACTCAATACATTTAGAGGACGGATATCTATGAGTGTGTAAAATTTGTCCACATTGAGGTATTTTTGCACAAAAAAAAACATTTGCCTGGACGTTTGGCCTCTCGCCCACATGCAAAAATTAAGTAACTAAAACCACCTTCCAAAGAGCAGATTTTTAAAAAGTTTCTGTGCCTCCATGTGTACATGTAAAATAGAGCGTTTGAGAAACAACGTCCCAGCTTACTGTTTATTTGTGTAATGAGCACGCACTAGAATCCATGATCTCAATAAGCTCACTCAACGTGCTCAAAATGTTCTTGTCTGGTATTTGTGGTGTAGACTTTATCGCCACCTACAGGTCCAACACGCTTGTTTGTAATTGCGTTCTAAAACTGGAAGGGAAAATATCCGTTCCACAGAATAGCCACAGTATTGTAGATGAGGCCTGAGGCAACTGTTGTGCCTTGGCGGAGTTATGTGCTCTACTACGTGACTGTGTGCTCTCATGAGCTCCCATCACATGATGAGAAGTTGAAATAGGTTTCCAGTACAATCTTTGAAAAGGCAGCTGATGAACATGTTTTACAAAGTGGTGGAAAGGCTTCAACGACAGCTTAGAAGAAAGAAAATCAATCCTTCAACCATTTCAAATGTTTACATTTTTAACTGCTACAACACAGGGGTCAAGACATACAGTTAAATATAACAGTGCAGAAGGCAACAGAACAAAAATGTATAGAGTCGGTTCGTGATTTCCCACCAGACGGTTTAAATCACACATGAGCTAGACGATGTTTCACTGCAGCCTTTATTTTGAAAAACTTCCTCTGCTGACAAATGGTGAGAAACAATGAGCAAAGTTAGTTCACCGTGTTTTACCCCATGTGGGGCCCAGAGCGGGACCTGAGTTCAGGATCAGTGTCTTCAACAGTTTGACACCAACTGCTCATGTGAAATGAATTCATTTTGTGTACAATTAACTGTCAAACTATTGATGTTAAAAAGTTGTTATGAAGCTAAAACCACGAGAGAAAGCATTACAAATTTAGTTAGTCCATAGGCCAAACAGTCTCCTTATGAAACCATAAATTCAATATACCTGGATTTTTATTTGGATCTGCACCAAATTTCACACACTCATAGAAATCAGTCCCTTAAAAATGCCTGTTTTCATCAAGATCCACAAATTGTTCTCTAAGAAATTAACTTAAATGTTGGAAAGCCCCATCTAAAAAAAAAAAAAAATGGATCCGCCTCCTGATTCAAATCACCAACATTTTTCTTCGACCCGTACAGCATCTATCCACAGAGTAACTGGTTCAGTAGATTTGTTGTGATCCTGCTAACTGGCAGTCAGACAAACGCAGGCACAAACATAACCTCCTAATAGGTCATAATGAGGCTTCTTAAATTCAAAGTTATGGAGACAGAAAACTCCTTCAAAACCAGAGAGAAACAATGAGACTCTCCACTCTGTTTCAGTTTAACATCACGTCCTTTAAAACCTGTCGCATGGATCATTTCCTGACATGGATCACTTTCTGTTTATTCATAATACTGAGTTCAAACCCTGTTGAATAACATCTCTCATTTCACAGTGAGCTTCTAGAACAGCAACAAGGCCCCTCGAGTTTCCCTCTGCTCCACTTTGACAGAGGAAGTCAGCACACACTCAACACCTCCACCCGAATGCAAGAACCTGCTGAGCCGCTGACGCGATGATGCGGTGCATGTCAACAAACTGAGCGTGACTGTAGATAACTTACCATTGACGTCACGACCAATGCAGGAAAAAAGCCCATCGTCAGATAGAAGGCCAGCTCGACAAGTTTATACCTGGGAAGAGAAAAAATACATGTTTCACTGATAAAGTCCATGTGGCTTCATTTTTCATTTTCAGAAAATAAAAAAAATGAGTAGATTAAAAAATGCCAAGTTTAACAAAAGTAGAATCAAATTCTGTAAAAAATAAATAAACTAAAAAAGTAGGATCATATGCTTGAACCTAAAGATTTGGAGAAAAGAAAGAGCTAAGTTTGGATTCTAACTCCTGAGTTGCTGCCTGTCATTTGTGTTTGACTCGAGCAAACTAAGGTGAGTATATAAAAGCTATCATTATCTCATTAAACATTGAATGTGTGCAAATATTTGTTTTAGCAACGCAACTTGGTCGTACTATATTTCCACAGACTGGAAAGATGTGTCACCAGAAAATTTGATTCTAAGTTTGAAAACATGTAGCGACACAGTATTGTGAGTACGCAGAAATAATTAAATGAAATACTGAGAAACCTGCTTCTATCATTCTACGTAAAACCGATCTGTTTAACATGACATAGGATCTGCAGTCTTTGTAGACACCTCAAAACCAATTTATTAGAAGTGTGTATGTTCAGTAGCCTCACGATTTGATTACGATTCAGCAGTCAACAATTGGATTAACAACGATGCATCTCGATGCATTACATCCATAATTTTCTATATTGCACGTGGCTACTTTTTCATCAATTAATAGAATCAGTCAGACAAAAATGAACTCTGTTTTTATTTAGAAAGTGCTTTAAAAATATTATCGACTGTTACTGTTATTACAAGCGTGCCGTAATTTACCAAATAAGGTTTTCAATTCAAAAATCTGACTAGAACAGTAAGTGAATGACGGTGTTCAGTGCTCTCCACACCTTTACTGTATCAAGGTGGCCCCACCTGGCCCCACCTGGCCCCACCTGGCCCCACCTGGCCCCCCTCAGCAGCACCACTGCACTGAGGCACATAACTCCGCTGGTCAACAAGTGACTCTGCTCCTCTGATGTTTTCTAATCACTCACACGTAGAGCTGATCTTTATAAAAACCTGCTGAATTCAATCCTAGTACACAGGTTTTATCACCCACACACATGTTAGTTTTACTGCTGTATTTTTTGTTTCCGAATAATTTTATTGACTGATCTTATTTGCCTTCTTCCAAAAATGTTTTAATCCTAGTTTCGACCAAGTGAAGCACTTTGTAACTGGGTTGTGAAAATTGCTGAGTCGACAGTTCTGTATTATTCACGTTTATCATGATATTTTGATTATAAGTTCTCTTTCTCTAACACGTACACAACCACCCGGTGAACCAACAGTAACATGAACTCACTTTTCATGATAGTTGAAGACGTAGATGGTTCCAGCAGCAGCCATGAGCCACACAAACCAGCGCATGTGAGCCGCCATAGGGCCGAGTTCCCGTAGGTTTAACCTGAGAAAACAGCACACATTGTATAAGATGATAGGACCCCCCGCCAGTACTCCAGAAACTGACCACTGTGCGACACTCACCAAGGTGTGTAGGAGGCAGCGATGAAGAAATAGATGACCACTCTGTCACACATATGGAAACACTGTTCCATGGACCTGAAACAACAAACAAACAGGCGGAAAGGTAACTACTTTGATACTCGAGGTCTCACGTGTTTAAATGATCATAAATAAAAATCCCTCTGGTTCACAGGAAGTCATGTTTCCACAGAAGTATGAAAATTACTGCCTGAACAAGCAATAAAAAGTGGGCAAAGGCTGCAGAGGCAAGAAGACAAAGGCAGAATGTGGCGTGGTGTTAGTGAAGCTGCTTCAAATCAGTGTAACATGAAGGCAAATATTCTGGCTTTAATAAAGTGATTACGTTACATTGCATTAGCATTGTCAACTAGACTCAAAGGGGGGGGGGGGGGGGGGGGGGTGCGGCGGTTAGCACTATTGCCTCACAGTTCAGCCAGGATCTTTCCATGTGGAGTTTGCATATTCTCCTCATGTCTACAGCTTCCTCCCACAGTCCAAAGACATGCCGATTGGGGTTAGTTTGACTGAACACTCTAAATTGACCATAGGAGTGAAAGTGAGTGTGAATGGTGTTTTGTCTCTGTATGTTGGCCCCCGGCGAAACCCTGACAACCCGTCCAGGGTGTACAGCGCCTCTCGCCCATTATCAGCTGGGATGAGATACAGCTCCTCCCCCATGAGCCCTCAAAGGATAAAGGTACAGATAATGAATGGATGGATGGATGGATAATCGGATTAAAAAGAGTGAGGAGAGTATCACTACTACTAATTAGAAAATGTAAACTTTTTTTCTTGAAAAGAGGGGGAAGTGATCCTCAAAATAAGTTTATGTATCAATACTCGTACTTCTACTTAAGTTTCTACGGAATTTAAAAATCTAAGAGTCTTTTTCGGATTTGTCAAACAAGGAAATGTAAAAGTTCTGGTCAGACTCAGTATCTGGTTTACTCATTTTTGATCACACAGATCCTCATTTTAATGTTTTTTTGCAACTTGTGGTTCAGCAACATTTAACAATTAGAACTTTGTTAACTCAACATAAATTTTCTAAAAGTGAGGAATCAAAAAAGAGCTGAAACTCCACACAATACGCAGCCCTAGTTGTCAGTGCTTGTGTCACTACAGCACAGCATCTAAACAATCACAACACACAATTAACAAAGAAACAGGAAAAGCAGGCAAACAATACTTTTGAGGAAGAGAATGGACACCAGGGGTTTCTATTTCACAAAAAGCTAAAATATATAATCAAATATGATGAAGGTGAGAGTTTAACTGTTGAACGCAGTGTGTGAGAGAGACGGCAAATGTTTGAGGTGACATTTAAAACCAAATGATGACATTCCAGGAAGAAACCAAAGCCACAGTGGAAGCTAAGGAATGCAAAAAATGAACATGTGTAAGGCAACAGCGAGGCAACAGCGTGGTATCTTTTTCTGTGGGGACATACGATGTTAAACCCTACTTTCCCTACTTGAAATCAGAGATCAGTGTTACTGTTTACTATTACTCTCTTTCTACATAATAAAACGAGAATAACTGTTTGTTTGTGTCCCGTGCACGGTTGTCAGGTCTTCGTCCTCGAGCTGAACATGTCAGTTTTGGTTTTCTTGCCACTACACTGTCCCGTCATCAATCTGCTTCTCCTCACCTCATGTGGCTCTTCTTCCAGGTGATGATGTGAAACACAGTAGAGACCAGGAAGAGGGCACAGAGGCCCATTCCGTACACCCAGGCGGTGATCCTCTCCCAGCGGTTGTCCGACTGACGGTACAGCAACGCCATGCCCACAAAGGCCGGCATGATGAGGAACTATGGGGACGACAATGAAATCACAGAACCGTCAAAAGGATCCGTTTGTAGATATTCAAGGCTCCTTCAGCATCGACGTAGAGAGATAAACACAAGACACTCACTGCATGAGTGTAGCAGTTTGCAGCATGCTCATAACAGGTGGGCTGGTAGCGGCAGTTAGCAGAGGCCCGTCTGTTCATGAACCTGAAACACACAATAAAACAAGACTGAACGTAAATGCACTGTACAGCTTCTCTCATACAGGGCCTTTTATTTTGAAAGACACTTATAAGTGTAAGCCTTGATTTAAACTTGTAAACTGTAGTATTTATTAAAGATAAAGCACATAAACCATAAAAAGTGAATGTATTGTGGTTCCTGTATCAACCAGATAACCCCACTCGGTTTTCACAGGCAGAGATTGATCATGGACGGCTGACATGAAAACAGTGATGAGGAAATAACAGCAAAAAATAAAATTAATCTGATCTCAAACCACACATGTACAATAGTCATACGCTGCACATTTGATCTGATTAGTTGAGACTTTTATGACATCTATATCAGTCTTGCACAAGGTTGTGTTCATAGACAATTATAATCAACACAAAAGAAATTTGTAACTTTGGTATGTGGTGCATTACAACACATGTTAAGGAGAAAAATAGGGAGTGGAAATAAAACAAATTAAGAATCCAGTTGTTCAGGAAGAAAGATACAGGCAGGAACCAGAAAGTAAAAGAGCAATAATTGAAAAGCTATACAATAAAATTATATATATATATATATATATATATATATATATATATATATATATATATATATAAATAACAGAAAGAACTAATAACATTAGGAGTTGGAAATAACGTTTGTCATTGTTAGGTAATATGTCCTTTGTCCAAACCCAAAATATATATTAAACAATAAGCTACAATCATCCAACTTGAGAATTAGATCACCAGATAATTAACTCTTATTTAAATCAGCTAATTTGACTGTTTACTATTTCAGATGTTTCGAAAATTCCACAAGTGCTTTAGTTTGAAGTTCCCTTGCTGTGAGTCGTATAGACAAACAGGTGGAAACCATGTTTATGGTAAATATGAAGTATAACAGGCTCGCTGCAGGTATTTTACATTAGAATCTGCTTTATTTGCCTGACAGATGATCGGGTGATCGAATGATCGGGTGCCACTCACCTCTGAAAGCTGTTCACTCTCTTCATTTCACTGCCTGATGAACAACAGGGAGAAAAAACCCAGCGAACAAAAGCTCAGAGCAGCAGCAGCAGCAGCTCTGGTTCACAAATCAAACAACAAGCCTGACGAACCGAGGCCTAGCATGCGCTAACGTTACAAGCTAACTTTCATGTGGGCTACCAGTCTCCGGCAGCACCTTCACAGAGGTTCCGTTTTAGCCTCTTTCTTAAAACCATTCTGCACCGAAACACTGACTCACTCCCTGTTCCTTCAGCTGCAAATAACCATGAGCACCGGGAGCAACCGGCACGCACAGAAAAACACCCCCGCAAAGTGCAGCACCCCGCCGGTCAGTGACGAGCAGCTCCCCGCGGAGAACCTCCACTTCAGTATGCGGGGCCCGCCCAAACTGTGGTCAGATGTTGACTAGCGGCGCGTTCAGCCAATGAGCGGGTGGGTAATCAGTGCGCCGGCCAATCAGATGTCAGGTGGGCGGTGAACTGTTCATACAAACCAGGATATCAACATGTTTTTGATGATGGGAAGAGAACGAGTTAATATACGAGTAAATAAATAAGTTGCTCCAAAGCTTCTTTACTGTTGGATTGTTGTGTTATTAACTGACCGACGTTGTTATTGAACCAGTTGCACTATCCCACGTGCATTTCAAATGTTAAACCACATGTCTGTAGTCAACCCTTTGTAAAACACGTGAAATGTCAAATAACTAAGACCACCGATATGATTGTACTGTTCTAAAACTCCGGCTTTTTCATATTTGTGCAGCACTTTCCACTGCATCTTTAATAAAGTGAGCTCGAGAAGTAAAACCTGTCTTAATTAACAGTTAAATCATGTTGTTACCGCTTTATAGATCAGATTTAAGTCATTTATATTGTCATTTTAGAATTGATGTTGCTGTTGTGAAAACATTGTATTAATGAGTTTTTCTACCTGTTACCAGCACGATTAATGACTTGTTGGAAAGTGAGAAATCTGTTAACAAGGAGGAAAACAAACCTGGCAACCTAAAAATATTGAGCTTTAACCGATCTATTAAGCATTGGTAAATGTTCTTTTATTCATCAATGAAGCCATTAGTGAGGATGGCGGATAAGAAAGTGAGGCACCTCTCACTAATCCCAAATATGCAGGGGATTAGTATCACATATCGATACAACATGTTCTTTTACACAACACATGTTGTGTCACATGTTAGGTAAGAAAGTTCCTCACAGATGGAGGAAGACACACTGTCCACACTTACCACAAAAATTAAACCAGCTGATGCTATAGCTGTCCTTCTAATTTATTCTTTTCTAACTTTGATCGATTCTCATCTTAACCATTAGACCGATTGTGCAGAGACTGAACGAGGCCACGGACGAGTCCCTGCAGCAGATTATCTCCGGACCTGTAAATATATATTTCTGTTGAATCGGAGTGTGATGCTGTGGCAGACCCAGCCAGACAGTGAATTGCACGCGCACAGTGTCACGCTGTGGTACCAGCCCAGTTGCATAATAGCACTGTAACTTGATCAGTGACTTGTCTTTATGTAAGACCAAAGTGCAATCCTTAGGCTTAATGAAGCTCAAGCTGGACACTCTGTCATTGCTGTGAGCGTTGCTGCAAAAAACAAGGCACACATTTTGTTTTCTCTTGCTAATGTAGAGATAATAGATAATACAATAATTTTCTTGGATGACAAAGAAAGGTCCAGCACATATCAGAAAGTCACAGAAGAATGGTTGTGCTAAATCAGACAAAGGTATCTGGCCCATTGTGGTACGCGCAGAGAATGGGGTTGATCCAGATGAAGAGAAAGAGCTTATTGTCCGTGTCAGGCTTTTAAAAAGGACATTATCACAGACAAAGCCTGAATGCCAGAGGCCATATGTCAGCAGACAGCGTCTCCTTGTTTCTGGCCTCACTCTCGCTTTCCACCCCCCCCCCCCCCCATAGTGCTTCACTCACACCTCTAATGTGATAGCAACCTGAGAGCAGCAGGTTGGCAGAGTGTCACAGCGGCTCAGGACGGCCTCCTGTCCCAGCCGTAAACAATTTGCATCTGACTTGCACTGACGTCCTTGGTGGTGGATCCAGTTCGCATATACGTTTACACTTGACATGTCGCTTTATGTAACCACGCACGTTGCATGCTGAGCTGTAACTCACAACTGGTCCCAAGTTGTAAGCAGCATACCTTGAATAACATCACTTCTAATTTGCATTATTCCCTAATTTTTATTTTAATTAAAGCCACTATCACTATTTCAGGGGAAATGTGAAGGTTCACATGAGGATGAATTTGTACTGATTTAAGTACAACGGTTCAAGAAAAACAATCAAAATCCACATAGCAGAACTAAAGATATGTTCTTTTTTTATGAATTCTGGTTCCTCGCCAAAACCTGGTGCCTACATTACCCATAAAGCAACTCCATCGCTCCATGGTGAGCTCTTTCTTTCTAACTACACCACAAAATGTCTTTATTTGCCATTTTCAATTCAAGCCAAAGCCCATTGAAAGCAGAAGTGTTCCTCAGCACCTGTCGTTGTGTTACACAGAGCAGAACTGATTAACACACCTTCACCAGTCTGAAGGTGCATCCGAAACATTCTGTCACTTTGCTTGTGGCTGCGTGTTGGACTGGTTCATAGTTGTATTTCCTGTTATGGTGAAATCTCCTGCATCCTGTTCACACTTAGGTTAGAGTTTCACCACACATTGCTCTTGAAATCTGCTGAAACCCTTTACACTAGACCACTCACTGAAGCAATGCTCACGTACACATTTGACATATAGTTTACACTTTAGGACTGTACTCCATTTTTACTTCCCTCATTAGACATGACATCATAACCTCTTCAGAGGTGAGCAGTTTTACTGGATGGATGATTGTTGTGACTGTACCTTTAAGTCCATAGGCCTCCATCACTACAGTTACAGGCACAAAATATTCAGTTTTTTGCTGTTATACTAAAAAAAGACAACATACTATTAAGCTGTTTACATAGCTAATGACGATTCTGATTGATGCAAAAAAAGCCCCACGACTTACGTCCTACATTCATTGTTCTGCAAGTTTTACAAAACCGCAACTTCTTTGTACAAACTGCAGTAAAAACCCCGAAAGAGACGCATATTTCTGAATGCCCTTTAAACATGCTCAAATCATGTCCCTAAAACATGAAGTATATCAGTTTATCACACATGTTTTCATTCTAAATTAGGAATAAGAACATATTCTGAATAATCAAATATAATACAGCATTTACTGGTGTCAGATCCAGATTAAAGTTTCAGTATTTGGAAGTTACTGACATCTAGTGGTGAAGTTGCATGCTGCAGCTGAATACACCTCACCTCACCCTCCCCTTCCAATGACAGAGAACCTGTGGGAGCCTTCAGTTGTCATAAAAACTCAAAAGGTGTTTAGTTTGTCCAGTTTGGACTACTGTAAAAAACATGGCGGCATCCGTAGGGAGGACCCTCTCACAATGTAAATATAAAGTATTTAAATATAAAGGGACAATTCTAAGGTAAAGAAAACAATAGTTTGTACAATTTAGGTAAAACACACTAGTGAAAACATCACTAGGATCATTTTATATTCAGTTTCAGCAAAATCTTACACACTGAACCTTTAATTGTCGAGTTGTAGCATGTATGTAAATTAAGAGTCAACCCCAGTTATACACTTAAATTTACATAGAAAAGAAAAAAACAATATTTGAAAGATGCAGTTGTAATGTTGTTTTGTGTACATTGATGGATTTTGACATTTATGTCTCTTTAAATTCTTTTAAAGTTGTTTCTCTAAAGCCTGAGACATTTTCTCATTTACTCTTTCCAGAAAGCACCATATTGTGTCCAACCTGGTACTAAATAATCTGGAAGGACCAGAAAAAAGCAATCAAACAAAGCTGGAAACATTCTGCAGGATATATAAACCGAGCACACGAAGCTGAGCTCTCCAGTGACAAACAAGCAATTTGCCAGTTACCTGACCCTGCTCCTCCCTGCGCACCAGTCCCTCATTTTCTCCATCAAGCCACAACTGCCCCTCATGGAGCCCGAGCACATAAACTCCAGCCACTTTTTCCACATTGTCCTCAGTGTTCATCTGCACGGCTCCATACATCTTCCTGCTGTCTGTATTTGCAATATATTTACCTACAAGGAAAAGTCTCCTGCTCACCAGCTGTAACCCTGACAACTAACTGGTGTGAAGCGTTTAGTAATAGTGTCCTCTCTCCCTGTTGCCAAGTACCTGATACGTCACAGATAATTAAAGGAAACTACTAACAATTGAGTGTATTGGATATCATTCTGATGAGGTGTATCTGAAAACACTGCTGAAGGATTTAAACCACATATAACCTTTATTTGACTGATTCATTATTCTCATCAAAATCCATTAATTATTCTGCAAGAAATAAAAAAAAAAAGGTGTGAAAACACATCTTACTGTGTTAAAGAATGTGGGAAAAAATCCTGGATCGGCTCCTTGATCCAGATCTGCAGCAAAATCAACTGGGTTATTCCCTGATCTGTATCGCATCCTTCCACAAAGTTGTGTGCTAATCCGTCCTTTAGTTCTTGCTTAATCTTGCCTACAAACAAACATACAAACAAACAAATGAATATAACCCTCTTAGCGGAGGTAAAAGGGGTAGAAACTAAATGCCTATGAACTTGGACAAGCTGTGTTTCCTGCCAGAGGACATAACAAATCTGTCAATAAATAATTATGTTGAGGTCTAAATCCAACAATTTGATCCTAAACAAATATTTAAAATTGTGCGCTTTATAATGTCATATGTTGCAGGGAGTAAAGATTTTGAACTGACCCAATGATTTAAAAAAATAAATAAATGAATCTTCCTGATAATTCAGGGGTCAAGGGTTAGAAACCTGCAGACCTGGTTTCTCTGACCTAAACTTTGCCTCTCAGATGAACACTCATATAATTTCATACTGAGAACACACGCAGGCACGTGCAAACACAAAAGTGTATGATCATTCCCAGATAAATAAAAGAAACTACTGAAATATATGTTCGGTAATGTACCGCTGTCAATGAAACAACTTCCACTGGTCTTGCAGGTCAGACATATACTACAGGTGCCTTAGAATAAAAGAGGCTTTATGTGCACACGTGACACAAGGTTAAACAGCTTGTAATTGGTTTACTGTTTCATGCTTAAATGTTTTGCCCATAGTTGACCTCCAGAGGAGAAAGGGAAGGTAAGCTAACGAATTCAGAGGAAGTGCATCTGATATCACTTATCAAATAACCAATATAACACATTGATAGTGACTGTGACAGTAAAGGCACCGCATTAACCCAGGAAATGCATTTTCATGGAAAAACGTTAGAAAAATCCAATAAATCCAGAACTTTTTGTACGAAATGTTCACTCGTAATTGATTTAATGTTGAAGCATGAAATATACACATATACACATTTAAAAGATGAGTATAGATTGTTTTTAATGATCCTGTACTAAATCAAAACCCCGGTTCATTAATGTCTGTCTTAAAACAGACCTAATCAGCGTATTTGTTTAAGAAGTGTTGCTGCTGCAGAGTTTCGTTGTAGCCAGTCTAATGAATCCTGCAGGTAACAAGCTGAGCCTAGCGTGCTGTATAATGTACACACAGGTGCTTCTGACTGAGGATTACTGTGTGTGCATCAAAGCGTCCCTGTACTCACTTTACACCTCGGTGTCACAGACAGACGTCTGGACGGTTTCGACTTTCCTGTAACAAATAATCATTTAGAGCCAGATGATACAGCAGCGTGTCCATATCTGGTTTGGTTATTTTAGCAGGAGTCATGGTTTTGTTTGTGATATTCACATCAACTAATATTGAATACAAATATTCCATGACATAAAATTTGATCTCTTAGAGAATTAGATATCCTGCATATTACTGATTTAAATTGCTACAGTTATTGTTTTGTCTCTTTGATGCCGAGGGGTCCCCTGACCCTTTGGGCCCCTGAGACTGGTTCTGGTACACCTATCCTGCAATATCAATACAATGAATTCCTGCTAGCAGGAGTGTTATTACAATGGTACAATAGAAACAATACAAATGAGCTTGCTAAATATCTGCATTTTGGTGGCACAGCTCTGACTTTAAAATACTTTTTCCTCCTCTGTTTTGTTTTTTGCAAATGCAGCTGACGTCAATATGACTTTATCGGTTGTATCATCTAAATTTAAACAGAGAAACAATCCCAATAAATCTTATATTGTGTTAGATTGTATACAATTTGTATGACATTTTTTATTATAATTAAACAAAAACGCCCGTGTTCCCCCCCATCTTTGACCAAAGCGGCATCCTTGCCTGGTCACAAAATTTTAGCCGAGAAAGTTTCTGTGGTTGTTTAGACACTAAGACGCAGGGTAAATTCCAGGATCTATTCAGTCCCATCTGTACTAAAATGGCAATAATGTCAATGTCAAAGCATACAACTGGACAACATTATAGCTACTTAGGTGATGTATTTACATCTTCCCCATGGGTGATCTTCAGAAACTTTACAGAGAATACTGTGGGCGGATTTTATGAATGAGGTCCATTTATTGCACATTTCTCAGAAGCAGGATTACACAGCGCTCCATCCAGATTTCTTACTATGTTTACTGCAAGAGTTCTCAGAGCTATGAGATCTATTTGCGGTGAGTGTTGGCAGCACAAACCGAAACGCTAATCACAGTCAAATAATCAAGACCATGGAGTCGGATAGTTTCTTTGTTAAACAAAGAACTGATTGGGTAGCCTCTGTTTAACCTCTTCTTTGACGAAGATGTATATCATTATTTCCGTCTGGAGGGCACATGGCCAAGTGTTAGAAAAAGCGAATGATGGTAAAGCTAAATCTATGATCAAGAAAATAAAACAATGATTTACAGATGTCATATTTATTTTGCTCGTGGTCACAGTGTTTGTCATTTGTTAGCATGGTTAGCATGCTAAAATAGCCTTGATACCTTGATTGATCAGATATTGTTTCAGTTTATGAGAGCTAGGCTAACTAGATAAAATTGTCACGTATTATTCAGACTATTAACTGATACACTACAATACAGTCGTACTGTACAGTATACAAGATTTCTTGAAATTAACTTCCAGATAGGGTGACTAACATCAAAAGTATTGCCTCTTAATATTTGTTTCCAGCTGGGGTCCTTTTTCCCAAGAGGGTGTTCGGTGAAATATCTCCATGACTCAGTAAATCCCAGGAAAATCCGCGGTTAGTCCTGGTTTCAGATTTGACAGGCCTTGATGTTTCACTCTGCACCGTTATCCTGCCAGCTCAGTAAACCTGCGTCACGGAATGGGCCCCCCTGCTTTGACTTCAGACCCTCTGACGGCTCTGACAGGACGAGCTAATCGGTCTGACTCGCCACAGATTACAGCAAAATTCTGCACGCAATGAAAAACTGTTGATAGAGATGGAAGGAGCAAACAAGCAGATGCCATGCAGATGTTACGTTAAAGGCTAAATTTGTCATAACAACCTATCTTCATGAAATAATAGGCAGTTCATTTATTGTACACTATTAACACAACAGCAATTTCAGGTAATACAACTTCACTGTTGTTTACACAAACTTTGTTTCCATGTTTCTACAGATTTGATGCATCATATATATCTGCACTTTGAGTGACATGAGCAAGAAGAGGGAATAGGGACAACCCTTTGAGCATTCAAGCATTTCTTTATGTGGCTTATCTATTCTTCACCTTGATGAAAATCTTACAGATGAGCAACGTTTTTAGCAATAGCTGGCAGGTGAGTGGGGCACTAACTCGACCAAAGGGTTAACCCTCTCCCGCCGTGGGGGGGATGATCGTCTCAGAATAAGAATCGAGACGTGGCCGGTCAGGACCTTGATCGTTGGAAGTTCTTTCACTCATCCATCAGCCACTTTGACAACCATATCCATGCACATCGCACTTTCTCGAGTTATGTAAGAGGTTAACTGTGCGTCCAGACTTAACCAAAAGTTGAACACTAATCCCTGAATGGCATCCAATCAAGAGCAATGCACCTTTGATTTCGATAGAGTAGTTAAAGTAGAGATAATAGTTTTATCTGCATGTAGATGAGGAACAAAGTCCAGAGAGAACAAAGTGCAACAAAGGCACTGGTTTGTTTTTGAAAAGGCTCAAAAGACAATAAGACACTAACCTGGTTTACCCTCTACGACACTTCTCTGTATGATTTCCAAACTCTTAATTCTAAACCATAACACAACAGAAATGCCCTCTTTATTCCTTGTTTTATAAGTTATGACATTTCCTCTCCAGAGCAGACTGCAGTCTTTGGCTTGAGACACTTGAGATAAAGAGGGATTTCACATGCATACACACAGCAGATACACACATCAACACATGTCACTGGCCCTTACCGTCCAAGACTGGTCGTGTGTACTTTCAATCCTAGCATTGTCCAAGCGGTGAAAAAGTGTAAAAAGAAATGTATGTACAAAAAAAGTGTCCGGTATATACAAAGGTTGAATCTTCTCGGCCTCAGTCAAACCATCGTGCTCTTCTTCTCCCTGAAGTCAGAATGCGTCGGCTCGTGAAAGGTTGTGATCATGTTGGTCGTGTCCCACCGTCCCACTGGGGCTGGAGAGCTCTGCATCACCACCAGCCTGATGGGAGACTGGGTCGGCTGCGGGTCCGGGGCGTACTCCTTGGTCGGATCTTTGCCCCGGCAGTCGTACATGATACATGATATCAGGAAGACCAAGAGCAAGATAACGTAGCTGGCGATGAGGATGCAAAGGTTCAAAGTGACAGGGTCGATCTCCTGGAAGTTTCCCAGAAAACCCATGGTGCCTGCTTCATGCTGGGAGGCCCAGAGGCCTTGAAGAACAAGAGGTGATTGTTCTTCAGCGAAGGCAGAAGGCAGAAGGTATCAGCGGCCGCCCGAGAAACACTAAACAAGCCTAGTGGAAGCAGGGCTTTCTCCCTCTCTATCCTCTTCAATCTGTCTCGCTCTACTGTCCTCCCCCCACCCTCCCTTCATCCTCTCTGCCCCGCTCCCGTCTCCCACCTCTCTGTTTCAGATGAGCACCGTGTATACGTGGCTTTGCGGTAAAAATACTTTAATCCACGCCACTCCTCCAGCCTGAATTTTCTGCGATTGATGGATCACTTTAATAACTTAAGCTTTAGCTGTAACTCAGCAACTGTGACAGACTTTTTGTTATGTCATCTGTGAGCAAGTGAACATTAATTACTGCATGTTTTGACGTATTTGAGTGCATTTCCGTGTGTGTGTGTGTTTGTGTGTGTATGTGTGTGTTCGTAGTGTAATCCTAATCTTGATTGTGAGTGGGGATTGAAGGGGGAAGCCATCTGGCTAAATAAAAGCGGCAGAGGATGGCTAAAAATGCTAACATGTTAACAGAGGACTTAATTAACCACATGACAAGGCAAATGACATTTCTTCCCAAAATGTATGATCTCATATGTTTTGTTGAACATGCGATCCAGCCAGATTACAGCAGTCTCTGTCCTCTGTGCTGCAGAATCCTGGCGGCAGGCTTCCAGGGAATCAGAGGCGGGATTACCACAGCGGACGACTAACTCCTCAGGTTTATAATCTCTGTTTGATGCGTGGCAATACAAGCCATGTATTCAGGCGTTTGACTGTGTGTAGGTGGGCACAGAGCGGGGAGGGGAAAAAAAGATGCATGTGTTTCAACAAGTCCTTTTCTTAAATGCTACCGTGGGGTAGGTGGTTGAGATAGATTGAACAGATGAACAGCAGAGGGCAGCAGTTAGCAATGAGGGAGAGCAGAGCTGGAGGCCGAATTTTGACCCAATGGTTTCAGAAAGAGAGGGAAAGACCAAACACAAATAAACCACTTATAACTCAGTCAGACATGAGAAGTAAAGGCACTTTTATCATGGATTCAATGTTTTCCGAGTATTCTCTCCCCCTTTCAAAATCTTTACGTATTGTGAGACGCTTTTCGCAAGATTCCAAAATCAAGGCTGTGATTCTGAACAGGCTTTGAGACAAATTTAGGTAAAGTAAAAATTAAAAAAATTGCCAAGTATCAATTGGTTTATGTTTGAGGGATTCTGTACAAATGAAGTGGAGGTAAAAGGAAAAAAAAGTGTAGTGGATAGATGTGAGTCAGAATGAGAGTGAGAGGGATCTCAGAAATTAGTATTTTTTAATTTTACTAAAACCATTCATGTTTTTCTTTGAATCCGCAATGTTATACCCTCCTTGTTGGAGTTAATTATTTACAAACTGCCAAAATCTGTAAACAATGACAAATATAGTTGACTAGCATATCACTCAGTAGAGTTCATAACTCCACCGAGGCCGAACAGTCCCCCCAGGAAACCACATTTAAATTCACTAGATCCTAGATTATTATTTGGTTCTGCACCAAGTTACACACTCATACATATCAGTCCTTTAAACATGCCTGACTTTTGTCATCACTGAAATGAGTGAAAATGTTGAAAGGTCACAATGTCAGAGAAAAATGTTATGTGTTCTTGACCCATACCGCATCCTTCCACTAAGTTTCATGGTAATCTGTCAAACAAATGCAGATGAAAACATAACCTGCTTATTGAATGTTTTTAATCTGTTATATTTATGAAATAAGACCCAACATTTAGGTTTCATTTTTAACCCTGATTTTCATCTTAAATATTCCTTGAGTAGTTTTCAAATATGTCCAACTTTCTCCTGAAATGTTTTACCTCAGGTAAAAATACTCATCTTCTGTTTCAACATGCTTGCTATCTCGTTTTTCTTTCAAGTACGACTTGTAGGTGACTATGACTGCTGCCCAACAAGTGGGTCACGCTATTGACCATTTCTGAAGCTGGTTCCAACTTTGTCCGACATTTTGAATCTTAGAGAAAATTTGATTTGAAGCATAATGAATAAATGTGAAAAAATATACATGATGATTTTATATATAGTGTGTAGAAATGTGCATTACAAATTCTCATATTTTTACTTTTGCATACAATAATAACTTCATTACATTACATGTTTTTCACAATTGTCACTAAATAGGAGTTATTTTCTTTATTCGTTGTTTTTCTCAGATTGTATTGCACTCATACTTTTGTATTATTTCTATATTTCTGTTCTGATTAATGCATTTTCCTGGTTTCATTTATTTTTTGTGAAGCAGATGTAATTTGTTTTTAAACAAAAAAGCTGTACATTATTATTATTATAGTAAAATATTTAACTTCAGTTACTTCTCTCTCAAAAAGTACCAATACAAATCTGACTTTGTCTTCCTCTGGGATGACATACTGTACTTGTGGCGCTGAGTGCAGAGCAGGTTTGAAGAAGTTTTCTAGATAAGCGGTAGAACAACATGCGGAATACAAAACACTGTGACTTTATTTTTTAATGTGGCCTCACTGGGAGAAGAGAGTCAACAGTCTTAACGCCCAGCTACATCACTAACTAAACTTTTCATAGCTAACAACGGCTAACGTTAGCACAGACCACAGATACAGGATAAAGAAAAAAAAGAAGGTAAACTTTTGTGCTTTTCCAGTGGCTCAGCAGAAATTAGCTTCTGGATTTGATTTGATCTGTTTTGATATTTAAGCTGCGTATGAAAAAAGAGTCTACGGTATGAATGTTAGCTAACCGTGCATTGATATAGTTTTAAGTCAGTGTTTGGTTGTAGATTGAATGAGACGTTAGCTGAACAGCTAGCGCTAGCTAACCCTGAATCAACAACATGGTTTACATTAGCTAACATAGGTTGTGGTTAGCATTCACAGTACAACACTGGTAAGTCTAATGCATCATATTCATCACATTGCACGAATCGACTTTGGCTTAATCTTGCAGCACTTGGCACCTTGTAAAGGAGCCAAAGTAAACGTTTATATCTTTTAGCATCTTTGGCTAAATGTGAAGTAAACCTTCAGTTGTCTTGTTACGCGCCTCAAAACAATGTCCAACAACTTGAAAACATCATCCAGGATCAGCTTGTCTCTATAGTTATTAGCTTTAACATTTACTAACACAGTCACAGCTTGGTTTTATCGGACCTGTTTTGCGGCAGCGTGTTTCCCGCTCACCACCACGCTCAGCTCCTCACTGACGGAACATGAGGAGAGCCAGAGGAGGCACCAAGGACGACGCTGCCGGCTCCGCTGGCTGCCGCAGGAAAGTGGGCCGACCGAAAAGTAACAGGGGGGTCAGCGACTCCATTGACCTGCGAGACAACGACCTGGCTCTCAGGAGTAAGGTACAGAGCCGGCACAGAGGCCTCATCAACAACCTGCAGCGTGAGTAAGACGTACAGGTCGGGAGGTTCGGATGTCAATGTTGGTTTTCTATCTGTCTGTATATATGTGTTTTTGAATTACAGAGAACAGAGAGGATTTACTGATCCCCTCCAACGACAAGCTCACAGAAACTTTAGAGCAGGCAGACAAACTGTTTGAAGGTGGTGTGATAAGTCAATTTAAAGACATGTCAAAGTTTGTTTATAAAGCAGGTTTAAATCCAACCAGGCTTAGAATAGGGAAATGAAAGATCATAAAAATATATATAAAAGTATGAATAGTAAATACAAAAGCAATAACATGTTTAACATCATGAATATTTGAGAATTAATATATATATATAGCACAGTAACAGATGTAATCAAGGGCCCAAACTAAATTTGAAATTGAAAGCCAGTGTGAAGAAGTGGTTCTTTAGCTAGTTTTTTCTAGGGTGGTGCCACACGTAGACACAGACCAAGATGTCAAGAGCTTTTGGTGATGGGTCAGACGTCAGCGTCATTGTTCTGTAAACAAAAACACACGATCTCTGCAGCAGAATTACTATGTTACATCCTGCCTCTTGCACCACCCCCCCCACGTGAACGCTCTGGAGATTTCTGTGTTGTTGTGAACGTGACTGTGCCTTTAGTCAAGCATTGACAGACACTAGAGTCGTGCATTCAATTAGGTGAATGTGTCAAAGTTTGCCTTAGTGCCACCATTACAAAGCATCTGGCCGGAGGCATTATGTTTTTTCGTTACATCTGCCACAACTCACTTGAACTCAAAGATGAAGTGATGAGATTTCAGAGGTCAAAGGTAAAGGCCACAGTGACATTATATCAATCTGAAAAGAAAAAAAAAATTATGTAGAAATATGTACATGGAAACTGCACTGGTTGGCCGAGGTATTCCACCACAGTGCCAAAATTATATGTCTCAATAAGAGCATATCCTTAACACTAGCATCTCCACTGAAAAATATTTCCCCATGTCTGATTGCGTTTACCCTGGGTGCTCTGGTGTTTCACTCACACTGTTCAAAGGCATCCGAGTATAGCTGATTGGAAAATTGGGGATTGTTTCAATTGCCCTTTATAAAAAATGTAATTTTGCATTTGTAGTATCCAGAGTAACAATCCACATAGTAATTACCACATCATCATTATCACCATGCAGTGCTGCAGCTCGTTGACTTTGATTCTGCTTTGATCTTTGGCAGTTCCCCACCTGAGGGAAGTGTCTCTCAATGCCCAGCTCGTCCTGACGGCCACTGACCTGGGGAAGGAGAAAGCCAGCCAAGTGTCTGCTGTGTGCACCGCTTTTGATCCCATCGCTATGGCTGAGCATCTTGTGAGTACATTTACTGTGTTTGCACAATATGTCTTTGTGCATGAAATGTTTCACACTTGTACACAAACATGCACGACTGAGGGAAGTGTCCTTTAACTAGAATGTCTGAGTGTCCATGTAGTCGGAGTGATGACTGCTGCAGTGGGTGAAAGACGAGGAGGCCAAATTAGCGGAAAGTGAAGTGTATAGTAGATGTGTAAACATTCAACTATAACACATCAGTTATAAGAGCTAGTAATATGTAAAAAATCCAAACGAACAACATAGACTCATCATTCAGTCATATTAAGTGCTTAGGTTGTTTCTCCTCGTACTCTTACCCTGTGTAGATGTGTAGAATTTAGTGACATCTAGTGGTGAAGTTGCATGTTGCAGCTGAATACACCTCACCTCACCCTCACTCAAAAGGTGTTTAGTTTGTCCAGTTTGGACCACTGCAAAAAACATGGCGGCCTCCCTAGAGATGACCCACCAACATTAAACCCATTCTAGGGTAAAGAAAACGACAATTAATACAATTTAGGTGATTACACACTAGTGAAAACACTATGATGTGTTTATATTCAACGTCTGCCAATAGATCCCTTTCACCTAAATCTTACACACTGGACCTTTAAGTGAATAGAAGCAAATTTCACAGCAGCCATATCTGTTCTTTAAATGTATAAAATGAATGTAACATGTCCTTCATGTTATGGAAGTTTTCTGGAAGCTGGTGAAAGGAGAACTCAGGCAGCAGCTGATGTTTTATGCAAAAGATTTAAATGTAGACTCAAGGAGACCAGAAGGGGAAACAATATACAAACGCTATCAGAATAACATGAGCAATTGTCACCCCCCCCAAGTCTGAAGATGTCTCCCACAGCATCCCATCATATCTCCCTCTACTTGTGTCACCCACTTTAACAGCACATCCATGAATGGCTAGAATTGCTGTCACTCTCTATGTTACAGGTGTTCACATCCTATTAGATAGTTAAGCCTAAAGTATGCATTCCTAAATCACATTGTGTCCTTATGTCTAAAATCTCAATGCTGTTGTTTTGTAATGCAAGCGCCAGGGAATCATATGTAACAGTGGAAATGTCTCTGTTTCCCTGACAGTTGTCTTTCATGGATCTCAACCGACTAGAA
Organism: Hippoglossus hippoglossus; assembly: GCF_009819705.1. Lineage (NCBI taxonomy): Eukaryota > Metazoa > Chordata > Actinopteri > Pleuronectiformes > Pleuronectidae > Hippoglossus > Hippoglossus hippoglossus. The sequence continues at coordinate 5,139,218 of NC_047158.1, read as the reverse complement.
GACGAGCAGAACTGGGGCACAGCTCAATGCTACCTGACCCCGGAGGCCTGGCACACATTGGGCGGGAGAGCAGAGTGCTGTTTCAAGACCGCACCCACCTTCCACTACATGTGAGTGACTCAACACATTATGTAACGCTCTTAATGATGAAAAGGCACAATCATGATGTCACAGTGTATCAACAAAAAACAACATATTGTATTTAAACACCGTTCAACCAGACACTATGTTTTCGGGGTTGTCCGTTTGTCCACCCGTCCCATTCTCATGAGCGCGATATCTCTAGAATGACTCTTTCTTCAAATATGGCCCAAATATTCACTAAGGATGAACTGATTACATTTTGGTGGTCAAAGGTCGAAGGTCAAGTTTAAAATCTGGTACAAACATTCACTTGCAACTGATTAGACTTTAGTGGTCAAAGGTCAAGGTCACTGTAGCCTCACAGCACACTCTTTTTGCTTGTGAAGGGGATATCTCTGGAACGCTGGGAAGGAATCTTTTCACATTTGGCACAAACATGCACTTGGACTCAAGGATTAACTGATTTGATTTTGGCAGTCAGAGTGGTGCCTGAAGGTCAAAGGTCAAGGTCACAGTGACCTCATGTTCCTGCGAATAATATATATAAGGACTGCCCATAGGGAGTTTCATTGCATCTGGCACAATTCACTTGGATTCATGGATGACCTGATTAGAATTTCTAAGTCAAAGTTCAAGGTCACAGTGGCCTCAGAAACATGTTTTTGGATTTTTGAATGTGATATCTCAACACCAACTTGAGGGAAATTCTTCACCTTTTGATCAGTTGTCACTTGGGCTCAAAGATGAAGTGATTAGATGTCAGAGGTCAAAGGTGAAGGCCACAGTGACATTATATGAATCTAGAAGAAAAGAAAGTGTATAAATGTGCACACTGCACCGGTTGGCGGAGGCATACAACTGCACTGCGGTAATTTTAGTAATCTATTTTTCTTGTTTCTTTCATTAGGAGGGGCTCGTTCCATGCAAAACTGCCTCCTCCACAGCAAAGGAGATTGTGGCAAACCAAGGCTTCTACCAAAGATGCCAAAAAAATAATGCCCACTCAGGTAGCCAAGCCTACCCTTCCATGGCTCCACTTACCTGCATGCATTCAACTGTGCTTTTGCAAACAGATAACGATACACTTACTTCTTACTGCCTCGTGTTCATATTTGCTGACAGCTGGTGAAAATAAAAGAGTCTAATCAAGAGACGACCGAGACAGAGGTGAAAAGGATCTGGGGATATCTGAAGAGTTATTACCGAGACAATCGTGAGTTTAAAGTTGACCTCAAGTTGACGCCAACATTTAATCTCGGTGTAATTATTATTAACACACATGTCTCTGTTTCTTTTTCAGCGAAATCACCCATATCGTACTACGAGTTTGTCACTGACCCCAACTCCTTTTCCCAGACAATAGAGACAACTTTCTACACATCTTTTCTGATCAGGGTGCGCTGCCTGTGTTAAAGTCTGTTTAACAACTGACCTTGTCTGCCCTCTAGTGACAGCATTGTCTGTGTGTTTCAGGACGGTTTTGCACGGATATATCTGGATGACGAAATGCCTTGTATCGGTGAGAGGATGTGACTTTTAGTTGTATTCCGGCTGGGGAATAGGAAACAGGAACATCTCAAGGGAATTCAAGGGAATAGGAAAGAAAAAGTCTCAGGCTACATTGTGTGTTTTTGTGTTTCAGCACCTGTAGAGGAGGGGGAGGGGAAGGCGGAAGCTGCAGGATCCAGCAGCTGTAACCAGTGCATTATCACTATGAGTCCAAAGATGTGGAGGGTTAGACATAATTTAGCAACAATAAAAGACCTAGTGTACATCTTTGGTTATAAATTCATTATTGTACTGCTTGTTCTTCCCCAGGAGCTCATCGATGTCTTGGACATCAAAGACGCAATGATTCAGCCTCCTAACACACAGAATGCGTGAAGGACCAGGCCACTTTTTCTAACCTGAAACCACAAGTCTTATGTGTGTCATCGTTCTTGTTCTGTTTTAAATTTCTACATTATTGAGATAGCCATTGTTCTCTTATCTTGTTTTGTTGCTTTAGCAAATTTTTTTTTTTTCAAGGTTTAACTTTAAAGACAAATTCTTAGATATTTTCTCAGAAATGTAGCTCACATTTTGAGATCATAAAAACGCAACTGTAGGTTTTGGTCTACTTGTTCTACCGTTTTTAGAAGTTGGAATAATAAAAGACAAAGAAAAGAAAGATCGTACTGTTTTCATTTATAAGTGTAAATACCAGGTGCCCAACATCATTGACAACAACATAATACACTTTACTGTAGATATCTCTGATACAAAGGTCCTTACATAGTTCTGTATGGTCAGTAGAAAAAGAGTTAATGATATGATTTGAATAGTTGTTAGTTAGAAGCTGAGTTAACTGGTCGGCCCATGTGCAGTAAATACAGTCTTTATATATAACAATATTTATATTGTTTGAACTCTTAAATGAAATGACTTAAGTCAATAATTAATTAGCAAACACTTTTTCGATTTTAAGATAAAAGAACAACTATTAAGTTTGTCATAATTAACTATTTTAAATTCAAACCAAAACCTTATAGTTAAAGTGTTGTGAGATAATTAACAAAACAGGAAAACAAAAAAAACTGGAATGGCACTCGGCAGAGTATATACAATGTGCAATGACAATAAAGCTTTCTATTCCATTCTAAATCGCTCCTTGGTTGACCTTTAATAACACACACACGTATGTGACTGGTGTCAGATGGTGACTATGGCTTCATTTTGGGATTACAAGATTAAAATATTTTGAACCACCACCTTACCGCACCAACCAGGCACAAATTTAAACATAAGGTTGATTTAGGAATAAATGATAAAATAGTGTTTGCTTGTTTGCTCTCTTTCTCTTGAAACTGCGTCTGCATCTTTAGCCTTGTTACTGCAAACTGCATGATATTGTGCTCAGGTTTCGACTTCACCAGGAGGGTGATGGGGAGCTGCATCTGAATCTCACAGAGGAGAGGAGAGGGAGTGGGTGCTGTACAGAGGCTGACTGCAGCGTCGCATCACCGCCTGTCGCTCTGAGCAGGGAGAGAGAGTGTGGGAGCAGGCAGAAGAGATAACTGAGGCTTCTTCTCCCAAGGAAAGGCTGGGAGAGACAGACGGCATACGTCAGCTGGGAAAAGGAGCTGTGGAGAGCAGGGAACAGGGGGTGAGGAAGGGAGGAGCTGTGTATAAAAGGGTGAGAGTGGGATGCTGAGTGAAGTGGAGAAGGGTGGGAGGCGGGTTGACACATCCTTAAGTGTGCTAGATTCATTTGGACAAAAGCCTGTTTGGAAAAAGAAGAAACCTGCAAGGCAAACTGGGAGAAGGATGTTTACACAGTGTGCTGTGATGTCTGTCAGAGACCAAGCTGATCAAATCAGTGTTATTTATAGGGGATGATAAGTCTTGTCTCTCCACAGACGTGGCTCCGCAGCTCAGGCCTGTGATGATGGCAGATAACACCCCGTCCAACATACATTTGTAAATGTGTATATCAACTGCTGCCCGTACACGTCAGTCACTGCAGGAGCCGGAGAGACTCGGCGCTCCCCGAGCTGAAGACGAGATGAAGACGAGATGATGCATTAATGTAAATATTTGGAAGCTGCAGGTTCGCGACTTGAATCTAAAATGCAGTTGTGTGAGTTTGCACAAAGTTTGTGCACATAAAATGAGTTTGTGATGATGCACTAACGATAGGGTTTTCAGAGCCTTGTACAATCTCTGCAATCATCATAGTCTATAATGATCTATAGTTAATCCTTACAATCATAGCAAAACTAAAAGAGCTCCATGAGAGGAGAACAGAAACAGTGAGGCAGCACAGTGGATTTTATTTTTCTCTCTCTCAACGAAAATGTTCTGGTAACATAAACAAGGAGAGCATGAAATCCAGCACTAATCTGCTGCAGAACAAACTCTGACACATGTGATGTTTCCTGCCTCCTGGTACGAATCAGTGGCAGAGCAGATGTGTGCGTTATATCAGCAGAGCACAGATTGACCTCGCTCAGGCCTGTAATCCCTCTGAATGTAGGAAGCTGATGTCAGAGGCAAAACACTTGACCCCGGCCCTCAGCGACCTGCGCACAGATGAGAGCTGACGATGATGGTGGTGGTGTGCGTGTGTGAATGTGTGTTTGTTTGTGTGTGTGGGTGAGTGGGGGGAGGGGGGCTGAGAAGTGAAGATGACCTCTGTGCGTCACAGATCCATGTGCTGCTGCCATTATAAAGACATTATTACCATTTGAAATTGTTAATATTTTTCATTGCATGTGTCATACTATGATCATCTTGATTGATTGATTGATTCTCAGTAACTGTCATGGTATTTACATGGACTTTTATTCTATAAATCTGGATTAAATGTCAAACTATTTCTATTTCTGTGTCTCATGGATAATAAATGCTTCATATAATTCATGACTATAAGGTTGCTTATAAAGAATGTTTTTGATACACTACACAAGAGGGAAAATGCAAAAAACATGTTTTATGGTGCATTATACTCTCAAATCTGGGTAATAAAGGATCCTGCAATACAATATTTCCTCTAAATAACACTTTCAGCAGCATGTGTCTCATTGAAGGGCCAAATCCTTCCCCCTGGTGGTGATCCTGAATCTCCTGAAGAACATTTTTTGTTTTTTGTGTTTTAAAGCTGATGAGGGGGACATACAGTTAAATTGATTTATGGGTGTTTCATTTATAGGCCAATTTATGTTTATTTTTAGCCTCCATCTATGGAAATATAAACAGTATTAAGCTAAATAAGGATAAAGGCAAATAAGCCTTTCAGCTGTTTTAATTATGAGGAGTACACTGACATTGATTCTGACCTACATATGCCAGGATCAGGATGGTGGGGACATTATCAACGAAGTGATACAGACCGTCACATCCACAATGTCCATCCAGCATGAGAATCACAAGGGAACAGGAGACGTGGAATACCCGTGTGGACCCAGAGCATGTGCCCTGCTCCTGAGGCAGATATACACCATCAAACTCAGCTATGCAAAAGAACTGAAAAACACATTTGAAGTGTTTTAAAAGATATTTCCATTGATTTTAAATTAAATTGTTCCATCAAAAGGAATTGCTCTAGTATTTTTTTACTGAAGTGAAATAAGTTTAGTTGTATAAGTGATATAAAGAAGGTGGAATTTTACTGCTTAATATTACCAAACACTTTTCATTAAAATTAAGATGGCTCACCTACATTAAGCTTTTAGAGGAAAAATCTATTATGTTTGTTCTATTTGTGTTTGACAAACTAAAAAACTATCATTTGATTTCCTCGATAATGGCTGAGTTGGAGCTACTTCAAATGATCCATGCAAATTGTTACCTTCTTTTTGAAGTGTAAGGCGATCTTATCGTATTGGTGGTTGGTTTTTAGTCCTGTTTGTTACCATACAGTGGCTGGAAAAACCTACCACCTTGTGAAAATGACACACACTCATGTGTTGTCAGTTTTGTTTGTTTTCATCAAGATCCATGAATTATTCTAAGGGGAATCTGTGAAAAAGTCTTATTTCTAAGATGCTTAATGGCTGTGATGTTAATTTTTGTATTGGTCACTACGTTTATAATGTACTTTTCATTATAGGATCAATTAAATTCAACTTTACTATGATTAAAAATGTATTTTTTTGTATGTATCTGTGTGCTGTTTGTTTATCTCATCAGTGTTTGCACTGTATCTATAACTTGTCAGAGCACATTGCCCATTGCAATAATAATGTATTTTTTGGGTTAAGATTACTTTTTGCTCAGAATATTTTATTTAATAAATAAAGTTGGCAGAGTGTGTTGTTATTGTATATATGGTATGATGTCATAATAATTTCGTAAAAATCAATCAATCCAAAAAAACAAGACATCAGAGAACAATAGTTTTGCTATGAACAAAGAAAAGACGTGTTTGGTGTCAGTTTCAGCAAAGATTTAAAGCTCTAAAAACAGCAGCAGGTCGGAGGAGAAGTGTTTCTGTCCTGGGAATGTTTGTGTTGTTGTGGCGTCAGGGAATGATTGGCTCAGAGGATGTATCTGTGCGCACGTGTGTGTGTGTGTGTGTGTGTGTGTGTGTGTGTGTGTGTGTGTGTGTGTGTGTGTGTGTGTGTGTGTGTGTGTGTGTGTGTGTGGGCTTCTAGGGTGGAGTTTCTCCTGCTCATATCTTGGAGATATAGATCTTCCCCAGCGCCAGACCCTGGTGCCAGTGAGTCCGGCAGCCCGACTGGGACCAGGGGGACAGAGACAGAGACAGAGGCAGGGAGTGATGTGGAAGGATATGTTGACAAATCGTGCGGGAGGACTTCAGCTGTTTGTGGCTGAGAGCTGAGGATGTTAAGAGTCTGTGTTCGCCCTCCGTCTCCCAGGCATGGAGCCTCAACATGCTGTTTGCTCATTTTCACAGTGTGAAGCTGAGTCTGTGGTGGATCAGAGACATCCTGCCCTCAACCTCTGCTCTCCCACCATCAACCATCCAAAACAAATGAGGAGCAAGAAACAAGCCGCGGTGCCCCGCTGTGAACTCCCACTGAGATATCATCTTTCTCTTGGAGCCTGGAGGATGCTGACTGACTGATCAATGACCCGTGTAGAGATATGGTTTCATAACGTATCCTCAACACGTGCTGTCATACTTTGGTCAGTTTGTTGTTGTTTGAGGAAATCTCTGATAAACAATTTATACTAAATAAATGCAAAAAGCAACACTTTTCGGAAATAGACCTGATTAAATAAGATAAACTCTTTCACAACCGCATTGTTTGGTCTGGACCTTCAGACGTTTCAGTTTAGTCTGAACCAAAACAACATGTGTGAAAGGTGCCTCGGACCGTGGTCCAGACCAGAAGAGGTGGAATCGGTCCAGATCAATGTTCATCAACCGTGTTTTGGATCATTTGCAGTTGGATAGAAGAAAAAGAAGAGGACGCAACTTGCAGGATTGTCTGTAGTCTTCACCTCTGATGTAAACAATGGGGACGTTCATTTTGCCGAAAGTAAAACCTTAATGCTATTACTGTGGCAACCAAATGAACCAAATGGACCGGTTCATTCATTTTCTTGATTCCAACAGAAAGAATACTACCTGTCCAACTGACAACACGCTATCGTCAGACGCACGTCCACAAACCAATCAATGTCAAGTATGGACGCAGCCCACGTAGGTGATGACGACAGGACGTACAAATGTCATGCTCCCTAAATTAAAATGTGTAACCAAACTAACCAGATCAAATTTAAACAATGTAACAAAGTTGATGAAGCTCGGTTTAGACTTTCAGGTGTGAGTTAGTTAGTTAGTTAGTTAGTTAGTTAGTTACCTAGTTAGTTAGTTAGTTAGTTAGTTAGTTAGTTAGTTAGTTAGTTAGTTAGTTAGTTAGTTAGTTAGTTAGTTAGTTGGTTAGTTACTTAGTTACTTAGTTAGTTTTTGTTTGTAGTTTATTTTGTCTTCATAAAACAACATATGAAAAGGTCCAGTGTGTAGGATTTAGGAAGATATCAGCAGAAATAGAAAGTATTATAAATATAATTGTATGTTTTCATTACCCTAGAATGAGCCACTCTCACGTTTCTACAGATATCATCAATCTGTAAATATGCCAATTAATCCTACACACTGGTCCTTTAAATTACATTAAAAAATACTGTCTGGGTGCTAAACAGGTTTTCTTGTATGCAACGTTGTTCTTCCATTGAACAACCTCCAGCATATTTTCCTTTGCAACTTCTTGTCTGCAGCGCCCCCATGAGGGTAAAACTCTGAGAAGGAGCACAAAGAGCAGGAACAAGGACACATGCCCTCGCTCTTTGTATTAAATTCATATTTTTATCTCTAACACATGTTCAAGTTTCCTGCTTATAAACCGAAATAATGTTTTCAAGATTTCTTAGAAATATTGTTCTCTGGTTGCCTTCAGTGAACGTTCCCATAAAACTACAGGGGGTCCATTAGTTAATTTATGGTTAACCAGAATCCTGAATTTGTGAACTTCGTTTTCCTCAAATGGAAATAAAATGTGACACTGAAAGAGAAGCTAAGATCACACACTTAAAAAACATAGAGCACCTCTGTTTCCATCAACCATCAACGTTGTTTTAAATGTGACTCGAGTCAGTCTCTGACCAATGGGGGAATATTTATTTCAGTCTGAACCAGCCTGTGCAGGGCAGAGGGCGGTGAGGAGGGGTGAGGAGGGGTGAGGAGGGGTGAGGGGCTGTGGACATGGTTAACGTGATCCTCCGTCTCCTTTGTGTCTTCAGACTGTTTGAGTTACTGAGACGTTCCATGAGGTCAGCAAGGAGGTGCTGTTACACAACCAGGAGACAGCTGAGGGACACTCAGAAACTCTGTTTGGAACTCACGGCTGTTACTGTGAAACAACTCGTTCCACTTGTTTAAAAGAAAAGAAATTAAAATCGGTTTGAGTGAGAAAATGAAGTCAGGTTCTTCTTCTTCTCTGCAAAACAACACAGAAAGTGGATGGAAAATGTTTTTACATTGAAAACATTTAATTAGAAGATTGGCATAACATGAAAACAAATCATCGGCATTAACAACTGATACTTCAGTCTGTACCATAGACTAGGACAGGTCTCCACTTCCTCCCTCTGGGCAAAAATCAAGCCAAAATAACCTGGATACAAACGCTGCAGTCTTACTCTTGTGGAGCCAGAGGCTGAGCAGTAGTGATCATTGGATGGAGCCGCAGTGTCGAGGTCCTGACAATACACACGTATCGTGGACCAATCCCAAGTCTCAGTTGACGTTTCACCCTCTTTTGATTTGTTTTGTCCAAGTTCCTTCTGATACCATGGAGGAGGCTGGATTTATGACTATACTCCAGCCAGCCCCCAGGGGGCGATAAAGACATTTTGGCTTCACTTTTTTTCCATCTCCGATTTTTAATATTTGGGAAACTCCCAAGACAGATCATTCGAAAACAATAAGAACGAGCCTGCTACAAGTTTCCACGAAATGAAAAGTTACAGAAATCCTATGAGTCTGAGTGACACATACATTACACAACATTTTTAAAGGAAACGACTGGGGGAGAAATATTTTCCAAACAAGGCACAGAAGGAGACAGATACACAATGAGTGCAACATCAGGTGAAGATTCTTTCTCTATTCAGTACTCCAGCACTGTGGGTCTGACATACATGAAGAAGAAGAAGAAGAAGAAGAAGAAGAAGAAGAAGAAGAAGAAGAAGACTGGAAGAGGGTGGGTGGGGTCTCCACTTCTCGGACAGCAGCGTGTGATGGACGGGCCGAGGATCTTGCAGATCTGATAAATAAAGGCCCAAAGAGAGCCCTTTCCTTCCTGAGTGTCGGACTGTTTGTGTTAGAGCGATGTGAGTCTCTTCTTCTGGGTGTGGGAACCTGCTCCTCCCAGAACTCATGGTTTCCTCTCGCCAAGGACCCGCCACCAGTCTGCATGAACTATCTATCTATTTATCTATCTCTCTGTCTGTCTCTCTGTCTGTCTGTCTGTCTGTCTGTCTGTCTGTCTGTCTGTCTATCTATCTCTCTGTCTGTCTCTCTGTCTCTCTGTCTGTCTGTCTGTCTGTCTGTCTGTCTATCTATCTATCTATCTATCTATCTATCTATCTGTCTGTCTGTCTGTCTGTCTGTCTGTCTGTCTGTCTGTCTATCTGTCTATCTATCTCTGCTTCAGTTTTATTTGTGGTAAAATCAAATGTGAACAATATGCACGCTCACACGAAAGCCGGCTTGTGTGTCCCGGACATGAAACTGTGATTATTGTAATTTATTTGTTTGTTATGATGATCTCACCAGCACCAAGCGACAGGCACGCTCACCGTCTTTCAACATTCTCCTTCCATTCAACAACTTCCTGTTGGACAACATATTTTCCAATTATTATCCTCTCACACTTCCACTGTGGCTCTCTGAGGGTTTTTCTTTCTCCTGTTAAAGGTTTTTTTTGGGTTGTTTTTCTCACTCTTGTCGAGGGTTAAGGGCAGAGGATGTCGCATGAAGCGAATCGTAATTTATGAATATGGGCAATACAGATCAAATGTGATGTTTGATTTATTGATTGATTGATTGAATAGTTACACATATGATTTATGTTGGATTAAGTTCTGTACTTTTGATTATACTGAGGCTCTATAAATTGCAATATACAAAATGTTTTTATTGGAAATATTAAGATGACAGTTCGGTACAGATGAGCAGTCCAACTCATTTTTGACTGTGAGAGTTTCTGCTGTAAATGCAACAAACTATTGACAGACTTAGATAAACTGTTCGGCCGGAAAGGAAAAACACAGTTGAATCAATATATTAACTTTTGCCATCGTCTTTTGGTGTCGTCTTTAGCAGCATGTTTCACAGCCAAAACAATCATTACAAAGTATCAAATCCTCCCAATGACACAAACTCAACAAGCTTCCAAACCACAGATCCACATTTAAAATCAGTTTGATTTAGTGCAAATGATTCAGTTCCCTCTGGTGAATAAGAGGACCATATATCTCACAGATTAATGGCACATGTTTTTCTCTGGGCCTTCTCTTCCAGCTTTGTCTCAGTTTAAATGCCTCGGCTCTTTTGTGCTGCGGCCCACATTCACACCCAGTTTGAATCAGCAGGGGGGCCGGAGAACTGACTCCGCACCATTGTCTCCTGTACGTCATCGCAGCAGCTTGTGTGCTCCTTCCCCATGCAGCACTCGGAGGAATGTCCACAGCTGATAAACACCACAGAAGCACCCCGAGGTCTCATCCAAACACACCTCCCCCTCTGGGGCTCACACTGACGCTGTTTACACTCGGGAGGGAGGGTGAGACTGGGGAGGGCGGGGGAGGAATCCAGGGTGGTGGCCTGCTGGTTTCTGTTTTACCACGAAAACTACATTTTCACATTTGTTCATTTGCACCGTTGCTGAAAATGTCAAATAGATTCTAGATGTATGATCATGCGGCTCATATATGATGTTTTCTCATCCGTGTCAGGAGAAGGCTGCATGAAGTCACATGTTTTGGTTTAGGGAAGACAAGCGTGTGTTTGTTCAACACTTTTCAAGCATAAAACCAGTTTCAAAAGAAAAATCAACCGTGACAGGTCTAAAGTTGGACTTATACTTCATGTAAGGGGTTAACAGGATCCCCAGTGGGGATAACTACAGCTCTGGACTTGGTTTATAGTTCAGCGTCAGGTTTCCATCATTGACATCATCCGTTGATATCACCACTGCAACACTAGAAGGATGTAGCCTTTGGCCTTTCATATAGCCTGAATAATTTGGACATTTTCCTATTGTTGTGGGTGCGTCTGACCCAGACAATCTTCTGCTGGCTCCTCATATGTAAAAGGTAATCTCCGGAAAGTGTAGGTCTCATGTTAGAAACGTCATCAACTTGCCCACTCAGTCGCATTAAATCCTTCAGACAGTCTCATGGGCTCATTTAGACATTATCCAGACTTTTCACTTGGACGCTGGCGAAAGAAACACTGCAGCAACTAACTTGGACATTTGCGTTCTCACTTACAGGATAATTTCAGGAGATTATCTGAAATTCAGTGCAGTCTGAAAGACATGTTCACTGCAGAGCCACTGAAGCAGGGCTATAATCAAGTGTTTTCTATTTCTGTGCAGCACAGGAGCTAAATTCAGCTGCATGAGTCCAAACAACCTATATCCACAACAACATAATGTATCACGGTTCCCATGAAAAACAGGAAATCTGAGATTACATATATACAAAAAACGAAATAAGTGATAACTAACTTGATTTGAGTTTATAAGACGAGGCATACATTTAATTAGATGAGCAAAGCTTCATGTTGTAACTGAAACTTGTTGGAAACTGATGTATGGATTGTTTAATGTCATACTTTCTCAGATACGTGTGGAAAAATTAAGAATTATCCAAAACCTCTAACAAGAGCAGGTCCTATAACCTTACTCCTGCTGACAGCAACAATAACTTAGTTATAATGATTTGTTACAAACTGCACGTGAAGAGGTGGAACAGACAATGGAAACAGTTTGGGAGTTCTGTGGGTTTATGAGACTCGGGCAGGAAAGTTTCAGCTCCCCAAAGTAGCTCAGCTGTTCAGATGAATAGGAAACCGAGTGCTGTGAAGACGCTACTTCCCATGACATCATTGTGTTTGTTATATGACCTCTGCGGGCATGTCAGACACACCTTCTTATTTCCTCCCTGAGCCGTTCAAATTATTTACTTAATTCACTGAAGGGAGGGAAAACGCTTTAGACGCAAAACAAGACTCAATTAGAAACTGATGCTTTTTGACTTTAAGTGGTTTATGGTGAATAAATAATATCATCACATTCCTGTAAATTATTTCCAATTATTAAATAAAGAACACTGTAAAGCATACCGTAAAAAAAATCTATATTTAAAATTTAGCATCTTAATTACCAATCTTTTTTGTAAGTGTCATTCACCTGAACACAATATTCACATTGTTGTAGCTGCAGAAGGATAATGCAACAAGTTCATCAAATTACACAACAATATATCACATTGAAGCATTTTCATTTGAGTTGATTAAGGTGGTTTTAGTAAAAGAAAACGACTTTGTTTTTGGTTTGCGGACCTCTGCCATCAAAGTTGGAATAATAAACATGATATCATTGTCCTGCTTGCATATTATTCCTTACTTAGCTGGGCTGGTACCACAAAGAGCTGTTCACCTGTTCATTCAAAGTTTAGTAAAGCTCAACTCACTACACAAAACCCAGAACTGGAGAATCAGTTGTCATCCTACACCTTTTTGGGCCGTTAACAATCCACATGCCAATTGGCATTCATGTGAAGTTGAAAAGATAAACAGTCCTTGAGATAACAGACTGACATTTCTGGAGTTATTACATAGATAGATTTTCCCCTCTTTTAACTTTTTCCCTTTCAAAAATCCATAAATAAAAAGTACACACAATCATTAGGATTTACAATAAAAGATAGATTGAGTCATTATCGTTTATCCAGCCCATCCCAAACCTTCTTAACCTGCTTTGCTAAAACTGCATCATATGTGACTGATGACAGAGTTTCCAGTTGCTTCATGTGCGCTCGTCAGGCCAGATTTATGCAACAGGCCTCTGAGAGATTTGATTCATCAAAGCAGGAGCAAAAATCTTCGATTAACCCTTAATAACCCTTTGATAAACAAGCTATGCAAACCCCTTCTGATGCACGACATGGGTCAAAAATGACCCGTATTCATTTCCTGCGTTATTTCATGCATGGCTGGTTGTTTCTTTGCTATTATTATTCTTCCTTCTTCATTTAGGGGAGCTGGATTCCAAGACACACCCACAACTCCAGCTTGATCCCGTGGAACAAAGTCTAGGCCCTCAGCATCAGAGATTACAGACTCAGAATCTTCTTCCTCCAGTTCTTCATACAGCATCTTTGTGAACATGTCAACCAGCCGTACTAACACTCTGGATACAAAAAATCAAAAGCATATTTTCAAATGCATATCAATCAGTCTAATAAGTATATACTGTTATATTTCGAGTTTTATTTTGTTGATCTAGCTATGGTAAGCTAGCCAGAAAAGAAGCTAGCTAGCTAACAGCTAGTTAGTATTGTGCATATTTCTCTTTCTCACTAGTAATGGATTGTAAAATAAGACTTACATGCATCAGATGTGCAAAAGCAGCTGTGTGAAATGAATGGTAGGTGTTTTCCGTAGTGAATACATATGCTTTATGGGTTATTTTTGACCCATTTGTGTAAAAGTGATGTTTGTTTATAAAATAAGAAAGGAAAAAGCAAAATAATGATTTGTGGTAATCAAAAACAAGATATTTAATGATTGCTTAGAATATTAAATGATAAAATACATTTATTTCAAACATATAGGAAAGAAATACTCAATCATGCATGAAATAACACAGGAAATGAATACGGTCGTTTTTGACCCATGTTGTGCATTAGAAGGGTAGTGATACAAAAATGATTTTTATTCAAAAAGTAACAAAGGAAAACATTTAAATAAGGATTTGTGATGATCAAAAACAAGTTAATTGGGGAATACCTGAAAAGCTGAATGATGAAATGTATTCACTGCAAAGATATAGAAAATAAAACCACTTTTGACCCACGTTGTGGATCAAAGGGTTAACAAATTCTCCAATGACTCTATTTCTCAAGAAGCACCTCTTCCAGAAATCTTAGTGTCACAATAACAACAGGTTTTGCCATCTACAGTGTGTTATCGCTCTATGGGACGATGAGTAAGAGGCTGACACACACACTTTTCCCATCTTTTGCCGAAGCATGTGCGTCAGAGGAGGCAACATCAAGTACAGTCCTGGGAAATGCTAAACAAACTCTTGAGTTTTCCCCCGCACATATGGACTTAATCATCCGTGATAAGTGATGGGACTGACTACAGGGTGTTAACTTTCCTTTTGTTCTGTCAGTTTTTTTTTTGTTCGAGACCTTCGTGTTCCTCTGGCGTTGAATTGAGGAAAGAGGATTCAGATGTGGCAAAGCATTTAATTAAATAATCGTATTAAACTATGACATCCAACTGCTGTTATAACACACAGACCTCTACGAAGCTACTTTTGTGTTCCTACAAGCCCTATTGTGTTCTTCTTAACGTGATATGTGTAGGACATTTCTGTGATTAAAACCTCATTACTTTTAAACTGTCATAATTACTGCAGCCACTAAAGGGCTTTATAGTTTTCAGAAAAACATGTTTTACTGAAAAACTGATACAGACTTGTATTGTTACATATGGGTCATAAAAGGTTGCTTGCAGAGTCATATTTTTATCGAAGGGCAGTCTTGAATGTACCGCAGCTTGTTGTCCAAATCGTAATTGACAGAAGTTGGTGACAAGCATCTCCACTATTTTGTAGTTTGTAGGTAAAATCAAAAATGAAAGGACAAATTACCTTACAAAAAAAATGCATAAATAATGCAGCATGAGATTGTCTGGGTTAATCCTTCTGCAGAAATCACGTTTTTGTTTACAAACATCAACACCAGCATCAGGCCTTATTGCCAAAAACTCTAGAATCTTGTCATCTTTCGGCATTATCTACGTGTATGGCTCCTCTTTTTCATCCTGAGATATGTGTATTATTTCCGTTCTGTGCCCATCGCACATTAGAAACATCAACACGTCCACTCGCTCGTTGAGAATTGTACAGACATTCTCCTGCTGTATTCTCGCATGGGCTCACTCAGACATTCTCTGGGCATTTTTAACAGTTCCGGAAAAGTTGCGAAAAATGTCTGGAGCAACTGACATTGGCATCCTCACATACATTTCAGGAAAATGTCAGGACCGCATGTCTGAAAGCAGTCATACAAAGACTAACAGTTTTTTTCAGGAAATTAAGGGTAGTACTGTTTCTAAGCCCCTTGTTGGGTTTTTGATTTCGTAAATCTTTTAAGGAAAATGTTTTTGTAGATGGCACTATAGTTCTGCTGAGGTGAGATTTACTGTTAAAAAAATGGGAGGAACTGTCAGGAAGAGCAGTCTCTTTATTATGGAATGAGGGCGAACCCTGTGGGAGTGCGGGCAGCCAACACATCAGACACTCCAAGAACCACTGGCAGCACATGAAAGAACCATAGACAGAGCCTGTCACGCCAGAGCCACTTTCACACTCTAAAATACTGCCGCCTCTTATTCTGTTCAGAGAAGAGGGTTTGCACTTTGGTCCAAAACTATAAACTGTGTCCTTTTGCACTGACATTTCGGTTCTCATGGGTTTCTCAATAAAGAACAACCCAAAAGAAAGTAGGTATAAAGGATACTGGCTCACAGCCAGACATTGTTATGCATGTAGGACAGAAAGTGAATTGACCTGCAGCCTGTTGAATGTATTGGTCATGTTGGAAGTTGTGGTACCTCGCAACCACTTCTGCATTATACTTTACAAAAGCTGCAACACCTCCACCCACTACATTTGAAATTGAAATAGCTTTTCCGTTAAGTCTTTGTCTGCCCATTCATGATGCATGGATGGATTAAGATAGCATAATTATGCCTTCATACATTGTGTTCCATTCATTCCAGTAAAATGATGCACAAGTTTGGAGCCTCGTGCCAGCTCGTACTCATGAAAGCAGTTCTTCTGTGCCCAGCTATGTGACATCGGAGCTTTTCAGTAGCTAGGCATGCCAAAGGAAACATAATACGTTTTTTTACATTACATTACATTTCATTTAGCTGACGCTTTTATCCAAAGCGACTTACAATAAGTTTTTTCTGGGTTTCTATCGTCAAGTGTAACATTTAGGTTTTTGTGAATGTTAAAGTTCTGCAAACATCTTGACAGTCTGGACCGTACTTCACTGTGATGTCACATGACATCACAATGCTCCACATTTGCGTGAAGCACACCTGTTGGCTAGTCCGGCTAGTTTTTGGGGGGTATTTGGCTAATGCTACTCTTGCTAACGAAGAGCAAACTTAAATCAGATCACTCTGTCCGCACCATATGGTCTTTTCTTTTGACCGATTGGTACTAATTAGAGGGTTCACTCAATGAAGTAGTTCTAGTTGTAGTCTGTCAGATTTAGCATGTTGATGACAACAGAATAACTTATTATTGTCATTTTCTTTTCTGCATTTGTCATATTCCTGCATTGTGCTCTAAAACTGCCTCTGTTCAATCCAAAACAAACCAAGCGATCGTGGAACAGACGCACCTCTCCTGTCAGGAAGGAGCTGAGCTGATGCGTGAGACTGAGAAGCGTTTCATTGATGTCGTTTGGCTCACCTTTATGCTCCGACTCCGGAGTTTAACTTCCTTCCAGTGGGCGCTGTCCTCTCCTATATGGAGGTTTGGTCCAGAATGTAGCAGCAGAGACATCCACAGATCCCCAAACAGCTGCTGTTCACGTGTACAGACTCCAGAGCAGATCCATGTGATCCACGGCTCATATACTGCACAGTACTGTGCAAATGGTATTGTCAGTCAATGTAAAGGGAGCATTCAAGGTGCAGTAAGCACAAGGAATCAAAGCATTTGCTATGAGCTCCCTTTGGCTTTAAAACAGCACTAATTCACATCAGATTTACAAGATATAAGACACGTGGGTTGTTCCAAGCATTAGGCAGATCCTCCTGCAGTCGTTCTGTGGATTTAAACAGTCTCTAGTGTCTTCACATGATCCCAGACTGACGCCAGACTGAAGAAAGCCTTTGGTGATGCTTTTTAAATCTTTAACATATTATCAGAGCCTGTCTTAAGAGAGTCTGTATTTTTCCTATAATTTCCCTGGAGTTTAGTCGCCAGGTAATCCTCAATGAATTAGGGTGAATGCAGACAAATGGAAAAAATAACTATTTTGTCCACATTTTCTTTAATTTTGGCTGATAGACTGTTGATTGTTTATTAGAATTAAAATGAAAAAATACTTATTACCATTCGGTTTTCATACAGGGAGGACGATTTTTACCCATATCACATTAGCATTATGACTTAAAGGGATAGTTCGGCCAAAAATTAAAATTCACTACAGAGAGTGGAAGTTCTACCCAAATTAGAAATTCTCGAGTAATCGTGTGGATGTGGCTTCTTGTCCTCTGCGCTAATTTGCTAAACACGAGCATGTTGTAGGCTTGTTAGCATGCTGTTGTTAGCATTAGGCTCAGTCTAAACGCATTTTACACCTGAAAGCCTCATGTCTTTGTTATATTGTTTAAATTTGATCTGGTTAGTTTTGGTTTCACATTGTAATTTAGGGAGCGCTCTTAGGAATTTTGTATGACATGCATCCTGTTGTCATCACCTACGTGGGCTACATCTACCTGTACTTGACTGGTTTGTAGACGGGCGTGTGTTTGATGTTGGTGTGTTGTCAGTTGGACAGGTTGTACTCCACACTAGTTCAAATGCATCAAATGTCTTTCAAGCAATCCTGTGAGCCACTTCCTCTTCTTTTTCTTCTTCTATTATTTAATGATGTCTCAACTTCCTGAAATTGGTCAGAAAGTCTGACCAGGACAGAAAAAGTATGTTCACACTCCATGGTTCAGTCTTAACCAGGCCGAGATCACCTCTCTACGTTTTGGTCTGTTCATCCAGACCGTAGTCCGAAGCACTTTTTTCGCGCCTGATATTTTGGTTCAGAGTAAACTGGAAAGTCCGAAGGTGCAGACCAAACAAGGTGTGAAAGCTGCCTAAGTTGTGGTTTTTGGGCTGTCTGAGAGAGGCCTCGCGGAGCCTCTGAGAATTGCAAAAACAACATAACTTAAAATTGAAGAAATATCCAACAAAAATAAGACTTTTGTGAAGTATGAGCCAAACGGAAACATGAGCAACAATGAAATCTAATGAAAATAGTTACATGAAATCTCTCAAGTTTAGTTTTGATATGTCATCTTAGTCTCCTGACACCCAAAAAACCTCTTTCTCTGTTTTTGGAACAGATCTTATCCACACAATATTTGTTCTTTGTCCAGCAACAGAGCAAAAAATGAGTAATGTCAACATCCAGACGAGCTGAGTCGGGTCAAATAAAACAAGCCTCTACAAACATCTGGCTTCTCTGCGTTCCAGGTTGTCGGATGTCAGCTCGGTCCAGTCAGCTGGTCAGCGAGCTGTCGGGTCACGTCTGTCTCAGTGTGTTCACGCTACGTCTGCAGCTGTTTTAATAGACTGAAGTGAAGTGAACAGGATCCCTGTGATGCTGAACTCATTAGGTTTAATTGTGTTGGATTTGAACCGAGTGCAGTCAGTTGTGCTGAAGTCTGGAATTTCAGATGAAAGTTTTGTTGAGTGTTTTGTTCCAGACTAGAAAGAGGAACTGTACTTATTGTATTTATCATAATCACGCGCTGCAGTGTTTCCATTCTAGAAAATGTTAATCCACTGTTTTTCAATGGGAAATTCACTTTTAATCCATTTAAATCTTAAGTTAGAAAGCATGTGGTAGAGGTTTAGATTTAATCATTTCATTAGTCATTTCCCTTCTTTTACTTTGCTTGTTTCCTTCAGGTCATTTTAGTCTTTAATTCTTTCTTAACAATTTTTTTAAATCTCTCTGTCCCCCTCTTTCTTTCTTTCTTCTCTTTTCTGCCTTTCATTTTTCTTCTTGCCACTTTTCTTTTCCTCCATTCCACCTCTTCAGCTTTCTCCTTCTTCATGTGCTTCCTTACTATGGACGCTCTTCCTTCCTTCCTCTCTCCCTTGTTTTATTTCTCCCCTTCTTTCCATCTCAGCTCATTCAGCTCTCTCCTTTTTCTTCTTCCCCTCCATCTTTCCCAGTTTCTGTCTTTGCTCTCCTTTGTATTCACTTCTTCCTTCCTTCCTTGATTTCCTCATGTCTTTTCTTTACTAATTCCACTTAAATGACTTGAGTTTTGTTGCTGCTTATCAGTTTGCTAACCCGGCAGCGTGGCTCTGAGTGAAGTGAAACCATGTGACGCACAAAACGTGACGCACACACTCTGTGCATGAGTTGCCAGCCGTGGGTAAAGAGGCTAAAGACACTGGCGGAGAGCACCTGTCAAACTTCATATCAAGTCACCCGTTTTTTCCAGCTTCAGTCTGCCTCCCTCTAACCTGACAAGGGGAGGTGACGCCTCGCCGTGTCGTGTGTCTCGTAAATGTGTTGCGGACCTGATCCCCAGAGTCCACACGGCACCAGTCTATAGCCGACTGCGTGTGTGGGGGTGATCTCCCATAAGTGACAAAGTGTGTTGTAGGTTCTCCTCTGACGCAAGGAAACCATTTAGTTGTAGTGTCTGGTGTCACACGGACGCATAGCAATGCAAATGCTGCCTAAAAATATATTTCCACGTCCGGGCTATTTTAAACTTAACAGGGTCAAACAGGAGAGTTCAGCTTCTTTTTTCCCACTGAGAATTTAAATCCTAGAAGGGGAAATATATAAATAAGACTCTCTGACTACAATGTGACTTTTAAAAGGTGACAGACTGAAAACAGGCCTGAAGGGTCAGTTAACTTCTCGGCAGTGTGAGCATCAGGTGCAACGAGTGCTTCTTTTGTCTTGTGTACAGTGTTTCACGGTGGAAGACGACCAGCAGAGCATCCGTTGTGCTTCCCAGCGTCCGGACAAAAGAAGGAGGAAAGATGTTGTTGGTGACAGAACAGAGGAGTAGGTTGCTGTGGCCGATCGCCTGTAGGTGACAACACAAGATGACAACGTAAGAATTGTCAGGATCAATCAGGCCTGATGCCTTTATTGTTTAGAAATGTAACCAAATGTAACACCCAATCATTTTATGAGTCGAGTGATTCCCTGTCTCCAGTGCTCTCTCTCATCTCCTCTCAGTGGTCAATTCTCGTCGTCTCTTAGCCAAGTCTCACACGAGTCGGAGGCGAGTCACAGATTTTTGTGGAGGAAGAAGAGCTTCAGGTTACACCGCCAAATATCTGGCGACAATTTGACAGGACCCACCTATTTATTTAACTGCAAGATATTTCACCCACGTTCGGTTGAGGCGGAGTCAGTATATTTGTGTGTGCAGACCCCGGCACACCCATACACCCCGTCCCGCGCTCTGATTGGCTGGAGGTGGCCAGCATTGTTGCAGATTCTGACTAGATTTCCAGCAGCATGGAAAGAGTCTGAGTCTTGTCAGGGACGTGTCCTCTCTTATCGCTTTGTTCAAGAGTTCACACATAGCGATCAACGACTGCCGTTTCCATGCCGATCAGGGGCTTTTGTCTGCGAATTGCAAAACTTGTTGGGTTGAAAATGGAGAAGCTTGAACTGGGCTTCACCCTTAAAATATCTGTTTCCCTCTTATAAACCTTCACAATCGTTCTTCACACTTTCACATGTTTGAGTGTTAATGAGTTTATTGAACCTCATGACGTCCTGTTAACAGTTAATACATGCAAACGATTACATCAAAACAAAACATGTGTTACATGTTATATCTTTTTTACATCTTGGAAGTTTCACTGTGGACAATGAGACCATCGCCTCAACACAATAAAAGAATTCACCATATTAAGCCATTATAAGCCATACTACTTATATTTTTAACGTAAGATGTTGTTTAATACTGAATATGATGATTATGAGGAATCAAAGTGCTTTAAGTGAATACATATTTAAGGTTAAAAAGAGAATATATTGGCAGATTTTTAAGAAAATCAAGTACCATTCTTCCATAAAAGGCAATTCCCAATCATTCCCTATAAGATGAACAATGAGACGTTATAAACAGATATGTGCAAGTTGAAGTGTAGAAAATTAGGCATGATTCATTGTTCTGGATTTTTCCCTCTCCCTTCTCGGACTCTTCAAACCACAATCTGTCCCATTACAATCAAAGCCGCCACATCCAATGGCAGATTAATGGGAGACTTCCTCTACATCGCTTCGCACAGTGGTAATTCATCTTAATTGTGATACATTCCTCCTGGCTGCATTCCCAGCTCGCCAGATGCTCAACGTCTGTCTGACAAATAAATCCCTCACGGTGCCTTCAAAGCTTTAAGTTCTGGGCCTTGAGAGTCGGCGCTCGAAGCGTTTACAGATTGGAAATGCAATGCGTGCTGGACAACATCTGCTGACGGTTGAGTTCTCCGGCCTTTTCACACTCTGGGAATCTGGATTCAAGAAAAAATACTCCTCTGGTTGGTGACCAGGGTGGTCTGGCTCTCCCGCCGCCTCTCCTTCTTCCTCTCCAGTCTCACCCTCCAGCAGACGGCGCTGGACGCTAAGAGCACCACTCCGGCCGAGAGGAGCACCAGGCCAAAGTAGGAGATGGTGGATCCATGCGAGTTGAAGCTGTATGCCACAGCGGTGACCACGATGCCCGCGATGAGCACCACCACTCCGAACGGGATGGTGCAGCGATAGCAGGACAGCTCCGCCCCGCCGGTGGCTGCAGTCAGCTGGATTTCATTGAGCCGCGGGATGTTTACTGTGGTCACCATAGGGTGCTCGTTGTGGCTGGGCTTCTCTGGGGTCGCAGGGGTTTTCATGGCGTCCTTATGAGCGTCCTCAGGCATCGCAGGGTTCTGCAGCCTCTTGTTCAACCAACCACAGATGGTTCCTCAGCGTCGCCCTTTTACCCCTTTTCCTCGCTAGGGTCTCCCCGTCTGCGAGGAGAGAGAAACCTTTCATTAGAGGGAGTCAAACTTGTTGCTCAACCCTGGACACAGCTTTTTGAGAAGGGAAAACAAAGACCTTACAGATCCTTTTTGTTGGAATTCAACCCCAACATTTCACAATTAACCACCTCTCCCTGACCGCCACATGCTGCTTTAATAAACCCTTGTAACCTCCCTGCGCAGCCGCCTCCTGACCCGGGCGAGAGGAGTTGTCTGAATGACGCAGGACAAGTCGGCCCAGCACGAGCTGAGACATTCCCTGGAGAACGCAGGATATGACATTACAAACTGCTCCGTGAAATGCGAGGAGCTTCGCAATCACCAGCAATTTCACAAGCACTCGTTCTTTACAGCCCCCCCGGTGTGGTGCATGGAAAGCTGTGATTCAGATGCTGAGTGACAATAAAGGGGAAGTACGGTTTCAGTTGGACTTTCCATCAATGTCAGGGCTTTAAACACGGGTTTGTTCATCTTTGTGTGTTAAGAGATGAGTATTTTTCATTGTGTCAAATGGTGAAATGTGTTATGCACTACTCATGCTCCCAATCCTCTGTACTTTGGAGGGTGATTGGTGGGATGATGGAAATTTAATTGGCTTTAATTGGCAGTATATTGATATTTTTACTGGTTTTAAGGTTACGTTTTCTCATTATTTCTCAATCACAATTGTATCCTGACTGTGCTGAGAAGATTTTTGCCTTTTATTTGGTCAATTTTATTTGAAAATAACATTCTGATATATTTTTAGAAACACTGACATTCTCAGAGGAAGAGCCATTAAATTCTCGACGTATCGTCCTGAGTGTTCACATTTTCCATCAATGTTCAGGAAGACTGAGAAAGTCATTCAATGTCATTCAAATCAAGCTTCGACAATCGCCATGGTAACCAGCGTCCAAATTTGAATGGTGTGTTTTCGCTTTTTATTTTTATTTTATATGCATCACTGCAGAAAAACAAAACAGAACAAAACATTGTTCATTCTGCATTGACATGAATGATTATAAGGTATTCTCAGTCTTTTAGAGCTAGTTTTGCGCATCACAGCTCTGAGCTGATGTTACAGCGAAGACACTGGGACAATGTCATGTGATCACTTGACAGGAAACAAGTTTCAACAAACAAGAAGTTGAAAAGGTCAAGTGTCTGGGATGAATTAACTTTCAGATTTTTAGAAGCTAATCCCCCAAAAAGTCGAGTTGCAAATCACAAATCTTCCACTGAAAACAAGATGTAACCAATATCGATGAAGGTTTTCAGGACAGTGATATATATGTACATATATATATATATATATGTATATATATATATATAAAAAAGAAGTAGAAGTAGAATAACGTTTTTAGAAAGCAGAAAAGGTAAAAAGTATAAAAGTCCCCCAAATAAGAAACGTCATTAAAGACGGTTGTCTTTTCTGTTTTGACACAACATGTGGGCTTTTGAGCCAAGAAAAAAAAACTTCAAAGACATTTAGAAACTTTAACTTTATCTGTTTTCTGTTTTCAGCTCCAAACATCTTTATCTTTAATTTGTAATTGTGAAACCAAAAAAAGGTAAAAGTGGTTGAAGTGCTCGCAGGGCCAAAATGTGATGAGGGTCCTTCTGTACTTTGACATGACTTTACTGAAAATGTGTGAAGATGCTGAGATTCTCATTTTATAAATAAGCTTGTGTCCTTTGACATCCACTGAAGAGCAGTTGTTTTCTGTCTCTCAGTTGGAAACAAAAAGCTTTCAATTTGCAGAAGTAAGGTTAACTCATCTGATGTTAGTTTTTATGTGACTTTACTTCCCTTTAATTTGTAATTATCATTACATCACTTTGTGGATGAAATTGAACATTTCTATTATTGGTTCACCTGTCAATTAATTGATACGTGATTTCATTTGTAAAAAGTCAGTAAAATTTTGAAAAATCCCCAAAGCAATGTTTTCTTTTCTTTTACCAAATATCCAAAATATCTTCTTTTTTAAATGATAAATTAATACATAAACAGTAAAGTAATGCATTTGATCGAAGGCACAAGGACAGACTGAAGAAATTAACTGAGAAAAAATAAAAGGGAGAATGAAGAAAAATCCGCAACAGGGGAGGATGAGGTCTGTTGAACTCTGGATCTTTAGATAAAACATTCAATGGTTCAATATGTGGTTATAAAGCTAATTAATCTACAACATGTAAACTCTGCACAAATAACAGTACTTTATGGAGCCTATAATAATAATAATAATAATAATAATTCCCAGTGAATGAACTTGACATGTTTGCTCTGAGCTGTGCAGAGAGAAGAACAGTGAGTTGTTACCTCAGAGCAGCAGCTGTCCATGTCCATGCTCCTCTGCTGCACTGAAACTTGTCCAGCATCAAATATTCACTTTATTCTTCTAAGCACAAACTTTCTTCTCTGAGCTGAAGTCGAAAACCAATTTTCTCTTCTCGTCCCTCTCAGGCTTCCGTTCACTGGAGACGTCCTCAGGTTGAGTGGCTGAGGGTCGGACTGTGCCATCCTCAGTCAGAGCTGCTGTGTCTAGTATCCATGACTGTGAAGCTCAGGCAGACGAGAGGAAAATACCTGTTCTGGTCGCGTATTTCAAAATAAATCCCACGATGATTTTAGATGAATTAATTAAATGACTCTGTTTACTGGCTGTATTTATTTTGAAGTACAAATTTCCTATATTTCCGTTACTATTCATAATATTGATTAGCAAATGGAGCTTGACATCTTTTTTTATCAATTCATTACATCAATGATTTAAAACGACACCTGCAGAGTAGAGTAGATACACTGTTATTTTTTCATCAGTACAAACATGTGACAACACTTTAAACCAACTTTTTTATACAGTGAATGCAACAAAAATCTCCACTGAAAATGGCACTTCTGTAAAATTAAAGCAAAATGTACTTTGAATACAACACTCATGTTAGTGTCGATATATATACTTTATATTATAAAAAAACACTGCAAACATACACACACACATGCACGCATATACATAAAGTATGAATCATTGATGAATAACAATACATTTATTGTTAAATAAAGTTTGAGTTTTGATGTTTCTCATTGTCTGCTCTTAAAGAAAATCAGACGATAAAATGAATAATAAAGTGACATTTATCTTGATAATCATCGATATCTACTGGAAGGAATTATTTATCTTGATTACATTTTGTTCACATCGAGTGTGCACCTCCCATCTATGAGGCAACAGCACAACGCGCGTGTGCAACTCTTTTATTGTGAAAGTAGTGAGCGGAAGCGCGGTGTGTGAGCCGCTGACAGCTGTGTGTGTTGTGTGTAGTGTTGTGTAGTGTTGCGTGTGTAAGTGCAGGAGCAGCAGTCCGCCGTCATGTCGCAGCGCTTCACCGATGAGGACTTCCAGAGAGCGTGGCTGGAGCTGGACGAGCCGCAGCTGGAGGGAGGATGGGAGCTCTTCACTGAGACCATGGGAGTGAAGATCCACCGCCTCTACGACAAGGTCCAGAAACCCCCAGAAACCCGCACCACATCCAGGTCCTCACTGCAGGACCCCCCCTCTGACTCCACGAATGAATGTCCGCCTGCTGCGTTTCTACTGTCACTATTCTTTACCGTAGTGACGTCACCTTGTTAGCTTTATCATAATTCACTAAAGACAACATTCATAATACACCTCAGCAGTGGTGTCCTAGCGGTGGTAGAGGGAAATACCAGGAAATGGAGCGAGAGTCTGGGATTTCTTTTTCTTGAGTCACAAACCGGCTCTACCCGTTCCACCAAACTCCTTTCAGAAACTTTGTCTTATTTTTTAATTTTTTTGCAGATATGCACATCTGGTAAAACTCTGCTAAATACTTTTAGGAAAGGATGCAAAAATATAGAGGACACCTCACAAGTCCAGCATCTTAAACTGAATTTAAATAAAAGTCTAACATTGAATCAAATCCTATAGCTTAAAAAGGCACAGAGGTAATGATGTCTGATCTACTGAGTGGGTCACATGGTTTTCATAGTGCTGCCATACAAGCCAGTAGCCAGTCAGATTTACCTTTAGCCTCAGGGTACCCTCAAGTTCGGCCTGTATCGTTGATTACGAGGCCAAAACACTTGATGACGCTAAGGTGCACAACTGAAGTTATCTCCCTAACATCTGCTGGAGGCTACTAAAACCTGCTAGCATCCACTGGTAGTTTGTAAATTAAATTGTGCAGAAGACCTGCAAACGTACAAGGGATATTCACCATCTAGTCCTATATTCTAAAATAAAAGATAAAAAGTTGTTTTGAGAATCACTTGCGCGATGAATAACGCAAAGACTCTATCCAATGCATCAGATTCTTTCATTGAAAAATTAGCAAATAAAAGGTATACAAATATGTTGTGTGCTTTTTGAAACACCTATTGGCACCTTCAGTTTATTGTAATGTGCAAAAACTGTCCTTCAGATTAAATAGCTGATATTTTATATGAAGCTCCGTCAACAATTAAATCATCAAATCATTCAATTTCATTTCATTCTGCACACACTGGAATATGTTTGTGTCATCGTCCAAATGCGATTTTTCATATTACAACTTAAAACATTAGAATGAAGTGATAAGGCACAGGAAATCAATTATTCCATTTTAAAAATCAATTTGGTTAGAGGTATTGATGTGCTGTCCACAGCTAAGGGAAAGTGAAGCGACCTTGAATTGATGTTTTTGTGAATGGAGTTGGTTTGACTTTCCTATCTATTCAAGCTCAGCCACAGAATCTGCACAAATCTGACTCCGTGTTCCGTTTGTTTATTGCACTTAAGGGAGTTAACAGTGTTTGAACTTCAGAGTCAAATCCAACACATTTCCTCAGTGTGGAGTGAGAGAGGGTGTAACGGCGAGCGGCTCTAATCAGAGTCGTGTGCTCTGGGATTAGTTACATACTGTGGGGTGTGGTGTGGAGCCTGAGCAGAACTTTCATGTGCTGTTTGCAGGAAACGGGACTTTATGAGTACAAAGTCTTCGGCGTGCTCAGCGGCTGCACCCCAGAGCTGTGTGCGGACGTCTACATGGACTTGTCCTATCGGAAACATTGGGATGCATATGTGAAAGGTAAAACATAATGACATTTGAAAGAGTAAGGCGAGGCTCAGACAATCATTGTCCTTAAAATCAGCTTTCATTCATGTTTCTCGTGCCGAAGAAATCATCTTTATTTTTCAAAATTGCCCATTAGTCTCAACAGTTGCTTAAAGGGATAGTTCACCAACAAATTGAAATTCACTCATTATCTACTCACCACTATGCCGATGGAGGGGTGGGTGAAGTGTTTGAGTCCACAAAACACTTCTGGAGTTTCAGGGGTAAACAGTGCTGCAGCCAAATCCAAGAGAATTGAGGTAACTGGCGACCACTTCTTCAAACAGAAAAGAACAACAGAAAAAAAACTGAAAATTCCTCCATACTGCTCGTGTGGTGTCATCCAAGTGTCCGTAAGGCCCGACATTCCTATTCCACTTGAAACAGCGTCATTTACACCATGTTTTTACCCTAAATGTCCTGTGATATCCTCCTCTGGAGCCCCTTCGCGGTAACGTCGCTACTTCTGTTAGTGTTGCTACTTCCATTAGCTTCGTTGCATAGCTGCAGTTACTGCTGAGTCGCTGATGTCATCACGTGGCCCTTGGGCCAGAGCATAGAGGCGTGAAAAGTGTTTTGTTGACTCATACTTCACCCCCCCCCCTCCATTGACATAGTGGTGAGTAGATAATGAGTGAATTTTCATTCTTCGGTGAACTATCAATTTAACCTCTGTAGTTGCTCACATTCCCCCTCACATTCAGTAGCCTTTTGTTGTCGAAGCCTTTTCTTCTTCATGTCATGAAATGATGTCCGGTCTATAGGCTTGGTTTTATCGCTCCAGTTTTACAAAGAAGCAGCATTTTAAATTTTTGTTCCTCTTCTTCATGCACCTCCGCAGTAACAAGGTAACATACATTACGCTAGTAGTAGTTAAGTAGTCATGTAGTGACCTTGTGGGATAGACACTAAAGTCAAGTGTGAATCACTTACATTAGTTATAGTTTCAGAAATAACATTTGTAGAAGTGGCTTCCATTGTAGGATGATTTTTTGGTGGAGTCTTGTTTTCATTTCTTTCCTTTATAAATTATATGTAGAGACTTAGGTAGAACCACTGATCAATGAGTTCGTGTCACTTTACAGGATCGGATGTGTCCATCGTCCTGCAGCTGATTTACTAAATGTTTTTTTTTTTTATTCAGAACTCTATGAGAAGGACTATGATGGACAGACAGCAATCTACTGGGAAGTCAAATACCCGGCTCTTATGTCAAACAGAGACGTATCCTGTTGATTTAAAGTGTATTTACTCTCCGTTCACATCAAATATGGTTTACAAAGCTGAAAGGAGGAGGCTGTTGTTGAGAGTATTTTTTCCATGAAAGCACAGTGTCTTCCCTAACAGACCCAAACCTCAGTATGTGTACATTAGAGACAGGAGAGACATGGATGTTGAAGGCAGGAAGATCCGGGTGATCCTGGCCAGAAGCTCTCCGGAGATGCCGTGTCCAGAAAAGAGTGGCGTGCTGCGGGTCAAAGACTACAAGCAGAGTCTTGCACTGGAGAGCGATGGGGCCTGCGGAACTAAAGGTGACACATGTTGAGGGAATATAACAGCTGTGACACAATTCAGGGACCGCATCCATTGGAGGATTTGATCTAGTGGTCGAGTGGAAATGAGACATCTGTTCTACGGACAATTTCCTATTTGCATCACCAGCTTGTCGTTAAAAAAAAGATAGATTCATTTCTCAAAACAATCATTAGTTGCAGCCCTAACATAAATGACCATGTGCTTTATTTCAGTTTTCATGAATTACTTCGACAACCCTGGCGGAATGATTCCTAACTGGGTGGTGAACTGGGCAGCTAAGGTAAGTCAGTGCATGTTAGGTTTACTTCAGCTTCTATTTGACTGCAATGCATTACGGAGAAAAAAAGGACAATGCAAGTATACAGACGATTGAGTAGCTCCGGGGGCACTGGCCTCACTGAACAGTTACAGATGGATCACATGCAGAGAATTTCCTCCCTGGGATAAATGAAGTGTAACTTAACATGCCTGGTTTGAATCAAGCTTTCATGTCTGTAGGTCATTTTATTCTCGTATTATGAAAGTAGATGAAAAGATAGGGGCCAGAACATATCTTGTGTAACATTTTCCATGATTTACTGTAGAATGAAATTGTTTATTTTATGTAAACCAGCCTCATTTGGGAATATTTTTCCACAAAGGGGATTTTGTATATTTTGAATAGCTGTGTAAGGATTATGTCTCCTTAGCTGCACTCAGGGGAGCAAATTCGAAAAGCTCTAGTTTTAAAGTTCCATATTTTGATCATATATATCACACTTTATTAGTGTCATTGCATCGTCTAATGATCTGTTGACCCGATCCCAAAAAGCCCAGTCTGCTCCGATGGGTCAGCTGTCCTACTTCTTTGTGATTGGCCAACCCCTCAGGGTTTGTGCATAGACTCTATTTAAAAATCGACATAGACTCTGAGTTAGGAAAGTGAAGCCAGTGCTGAATTGCATGAAACGAACGGCCAGCAGAGGGGACTTTAGTGGTTGGTTCTATTAACGTCTATAAGAAAATGTCTCTACTTCTCACTTGATTAAAAACCTCAGTATATGATCTCAACCTTGAGTTTCAAGTCTTCTTCAAAACAGCATAATGTTCATTTTGTAAATGATGGTCACATTTAGAGTCAAAAGATGACAAAGTACTGTGCATCGCAGGAGTAGGTGGGCGTGCTATGTCCTCAAGCTCTCAGTCAGCCCCCTCCCCCGCTGTAACCACAGTAACAACAGTAATTCCGAATTGAGTTCACATTTTGAGCATGTTTTGTTACTTGGTCACGTACACGTTTTGCAGAGAAAAGTGAGGATTGCAAACAGGTCTTGTCAGGAACAGAGTTTTCTGTGGGAGAGAACTTTGCCCTTTTGAGAGTGAAAGATTTGTTCTAAATATCCTAAGGATATAATGTGCTCTGAGTAACTTCATTTCCCAACCACCACATCACAGTCAACAATTGTGTATGTGTCTGTTGTCGCCCTGCACAAGCAGATCTTTGAAGCGGGCGTTAAACGGGTTCACTCACAGGCCTCAGAGAGCTCCGTGGCTCCGCCTGCTTCATGCTTGTTCCAGCGTTATTGTTAACAGATGTATGGCAGGGTGATGTCAATCAGCTCCTCACTTCGTGCTCCTCCTGGGTGGGTCTTCTTGGCACTTGCTCTCATGACGCTCACTGACGGATACTCTCTTTGTGTGTTTGTGTTAAACAGAGTGGGGTGCCAGGTTTCTTAACAGACATGCAGAAGGCCTGCAGCAAATACGAATCCTTCTGCCAGAAGAAATGAACAGGGTGGAGTGGGACTCGGGCTCAAGGGCTTTGCTCCATTTTTATCTTTTATTTTTTTATGTTGTGTGTTGAAATGTGACTTTTGTGTGCGGGGTGAAAGTGGCATGGTGTGAGCTGCTACCTGAGGTTGTAGCTTGCAGTTGACTCAGGCATGATGTGCATGACCAGCCTCCCATCAATTCTGTTCCATTGTACTGTAATATACAATACTGTATTCTCTTTTCTTTGAAATCAAATGATTATATTATAAATATATATATATGATCAGTTTTTATTACTTTAGGCCCTAAATGGTAAAACCAGCTCACAGCCTTTTGAAGGCGGGAATGTTTTATGTTCTGTATAAAAGGTAAAAACACTGAACAGGAGGACTTTGCGCCAGTGTTGCATCAAAGATTGATCATCTGGTTGCTGTTAAGTGGAAAACTAACTTTTATGAGTTGTATATCTGCCTTTATTTAAACTGTTAAAAAGGACTCGATTGGTCACAGTCTAGGTCACAAGGTAAAATAAAGATTATTGCAAAGAAATGATTTCTTTATTACCTCAGCCAAGGACGTTATGTATTCATCCAAAGCAGCTGTAGACATAAATTTATTGGGTAATACAACTATTAAGAGGCTGTGTGATCAGTTTTTGGTGGACGATCACTTTTTGGAACAACACCAACAGAGCCAAATCAAGGTCTATGTAAAAAGGGACAGATGCTGACGCTTGTTGTGAAGCCCCTGATTCCAGAATGCCGACATGCTATCTGTTTCCACTTCCTCCCACTATCCAGAAATGAAGCCAAACTCTCCTTGATACCAACGTCGCCAACCTGCACCGGTGATGTCATTCAGAGTCAAGAGTTGTGCTCGACCAATTGCGATTCAGTCTCAGTTGTCAATCATGATGTTTGACCCTGTTTTTAAAATAATAAAATAACAAATTAAAACCAAACTTGTCAAAAACATGAACAATGGAACATACCTCAGTGTGAAAAGAGCTACATACAATGACAGAAACTGTGTTGGTGAAAATGTATTTGATGTGTACTTTGATTAACTTGGAGGTTGGGTTTATAACCTATACTGCAACCAGCCACAAGGGGGCGATCAGGATGCTTTGGCTTCACTTTTGGGAGCTGTCGTTTTGTCTATCTTGAATACAATCTATGGATCCGACTCTGGAGTACTGAGTCCTTATGACACCTGAGTACTCATGGGTCGGATTGTCCACATGTTTAAAGACATCTCTTCTGATGGTCTCCAGCTAGTTAAAGTTGCAGCTAATGTCTCTTCTTCATACTGTAAGTTTACAGATCTGATTTATAATGATGTTTTCGGTCTTCTCACTGTCCACTTTGATTCACTTGAAATTCACTCGTATACTACAAGGAAGTGAAAATTCAAGCAACGAATCAAGCACTTTTTTACACTTTTTTTTCGGCTTCTTGATTGTCCTTTCTCAAGGGTTCATTACTTATGCAAAGATCATGTTATGGATGCATTGAATCAAAGATACAGTATCTGATTTGTTACTGTATTTAGGCTGCACCTCAGTACCTCAGTACTCCTGTTGATACAGATGAATGTGGTTTAATCTGATAATGAAACACTTATTACTGTGTAATACTGCTGTGTTACTGGAATAAATAAACTTAAATTTGAAATTTTCGACGTGCAAACTGTATATCGCTTTTTTGTTCTCCAGCAGTTACTGTCGCATCACAAAGAAAGTCCACCATATTGATTGATTACATTCACTCTACGATTAACATCCCTATACCTCTAGTCATACAGTCTATCAGTGCTTAATTTGAACATTTTTATTAGACTTTTCCTTATTTCTGTTGTCTATTTTGCTTTAAACTTTAACCACAGAATAAAATGAAAAGATGTAAATAGCCATGCAGTTTGAAATGTGGTTAATGAAAAAGGAAATTGACGTTACCGCGATTTAAAACTATGTAAAAATACCAGAATGCCACTGAGAGCTCTTACTTCCCTACAGTCCCCTTGAATTCTGCACCAAATTTCACTCACTCAAAACTATAGGTTCCCTATGCACCAACAATTTGCACTAATGGTAATATACTCCTGCAATATAATTGTTACAGGCCAAGGGTAATTATATGAAAATACTAAATAACCATTTTGCTTCCATGCCAGACTGTAACAGTGAAGAAAACTCTAACATGACAGGTACAGTGTCAGGTTGTCAGGCCACACTGGGTTTTGACAGGTTGTAAATCCTGGGCTACTTTTGCGTACTGTTAGGTCAGTTTCCAGGTAAGTGTTAGATCTGGTGTTATTTGCACTTTCCTGGGATATATTTACTTTTGATGTCCATCGCAAAGAAGCATTCTCAGGAAGGATATTCCACCCCTCTGTGTCAAATGTTCAGTAGATCAAAGGACTTTGGCTCATCTATTCTCACAGTGGCCCTGGATCATTTATTTGATTTTTTTTGTGTTGGCAAGGCTTTTAGCTCGGTGTTTCCCCCAGCATCTTAATCTGCGCTATTTGGGTTGGTCAAGTCAGGAAGAGAGTCCATGGTCATATGCTCTCTACCCACATTGCTAGCCAAATGTTTGATATGTGGTTGAAAGAATTTAGTAATGTTTCACATCTGGAGAAAATTGGATTTTCTATATCAAACAGAGAGACTCTCAGAAAATCTGGCATCATTTCACTTGGCCTAAGTGAAATATCTAATTGAACGGCTGATGGTCTAACTGCTTTACTCTGTCTTTGTTGGTCAATACTTTCTAAATGTTAAATTATGTGCAACATCTCCTTCTTGTGTTACTACCAATGGTTTTTCTTTCTTTCTTTTTTCTTTCCTTCTTCCTTGCTTCAAAATATAGGTTTTAATTTCTTTCTTTCTTTCTTTCTTTCTTTCTTGTTGTTTACTCTCTGTGTGCATTTGATTTGTGGTATAAAACTGTTCAAAATCAATAAACAGATGTTAGAAAAAAGAAATCCACAAAAAAAAAGATGCTGCAGAATTTGCCTGAGAATCATCAGGTTTCTGACTTTTCCTCAGTATAAAAGTAACTCACTCACAGTTGTCATGTAAAATCAATGGGTCATGGCAACCAGGAAGTACTGGTGGTGAATTCGGCGTATGTGGTGCTGGGTGTTGGGCGGGTTCTGGCCTCTGATTGGTCCTCCGGTCCGACCCGGTGACACCTGACAGGTGCTGCTGCTGCTGCCGTGCGGAGGGGCCTGAGGTCGGCGTCAGTTTGCTGCGTGAGTCCTGAGGAGGAACCGGGAGGAACCGGGAGGAACCGGGAGATACCGGGAGGAACCGGGTGGAACCAAGAACCCAATGTACAGTACTATATTTTCACTTTGTGTTTGTTAGTGATGGTAAAGGTTCATTTTCGAGCTGACCAGGTACTTTCCCGTGTTTATACCATAGGTTTATACCTAAAATTAGCAAGTTAGCATCCTTCTAATGTCTGTAAGTGTTTAGCATGTTAACTCCCTGACCACATCATGTGATGTTTGACTCATGCTTTAGCAAGATTTCCAGTTACCATACACAAAGTTTACCAAATCTAATTTAAACCAAACGATTCAAACAGAATCAGCCACTGCTTTAACTTCTGTTTATGGTTGACTCACTACATTTATGTCAAGCTAACTGCTAAATGTTACAAACTTGTTTTCTTGCTGCTTGATCATCTTTGTGTGGACGTAATAAACCTTGAATGTATTTTCTGAGCTGGTAGCTGAGCCCCTGTTCGTGCCACTTCTTTATTATTATTATTATTGTAATTATCATAATATATGATTCTATCGAGCACTTTTACAAATCCAGATTACAAAGGGCTTAATAGGGCAGCAGTTAAAACAAATTATTCATAAAACTATCATTATCAGATCTAAAAGACAATGGTTAAAATAATAAAAATCTGTTACACAAGTAAAAAAAGATCTTCAAATAAGACACTTTTAATCCAGACAAAGGTTGGACATGTATTATTTCCTTGTTTGATCTGTACAACAAGATATAAAATGTTAGGATCCATATGTGCTCAACACAGTTAACAAAGTGTCAGTACAGTTAAATAGACAGCCATGTAGATAAATAAATATTAATCCGAAACAGTAAAGCAGTACATGCATATGTATATATATGCATATAAAAGATCTTTAACATAAAAAATAAAGGGGAAAAGTGAAAAAGGGGGAGACAGTTTCTTGCTTATTGAAAAGTTCATTGTACATTCGGTCAGCTTTGGATGTCCGATGTTTGTTTCTGTGACTGTGATGAGACGAGCTGCAGTATGAGGCAGTTTTCCTCTAATTTGTGATTTTACTAAATGTTTTACAAGAGGTTTTGGGTGATTACAACTTTACTATATAAGGAGTGGGACTCTTAAGCCAGATGTTGCCAAACCAATTGTAAAGAAATTGACTCCATTCATTCCTTAAGAGACTCAGCTCAGTCTTCCCTCTTGTGTTTCATTCTCGCGCAGATGTCCTCCTGGGAAATTTCAATGAAATTTGAAATGTTGAAGTCAGCAAAGACCTGACATCTCTCCTCCTCCAATGGGTGACACTGTGATGGCGTGTTCCTGTCCACATGAACAGAGCATTGGAGCAGACAGCCACATGTTGAGAAGGTTGGTGCGTTCAGTTTGAAACATTCAGGGTTTTAACAGACACAAATCTAATTGGGGTTTGGTACTGCTGATGTCATTTTGGCTCTGGCGCCGTCTGTCGTTATGTTGCTTCTCCTGCATGTTGGCACTCATGCTGTTTGATCACTGCCACATTAACATTAACATGACAGCAACACACATGTGATAGTTGAAAGGCCTCCTCCCAGATCTAAAGGCATTAATATGCTGCATATGGTGCAATGATTGATCAATGCTCACATTTGAGTAGATGATCACTTCCCCCACGGAGGGTGTTTTCATCTTGTAGTCAGCAGGACAACACAAAAGCTACAGATTACATGAAACTTAGTGGAAAGATGTGTTACAGGTCAGAGAAGAACTTGTTGAACTTTGGTGCAGGTCTGGATCAGGGGGCGGATCCAGTTTATTTTTTTTCACCAGCTCTAACATAGAGATTTTTTCAAAACTTGTATTGTTTTCTCAGAGAATAATTCATAGATCTTGATGAAAGAAATCGGGCACGTTCAGGGGACTGATATCTATGAGTTTGTGACTTTTGGTGCTCATCTAAATAAAAATCTGGATCTAGTGACTTTAGATGTGGCTGTTATGCCTTGGTGGAGGAATACACTGTTATTCTGGTATTGAATGTTTTTCAATTTCTGGATAATAACTATTACACATGTTGAATCAAAGACCTCACATACATCATAATTCTACTTCTTGCTGAGGAGAAGTTCTAAGTGGAAACAATGAATTAAGGGGTCATTTCCTTGTCACTCCTATAATCCTACTGATTACTCTGCTACCACACAGTGAAACCAGGCCAGGGACCTTCACCCCCCCCCCACACACACACACACACTCTCTCTCTGTGCTTTGACACCATCCCATCCCGCCCTGTTTTTTTTTTCCTGTGCTCTGATGAGTCGAGAGACTGAAGTGTTGGCCCAGATGTTTCCTGGCGGAAGAAGATGGTTGTGGTTTCCTATGAGGTCACCTTGCTGGTGGTGTAGTAGTGATGGTTGCAGTGGTCTGCACTGACCGTTTCTCCCCCTCGCTGTCCGTCAACCATGATCACGTGACTGCATCTCTGCACCGACTCTTCCAACTGCCTCCATCACGTTAAAAATTGGTGTTTCAAGCAAGACTAATCTTTAAAGAAACTTTTATTTGAGATACACAGACGGCGACGTAGAATCGTCTGCATACCAGCCATTAACTATCATTAATAGTTAAACAAAACAGGGCGTTTCCAGATTTAAACCATTTAACAGTAACTTCCACAAACAGATGAATTCAGTACAGGATGAGACTTTGGCTTTTTAAAGTGCAGACATTAGATATGGGATAATAAAGCAAATCCAATATGATTTAAAATCATGGTTCTGTGTTGGTGACATTTGGAATATAAATGAACGTACATGCTGGGACCAGTTGTGAGTGAATGAATGACAGAAAATACAGCTCCACAGTGAGTGATTTCTCTTCATCATGTTCAGCGTCATACTGTATCTGCTGGTTGGTGATGAAGATTAATTTTGTTATATTTCTGGTCCTTTATAATATCAGAGTGAAGACTGTTGTTGTTTCACTTTTAAAATAACCTCATTGTTATATTTTCTTTTGTATGTTGTATGTCACAAAGTAGAAAAAGCTACTTGCCACCACCTGATGGCTCAGTGATCTTTGATGTTTTTACTCCCTCTGGTGGTGAAATGCGTACATCGACTGAGGTCTTGCCCATGTGCATTAATAGGAGAGAACAATGGCAGTGACATTTCTAGGTTCAGAGCAGTTAATTATCAGCAAAGCTCACATTTGAACAAGTCGGATTAAATGTCTCCTTCCCTGTATTTTGTTGTAACAGCGTAAGTGTGAAGTAGTGTAGAGAGAGCGGGGAAGATGTGCAGCATTTTTTTTTTAAGGACATTTACTCTATACACACAGAATTTGTATTTGAATTTGTAGCATAAGATACATATACTGTGAATTCCACTTCCATCCTGCAGCACATTCATATTATAAAGGTCTGATGAACAATTATGTCTTATACCTCCTCACCGTACTTACACAAAATATAAGCAATATTTCTTATTGATCAGCCCTAAAAGAATCATCCAGAGTAAAGTTAAACTTCACAAACACAGAGGCTGTGATTCATTAATCACTTTATATTCCACTATGCTTCGAATTTGCCATTTTGTAGTGCTGTCCTAATATTTAGTGACATTTTTATACCCTGTAGTGGACTCATTGTATCCCACAGTGCATCATGAAAAGTAAAGTGCAACCATGATTCCACTCCCCATTCTGATCAAAGATATCTGAATTATTGTGGAGATAAAGACAGACAGGTTTAAATTTGCCGTCATTTTCAGACTGATTTTAAAACAATCTGTTAAAGTGTACGTCCCTAATATTTCTGGTGGTGTACTTAGTTTTTTTGTCACCAGCAAGAGACAAATCTGTGAGTTGTGTTGTTAAAATCAATAATCAGAGCAGCGCATCACAGCAAATAATGAGGCAAAAAAGTTTATTTCGATATTTAAAGATGGCCAATTATCATGCTTTTACCTAAGAGTATTAATGCGAAGTGTAAAAACATTTTACACTTCGCATTAATAATCATCATTTCATTTTATATCATTTTAATGGTTGTTGTTGTTGTGTTGTTGTTGTTGTTGTCATAATCCTGCAACAATGACATAATTGGTCTGAAAGTGTTTTTTTTTTGCCAATAAACTCACTATATAGACCTCTAGAAGTCCCTAGATAGTGAGTGATAAAATGTTTATTTCAGATCAACATGTCAGAGTAAACAGTTGTTTACAGGCCCAATCTGGGTGTCTGTAGGTGAACAACAATGAGTTGGTTATAAACGTGACACTAGTTTCCAAAACTTGCAGTCGAACTGTGAGTTTTTTTTTGTGTTAACTGTCTGACTGATTCGATGTGAAACTGCGAGGAGATCCAGTTTCCACAGAGATCGTCCATCCGTTTTTTTGGGAATGACATTGGTCGGAGTGACAAAAATCAGGGACACTACGATCCCACTTTAATTCAACATTTTATCCCCTGGAATGTCTCGGGTGAATAATATTCGCTCGTGGACTCTTTCCACTGCCAGTCCTTCACAAATGGAAGACAAATATATTTCTTGGCCGGCCATTGTGTTTCAGAGCGAGGTTCTTTTGATTGGTAATGTACAGGGCTAATTAGCTTAAGAAAGTGATATAGTTTTTCTGCTGGACTGCTGCTCCCCCTTAACGTCAGCTCAGATTTCCCAGGTGCCTCGCTGTCTGCCAGAGGTAACAAAATAATGGCTCCACTTGGAAGCCTATTTTTCAAAGTCGTTTGTGTGTGTGTGTATGTGTGTGAGATTTTTAATAGATTACTATTAGAGATATTAGTGTACTCAAGGGAATCCTTTATCCTGAATAGGCTTTTATGTGTTTTCTTCCTTTTCCTACTTACCGCTGTGAAAAGCAGCAATATTCCGGGGGATGGCCTCCTGCTCTTTTATGCATGCAGATAATCATGGAAGCTCAACCTGAGCTCATTTACAGGAGAAAAACTAAACTAATTTCAATGCATTAATTTCTTTCTTTTTTTTCTCTGCCACAGAATGAAATTATATTTGCTTATGGAAACTTGAATGGCTGAAATCCTTGCATCTTATCCAGAAGTAAATGGTAAATGTATCTGCATTTATATGGAGCTTTTCTAACCCTAACCCCACTCAACGTACTAGACAGTACAGTTTTGCCATTCACCCATTCACGCAGCACTATCTCTGCCACACATCACTCACCGAAGTGTCATAAGCTGCTTTAAGACCTGCACTGAAGTCCGTATATGAGAAGGCAAATGTCTGAATCAGTTGCTGCGGGCATTTTCTGAAATGTTTTCTGGCAGCACACTTGGAAAATGTGCGGAATGTGACCGTGTGAACCCATGTGACAGCGGGAAGATGTCAGGAAACGTCCCAATGAGCGAGTGTGTGTTGATGGCGTTTTCTAACAGGTGACAGACACGAAACTGGAAAAATACAAATTTCTCAGGCTTTCGACCCTTGAGTGTTGTCAACACTAAAATATATATTACAGCTGATCATTAGCTTCTTCTCCCACCATCGTCGCTGTGCTGCAAACAAAAACACTGCAGCCTTATTAATATGTTGTGTCCTGCCTCCTGCATGCTCTCCTCAGGCTGCACCCTCACCTGAATGTTCTGGACATTTTCCTGTTGTTTTGAACACGTCTGACCTGGACAATCTCCTTCTGCGTTCCTCATATGTGAAAGAAAAAATATCCGAACCCACTTTTATGGACATTTTCCGGTGGTCATGTCTGAAGACAGTAATGGTGTGAATACATTCGTTTTCAAGTAATAGGCTACAATATACATTATACATTTATAATACAGAATGAATAACTTTTCATTATAGATTCTCTGGGGCATTTGTAGTGTTGCACATTCTCTGATATCGATGGAAGCAGTTGTGCCAAGAACGAAGGAAAGAGCTTTAAGTTCAAATCTTACTCAACTCTTCACTCCCGGCCAATCACATAAAGTGAGTGTTGTTGTTGGACTGTTGGTTTCGAAAGAGCTGCAAAGTTCGTTGGACACAGAGCCGGAAATTCTGACAATAGGTAAAATGTGTGTGTGTGTGTGTGTGTGTGGTAGTGGTCCAACAAGCCGTGCATTTGTAGTAAACTGACTCCTGAAAAATCCCCCCTCAAGCATCAACATGCAACATACAAACACTGACGGCAGCCATGCTACTGAACACGGCCACATGTGTTTATTTCAATATTCTTATTTAGCTGCATAGTCGCTGGAGAGATCAGCAAAAGCCGCCAGTGCAACATCTGACAGCACTTTTCCATAATTCAGCAGAAACTCATCCGAGCGAAACTCTCCTGGCTCTTTGCCCCAAAGAAAATCGGTCATCAGCAGTAGCTGCGTATTGAATTCTGAATTTTTGTAATTCATTTAAAGATCATTGCCAGAACAGAGCAGTTTGAGCTTTTGCACTGATACAATACACTTCCCTTAGTTTGGAGACGACAAACAGGAGCTTAGTGCGTCCGTGTTAAATGAAGAAGTGTTGTAAATCAAATTTTTCTTCATTAGATTAAGAAATATCTAATCAAAGAAATAAAATGTCAGTCTCTTGAGGTTTGATACCTTCATCTCTAGTTATGGATTAATGTATATAAAATACATATTACAGTAGTTGTGATCGTCGTTGTGAATGTAAAATTTCTGCAAGGTTAAAAAGTCTGTGTCTATCCCACAGAAAACACTGCAGCTCCTGTAACACCTCATCAGTCGTCTGGACCATACTTCTGTATCATTGAGATGTCCCATCGATGCCCCTCATTTGCATAATACAGCTTGTTTCCGGGTTGAACGCCATGTTTCCTCGTAACGGTGTGTAGCGGGCTTCCAGGCCCGTTTTCTCTCCTGTGGAGGGTGTGTCAGACTTGTTGTCCAATCAGCAGAGACGTGTATATAAATCCTGCCATAATAAAAAGGCAGTGACACAATTTATTCTAAAGCTCTTTAAAAATTGTGGCAGCTGCTGCTTGGCGTTCACATCAGTTGAAGATGTTGGAAGGAGCCATTCCAGATGGCAAAAGCAGAGATTGTGACATCAAGTATATTTAAAGTATTTAACATGTATTTAAACCCATGTTATCTACCTCTGAGAATTATTCTGCAACAATAGTTGAATCACTGTGATAAAACGGTTAAATAACCTTTTAGCTATGTTTTACTTGGGCTGAGCGTAACCCGGGTAAAGTGAGAGCAGAGGCCGACATTTCCTACACTTGCTGGAAGTGGTTGACCAATCACAACCGAGTGGTCCAGCTGGCCAATCACAGCACACTGGGGCTTTATTGGGAGAGGGAGCCTTAAAGACACAGGGGGCGGGACAGTGTTAGGGCTGTACAGCTTTCGAAACAGAGATTTTTCAGACCCACACTTTAAACAGATATGGCTAAGAGAATTTCCCAGAATCCCTTGCGAATCACCGGCAAGATGGGAGATAGACCCACAAATGTAGTATTTGGAAGGATTTAAGAATAACGATAATAATTGTAATATCGTTAAATATCGTTTCGATGTATCATGGTCATTTTTTTTTTTTCAACAATCACTTGCATGCTAACGTTACATCGTTATTGCAGGACAATCCCATATTTTCACATAATTTCATGTCACATCCCCCCCTCTTTGAAGAAACACGATGCACTTGATTTAACCAGGGTAAATCACATAATGTAATGTAATAAACGCTTCAGTGGACGTCATAGTTCTAAAGAATAGGGGTGGCTAGGGCTGCATTTATTTGTCTGAACCTGACCCGAAGTCGATAGAAAACAACTGAGCCCAACCAGAACCTGACAGGCATTCTGTTTTTTCTGTCTGAACTCGACTTCAGCCCAATGCAGTTGGTAAAAGCCTCACTAAGTTTACCCTGTCCCTCACACGGATCTTTATTGCTTGATGTCTCTGATTACAGACATATGCAGTCTAAAAAATCAGGGGGCACCTCTCCACTACACGTACCTTCACCACCTTCTCCCCGTCTTGCACTTGTTGATTAGTTCACTCATAGCGATTAACAACAGCTTTTGTCGGCAACTGGCATATCTGCATCGTGTAGTGTGAACTAGGCTTAGACCTTTTCAAGTAATAACACAAATTAAAATGATCAACCAGATTATTAACCTTTAACATTATCAACCTTCTTTTAATAACAGTGCTTTTATCTGTGCTACAGAACCTCTCCAGCACCACTGCTGCCTCTAAAAAACAAAGTATAGAAGTATTAATACATGCATTAAATCAATATTTTTAAGTTGTTTTAACCAGAAGAAAAACTTGGATAGATACCAGCTGATAATGTTCTGATGTCTGTTACAGAATACAGATTTCACTGCAGTCCGCCTCAGTGACTGGAGCACTGCTATATTTCTCCTGCCAGTCTCCAGTGGAATAAATCAAACAGCGGATGTTTTAAGGTAATTCATCAAACTGGACAAAGCCTAAATGCTTATTCAGATGACTGGTTTCCTATAAAGGATGGCGTTGTCTTCAGATTGTGCAGTTTAGATATGATCTATGTTTGCGTTTAAGTAAATCTTGCAGTTTTTTGTTAACATGGTGACATTACAGACAACATGCATTCAAAACACTCTTTTCAGGGTTTTTTGTAATGAGCTCTGACCACATTCAAATGTCAGAACAGGAAAATGGTCGGACTGGCCATCCTGATTTTTTTGAAACCCGAAAGTAACCATGTTTGGAGAAGCAGGGGGTGGAGCCTGTCTGAGAGCTTGAGGACACTGCACATCCACCTACACCTGCGACCTGCACCCATTGGCCGGTACTAGCTGTGACCGTATCCACTCAATGCATACAGTGCTTTATCAACACTAAACAGGACCATAATTTAAGAGATGAACATCATGCTGTATTGAAGAAGACTTGAAACTAGAGATTGAGAACATAAACTTCTTAGAAAAGTGTTTACTGACGTTATAAATCAAGTGAGTCATAGACTTCTATCAGAACTGTCTTCTTTTAAAACCAGTGGAGTCACCCTCTGCTGGTCATTCTTGAGAATACAGGTTTCAGGCACTTTCAATTTGCCTTTACTTTACAGACCTGGAGTCGATATCCATTTTTATTTACAGTGTATGGGTAAGAGATTCGTTGCAGTTTTCTTTATCTTGACAGTGTGGCCACCAAGCAAGATTTTGTTGTTGTTTTCCAGATGCTAGAAATCAGAAGTTTTCAGATTGTTTACTAAATAAATAATTAATTCATAAAACACTCAGTTCTTATGTGTGAAAAACAGCAGAGAGACTCTCAGTGTGTTGTAGTGTGGACGTTCTATCCTGTGATTGACATAATTTCCACAAGAGGTTTTTAAACTGTAAATCATGAGTGAAGCAAGCGGTGCACCAGTTTCTCTATATGCTGCAATTAAGACGACCTCCTTCTCTTTACAGTACACTTACAGTGAACGCACGTCTCAAATTAAAAGGCTAAACTGCTACTTGTCTGTGCTAGTATGGATTTGATTGCATAACAGTAATGCTCTTACGCTGCAGACTGCACAGCTAATGCCAGCTATTTGTTTTCCTCGTTTTTTTTTTTTTTTTCTTTTGCATTCATTAAAAATAATTGTGTTTTCTGCTGAGCAGACTACAGACTGGCAGCTCCTCTCTGGGCCAACATAAGCCGTGCATACCAGGGAGGGACGACTTGTGTTTACCTCACCCTACCGGCGCAGGCAGACGGCAGACTTACTTGAGGGTCCTCTCCTTTTTCTTCTGTGGTTTCTGGCAGCCAGCGCCAGATTCCTCCA
Source organism: Hippoglossus hippoglossus (assembly GCF_009819705.1). NCBI lineage: Eukaryota > Metazoa > Chordata > Actinopteri > Pleuronectiformes > Pleuronectidae > Hippoglossus > Hippoglossus hippoglossus. Next base: position 5,095,659 of record NC_047158.1, on the reverse strand, counting down.
TGTCTATCACTGCAATCAGCAGGCCAGACCCGCAGTCAGCCAAGCAGCTTGAAACAAAGCAGCATGAGCGGCTGAACATAAAGTAGGTGAAGCGTTTCTTTCTGGATACGGAGGAGAAGAATCTGTTTTCCCTCTCAGCTTTGTCAGTTTTCCGCTCTTTGTCCTCGGAGGACAGTTTTGCGATGGAGCCAAAACGCGGCACGCTCACTTTCCTCCTCAGAAGCAGAACTTTGAGCAGCGTATCACGTCCCATAATCTCTTTTAACACCTCACACTCATCTCGAAAATATCACAATATTTTCTCCATCCTCCGTCTCCCCTCTCGGTGTCTAATGAAGTGTGATTGCTAATTGGCTACTTTGCAGATTTATCACTCCGACTTTACCGAAACTTTCAGGATCCCACACCTCAAATTATATCATTACCCTGCACCGTACACATAAAACTCAAGTATGTGCTGATGTGCCAAACATCTTATTAAAATGGAAGGAGGTGTAAAGCATCTAGAAAACCAGGGTGTTGGTTAAAAAATGCTTGTAATGCAGAGACATGTTTACCGAGGAATGATAAATGGCATGATTTGCACTGGCACCATCTGAGTGCTTTTCTTGGAGTGGTGCTTTCACCTTCACTGATTATTTGGATTAGAGTAAATCATATTAATACCAGTCAAGAAACAGCAGGGAAACACTAGACCTGCAGAAAAAGAAGGTGAAGGTTCTGCGTTTGAAAAATGAAACGAGCTTTCGACCTCTGACTGGTGCAGAAGTAGATCTGTTTTGTATTTCATTGAGGCATTCGGTTGGCAGGTTTAAGCGTTTGATACAGTTCCAGTTTCATTTACATAAAATTACGCATTTAATGCCCCGACACACAAAACATTCAAAGTGATTTATAGCCTCTTTCAAAATATTCAGATAAATGTATGTTATTGTTTGAGGACAAATGAGATAATCACATGGTGCAATCAGCTCTTTACTCTGCCTGGCGCTCCGCCACAGTAACTTTTTTTTTAACCCCCCAGCACTTAATGCAGGGGATGTAGTGATCAGTTTATCTGTCTAATCATTTTCTGGAGCACAACATGAAAACCGTTTTTGTTTTCATGGAAGGTCCCAATTATGTTAATCAGGTTGTGAAGTGGAGCCTTTTAGATGTTTTGGGTTTCATGGCAGAATTATCAGGAATCCAGATAACTGTGACCGCAACCAAATGATCGGCTCTTTCAAGATTAGTAGGTGCCAGAGGGATATGTCGTCTTCTGATTGAGTCGTTTAAATACAACTACTAGGGAAGCCAGAGTTGGCTTTAAAAATAGCTTGATAATCGGAGTAAATTTGTTTCCACTTTATTAATCACTGTTAGTTTTATCAGTTTTCTGTTTGGAGCAGGTCATGTTGCCCTGAACACTCAGTATAGTGATGCCTTCAAATGGAGCACATGATGAGGAAAGACGTGTGCATGGTGCGCTTGGTGTTCAGCTGATCAAGACGTGAGCACACGGCTGCTAAACAATGGCAAGATGGACACTGATATCCATGTTGTTAGGGCCTCAACCCTGAGGAACAGTTTACCTGAGAGGCTCTTGAATCCTGAAATCATCTCTCAAGACCAAACTTTTACAGAATGGCTTTTACACGATAGTTATTGCCTGCCCCGAGGAGTATATCTTTTCGTCTGTGTTTGTCAGTTAGAAGGATTACGCCAAAACGTGTGAGATTTTCAAATTTTGTATTGATTTCTAAGGAAATAACTAAATGTGCTTCTTGATGAAAAGTCAGACATGTTTCGGGGACTGATGTTAATGAGTGTATAAAACGCCGGATCTAGTGAATTTAAATGTGATTTCATAAGGACACTGTTGGGTCTTGGTGGAGTACACCCATTCACCCATTCATTCATACAGTGCATCTATGTGCAGCACTTTCTCGAGCTCACATCACTCACACACAGCTGCCAGGGGCACATTGGGGATCAGTATCTTGCCTGATGACACTTGGACGTGGGGGAAATGGGTCAAGCTGCTCACCTTCTGGTTGGCTTTACCTCCTGAGCCACAGCTGCCCCAGGACACCGCCATGCCACAGCCGCCCTAACCCTCTACTGAGTGCTGTTTTATGTTTTATTTAACTTGTGGTTTTAATTTTTTCTAATGAATTATTTTGTTTTATTAATTTGTCCTTTTTGTTTTATTTTTGGCCCTTTGCCTTCAAGGTTTGACAAGGAGACAGAAGGGGTGAGAGAGTTAGGGGAGAGAAACTCAACGGTCAATGGTCAACGGGCTGGGAGTCAAACCAGGAACTTAACCATCTGACCAGTGGGTCGTCCCAAATGTACATTTTTCTTAGTGAAGTGCTTTTTAATGGCTGTTTTGAAGGGAGCTCTATAAATTAGGTTTGGCATGATTTAAAAATAAAACATGATCAGTGGAAATGGTTGAATTGTCATTTTATTTCTCACAACCGTTTTGAAAAAAATGGCTTCTTACATATGGCACCTTTACCTGAGGCTGAGGATCATGTGAGATTTTTTAAGATAGTGCAAATAAGATGCCTGAGTTTAAAAATTAAGAAATTTCATCAGTTTAAAGTTGGTGTTTTGTTCCAAGCGCCTTTTTAATTTGACAAAAAAAGGCAAATGTCTCGGACTGTATATAAAGAAGGACAAAAGTGAAGTGAAAACAACTTGATGTCTGGCTGCAGTCCAGGGCCTCCTCCATGTAAGCAGATGGGACGTGGACCTGACTAAAAAGATGGTTTCTGTCATTTTATGTAGTTCTTCTGACACTGGTGTACATTCAAGTGTGTCTGATAATTTTGTGTTTAATTAGTTATTTGATTATATAAAAAGTGCATGACACAACATGATTGACAGTTAATTTGGCGTTAAACTAAAACAGGATCTGTACAAATGATGGAAGTTACATCTTTTTAGTTCTCTTCATATTTATGTGCTCTTATCCCTTCGCATACAATTCCACGACAGTTTTTGGTACAAAGTTTTCTCTAAATGCCTCATTCAGCCTCAGGTTGCACTTATGTGAGCATCACATGCTGCATTTTACACCATAATCAGCAAATTAACCAAGTATAAAACTTGAAAAGTAAATGTGCACACTAAATAAAATTCTCATGAACCTTCTGTAGATCTCTGCGTCTCTGCTGTTATTTGGTTTTCAGCAGCCGCGCACTTTCTGTTGAGCAGTGAAACCGTTTTTTTAAGAGAAATGTTTGTTGTTTCACACCGTGCTCACGGAGCCAGCAGTAAACTGTCTGTGAACTGCTCTTCTATAAACTTCTTAACAGTGTGTTCCCTAGTAAAGAAAAAAAAACTGGTCAGAGATGGATAAGGAGGCATTCTGGGACCAATAAACCCCAAAATACACAAACACCTCAAACGAGATGTGTCATCGTAGCCTGCAGACGGATTTAGTGATTCAAAGGCCAGTCACCCTCATACCGTCGCGTTTCACAAACAAAGTGGGAGGGACAATATTACTGTTATCATTCGGCTGCTGCTATCAAATCACTAGTAATAGATATAATTCATGTGCTGCTGCAGGGACGTTGTTGAAATATCTGTGTAATTTACTCTGGATGTAAAACGATGCTTTGCAGATCAAATTCTAAGGCTTCACATTTGTGTTTAAAAACCAGTTGGAAAAAGAAGCCTCCAAAAAATGAAAGATGACACCCCCTTCCACCTCGCCTGACCCAATCTCTCCGTACGACGGCAGTAATGGGCGCCGATCATGACTGCACATCCTCTCGCTGCTTTCCAGTAATGCACTTAGATATGATTGAGTCCTGCTCTTTGTCGGCGCTTTACAAAAACGTGCCTGGAAAACGACCCCATTACGAAGCCAGTTAACTGCAGCAACGCGCGCTGCGGCGGGAGCACATCTTGCAGTGTCATTAATGCCACTGCTCATTACGGCTTTGGTCTCGGATCCGCACATACCGGGAGGAATCGAAAGTGTTTAATGGCTGCAGCCATGGCAACAGAAATTCTGCCTCTTTCTCTTTTTCCTGGGGAAAGGAAACAAAAAATGTGTCTTAATCAGCTAAACTCGCACACTTGTGTTTGGAATTAACTGTCACTTCCAGAGCTGAACCACTTCCCCACATTTTGTTCTCGATTTCACGTCGGCTCTGCAATTTGCTGCAACCTGCTGCATCCGCAAACACAATGGAGTTAACAGAATGAGACTTGTGTGTGTGCGTCTGCATGAATAATTCAATCTGCTTCAATTTAATCCAGTTATTTTTGATTTTTTCAAGCGTGTTTTTGGAATCAGGAGATAGGCGGACGTCCAGACTCTCAGGGTTCCCTGAGCTTGGCACGTAACAGCCCTGCCGCTGCAACTTTGTGTTTGTAATTAGTTTAATTTTACAGTTATTAAGCTGTCTCACAAATGCTGGAAGGAATTCAAGCGGCAGACTGGATTCTCACAGAGCTCGCCATTCAGGCTTGTCTGGATGAGTCTGGTGCCACAGTTCTTACGTCGGCTGATTCCACATGTTGTAGTTTGTTTTAGCTCTGTGCTGTTAGTGGCGCACACACACACACACACACACACACACACACACACACACACACACACACACACACACACACACACACACACACACACTGCTCAAAACAAGGATGTATATACAATCACTCGCAGGCTGATCTGTACAAACATTGTGGGAGGAAAACGCTTGACCCTGGAATACCGCCTTCACAAGTACTATGGGATGAGTTGATCTAAAATCTGAGCTTGTTTAAAGAAAATTTATATCGACTTTAGATGGAGACTTTGGTTGAGGCCCCTTTTTTTCTGATGTGTAATAACATCAGCCCCCTCCGTGTTCACTGTTGCATGCTGTATCATACATCAAAACCAGGCCCCTTATCTTCACATACACATTTCTTTCTCCCTATTCATTTTGATTTACTGCCTGCTTCTCTTTCTGCACAATAATTATGATATTAGTTGTCTTGAAATACGAGAAAAAAATGGCTTCTTGTATATGATACCTTTACCTGAGGCTGAGTATCATGTGATGCTATTACCAATAAGATACCTGAGTTTGGTACTGATCAAATGTTTTAAGTCAAGGTTTTATTTTCTACAAAGACTCCTTTTCATTTCTCAAAAAAAGCAAATATCTCAAACACTCTTTATATACACAGACTGTCTATAAAGAAGGTCAACATGGCAATCCCCAAAAGTGAAGCCAAAGTGTCACGATCACCCCCTGGTGGCTGGCTGCAGTATTGGTTATAGAACCCTGCCTCCTCCGTGTTAGCAGATGACACATGGACTAAACAAAATAATTCAAGTATATGTTAAGTTTTGCAATTTTTGAAAGTTGTTTCTATCATTCGAGGTAGTTCTTATTACACTGATGTATATCCAGGTGTTCATGTTTCTGATAAGTTTAGTTTTAATTAGAAGATATAAAAATGGGGTGAAACATCATGATTGACAGCTCGTCCAGCGCGTTGTCTGAGCAAGATGACAAAGTTCATATCAGAGATATTTTGGCTTCATTTTTGTAAAATTGGTGGAATTGGAGACCTGTTGTCAGTCTTTATACAGAGTCTGTGGTCTGTAACAGTATCGTGATTCAGTCCCCTATGATACATTCATGACTAGTGTGATAATCTCCAACTAGTTTCTTTCAGAAACCTGCAGAGTTTAAGTGACTTTTCAGAAGCTCGAATCGGGGAACATTTGCTTAAGAAATGAATGAATGATGACAATTATCAAAATTTCTTTTGACGAATAACCTTGTTTGTTTCTGAAATCTCCTAAACCATAAATGAGACCACAAGTCAGGAAGTAAGGCGGCACTCTGGATGTCCAAACCTCATAAAGATCTTTGGGCTGTGGCAGTGTTTTTCTATCTCTACAATTTCCTTTTCTTATTGTAACTCACCACCATTTTGTGTCCCATACCAATGCTGACCTGTTGTACTTCATTGTAATCAAGCAAAGACCTGACAGATAATACATCTATGAAGTGAGGGGGTTGTTCAGCGAAACCTCGGAAGAATATACGACACTGATTATTCGTATCATGTGAGGTCTTCCAGTGGTTTACCTCGTCGGTGTGGATTCAGAGTGGATTGAGAAGGAGCAGCTTCGGTCTTTGTAGTCCGCAGTGAGGCCGGGGGGGGCCAGGGCTTTGTTTAGTCTGACCCCGCTGTGTCTCTCCTACTCCTAAAGCCTCTGGAGATGCGGATCCCAAGAGGCAGCACATCATTCACTATCAGCTGTACAGGGCTACATCTGCTCCCATAACTCAACCTCTCAACTATAGTGACACCGTCACAAGGAAATATGTCAGTTTAAAGCTTTAAATTTAATTTCCCAACCTTAGCCAAAGGAATTCTCTCATTTCTTTGTGTCTCTACCTTTAGATGTCGCCCCGTCTTTATGAGAATGAAGTTATGATTGAGTTGAGCAATTTTCTTCGTCCTTATTACTGCCACCAGGAAGTCACGTTTTCATTGCTGTTTGTCTGTCTGTTACCAGGAGTAAAAACTGGCCAATCAGAGCAGACGGGGCTCAGGAGGCTTTAAAGAGACAGGAGTTTAAACCAAGTGTTTCAGACAGAGGCTGAAAAGAGGAGCTGCAGCAATGGACCGTATGAGGACAGTGATGTGTTTTCTGAACATTAGAGCATTAAAACCATTTCTGGTAATAGCAAAAATGTTATCGATTAACCTGAATGTAATAATGTAATGGTACATAAGCACTTGCTATAAAACTAATCATTTTTAATGCGTGATGTGTAAGGACCCTATTAACATGTTAACGTGGTCATAAATAGTTACTAGCATCATGATAGGCACTTTATATTGAGTGAAACAATGAAATAACTTCCAACCAATGAGTAAAAAAAACTACACTAAATGTAGTCTACATAAAATGGACATATCCTTCATCATTTTCTATCAGTTTATACTTTCCACCTCTGATTCTGATCTAGTTTAAGAGGCTGAGGTGATTTTTTTCTTATCTGAGCAGAAGGTAGTCGACCAACAGTTTGTATCTTTGCAGGTGATTTTATCGGTGTCATGTGAAATATCATTTTTATCTTTTCTTTATGAACACCAGGGTACAATACAACAAAAATCATCCTCTCTGGCTCACAATTCTCTCTGGGAAATGTAGGAAAGTGCTGAGGAAGTTTAGGGCCTGACCCACAAAGACTTTTTCTCTTATCACATATCCAGTATATTTTTTTCTGTTAAGCTCTGTGACAACCAGCCAGATGCTTGTGTAAATGATATCAAATCCCACATTGGTTAAGTGTAAACCTCGTCGGGATGAAGGAAAGCCCAGTAGGCTAGAAGGTACAGAGGCAGGCACCCCGCCAAGCAGAATCAGAAAGACGATAAAAACAACGTGACCACAGACTCCTCAGCTTTCACTGTCAACATTTTCACGTCTGTCCTCACCAGCTCGTTTGTTGCTGCAGAGATTTCTGTGAAATGGGTTACAATATTAAATACATCAGACCGCGTCACAGGGGTTAGGGATGTCGAACCGTTGCTTGTCAAGCTGTGACGGCCGTAACTCGGTCGCTGCCGCCGCCATTCTCCTGCAGACTCTGTGAACGCCAGAGTTTTTATTTTTGAAAACTCAGCAGAGGAAAAACTTTCTCAAATGTGACCTTTTTTTATCCCATCAGGCCGTCGTGAGCCCATTACAAGGAGCTCAAATAATGAGATGATCCGAAAGCTTTTTGTTCTTTTAGCTGCCATAGGTTGTCACCATATTTGCTATTATTCTAAAAGTCTTCTGCAGTGGGTGCTCTCTGAGGGATCTGGGTGGTCTGAGTTGGTCTTTCTTCATGGGAGCGTCTCAGTTGACTGTCTCCGAACCGCTCAGGTAATTTGAGCAACTCCTAATTAATTGTTACAGCATGGCAAATAACCGTCCCCGTCTTTACTCGCAGACCTCAGTTGGCGGCTGACTGACATTTTAAAGAAGAGAGAGAAGGAAAAAAAGAAGAATTTAAGTCAGTCAGTTTCAGGGTCAGGTACCAGGCCTCTGTCTCTGAACCACTATTTTCATACTTCAGTGTCTGGGAAGAAGACGAATTGGAGCAGTAAATGTTCGTAGGCGATTTGATGGATTTTCATGGCGCTGCGAAGAATTGGTCGGAGCAGCTGGACGGAGCAGAGCAGAGCTTAAGCCGTGTCAGGCTAAATGCAAAAACAGATGAGACCGAAACTTGTGAAATGAAACTTATCTATTTATAATCTCTGGTTTCTGCATCAATTTACACTGATTGAAGAGAACTTTTAAAAAATGCATCAACCTATTCGTGGAGTAAATTTGTGGAGGCAAAGTCCACAGTTTGTCCTAGTCGACAGCAACAGTCTTGGCTGCACTTAACCATAAACCATTAAAAAAGACATAAAATAACCATAAACATCAAATATAATCAGATTGAATATCACTACAGTTGCACAATATCCTAAATGATTTGTCATACCAGCCCATAAATTATACATTTAATTTAATGCATTTACATTGCTAAGCCTCTTTTCTGTATTTAGTCACAAATTCACATTTTTTAATTCAGCATTTTATAGAAGACTCTAGAAGGCAATATTATAGCACACAACATTTCCCCTCGTGATCAATAAAGTATCAATCCCTCTATTATATATAGTATTTTCTGGGATTTTGGCATCAATGTGATGACATCTATTTATTTATTTAGTCAGGTATTAAATCCACTGGATTGGACAAAAAATACATTTTCAGTTGTTTTGTCCATAATATTCCAGAAAATATGCTCTGTTATTTCATATACTGATATCCCAATATAAACTTATATAAAGGTCGAGGATTTTATTGTCAGTACATCACCCAGTTTGGACAAAAAGTTCCACATTTCTTGTAACTTGATGAGCCCATTTACTTTTCGTGTCTAAAGACGGCGAGGAATGTGCTGGAATACAACTGTTACCTGGTGAAATTTATTTTACTGATTCAGAGTCTCACGAGGAGTCTAAAATGATGCAATTGCAGGTCACATGTAACTTACGTAATTATCTGACAAACAGATTTCTCATCTGAGGCCGTGCTCTCGTCTTTGCCTTCATATGGACATTTAGCCTCTGTTTTTCTTTAATAAAGCACCAGCTTGGGTCACAGAGTCGGCAGGGATCGACCATCCCGGTTGCTGAGACGAGTTAAAGATCTTAAGCTGGGTGTCTCTGCTCTGCACCCAGTGGGCTTAGACATATATCACACTGGCAGTAGGCTGTTTGCTTTCAACCCCTCCCTCGCTCCCTGCCCTCAGCCGGGCTGACCACTGATCCCCCTCTGTGTCTCTATCTCACAGTGAATCCCTTCTAGTCGGGGGCACGACGTTGAGTTTTCACAGTCAAACAGCGCCCATGCTGGCCGAGAATTTCTTTGATCCCCCCAAAAGAGAGCTCATATCTGACGGAGCAGACGGATCTAAAGGGTTAACAACATGGACTCTGCCTCTAACTAACAGAATTAGGCAAATAATCAATAGTTTAAAAATATAGATCACATCTGTTTCGCCACTGCAATAGCACACAACAGCAATTTGATGAGGCTCCAGTTCATTAAAGTTTTTATTGTAGCTGTAAATACCAAGCGTCCTGGGGAGAAATACTGGGCGGTGATATTTGCCAAGAAAAGATGCTCAAACATGCAGACTCCAAAGGGGGAGACGTTGATGAGCAAGTGATCTCAATGAAGTCCTGTGCAAAAAGAAAAGCATCACAAACTAAGAGCAGCTTCTAAACGCAGAAGTAGTTTGTCTGCATCCAAACGTCAGGCCTCCTGAGTTCACACGGCAGGGGATGGAGAAACATGCCGTGATTGTGAAGGAGGGCTGGTTTGGGTGTGAAGGCTGTGAACTGTCCTGCTGACCCCGGTGACTGCTTTGATCACTGGAGCCTGGTGACAGTGAACCATTCCACACCAAATTGCCATGTCACAACCCAGCAGACCATCTATCACTCTCGATTCCCCCCAAAGAAACAACATTTATCTGCAGAAGATTTGAAACTAGACAAGGAGGCGGTGGCGACGCGCGCCGACTCTCAGCAGCATATGTGCATTCGTGACTCCTTGAGCTGAAGCGAATATTAATAGAATAATCGAATACTAATCTTGATAAGAGATTAATGGTTTAAGTACAAGAAAAGTTTTTAAGGGTTGCAGCTGCTCAACTGTGAAAATCTGCCTCTTTTCTTCTTTATTGCTGTTGGACATTTGATACAAACAGTTAAATTAAAAGCAGAACAAGCAAATCATCGGTCACTTGGAGATGTGGGAAAATTATGATTGACAATTTACAGTCCAAAACACAAAAGGGGAAGTTTGATTTAACTAATTTAATTTAGTCCTTTTTAATATGACGTGGGAGATTATTTGAAAATGAAATGTAGGGTGAGCTTCGAGAGTGGATTTGTTCCACTGCACACCTCCTCCCTTTGTGGGAATGACATAAAATTTGACTTTATTAGGGATAAGTAGTGCAGTTCTAAACCTGCCTGTTCGGAATGTGCTGTTAGTTTGGCCTGTGGTGATGCTGGGTTGAGCTTTCTTTCCTATGAAAGTGAGCTATGATCAACATATTTTTTGTGAGTCAATGTTTTTCATAAAATGAAACTGAATTTGTGTGGTTCATATATATACGTTTGAATGATTTACTGAACTGCTGTTATTTCTTTCATGCAGTGTATGTCAGTTATTTCAGAGATCTGTTAAGTAATCAACACAATCTTCAGATCCAACTTGACTTTTCAAAATAACAGTTCAGTATAAAGCTTTGATTAAGATTTCCTTTATTCGTCACACATCAATCATGCACACACAATCATGCTACATGCAAATTGGGAAATTCGACCTCCACTACATATTGGAAAGCACCCAGGGAGCAGATGTTAGAGGGGAGTAAGGTGCCTTGCTCAGGGGCACTTAGACAGTGGGATAGGTAGAGGAGTGTCCATTTTTCGCTCCTCTTGGACTTGAACAGACCCATTCCAGGGTATCATGTTTTGCCAGTCCGTGGCCTCAAACCGGAGACCTTCCAGTCCGACGTCCCTGTTCTCCAACCATTAGTCCAACGCCGCTTGCAGCAACAAAACAAATGTGCTTTTACTTTTAAGAGAAAGAGATTCTATGAACGTTGTTGACATGACTGAGATCAGCTCTAGCAACAACCGTGAATGTCTGTGTCAGTCTAATATGGTGTAATACAAATAGTCAAATTATCAAAATGATCTGGTGGATCAGATATATTGTTGGCGGGCTTGTTTTGGCCCACAGGCTGCCAGTTGCCCACCGCTGTTGTAGGTTATCCGAGCACGTAGAAGAAGACATGTTCAACTGGGTCTGCAGACTGACTGTTAAGGCCCCTGCCCCCACTGACTGCAAGACGCTAGTCGTCTGTTTATTAATATAGAACGTATGGCGTGTCCAAATAGTACCAAATTAAACACTGAACTTCCTCTGCTTTTAACAATACACATGCCAAGTCGAAGCCAATAGGATGAAGGGTTCTGGAGATATGGGCTCCACATACTGACATACATTTGTGGGATTAGTAGGACACATTCATATTTTTACGTCATTAATTCAGATTTACATTAAAGGACAGGTTCACCGGTTTCAACTTTGTCTTAAAACAATATTTAAATGAGTTGTCGATCACTGTAATCATTCTTTCAAAGCAAACCCTTTCCATGTAAGGGATGGGGACAAAATCCACTGATGGATGAATCACGTTGGTATTGTCTAAGTTTGAACCCGACGAAATATGTTGTCAGCTGAATCCAATTTTTCTGGGGTGGAGCCTGACTGAGAGCTCGAGGACAATGCACGCCCACCTCCACCCATTGGACGGTAATAGCTGTCAATCATATGGTATCCACTCCTCAATGCAGACAGTGCTTTATCGTCCATTTGGGTCTAAATGGGACTATGGTTTACAAAATGAACATCGTGCTGTATTGGAGAAGCTGTGAAACTAGAGATTGAGATCATAAACTTCTTTGGAAAATGTTTACTGACGTTATAGATCAAGAGATAAGTAGAGTCATTTTCTCATAGACTTCTATAGTAACTGACTTCTTTTGAAAGTGGTGTAGTCGCCCTCTGCTGGTCATTCAAGAGAATACAGATTTCAGGTACTTCTGCATTGGCTTCACTTTCCGGACCCGGAGTCTACATCCATTTTGAAGTATAGTCTATGGTTTTGGTGGTCTTGTGTTGATTCCTGGTCTTTCTCAGAGCACATACACCATTTTTTATTTCTTTAAAAGCAATTACAATATTCTGATGTTATTTTACAAATTCATGCCAAAGTAACATCAAATATTATGATATATATATATATATATATATATATAATAGTAGTAGTAATTCTTGATGTGGAAAATAGGGATAATTTACTAAACTAAACATTTTTTTCCTCCCTGTTCAAGTAAGAAAAACACTTAAACGGTCAATAAATTAACGCCAGACAACAACAAACAGCACAGACCGAACGTTATCAAATGTTTTTCTGTTTGAGGTACATGAAATTCCAACCCTGCCTGTAATGTGTCTTTTACTTAATCTTATACTTTTGTCAAGAGTTTCACACGTCGGCTTCTTGGAAACCATCGCTTCTGTCTGCGTACTCAGTTTCACTGCAACATCAGGGGCCAAAACTTAGCATGGGTGTCATCTAAATACTATCACTTTTTTTGATCAAACTTGCACATGCAGCATGTGTCTGCAGTGAAGCTCTGTGGACGTCTTTATGTGTCGTGCTGCGTGAGAAAAATGCTTCAGAAAACAAACGTCTCGCAGCCCGGAGCAGTGGAAAATGTTTTTTATTTCTGTGTTTATGTGACGGCCTAATTTAAACCAACACAGATCTCGTTGGTACAAATTGCCCCGTTAATTTGCTTGTGTGCAACACAGATGTGCGATTTCATTGTCCAGTAAATCTGCCCTCAAGAATCCCTCCTTAAATAAATAAAAATAAGAGTTTAATTTCACTTGGAATATAGTGAATTTATTTCTTCACATTGTTGATGCAGCGTGTGTGAATAAATGTATGATAAGGAGAGATCTCTTGGAGGAAGTCAGTGAATCAGCAGGGCGAATAAATCAAAGTTAATCAGGCACCTGAGCAGGTATGATCTCTCACTAGTATTTAATGCTCGACAAGAGAAAGATGGAGGAGAACAAGCCACACATTTTCAGTGTTTGACTGCAGGGCCCTGGGGAAGAATGTGTCTCGCACCAAAGCGTCACCTCTTAAAGAAAGCATATTACGTTACATACAAACATGTCATTTGTGGGACACTTGGGTGGAAATGTCTCCCTGGGGAGCAATCAGACTGACTCCAGCTTTTTAAAAAGTCTCCTCTCTCTGCCACTCCTCATTTTTCAGACCTGTGGAATTAGACGAAACCTAAGCTCGCTGTGTTTGCCGTACCCACACAGCTCAGTTACATTGATTAGAAATCAATTAACATTTTCCTGTTGTGAAAGTTGTAATTCAACTCCACCGGAGATAAATCAGGGCTCGGAGCAAAGTAAAGTCTGTGCAGTAACTTTGTTTTTTTACTTGCTCTGAAGTAGGAAGAAAATCTAGAATTGAAACAATAGTGCTGAATTATAGTTTAGTCCTGTCAGCCTCTCAGTTCAGATAAAACACAATAAACAAAAAGTAAAACTCAATATACGATACGAAACACAGTAAGGAGTCCATGTGTTCAAATAAAAAACTGCAACAAATAAATCAGTGCAGTTTTTATTGTGCTTAAATTAAAATTTGAACACAATGTCACAATGATGTATAGTTTTGTTTTTTGAATTCTCCCAAGGATCTGCAATTTTCTTGTTGTAGTTCAATCTAATATGTTTGGGACTATTTTCAGTGGTGGATTAATCCACATTTCTTGAGGATCTATGGCAGCAAGGCAGAGTGTTTGGGGTTAAGATAAAAATACAGCTTTATGACACGGGAATAAGATTCACACACCATCCTTGTGCTCAGGAAACCTTCACCGTTAGGGTGTTTTTCACCGGATTTGTTGACAATAAGATATATGAAGAACATCTTCAGCTTTTTCTTGTGTAGATTAACTGAGATTGATTTTACTTTCTTTATATAATACTAGGCTTGATATTTTATTATAAATAACTACTAAAAACTAAGAACTGAGGAACAATACAAATACAACCAAATATATGGAACATGATTTAAGAAAATATTATTTCTAATGTGAACATAAATGCAAATTTTTTTCTGCATTGTTTATTCTGTGAAATAAAAGTTTTTATTGTGGCAATACGATACTGGCTGTTTTTTATCGGCCAACCAATAAATCAGTCATGCTCTAGAAATGTCACATGGGGGAAGGACGGTGACTACAAGGATCAATTAAAAGCAATAACGGCTGTACAATTTAAACTTAAGACCAGGTTTAACTGATCTCACTCCTTTTGCAAGCAAAGTTAACTCAATGTGTGACCTCTGTGTTTTTTTTGACTTTTTGATTTCTGTTTTCAAACCTACAATCCTGGATTATTCCTTTGACTTCAGTGGAATTAATTTATAGCATGCAGCACTTTTCCAGATTAAAGGTCAGTTACATGATAATAAAAATTTGGGCTCAGTAACATGAAACAGCCACGGAATCTACTTAGTAAAGAAGCGAGAGGCATAAAACATCTAATATACCGTCATTTGGGTGCAAAGTCAGACTGTGGGAACATCCAGCCGCCACTGATTAGCTGCACTCAGGAGCTTCATGTTGCCCAAAGACCCTAACCTGGCGCAGGCTGTTTATTCCAGCTACAGAAAGAGCATCTGCTCAGTGGGGCTGAGGGCGAGTGGATAAGGTTGCAACCTAACATTTACACACTTGGCACTGGCAACAAAGCAGCCATTCCTCTGGCAACCACCGCCGGTCATTAAGCATAATTTGTCTGGTATCCCTGTGTTGAAAACGCACAAAGGAGGGTGAGTAAAGCCAGCGTGAGGTTGTCTTCTGAGCTGTCATGTGGAGGGATGGTGGGGGCCCCATACCGGGCAACAGTGCTGGTGGAGGGGGGCAGCCAGCGACAGAGAGGCTGGCTGGGTCAGCTCCCACAGGACTGCTTGGGGACAGCAGCAACCCGAGAGGGACACCACCCACCACCCTTCCCCTCCAAATCCTACCTACACCCCCCTCCCTGCTGCCATGCGTCTGACGGTTAAAACAACAGCCCCTGTGGCCAGCCAGGCTCCAGCTCCCCTACTGGATTTACGCTTGTTTCTTGTTCCCACCAGCCTCTGTTGCACCCTCCCCTCTGTCTCCTCCTCCATCGGCCAGGAACCTTCTCCTCTCCCTGAATTTCTTCGTCTGGAGAGATGTGCTGCTGCTCTTGTAAACAGCTTCTTCAACAACATTATGTACAAACCTAATACACACAGCCATCACAGAACGGTTGCCTGAAGCGGTGAAGTTGCTTTTCGACCTGCGCGGAAGTCCGGATATTTTCCTGAAATTTGGGGCTGTGTGTGACAACACAAATTTGTGAGTCAGTTGTTCCGGACATTTTCTGGAACTTTTCCTACCAAACCCATTGTAAAATGTCTGGAAAATGGAGGTGGCTCATGTGAGAATACAGCAGGATAATGTCTGGAAAATTCCCAGCGAGCGAGCCGGCGTGTTGATGATGTTTGTAACGTGACAAATGCAAAAGTGAAATAAAACAAAAAGAATAGAAATATCTCAGGATGTAAAAGTGGAGCCATACAAGTCGAAGAGGTTGACGAAAATGTCAACTTGAAAAGACGAGATTCAAGAGCTTTTGGTGATAAGGGCCGACGCTGTAAACAAAATCCCTTGATCTCCGCAGTGGAATTAATACATTACATCCTGTCTCTGCCTGCTGCACCACCTCTCACCTGAAGACTTCTGTGTTGTTGTGAATGCATCTGAGCTGAGAATCTCCCACTGAATAGTTCATGGCAGGACATGACGTATAATCGATGATGGTGGGAGAAGAAGCTACTGAATTAGCTGTTATGTTTATTCTGGCATTGACAACAGTGCCATATGCATTCATTTGGACACAAAATCAACTAAAGAGTCGAAAGCCTTGGATTCTTGTATTATTCTAGTTTTGTGTCTGTCGCGTGTTAGAAACTTAATCAACACGCCTACTCGCAAACACTGAATTTTCCGGACATTCTTTTGCTGTATTTTCACATGGGCTCACTCTGACATTTTCCATTTTACAAGAAGGCTGGAAAGTGTGTGGAGCAACTGAAACCTGAAAAAGGGAAGCTGTGAAAATGAAATAAAAATGGATTAACTATATGATTGTAGTGCAAACATCGTATCACGGCTGCGATCTGAAGCGTTTTTGGAAACAAAATTGGAAACTTTAAACCAGCAGGAGTTCTGCTCAATAACCCGACACAGAAACTTGTGTCACAGGAAAAAAAAAGAGGGAAAAGAGATTGAAAAAACCAAACTATTCTGCCTCCCAGAATCGGTGTGAAATCCTGTCTGTCTCCATGTCTGTTTGAGTTCACAGCAACAACACAGTCGCATGTTGAACCAACACGAGAGGCTGACTGAGGTGTGAATTGGAGGAGGTGTGAGGAGCTTATAGAGCCAATAAAGTGATTATAGTTCCTTCCTATCAAGCCCACAGAGCTGCCTGACGCTTCAGTCAAGTTAAACAAACAAAAATGTTGTTTGGGCCTCACGAAACACATTCTGATTCTCTGATTTAATCGCTGAGTTTCAATCTGCTCTATTTTATTTTATTTTTTCAGGTTTTATGTTATAACTTCCGACAACTAAGGGGATGTCTTCAAGTCCCTTATTTGTCTGATGAACCGAGCAAAACCCAAAGATGTTTAGGTTACAGGCTTATTGTACAGAGGAAAATTTAAGAAACTCAAACAATCAATCTTATGAAAACAGTCTGTAATTAACTTTTGTTTACTGACTATATATCTGATTTCAGACCTGCACTGAAGTCCGAACATTTTTCAGAATTTTTTCCAGTGAGACCATGTGAGAACACAGCAAAATCGCCAATGAGTTAGTGGGCGTGTTTATGATGTTTTTAATGCGAGAAGGTCGCGAATGACCATCCAGGATGAAAAAGAGGAGCCATACACGCACTAATATTTCAACTTAAACTCCCGGGTTCAACCCAGGTGCCACCTGAATGTTGTGGAAATGTTCCTGTTGTTGTGAACGCGTCTGACCCGGACAATCTCCTGCTGCCCTCCTGACAGCTTTTGATTATTTGTCCTGCTTTAGTTTCATTGAAACATGGATTTTAAAAAATGAGTGACACAAATCCAATCCAATGTATGGTCCTTCACAAACCCTTATTTGGACACTAGCATGGAATCATTCCTGCATTTCAATTGGACTTACAGTGTCAAGCAACAGAATGTCTGTCAGCCATCGCTGTGGCCGCCGCTGGACCACTGGCCTGTGACATTGACTGCCTGTTAGTCTAATTCGACCGCTTCGCCTCCTGGTTGCTCCTGGACACGCTGAGGCCACGTGGAGGCTCGACGATGGTCTCGCCCCAATTTGCTGCTGCTTGAGCTGTGGAGGTGAACTGGGAAGCGCCTGGGTGGCAGGGCAGCACACGGGGCCTCCCTGGCTGGCGCCTGTAATTTTACCTTCCCATTCATCAGCCAGAGATATTAATAATAACAGCACATCTGGATTCACTTTACTGTCTCGTGTTAACCCTTTCCACTGCAGTGTTGACTGCTGCTGCTGCTGCAGCGGCGAGCCAGTCTCAATCCCTAGCCCCCCTCCCCCCTCCCGACTCAAATCCCATTGCTCTTGCCGTCAGTCTTCATTACTCCGTCTCATCTCGTGCTGCTGTGGGGGTTTTTTTTCAGCCGCACAGAGAGCTCACCTGAAAAACTTCATGAGCGCTCAATCTGACGCATTGTGGCATTTCTAGTGTTTTTCAGGAAATATTCCAGAAAGTAGCATTAAAGTGCTCAAGATTATGTCAGTATATGAACTTAGATCATAACTATGTTTTGTACTTAAGCCATTATTACCATCTTTTACCATGTTGTTTACCATGTGGAAAGCCACTGCAAAGGCTGCAGTCACTGTAAAGACCCACTCTCCTCTATGTAATTGCCAGTGTAATTACAGCTGCACTGTATTTCAGATTATTTTCATGAAGTTAAGTGCTTTGTCTTTTCATTGTTGCGCACTATGAAAGCAAGAACTGCATCGTGCTGCTGTCGATATGAGCCTTTCTCAGAGATCAGTATCTGTGTTTATGATTGCTGATACAAAAAGTTTTATTTTACAGAATACATAATGCAGAAAAGATGTGACTTTATGTCCATGCTGAAATGTGTTAAGCTCTAATATTGGTATCGGCATCAGGCCACAAAAATCCACTTTGGCTCTACTTTGAACTTGTTGACGTCAGTTTGCTTCTGATTTAAGTTCTTGTTGCATCACAGCCGCCTCTTTCCCTGCCTCCTGCCCCCAGCTCTCAAGAGTCAGTGGTCGATTTAATTTTTACGCTATTTAACTTTATCAGAGATTGTCCTCAAATCCATTGAGAGGATACTGCAGCATGTTTAAACAACCAAAATTATCTGGTTGCGAATATAAAAAGAGGCGACTATTGAAATTCATTATTAAAATATACTGATGCAGTGTTGTGCATGTTCATATTTTTTGTAAATGCAGAACTGAACAAATCACTTCACAAATGATAAAGTTGAGCGGCGTTCACTCTCACTGGAGTGAACGTCGCTCAACTTTATCATTTGTGATAGACGTTTCTTTAGTCATCATCGTATATGTTATCATGGGAAATACCAGGAGTGAGAGAAAATGTGTGTGTGCAGTCCAAGACAGCACACACACAGGCCCAGAGGCTCCGCCCCAACTCCCTCGCTCAGAGCGACACAGTAAGATGAGAGGAGCGTTCACGTGAAGCAGGTCAGTGACTTTGTTGTAGAACCGTGGAAACAAACAGTGAAAACACAGAGTTTCTCCACAGCTGCACTATGATAAGAAGGTTGGTTTGTTTCCTGTGTCCTCCTCCACTCTGACCTGCTCTCACTTTAACTGATAAACACTCATCACTAGTTATCAGGACCTGATCAGTACATTAAGTAACTTAGTGTTTGTTTGATTTGCTCCAGAGTTTATGAGGCTGCATTTAAACACAATGAAAAATGAGTCGTCGATATTTTACTGCTCAGTAGAACATGAGACGTGACGCAGTGTTAAAGTGACCGACACAGATTCATGATCCTACATCGATCCACCCCATCGATTAATAACGAAATACATGATCGTAAGTTTGTCATCTACTACAACATAACCATCCTAATAAAAATGGAACTAAGTGGTATATAGGGGAGATTTGCACTGTTATTATTTAGTTTGAGGAGCTGAAATTTGATTATTTGGAAAATGACTCATGATATGGATCCACAAAAAGCCTGCATATTGCGTCATGCATACCTTAATACTGTTGGCACTTTGAGCTTTCTAGTGTTGCACTAGATTACTAGTGTGTGTAAGGCACTTTGTGTGTAAGGCATATTGCCGTTTGTGTGTTGTTGCTGGTATGGTACGTTGCAAAAAGAGGGGCAGTAAAAAAAAGTTTTGCCTAGAGCGTCAGAAGCGCATGCGCCACCACTGGTCCTGTTCACCATCCTTTAGACCAGTGGTTCTCAAATGGGGGTACGTGAAGGTACTCCAGGGGGTACGTGAGATTTTTTTAAAATATATTTAAAATTAGCATCCATTCAAAAATCCTTTAAAAATAGTTATTTAATAAATATTCAATAAAAGATAAGTGTTTAATAAATCAGACACTGATGGCACAGCGCTGTGTATTACATCTTTTTTTCAACCAAAAATACTTTGCGCTGGTTAGGGGGTACTTGGCTGAAAAAATATTTCACAGGGGGTACATCACTGAAAAAAGGTTGAGAACCACTGCTTTAGACAACTGCTCTCACCACTTTTCCTGAGTTCAACCAAGTGCAACACCATGAATGACTTTGTGTAGAGAATACTAACTGTGCGTTCACATGGTCTTCGGAAGGTCCCATTTCCTGAGTTGTGGGTATGTTCAGGATGTTCATGTTCATTGAAATCAGAATGTGGAAAAAACATGGATGCTATTATCAAAATATGTTGTATTTCTGTGTTTAGAGCATTTTAACAACAGTCTGAATCTTTCCAATATTTGCATTATAAAGAAGAGCAAAGAAAATGTGATCAGGTATGAAAGTTAATCATGAAAACAGTTTTGGTTAAATAGCGGTGTAACATAACATTTGACAAATTCAAGTTAAAAGCTTCTGTTTAGAGCTGATTGTAAAATTGTTAATTTGTGTATTAGCAACTCGGCAACTCAAAGTTTTCCTTGTTTAGTTGTTGTTCCAACTTGAGATAGCTTTCACATGAATTTTCCCAGTCAGGAACTAATTGTTCTGGTTATTCTGACACTATGTGAATACACAATAACTGTTTCTGTTAAAGCATGACCACATCACATGACCCTTTACACACACTGGGATTGGACTGCATGCCTACGGAAATAGTCGCGGATACCTCAAATAACTGCTGTTGTAGCAGCATAGCAAACAAGGTAAGCGACGCTTTTCCTCACGTGATGGGAGTGTGACAAATCAGGGAAGGATACGTTGAGACTTGGAGGAACCAATCAGGAAGTGAACGTGGGCGTCTGCGTCATTGTTTCCAAAAGTCTCTGTCTCCATAAGAGACGACCGCAAAGTTTTGTAACTAAAACGATGCCAGCAGCATTCTCAAAAGTCTCCATCTTAGTGGCTGTCAAATTAAGAGTTTGAGAGTAGACGCCAGGCATAAATGCAGTTTGAGTGAGTCTAAAAGCTAATAGTGTTGATGACAACAGGCTTTTCACTGCGCCTTAAGTTGTGAGGCTGTTCAATTCGGGTTTAAAATGTTTTGCTTTCAGATGAGGTCAGACAACGTACTGTTGTTTGTTTCAAGTATACTGAACCGTGACTGGCCCTTTTCAATGTGTCCTCATTGGGGCTGCCTGCGAAGGTTCTCATCCTCAGCTAATTCAGTGATGAAAGAACCAATTAGCTGTGCCGTCCGTTTCATTTTTATCACCGTGCCAAATATTCCGACAGTGAGAGCTGCACTTTGTTTCATGTCTACATGAGACGGTGGGGAGTTTAAAAAGTCAGACATTGGCCTGGCTGTGTGCCGCCGTTGCTCCACGAGTGTCCGTAGACACCTCTGCGTGGAGGCAGCGTAAATCACCCCGCCGAGCTCGTCTATAGGTGGAGCCGGGGCCCTGCTACTGGCTGCCACGCTTGGCCCCGTGCCTGTCGCCCGCCGAGACTCCCACTGGTGGCAACAGGTGACAGAGGTCTGCTGTGTGTGGAGCTGACAGCCCCCCTCACAACGCATAGAAACACTTGCTTCATTACCAGACCCCCTCCCCGACTCTGAGCCGTGGAGCGAGAGACAGGGAGACGGACAGAAGGAGAGAGAGAGAGAGGCTTTACTACTTTGCTGTGGCACTAAACATGAGTTTGAGGCAAAAAGCTCAGTGTGCATCACTCATCTGCTCATGAGTCAACACTCATGATGTCACACGCTGCCTTGCCAGCCTCACACACAACTATACTGTATTACCAATTTTCGTATAAAAGGCCTTATTTATTAAAAAAAGGGGAGAGTCGGCTCTTTTTCCATGCAGTGGACTGAGCCGTACCTCCCAGAGAGCCCTGACTGTTAAACCATCGTGCCACAAACAACCTGCTAAAAACACTTAGAGTATTTCTCCCATACAGAAATAAACACTGGCCAATTAGTGTTCTTATTTTTGGAACTATTTTAGCTGCCAGAGGAGTTGAAAATATAACCAACCAGACGTGGCATGACACGGGAGGACTGCAATTTCAGTCCTCAGCGTCTCCGTATGGACACCCAGGACCTGTTAGAGCTATCAAGGCCGTACATCGGCCTAGAGGGTAGTTTATGTCTCTGAAATGTATCCTTGCCGTGGAACAATACCGCCACTATTATCCAGCACAGAGAGAGATGAATTCACACGAGGACAGGCCATCTTGATTTATGAAGTGTGAACTAGGAGCTGAGAGTTGGAGACCAAGGTGGGGTCGGTGGGGGTGTTGCATGGCACAAACAGCCGTCTGTGTTGTAGGGGCTATAGACACCGCGACCTCCCGTCATCCGCACCACCACCACCACCACCCACCCACCGCTGCGCTCCAACTCCTGGCGCGTTCGCTCATTCACAGGAGCATCTGGCACGGCCGCAGCTCTGCTGATCTGTAAAAGTCCGGCCAGATCGCCATGTGGACATTGAAATGCCCTAAATGCCCCGCTGGCCGCAGGGGAACCCTGCTGTGTGTCTGTGTTGGTTGTCAGACTTCATTTATATCACATGGCGGGTTGGTGGACACTGAATCATCCATCAAGGGTTCAAGTATTTACTTGGATTCCAGTAAAATATAGGCTGATCTGAAACTGCTGACCTGGCCAAGTGAGAGTGAATGCTTGGTGTTTGTGAGCTTGTGTAGTCAATGTTAGTTTTCTTGACCAGAGCAAGCTGAGGAGAATCATGTTGAATCAAAGCAGACTGTAGTTGATGCTGTAATGGAGTTCATGTCTTTGGTAAAATACGTTGACAGTGATAATAAACTCAAATCGTTACATGCAGCACTTTTTCTCTCACACATCATTCACACACTGCTTGACACAACTGTCAACTAGAGTTTAAGGTTCAGCATTCAGCAGGTAGACAGGATGAGCTGGGGATCAACCCACTGACCTCCAAATATGGAACTGTTGGGTGTCTCTATAATTGTGAAAGGTCTCAACCTTACTATGTAAAGTGCCTTGAGATAACGTATGTTATGACTTGGTTTAATACTAGCATTTTTATCCAAAATACTTTCAGGACGTCACGTTTCACTTTCAGAAATGATCAGTAGATCCCATTTATAAGTTCCCTGGCCTCCTCTATAGTCACAAATTACAATTTTGTGTTTTATTGCATTCACATGCACTCAACACTTTGAGTGACTGTGCAGAAAGTTAACACCGTCTCTTGGCATTTCTGTTTCGGGCAACAAAATTGCAATTCAGCTCTTTTGTAGGAAAATGCACACAACTAGCCTTCGTGCGGTGGGTGCCCACGAGAACGTGGTGGCAACACTTTAGCAAGGGTGCTCCGTCTTCCTGTCTGGTGAAGAAGTGGGCTGCTCCAGAGAGAGCCTGGAAGATGATCCCTCGTCCTGGAGGGTCAGTTTTTATGACCACTGGACGAAGTGTGTTGACATAGGAGGGGACTATATATAAAATTAAATGTTTTCTAAAATTTACTCCTTCTACCTTAGGCCATGAACTCATCAATGACCTGTCGTGATTGCCCAACACAGCTCTGCATGACAGTTGAAAACGCATTGCTTTCTGCTAGAACTGGAGTCTGAACGACTGTAAATAAAGATGGACGACATGACAGCTCCTAAAAGTGGAGCCAAATCATCTATATCGCCCCCTGGTGGCTGGCTGCAGTAGAGGTCATAAACCCCACCTCCTCCACAGTAGAAAATTAGACATGGAACAAACTAAAAGGTCAAATCACACATCAAATACATATTTTTCAAAGATGGTTATTGTCATTTTCAGTCGTTCTTGTCACACTGATGTTTGTTCAAGTGTTCATGTTTCTGATAAGTTTAGTTTTAATCAGTTACATCATGTCATGATTGACAGCTGAGACTGACTCGTGATTGGATGAACACCACTATCATTACTACACAGACTCCAAATTACATCATTGGCACAAGATGGCAGCCTTCGTATCCTGGATATAACGGCTTCATTTTTGTACAACAGGAGGAAATGGAGACATGTCGTTCATCTTAATTTACAGTCTATGATCCAAACATGGCAATACTTAACTGTTTGTGTCCATTGTGTTTTCTTTCATTACAGCCGAATAATGTATATAAATGTAATACAAAACTTTGTGCAAATTTTAATTTAGATAGACTGTGAAGTGTTTTTTCAACAAAATCAAAATCACTGGAAACATTCTTAGCAGGAAGAAAAATTGGTGCAAGCACTGAGCCAAACACTCTGAGGGGGTGCAAGTTAAAAGAATAGTACAGCACAGTTCAGGAGTAACGAGCCAAAACATTAAATAGACTTGTTTCAATGCCACATTACATTGTGTAACAGTGGATTTATAAATCTCATCAACCACATGATCGCTCAAGGACTTTTATTTTGAAATTTAGTTTTCCTCCTGCTACTGAAGAATCTATAATTAGGAAAGAGAAGCACTTTCATGGTTTCTTGACTTTGTTTGGATGCAGATTTTCTCTCTGTGAGATTTTATGGAGGAATGGAAGGAACACACACTCCCACAGGGAATTAGGTGCTTTGAGTTTTGACACTGAATCCTGTTGGGAAAAAACGACCCACATGTGCTAAATATAGTCCTTGTTAAAAGCTACAGATATTTATGAGTGTTCTCAACCACCTGAAGGTAACTATAAGGATTTAACATGAAGGTTTCATTTGAATGATATATTATCTGACTCATGTATCACACAAGTAAAGGAAAACTTTACAATGGATTTGTTGTAGCCTTAGAAATCTTCAGATAATCAGCTGCTAAACTGAAGCCAGTTAGATTTTCATGTTTCAGGTTGGTGCAAAATACTTAAAATAACCATTAAAAGTTAGTTTTTTTATCAGTATTGAGGAAAACGTCCTTATAAGCTCAGACAGGACAAAAATCATGAGACTTGCAATGATGCAAAACTGCTCTCCGACTCACGGCCAGTGGTCAGAAGTAGCAATTAATTTTAATTAAGCTCTCAGCAGGAGTGATTATTGTGATTGTGTGCTCTTGGCTTGCAGAGGAACGGGTGGGGGGGGGAAGTGCTAAACAAACTAGCAAATTGCACACCTCCCCAAGTGCCAGAGTAAACAGAATAGCACCCACTTCATGTCTGTGTGTATTCAGCTTGGCAGCGCGGCCTCAATTAGCACCAGGTGTGAAACAACGTAGCGATGGAGATAAAGCACGTGAAAGGTGCTTTTGTGTTTTCTGACTCTGGAGCTGCTTCGTGTCACTGTGATAACCTCGTGCACGGAGCCGCTGCCGAGGAGACGTCGAGCCCCGAGAGCCTGCTTGGATGATTTAGGACCAAAAGAGACTGTCTTAATATCTCAGGGACTTTTGCGGTTAGCTCTTGCATGGATGAAAGCTATCAGGGTCCTTTCTGTTGTGTGTGTGTGTTTCTACCTGAGCGTGCCTTTTCTTGGTACCAGCGCTGAAGGTGTCTGCCAAGAGAGAAGTCTGCTTTTTCTCACTAAATGAGAAATCAGCAGGGAAGGCCACATTGACCTGTGCACGGCTCAAGCAAGGAGATTCATTTTGAATGGATATCCTTAAGCGCAGGTTTTAAAGTCTTCAGCAACCAGACCCCTTCAAGAAATGGTCATTATCTCGGGCAGTTTATTAGCCAAAGAGAATTGTTTGGAGAACTTAAGAAAAAAAATAAAAGATCTCCTCAATTAAGCAGGCGTCTGTCTCAACTAGCCCGTCTTTTCGAGGAGGAATATATCACTATCAAAATGTTCCTGTGGTAAAACAGTAGGAAGGGATTAGAAGAAATGAAAACAACTCTGCGTTAAATGAGCCTGGCAATCCTGATGACCCTTAATGAGAACCATACTTGGACTTCACCCACGCAGCCACATCGGAGATGAAATATTCCAGTGTGTGAAATATGATTTCTGAAAAGGAAAAACATGCCAATTTCATTTTCAAACTTCCTCTAAGCGTGTGGCCGCTTCATTTGAGTTGTCAAAAACAAAATAGTCTTCAATTATGTATTAAAAATCTATATTTTTTACTATGCATTACAAAATGCTTTTTTGTATGTATTAAAGGCATTTTAAAATGAAAGCATACATTAGGTTTGTACATGTCGTTCCCTCTGAAGTGTGAATGCACCACTGGAATGAACCTATCTGTCAAGCGTTTTTTTGGAGGGGGTGTAGGGGGAAGCTAGTTTATGATACGTGCTGGTCAGATGAAAAATATAAGGGTGACATTTTCCAGACTTTTCACCATCATTCGACCGTAAACTAAATGAGTCGTGTGCTCAAGTGCTTGTGTGAATTAGCTCATTCAAAATGAAACAGAGATGCATTTATCTAAAGCGAATGGTTTATGGCTGATGTAGCAGCTGGCTAAGTTCTTCCATTAAATTATTTTTCAAAGAATGATTCTCTGAGCATGAGTTTAGACAGGTTTGCAAATTGTGATACTTTCCATTGCCGCCGCTTAGCGAGCGTTGTTTATTTGGGAGCTAATTTGGCTGGCTTTATTGAGAGGCGCGCTGCAGTGGCACCGCTACAGGCAGAAATATTGTCCCACTCGAGCTGGACACAAACGGTAAATACACTGTAAAAAGTGTACTGAACTGGCTATTTCGACCCTTATTCGCGCTGTAAATTGGACTTTTCTTCAAACTAGCGAAAGGTTCAGCTTATTGGGTGATATGATTTTGCTTGTTTCCTGCGCAGGATGCCTCCAGCCATCTTTAATAAAGACAAGAATGTTGATTCTTATCAGAAAGAAAAATACGATTTGTGAGGAAATTGTAAACAGTTAAAATCCATTTCACCTTTAACACCCATTTGTCTTCTTTTTTTCAAGTTTTAAATAATTGTTTCATTTTGCCTTTTACGACTGAGTTTGTTTGTTTCTGCTCTTTGAAAATATTCCAACCCAGGACTGACAACGTTCCGTCTGGCAGCTGCTTATTAGGGCTTCAGAGAAAAATGAGATCTGTGACTAAATGGAATAATTAGGCTCAGACATTTGTGCATATATTTTGTTTTATTTGAACAATAAACATCTGAAGTAATTGTGCTCTCCTTCCTGTCATCAAATATAGAATAATATTGTCCAGAAGTAGCGGACAATTGCAGGAATATTGCAGTGTCACTTTGTTCAGAGGTACATGGACTACAGTATGTTCTGAGTGTACAAATATAAATGGTACTTTTTTATGATCATGTGCAGAGTTTGTTATTTATTTGAAAACTGGATCATGATACAGAGGAGAGTCGAGAACTTTCCGAGGTGAAGAAAAAAGTTTTAAATCCTGAAAATCCTGTGTGTCTGTCGTTAAAATGTTTACACGGCCTCTGAACCAAATGAAGCGGGTTTCCAGAACTTAATTATAGTTTTTTTTACCAGAGGTAAAACATTTATGTATAAATAGACATAATTTACTTACGTAAAAGTAGTTACCAATGTTAAGAGTAATCCATTACAAACAGGAGTCCTGCATTCCAAAAGTAAAAGTAAGAAATATGTACTTAATGTAAAAGTACTCGTGGGCACTATCAATATTACTGTGTATTAATAATAATAATAATAATAATAATAATAAATCATAAATCATAATAATAATAATAATAATTTATTTAGCAGCTTTTAAAACACGGTTACAAGCTGCAAATTAATAGGGACAATAGGAAGCACTTGAAAAGCATAAATGTAAAAGCAAGATGAACAAAGATAACCAAAATAAAACATAATAAATTATTAAAATAGATGCTAAGATCAGAACTAGGAGAAAACACACATATAAAAATGTGTCTTTAAGAGATATTTCAAAGGATAAGGAGCTCATTGGATGGATATCTTCAGGGAGATTGTTCTGCAGACTGGGAGCCCTGACTGTGGAATGGTTAGTATGGCCTCAGGTTACAACCAGGCACATATGGTGTCAAAAGATCTGAAATGTACTTAGGTGCAAGTCCAGAGCCAAACCTTAAAAGTCAACAATAAAAACCTAAAATCAATTCCAAAATTTACTGGAAGCCAGTGAAGAGAAGCTAAAATTGCATTAATATATTACACTCTCTTTTAGCAGATTTGGTGAGAAGTCCGACTGCTGCGTGTTGGATGAGCTGTAATTCATGTAGACTCTGTTTGCTCAGGCAGGCAATACTAATCATCATAGTAATTAAAGTCAAACCAAACATTAAAATTGGTTTAGGGAATACAAACACCTATCAATACACCATATGCGATAGGAGAATAAGAAGTAGAACAAGGATAAATTCCCGTTAAGAGGCAAAAACACCAGTACACAAAGATTACAATTGGATTGGGGAGGAATGGACAAGCTGTTATGTTTGGTAGACTGATCCGAACCGATGTGCTGTGAGTTGATATTTGAACTGTCCAATATAGAGTCTAGCAGGGAGGCGTGAGGTGTCAGAGAGTTTCAGAGTCGTGGTGCAGGGCAGATGAAGGCCCTGACACCCATAGAGCTGAGTTCAAATGTGGGGAGGAGCAGCTGAAGAGGGGCGCAGGGCACAGGATGGAGAAGGTCCAGCAGGTATATGGAGGTTATGCTTTTTTTTTAAAAAGGAGAACAGTAACATTTTATGATGGAGTCTTTGTTGAACCGGAAGCCCGTGACAATAGATGAGGAGTGGTGTAATGTGAGGATTTGGTGCGGGTGATGATCCTAGCAGCGGTTTTGGATGGTTTGGACTGATTATTTTTGACCTTATTGTCATTACTGTTGCTTTGAGCAGCACTTGCATGTTGTAGCAGGTTAAAAGAAAGAATTTAATGACTGCGTGTCTTATTTGAATCAACTAAACATCTTAATCTACAGAGGATTCAAATGGAAATCCTTAAATAAAGTATCGGAAGGTTACTATACTTTGACTCTAAGTTGTTGGTGCTGGGAGAGTGCAGGGAAGGATTCACCAGCAAAACCCCAAGAGAATAAAAAAAAATCACCAGTCATGCCCACTGTGAGACTGATTTAAGGAAAACCGACAGGGGGCGTCTCCTCTGCCTGCACACCCCGCACCCCCGTCCCCTCAGTCCCCCCCGCCTCCAGTACGATGGAAGAAGGAGGTATTGGGGGGTGGGGGGGGGGGGGATCTCCTCCTAGACAACAAACCCACATTCAGAGAGAGGCACACGAATTACATCACGGTCCGTGCGGAGGATATAACGGAGGTCGCGGGTGACGCTCGGCGCTTTTCTGCAACAGGAGGCACCAGAGGCATCATGCCGAGACCGCGCGCACGGAGCCCGAGGAGACATCTGAGCCTTGCCACGAAGTTCGTCACGAAACCTCGGTTCCCCTGATGCCGCTTTTTTATTTCTGTCACGGATTTTCATCATGGGAAGCGGCGATTTTTGAAAAGACGCTCAAGACTCAGGTTTGGATACGCGTAATTGCGCACAAGACAGTGGCCCCTTTAGCAGCTCCGTGTGCGCACTGAACTCGCGGCTGGACCGTCCGACATGGATCAACCTCAGCAGTGCGTGGCCATGTATCTGCTGGTGCTGTCTCTCGGACTTCTCATGGACAGCGGGGTTTGTCAGCACTACTACCTCCTCCGCCCCATCCCGAGCGACAGTCTGCCGCTGGTGGAACTAAAAGAGGACCCGGACCCCGTCTTCGACCCCAAGGAGAGGGACCTAAACGAGACCGAGCTGAAGAGCGTCCTGGGGGACTTTGACAGCCACTTTCTGTCCGTTTCGCCGCCCGCGGAGGACAAATACACCGGGAACGAGGAGCTCGACGACTTGGACGTCCAGAAGCCCGGCGGGGTGCTGCCGAAGGAGATCCGAGCGATGGATTTCGACGTACAGTTCGGCAAGAAGCACAAGCCGAGTAAGAAACTGAAGCGGCGGCTGCAGCAGTGGCTGTGGGCGTACTCGTTCTGCCCGGTGGTCTACACCTGGACCGACCTGGGGAACAGGTTCTGGCCGCGGTTCGTGCGCGTGGGCAGCTGCCTCAGCAAGAGGTCGTGCTCGGTGCCGGAGGGGATGGTGTGCAAACCCGCGAACTCGACCCACCTGACGATACTGAGGTGGAGATGCGTGCAGAGGAAGGGGGGGCTGAAGTGCGCGTGGATACCGGTGCAGTACCCCATCATCACAGACTGCAAATGCTCCTGTTCCAGCTGAACGACATAAATTATAAGCTCGACATTTCTTTTGTGATCTCCCTCTCACACGCACCACCGAGTGTAGGAATGTATTTTCTGTATATGCGGTTGCCACGCAGTTATGTATAACTCCCTGTACAAAGTCAGTATTATTTGTAACCAGAGTCTACTTTATTTGTGGAGAATATTGGTTATATATTTTGTATTTATGGAGATGTGGCGCGTAGAGCCACGTAAGGACTTGTGCTGTTTCCCATGTTTGGATGAAGCAGATGAACCTCAGAGTTAAACGTGGAATCATTGATACACAGTCGTGTATCGGTGACTTGTTTTATCCTGTAAATTAATGAAATTTGCTATTTATTCTTTATATTCGTACAATAAAACGACACTGAAATAATTTTAAATGCTTTTCTTTTTTCCTTCATTTGATCACCTGCACCCAGTCTGAGCGAGTGGACACCTTAAAGTCATCTGCCACCGTGCACACAATCAAATACGCATCACTATCACGCACTGATGGAATCTGATTTACTCTCCATTACAACTATGTTCCAACACTGTAACTATAGAGACAGAAGATGGTTTGATGATGAACTTCTGGTTGGCATACTGGTTTTATTACAACCTAATATCAACATGTGGTGTATACCCCCCCCTCGCCAGTTAATCAGCCCCATCTTATCACTGTGAGGCTGTCAGACATACATTAGACCCATTACAAGCTGATAAAAGAAGCAGTCCAGATTCACTGACTGAGGGAATCAGCAGCTGCCACCTTCACAAACCCCTCCTCTCCATCTGCAGCCCAGCAGGAGCTGAGCTGAGGAGAGGGATCACTGCTCCAGTGGAGGATGCAGAGGCTGATGCTCCACGTTTCTAAAAACCCACCACATCAGTGACTTTGAATCTCTGCCCTTTTTATATCTCAGCAGCAGAAAACAATACTAAAGCTTGAATCCCACGTCGGCCAGGTTGTTTCATTAACAATTCAGCTATAGTTACACTTATAAAAGGAAAGTAATTGATTGAAGGACGTTTATTTTATAGCTCCATTTACAACAAGTTGTTTTGTCGATAAATATTTTATCGACAAGAAACTTTATTACAATAATAAAATTAATAGAATTAGTCCTGCATTTAAATTCTTGATTGAAGTAAAAGTACTGAAGTGTCATCGACCAGTATCAAAAAATAAGAAGTACTCATTAAGACCCCCCCCCCCCCCTCAGTGATGTGTTGTTATTGAATTATCGTACTGACGCATTAACGTGTACAACCAACTCTATAACCTCCTGTGTTTTTGGTTCAGCCACTAAATGTAGCTGTCAAATAAATGTAGTTGAAGCATAAAATGGAAATAAACCTGTTAAATACAAGTTCCTCATGTAATATACTTGAGTAGTAATACTTAGTTACGTTTCACCACTGGTTGAAGTTACCAACATTATGCGCAGAAGCTCCTCATCCTCCAGCTGCAACATTACAATGCTTCTAACAAAGCAATGCATGATTCGTGATATTAAAATATGCACAATATACTATGGAACGGTACACATCGAGATCCACGCGTCATATTCTGTTCCAGCTCGTGATACAAGCTGCCCGGTGCTGTATTTTCAGAAGTCTGCAGCATCATTTCAAAAAAGCAAATGTTATAAATGTCTTGTGCATTACGTCGTCAGCATTTTTATATTTTTGAAAAACTTTGGGATCTTCTTAGTTCTGTGAGTTTTGAACTCAGCGTGCTAAACAACATGAGTCTGTAATGAAGGAGCCAACAGCGGGTCTGGGAATTTACAACCACACTTTTCAATGAATCACTTTCTCTAATCATGTAGGTATAGCCACTTCTCTCGCAGTGACTTTGCCCCCCCCCCCCCCCCCCTCCGCTCAGCCTCAGCTGGGTAGACTGTTGGGCACCAGAAAGCCTGTGTTTTGTTTTAGTTGTGTTTAGTCCATAATGATGCTCCTTAGCCCCAGAGCCAGCCCTGCCTGTACACATGCAGCAGACAAATCCCTGTGCTTGTCACCGGAGAGCAAGCGCACACGGGCGAAGATCTGCAACAATACGGCTTAAACAAACACAATGAGAAGCCTTTTGAAGTATGTGCGTGTTGGATCCTCAAGTGTCCGACAGTGATCCTCTTGTCTTTTACATGATACCGTTTGTCCTGTTGCATAAAGCTCACTGCGGTCCGGCTGCACAGTTCACGAGCTCTGCGGTTATCTGCCTATTTCAGGTTTTGTGTGTCATCCTGCGGCGTTCAAGCTCCCAGAAGGATTAGAGAATAGTCTGTTAACAGCTGCTCTGGAAAATACAGCAGATAATAGTTGGTTATAACGTTGATTCTACTATATTTCAACTTGATATTTAAATAAGTGTATTTCCTGTGCTTTCAGATTACGGTAAACCCTTTTAATATCCTTTCTATGATTTATTTTTCCAACAAGACTTTCTCCCAAATGTTTCTTATCACATCTGAGAAACGTGAATTATTCCTCTCAAAGTTTCTTTCCCCGCAGTTCATCCTGCCTCAGCACAGGCACACGCTGGTGTCGACGCCAGTTGGGTGATTTGCGTGTGGAGTAATACACTACGTGTTGACAGGGCGCTCGGTGCCTGCTAATACCAGCTGCAGACTGGAGGATGCGGGGCTGCTAATGCCCTTCGTCACTTGTGAGCCGGCCCTCGGCTCTCAGCATCGTCGCTCAGCGTGGCGCTCCTCGGCCTCGGCTGTCCACAGATCTTTACCCAACACTGTAATGCTTTTAGCCACCAGCAATCCATTAACTTAATGATCTCTTTGGGTATGGGGCTGGCTTTATTGCTTTTTTTACTCCCTACCCCTTTTAACCTCATCAACTTTCCTTTTTTTTCTCTCTTTCCTCTATGCAGATATTCTGAAGCCAAAACATTGCTGCTGATTAAATTCTCCTACAGGCCTCAGATATTTGCCTGATCAAAGCAAACTTCTCCTTGTTAGTTTTGCCAACAAAATCAAACACCAGTCGTTCATTTTTCATTACAGATGATAAAATTAGTTTTAATAACCCTCACCGGTTCATTAATAGCCCAAAGGTAGCCTCCGTGGCACCTTCATTACGAATACAACAACAAGCCAGCTCACTTAGTACAAGTCAGACAGCTCAGCAATGTTTATTCAGTGCAAATGACATATTTCAAATAATGCTGTTAAACAGTGCAGCACATGAAAGGATGTGCCGTAATGATGAGGTTTTGAAATGAACGTTCACCACTGTACTTGAAACCACAACACCTATAATAAAAACCAAACATGCGTTTTGGGCTTTTGTACAGTGATGAAAGCCAAAAAATCCCCTTTGATCTTCACAACTGTGGAAGTCCAGGGAAAGTTTTGTATCTCCATAGACACGTTCCTTATAAAATCATTTCAACTTAAAGGAGTCAAAATTCAACTCATTCAAATATGTTTTTTTTATTTAAAGATAAAAAGTATAACTTGGAAAGTATGACTGAACTGTTGCTCCTATTCATCAGCCAGTAATTGTGAGTTTTAATTTTTTAAAGATTAACTTGGGAAGGGAATTAGAATTCAGTCAAAAGCTGAGAAAAACTAGAAATGTATCCAGAAACGAGAAAGTTTCCTTGATGAAACGACGTAGACACACAAAACAGCTTTATTCCACTTTATCTAAAATCAAAAACATCAAAAGTCACCTTTTCAAACTGTTTACAGTGCCTTCATCTGCATCTCAGTCTTCCTCAACACATAGTGTGTGCTCAGTTGTCATGGCGACACCTCAGTTGTCATCACGTGACCAAAGTATTGAAGTGACTCTCGTAATGGAGGAAGACTGAGATGTGGTCGAGAGCTAAGATGTTATGGGTGAACTTGGATTTTTAAGTTATGTATTTCGTGTTGTAGAGTGTGTCCATAAAGAAAATATCTATATGTATGTACAAGTATATATGCAAAATTTTGTAAACTAGAATAAATGTTTAAATTTAAACAGACTTAGAGGAAGAGCAACGGAAAAAAACAATATTAAACTTAAAGGTAATTTAGTTTATTTTAAGTCAGTTTTGGCTTCAATTGAAGTAAGACTTTGAAACTGTCATTTTGTCATTATTGAAAAAAAGAAAGAAAGATGGTCCACTAAAATGAAGAAATTGTTTTTATGCTGCGTGTGACTTTTTAAAATGTTTATTTAGCTTTAAATCTGTGAATTTAAATTCCGTACGACTTCAATATCACAGTTCGTTGGTATTTCACTGCTTGTCTGTGTGGACAAGCAGCTGCTTTAATGACCTGAGGGATTTGTGTGCATGCATCTGTCAATATGATCAAATATAAAGATGTTTCATTCATTCGCTGTCCAGATGTCCTGCTGTGGCGGCAGCAGAGGCCTCAGGGAAACATCTCTGAATGACGGCAGGTGTTCGCTCCCAGTGGAACAGGGATCTGCTGTTCACACGACTCACATATCAACCTGTCGCCAGGTTAAACCTCAGGTTTTTATTTATCCAGACTTTTTCCTGTTTATTCTCATAAGGTTTTTATCTTTACCCCTGTTGAGTATGACCAGTATGACAGCGAGGGTTCCACTTGCGTATGTCTGAATAGTGGTTAATTCTGATTGATTGTTTTCTGCAGGGAACAGGAGGATTTACCATCATATGTCTACTTTAAATGACCTGCACTGCCTTATTTTCATTCTGTATCTGGTAAATCAATACCGGTTATTCGAAATATTTAATATTCTTAGTATTACATTTTTTTTAATTTAAGAAATTGACTAAAGTGAACACAATCACACATGTTGCTGCCGTCTTTCTGACTTTTAGACACCATTTTACAGCTGAACACGATCAGTACAAAACATTCGGGATCACAAATATTCAAGTCAGTTGCTCTGGATGTTTTTCAGAACTTTTCCTCCCAGCTTTGGCAGCCACACGCAATGAATGCTGGGATAGGTTGGCTCCGAGAAGGATCCCACTGTTGGAATGGAAGGACCCATTTGTCTGTTGCATTTGAAGGACCCCCCCTTAGTCATCACACTGTTGCAAATGCACAGCTCAAGTGTCAGTGTCTTAGTCTGTGTTCTTTGCTCAGTCTTGTCTTTCTACCAGATATCTCTGGGTGAGACCAAACGATGAACCAAGATAATAATTGGCAATTTTTTTCTTCATATCAGAAGAGTGATCATCCTGCACAACCCAGTTTTTTTTTTACTGCCAATTCAGGAGAAGGGCTAATAATAATAGTTTTTACTGTGATAATAAGATTACTTTGCCTCATTCTTGTCATTCAAGGGAATTAAGTAATAGCCTTTTATAAATGGCTCATGATTCAGCGATTGCTTCTTGAGTCTTTGTCGACTTTGACGTCTCAGTTTGAACAATTTTCTGAAACTGACATTCTTACAATTGTGCGCCGGCATGTTTGACAGATGGTGACACATCACCCTCTCTGTGTGACAGCAGGCTTTTTGCCTCAACATTTGTAGTGGCTTCGAAACTGTTTGATACATTTTTCCTTTTGTTGGATGTCATGACATACTTGTAAACTAGATTCTTTCATCCATTAGGATATCTATACCGCTTATCCTTTGAGGATCCTGGGGGGGGGGGGGGGGCTGAGTCAATCCAGTTGGGTGAGAGGCGGGGTTCAGCCTGGACAGGTCGCCAGCGTATCACAGGGCTGACATAGAAATAGCAATTCACTTAATCCCCAATCTTATGTATTAGGTCTGTGAGAGAAAACCCACACAGACATGGGGAGAACATGCAAACTCTATACAGAAAGACCCCTGGCCAAACTGGGATCCGAACCAGGAACCTTCGTGCTGTAAGACAAACATACTCAAATCTCAAGAAGTCTATCACTTGTTACTAGGCTTGACATCAGACCTTACCCCAGCCCTCTGGTAATGTTTGATTGTGATTACAGTGCCTGTCAACACATTTCAAGTTTGCTTTGTGGGATAGTCAAGTGCTATTATGCTTATGTCTTGTAATTCCTCTCTGGAATTAATTCTTTTTCATATGGATGTTATGTCTAATATTCAGTTCCAGGAGCGTTTGTCACTGCCCTGCACGGAGTGGATTGTTGGTGTGCAGTCCTCTGAAAGGCAGACACGTCCTGTCAAAAGTTTTATTTGTTTGGTAAAGGATGCTGTTTGGCATGCAGCCCAGTTCGTTGTGCTCTCCCACACATCAGATAATTGGAGGCTTTTGAAATATCCTCTGCTGCTGCCGCTCCCTGTCCTGGTCACGATGTTCAAGCTGAGATACGTGGCGAGGTTGATGTTGATTTTTCCAGCATTTTTGTCCGCTGTAAATTTCACCGAGCTGGGTTTGATGACTCGTGGGTGGTGATCCTGCTGTTTGATGTCCAGAGCTCGTTAATCCAAACCTCACATGGTATGCAAGGTCAGGCCCTACTTTGATGTGCACGGGCCGACTCTGCCAAGTCTGCGGAGTCGAGAGGGCACTGTTCGTTTACGAAAGATCAGGAACCGTAGCAACCCTGACACATTTTGGCTTTTGTCCATCAACTACTGTGAGGATGAGGTCTGGTGTGTTAAAGGGGCCCCTTAGCTCTCCCGCTGCTGAAAACGCATACATGGACATTTCCTGAGAAGCACAATCGAATACAAATAATTTCCCAAACACGCAGGGTAATTAAAGGAATGTGTGGAACTGTCATGTTTTCCTCGGGGAGCCAACAATGCCGATTATAAGACGAAAGCTCCGCGATAACATAGAAGATATAAACACAATATCCTTATGTGTTGACCTGCTGCGTCCTCCTCGATTTTGTGTTTTTTACGATGATGAAATTTCTCCTATTCCTGTCATTCCTGAACGACGAGACAAATACCAATGATTCATAATTTGTTCTTAAGTCTGAAGCTCTTTTGATTTAGCCTCTTTTGCTTTAGGGTTCTTGGAAACACATAGGCATGAGTGGAAACTGTGTGTTTGTTATGTAAAATAAAGCAACAACAGCCCCCACTTTGCACCCAGCGCAGGAATTCAATGCAATTAACTCTTGAGCGTTGCATGTAAATATGAAGGTTTGGGGCTCCGCGGGCAGGACGGCGCTCACTCACACAGGGATCCTGGCTCTTTGTTGTCCCGGGGCTTTGGCTGGCCGCCACGCTGCCTCAGTTGGCGGCACTTAGCTATAATTTTCTCACAATGGCTGGCGTGTGAGCCGTCCATCATTCCTCTCCCGTGTCTCCCTGCTTCTTCTAATGCACCCCCCCCCCCACTGGCACCTCTCGATGCCTGGAGTGTATTCAGGTTTACCCGCTCCAGAGTGCATGCCAAGTCTTTCCTATCATCCTGTCATCTTAAAAAC
The DNA here is from genome assembly GCF_009819705.1 of Hippoglossus hippoglossus. NCBI lineage: Eukaryota > Metazoa > Chordata > Actinopteri > Pleuronectiformes > Pleuronectidae > Hippoglossus > Hippoglossus hippoglossus. Next base: position 5,058,247 of record NC_047158.1, on the reverse strand, counting down.
TAAACAAGCCGCCTAAGGATATTTATTAATTCACACTCCTCACACTTTGCTGCGCTTTGATCAGATGTTAGGAGATGAATTCAGGGGGGTTGTGGGATTCTCAGATGACCTGTGAGATCTCTGCAAATGGTTTCCAGGCCCACCTCCTTCTGATTCAACCTCTCACCTACAATAACTTCAGAAAGTATTACCAAGCAGTAATACTCTGCCGGTATTATTTCTAACTCTTGAAATACCATTTAGTGTTCACTTTATACCAACGATAACATGATCCTGGAAACAACTCAGTGTGGAGAGCAGGGGCCCACAAGATTGTTTCAGAGATTTTTCAGGAGTCTGATGACATTTCGATTCTAAGATTCTTGATAATTTATGTCAAATTTGTGTCACATTGCTTAATGATCTGTCCAGACAGACAAACAGATGGTCTTTAATTCCTCTCAGGCTGTAAGAAATTCTAGATTGATACATTTAAATTGGTGTAATGTGTAAATGAATGGTCGGATTGATTCAGTCAGAACTTAAATCATGTATAATATAACAATAATAATGCTGTTTTTTAGTGTACATGTCATGTAACCACAGTGTTATCTGGCACAGACTGTTGATTTTAGCTGTCCTCCACACGTTTCTTTGATTCTCTACTGTTGCGATTTAATGCAAAAAACCAGAAAGAAACATGAGAAGCTCTGCAGGAATGTTTCATACGACAGGTAACTGATATGTCACACATAATGGACATATTGTAAAACGACCAAAGATTCAATATCCAGATGGAAGCTGGATTTGTTGTGTATCCAGAATTTTTGTGTCATGGTCTTCATGGTTCAGGATGATTCACAATTCTTTGGCCTCTTGGCAATCGCAGCATGAAAGTAAATGTTTGGGGACATTGGGAATATGTCTGGCAGCAATTCTGCATGGACTGTCTTTGTCTCTTTTCTCTGTGTGTTAAACAACATGGACACACCGGTGTTGTTAAAGCAGACATAGTTTATAGAAACATTTAGAATGCTTAAAGGAGACGTATTTTTCAGTGTTTCTTTCGAAAGCTGTTGACCAATCACAACAGAATGGTCCAGCTGACCAATCAGAGCAGACTGGGCTTTGTCAGGAGGGGGGGGCTTAAAGAGACGGGAGCTGAAACCAAGTGTTTTAGACAGAGGCTGAAAAGAGGAGCTGCATCAATACACAGAATGAGAAAAGTTATATGTTTTCTGAAGAGCATATAAACCATCAAGGAACAACACAAATTAAAATGATCAATCTGAATATGAGCAGAATGTATTCAAGTGGTAGCTACTACAAGCAACTACTCACAGCATCGTCTCTGCAGCCATATCCTGCATCTTTGCATCTTCCCTGGCTACAGTAGGATGGATGCTTTATGAAGGGCTCAGGGGTTTCCTCAAAGCTGTGTGACGGGAGTAGCAGCTGTGTTTTCTTGGCAGTGTGAGCCTTTTGCTAGCTCGCATATCATCCCTGGGAGCTAAGTGATGCCCCAGCGTGGCTTTCTTGACATAAACCAAAGATGTTTATGAATATGCATAGTCTCGACTTTAGAAGATCAAATCTCAACTACTTGTCACTTGGCTCCAGGAGCAGAAGGTAATTTTGCAACAAATAGTGAAAAGAAAAGTCAAGTGAAAAGTGCTTTATGTTCACATTAAGGTTCCACGGTTTGGTTACCTTGATTTAGATATGTTGCTCAGGTCTTCTGTTACATTAACAGTAATGCCAGTAATTCAACATACAAAGGTTATAAGGGGCAAATGCCCTTCAGCGCCGCAAACTGAGACGAAATCAACTCCACGTCTCCATCCTGATGAAGGAGCACCATCATTAACACGCCTGTGGGTTGCTGATATACAGTAATTGCTTTCAGTCAAGGTGCTGCACAAACATGTCACATAAATACTTTGTTTTATGGGCAGGACGAGCCCCCACTTCAGGCATAATTCTAGAGCTCACAAGTGAGATTCAAGTAAAGGTGTCAAAGATAAATTTCTTGATCTTATCTTATACCTGCTGCACTTAGATTTGGGTTTAGAGGCATTTTTCAGTTTATCATAGTCATAGTCCCAGCACCGGACCCCTCCTAAAACCGCAAATTGCAGTTTTTACGTTTTGCTTGCGTGGAAATCAAATATACAAGATGCAACATGGCAATTTGTGAGTTTTAGCATTCTTGTGTTTTCTTACTTTGAAGAGAGCCTGGCTTCCTGTTTTTAAGCTATGCTACGCTGATCGACATTCTCATTTATATCATGGAAGGAAAGCAAATAAATGTCTTTCCCAAAATATCAACCTGTTCCTTTAACTTGGATGATTTCCTGGATACGACCCTGAGGAATATAATAACATTCTTTAGGAATAATAACATGTTATTTGCACATTGCTGCACATTGCTTTGCATTCATGCATATTTTACCTGCGTATATTTCGTCCCTATCTGTTGGTTGGTTTGTCAGGAGGATTATGCAAAAACACCATAGCCCATAGTTATGATTGTCCATTGGTTGGTTGGTTTGTTTGATTCTTTGTTGGTTGGTTGGTTGGTTTGTTTGTTAGCAGGATTATGCAGAGATTACTGAACAGATTTTCACTAAACTTGGTGGAAGGATGGGACATGGGCCAAGAAAGAACCCATTTTGGGTTGAATCCAAAATAAGGGGCTGAGATAGGATGTTTTCAAGCGCGCAGCCGCCTGGCTGTTCACATGGGACACGCATTTCTCCGCGCTGGTCAGCCCGCGATTCTGCTTTCTCCGCTTGTTGTTGTACCCGTTGAATGTCGGGGTTCGGGGGTAAATGATGGTCTTCATAGCCCCCCCCCACCCCTCTCTTTCTCTCTCTGTCTGTCTGCTTGTGTGCTTGTAGTGGATGGGCAGAGGGGGACATTTAATTATGTGATTGGGAAAATGAAAACTCCAGGACAACAGAAGGGGAATACAAAGTATGGGACGCATATTTGATAATTTATATCATATAAAATATGTAATTTATATCGTTTAAAATCATGGGGGGAGAGGGGGGAGGGGGGAGCTGGCTCACTAGCATTTAAAGGAACAGGCACTCAAAACAGGTCACTCTGTGGAGGGCTGTTTTATACAGGGTAAAAAGGGTGCTGTTTGAAATGATCCTTGTGGTATTTTGACCAAAGTATGTTACAGACATTTCATTAAGACCCCAAGGAACCATATCAACTTGTGGTAAAATGGGCATACAATGTCCCCTTGACTTTGTGACACTAGTTATATGTGTGAGGCCCCTGTGTGGTATGGGTTGTTGCCATCATGTGTCTCCACAACTGGTTCTTGCTTAAGGACATTTTCTGGCGCTGGTTGTCCTCACAGACCCTCCGGCCTGGAGCCTTTTCTCTGTTTTCTGTCTCATGAGCAAAGCGATCGGTTGCTGCCTGAACAGAGAGCAAAGACCATGCTTTCAAAAGAGCAACAAGTGAAGCAGACGGCAGAGGAGGGAACATTGAAGATTTATCATCCAGCCATGGAGTGGAAAGTAGCGCCGCTCCTCTGGAGAGAGTGCATTTCCACTTCAGTTTAATTTGGTGTGAAGTGTTTAAAACACACAAGTGTGGTTTGGGGAGATAAATGGAAAACCCAGTCAAGGGTTTTCCGTCAAGACTGACACCTCTGGGTTTTCTGATCTATAATTCACTCTCTCTGTAGCATTGGCCATAGCTACTTGTTGACAGGTTTTAGTGGTAATTTGCTGCATGTTGATTCAGTGTATTGGGATTGAACTTCAGATACATGTCCATATTTTTTAAGAGCCCAGTGAAAGTGACTTGTGTTTCCTGACACGACTGGGAGCCATCAGTTGTGAATTTTCATTGAAGGAATATTAATGACAGCTGCTGAGTTCTGCACAGCACGAAGCTGCGTTAAGGACTATGTCAGGGCGATATCTGCCATCTAGTGGTGCAGATGTGTGCAGATGTGTTCCACAGCTGCACTGTAATGTGTGTCCTCTTGTGCTTGTCCGGGTGACAGCGGAGACAGAATGCAAACTGCCTCGCCGCTGCCGTCCATGATTAAATGGCGCAAGTGTTCAGCATGTTAACTAGGACTAATATTAGCACTGGATGAGCTCAGCTTTTATCTGATATTTTTAGATCTAAGAGTAACACTGAGGAATCTGTTTGAACAGTTTTGACTCGGTGAATCAAGAGCTCAAGATATTAAAAGAGCTTTTTTGGACCTCTGCAAGTTTTTTTAATCATCCTATATTTTCAGGTTTTGAGGATACTTTGCATATCTGCATGCGTGTTTTGACAAATCCTTTGTGTTGGCTAAGAAGAACCAGTGCTGAATGGCCTGTTTGATGAAAATTGAAAGACGTGGCCCCTCACATTCTGAGGTCATGGGCACATTAATGGCTGTTTTATTGCCTTAGCATGTTAACCTGAAGCGCTGCTTACTGTCTAAGAAGTAACCGAGGAGCTGCATGAAAATGATTACACCGCAATTATATCAGCCACTTTGTTGCGGCTCCACACTGCCCAGCTGTCTGATGCCTGCTGCCAAGAAATGGATTAGTTTCACCGCTCCTCTAATAAGACTGTTAGACCAACAGCGTGAGCCCGAATAAATGAATTAATGCCGCAGATAGGGCGACAGAAATAGATTACTATTGTCAGAGTGTGCTGTGTCTCTTCATGCCGTCATAGCTGGAAAACTGGCAGAAGCGAAGGGAGATTCTCATTATCTGCAAACAGCCAGAAGAGTCTCGTCGCGATCAAAACCTGTCAAACATTCTCACACAGGACAGGACAGCGTCAAACAGAGTGCTTTGTATCCCGGAGGGCAGACGTACAATCCAGGCGGTAATAAAACTCAGGCAGACCATGTTGGTCCTGTAAACGTAATCTGCAAAGCGTTAATTACAACCTGGCGCCTCTGTGAAGCTGTGTGTGCTGGAAGTCAGCTGAGTCGTCAGCGGCGTCCTGATCTCCTTCCTGAGCAACACGGCCCGAGCCATGGCGACAGCCTTGGAAACGAGATTTTCTCTCTGTTGGGGATCCTGTTTGAGTTGGCTGCTTTAAACAAATTAAGAGCCAGTCAGATGCTGTGTTTGTGTGTGACCCCTTTCTCCTCAGGGTTGGGGGGTGTGAGAGGAGGGGAGGGGGAGGGGGGGGGGGGGGCCCGAGCCAGAGATCCTGTGTTGTTTACTGTCATTCATGTGGAGGGTTAGCCGACGGTTTGTGTGTTCAGTGCACACAGCTCGCAGATGACGCTCAATGAAAATGCTCTTTAAGCTGCATTACGGCCCACACAGCAGTGAGAAAGCACGGCTGTGGAGCTGCAATGATCAACTGATTCATCGATTGGCTGATCAACTACTATTTTGATAATGATTTGAAATATATATTCAACTGAATATATTTTGTCTGATAAAAGGAAAAAAACGTCTTTGTTTCATAGATAAAGCCCAACAACCCCCTTAAATTTATATACGGAAAATGTTGATTATCCAGATCTTCAAGTTTTGTGGGTTCTTCCCTCACCCATACGGCATCCTTCCAATGAGTTTTGTTGAAATCCGTTTGCTAGTTTTTGTTTAATCTTACTTACAAACAAATCAACAGAAGGACAGGCGGAAGTTATTCTAATATAATATATAAACAGTCGTTAAAATACGCCTCCCTTTCTTCCTGCAGAGCCTGAAAAGCTGTTTTATGCACTCGCTCTGTGCTATCCGGAAATTCATCCCACCTCTCTTCGGTAAGACTTAATCCAGAAATCTCTCTGTGTAGCCCCAGAAGGCAGGTTTCAGTCAATGAGCCCCTCTCTCGGATTTTTGTTATTTTGTTATTGTGTAATGGCCTGCGAAGGTTGATGGATGGCTCCTCTACAGGTCTCCCCGAGGAGCAAACCTTCTATCTGGACATTAATCTACTGCTGTGAGACAGACACGCTTGTTTAGCGAGCACAAAGCCCAGTAAGCTGTTGTCTCTGAGAAAAAGCTGGCCGTCTCCAGAGCCACTGGAGGCTGCGATGGCTGGAGCCAGAGTAATGACCTGTGAAATTCACCGATAGAGTTGTCCTGTTGCACACAGGTCCGCCAGCAACAGGCCTTGTTCGCGGCCTGTTGCTGATTTATCAGTGCGCCTCTCCTGGTGCCGCCGGCTTTATGTGGGTCGACCAGAGGACCCCAGTTTGCAGACAATTAATTCAGTGTATGTGAATGTCTAGGCTGGAAAGAAAATCTGTATAATAAGATTTTCTAACGTGTTTAAACCCTTCAAACTAACATTGAATTAACCCCCAACTGCTGAAATATATTCAAAACAAAAAGCTGCACCATGACTTTTTGCCTCGAAATAATTTGGTTTAACTTAGTCGGTATTCGAGCCCCATTTCCACTTGTGAATTAAAGCAATGGTTTCAAATATTTACTTTGCTTTGTCCTGCAAAATACTCAGTGTTTTCTCTCCTCCTCAATCAGATTAGGAGGCGAGTCTGAAAGTTAAGGAGAGAAGTCTTTGAAGGTGGTAAGGAGAGAAGCTACGTCTTCCCCACAGCAGATTATACAAAGGAGGGCAAACTTCCTGCTGGCACCTTGTGTCTGGTGGACACAGTTTGACTTTGTTACCTCAGTTTCACAGCTGAGGGAGATTCCTCCCTGTTGCATCCTGTGGTTGTTATAAAGAAACTGCTCGCTGGGAGGGAATCAGCTTTTTGTGTCAAAAACTGCTGTCAATGGCTTTTATTGAACCATCCTGTATATTTGCTGTGTCATCATGTTTTTATTACGGGATCATTAGTACTGTTATTTGGCTCAGACACTTTAAAAACCACAATTTACAGCTTGATATCTGTCTTATCAGTGAGTCTTCAGTCAAGTTAGCGACAGTGTGATGCTGCACGATGGGGATTTGAGCAAAATGCTTATCCCTGCATGCTGACCTGCTGGTTTACTATCTTAGTTTAGCATGTTAACATGCTATCATTTACTCAAAAGCTCCAAACACAAAGAAGAAAAGAGGCTGTACTTACAGGTCTAGTTTTCTATCGTCGTACAAAACCATCCGATATTCGTCGGAATCACATTCAGGACCAAACAACAGGCTCATCCCTACAAACGCACTGCTCATGTGGTTAATTAAAATCATTGCACAGCATGTTGGCTGCAACACAAAGACTTCTCAAGCTTCCAGTAACAGCTACATTATCAATACCATGTTTCTATGCTTATTTTTAGCTTGGATTTTTGTGGAATGCTTTTATTTATAGAGAAAGTGATAAATCAGTAGTTATCAAGCAATGACTGAAGTAAATTATTTTTTTCAAATCACTGTAATTGTTGCCTGTAAAATTTCACTTATAGTAGACTTCATTTAATTTGTCTGTGCTTAGACTTACACTGGAATAAAGTCTGCTGGGTCATGATCATGATCCGAAACAAAGGTAGAACTTTTTAATAACTTTTAAGAAGCTCATCCTTTGGATGTCTATGAACCACCTCGTTACTAATATTTTCTGAATCAAGTTAATTGAAATGAAAACTTTATTCCCAGAGCTCCCAGATCTACAAATCCAATAAATAAAATTCAGATTTGGCCAATTTTCCCACTCATTCATTATTTCATTCAGTTATCTTATGTCTACTTTTTAAATGCACACTTTAAATGTGCAAGTCAAAGCTTGTAAGGAATCATTTTTGTATGTTATGGCTCTGGCAGGTTTTACAGGTAGCGGAGTGGCAATTGAAAAAGTGTTTATGGAGCCAGGGTGACATCAGATACCATGACTAATCAATAGGTTTCTCTCTCCCTGCTTTCCGTTCAGGTGTCCGTGAATTCAGGGGGAAGGAGGCGGAGTTCATCTGGTGTAATAAAAGTAAGCTCGGAGGAAAATGTGACAGATGTGGAGGCCTGTGCCAGCGAGAAAAGCGAGAGTGGGACTGTCAGACATGTCGACTCCGGCGCAGTGATGGATGGAGAGTGAGGTAAGACAGATGACATCGTCTGTCTGAGGCCATGTTGTCATAGCGGAGGATTGCCGCTTGTCTTAACCTCTCAATATCAGAGAGCAAACTGAAGTTTGTTTACACTGCTCCAGTGGAGTGATTTAGAATGAGGGGCGAGGGAGACGTGGGTGTAGAAGGTATGCTTGCTGGAGGGTCGGATCAGGTTTCTAAACATTCCCTTTGAAATCGAATAGCAGCCATCCCAGGCGCTTTAAACTCAACCAGCCCCGTTTGGTTACAATCCTCGAGATAGAGAGGAGTCCAAACACAAATACAAACAGAGGGAATTAAATATCAATAACAGCATTGGCCTTTATATCCCCATATTAGTCAACATCCAGCCTGGAATCTGGCCAATGAGAAAACAGAGAATAAAGCTGTGAGTGAATTGTTGACTCTACTTTGTTAAGGAGCCAAAATAAAGCAATAAAAAACAAACTAGAAAGACACTCCGTAGATTGCATTCCTCCTACAAGGCCCAACAGTCCCCTTTAACTCAGTCAAGCTGCACCACATTGCAAACACTCATAGATATCAGTCCCCTCAATATGTCAGATTTATTTCCATTATGATCCATGAATTATTCCCTGGAAAATTGGTGAAAATGTAAAAACAAATGCAGTGTTAAAGCAAGTGACCGAAAATTTCCTGGATCTGCTGCTTTGCTCCGGTCTGCGGCAAAATTTAATGAGATATTTCTTGGGCCATGTCCCGTCCTTCCACCAAGTTTAATATAAGTCTGTTGAGTAGATTTTTGCGTAATCCTGCTTACAAACAAACAAATAAAAAAATTTAAGTGGCGCATACTTCCATCAAGGCCAAACAGTCTCCTTAAACTCGATCAAGCTGCACCAAATTTAACAAACTCATAAAAAATATCAGTCAATTAAGATCCTTGAATTATTCTCAAATCAGTGAAAATGTCAAAACAAAAAACAAATCTCAAATCTGTTAAATAAAGTGAAAAAAACAACAACCCCGGATCCGCCCCCTGATCCGGATCTGCGCCAAAATGTATTTACTCCTTCCCTCACATATACCGCATCCTTCCACCAGGTTTTTGGGGAATTTGGGGGTAAAACAGCAATCTACTCAGCTGAGGTAATCTCAAGTGTTGTATTTACTGAGAAGAAGTCATTTTTGAGTTATTAATTTACGGTTTACGTCTCTAATCCTGTTTTTTTGGATTCATCCTTCATATCAATTCCTCACTTTCAACAAAGCATCATGGAAAAATCTCTTATCTGGCTTTTAAACCGAGTCCAGAGTTAAGACGAGCTGATTGATTTACGGCGTCTCGTGGAGCTAAAACAATAAGATGTCTCAGAGAAGAAGAAGAGAAAAAAAAAGAAAACATCCCCGGAGATGAACTTGCTGAACGCTCTTCATAACAACATGGTTTGGGGTGTGTGTTATTGCGATGGAAGATGGATTGTAGCCTGGCTTATTTTGCCAGGAGTCAGGTGTGGAGTGGGCTGGGGTTGGTGCATCGGCACTGTGGGGGTGAAGTGGGGGTTTAGGCTCCTTTCCAGCGCTGGGCTGAGGTGTGTGTGTTGGGTAGGGGGGCTGTGGGGATGGGGATTACACTGTCACACTGTTCATACTGTTTATGCATACCACGCCACTGTGAGTGCCTCTTTGTCGCATAAGTGTTTACTTGAATTTATTTTGGGAGAATTCCACATGACTGGGACGGGGATCTCTATAAATTATGGAATCGAGCGCTTTGTGTAATGATAACTTCTGTCAGTTAGTCAGGCCGTGTGACAGTGTTTTTAAGAGTGTGTAAATACAGGGGTGGTGAGAGAGGGAGAGGGGCGTCTGTGTGTTGAAAAGTGCCACAGACGCTCGTGTTCATTTAGTCTCCTCAGCAGAACAATAACAATGTGTTCGAATGACACATCTCTCCTCCTTTTGCTTTCTGCTGCGTTACACTTCGGGGGGGAACATTACGCTACGTTCACTTGACAGTTAGAGTTGAAAGTTAGTTTTCGGATTCGTTTTTTTTACAGACACAAAAATCTGCTTTTAATTTGCCATGGACTGAACTACACAACAAATACCTCTGTCTCGAGATATATAGTCATTCTACATGAAAAATACTTGCTTTTAATTCCTCTCATCGTTTCCATAAGAAAGATTTTAACGGGTTTTGCCGGTAAATAAGCATTTTTACACTTTGGTTTTGCTGAAGTATCTTTATACTTCCTTCACAACTGCTCAGAATAAAGTATATCTTGTCTATGTATTTGAGCTTTTATTAACTGGATATATTCATCGGGACTGTGCACAAAAAGCATTCTGCTTAGGATAAGTAGCTTCTGTGAACGTGGACTTGCATTGAAGAACTGTTACTCCCTCATCCAGATCAGCAGTGGTGCAGTGTACCTCATTGTTATTTTGTTTCTATTTACTTCTCATGTTCTTCTCATTATTTGCTTAGTCTATGAAATTGATTGATTCTTGTCTTGCATCACAGCAACGGCTCCACTTGCAACATAAAATACAACTAAGACAAGAAAAACTAAAAAACACATAAATTTAACATCACGTTTCATCCATAGAAGACAGTATGATCTGGCATTGGGTTCCATATTGAATTTTAGGATCAACTGTTGGGTCACTGTGTCACCAGGGCGGGTCGTATGCTGTCTAGAAAGTTGGTGGTTCAATCCCAGTCTCCCCCATTCCGTGTGCAGAAGTGTTCATGGGAAAGATACTCAGCCCAAATTGCCCCTAACAGCTATCTGGGCAGTGTGTGAGTGATGTGTGGTAGAGTAAGTGCCGCACATAGATGCACTGTATGAATGTGTGTGTGAATGGCAAAATTGTACTGTAAAGAGCTTAGAGTGGACATCAAGTCAAGGGAAGCATTATATATTATAAACCATTTACCCTAACTGGTGCTTTATTTGAATCTTATTAAATCATGGGATCCTGTGGGTTCAATTGGGAGATTGAATGGAAGAGCATTTTTCTCGTCATGCATAAAACAGGTGGGTCACAGTGACACAGCACTGAGGACTGATGGGAAACTGTTGAAACCGTCAGACAGACCGGCGGCTCTGCCCTCTGTGCTGTCACAGAGAGGATTTGATTTGCACGACTAAGTGCCAAATCAAGAGGGCGAGTTCATCTGCCATTGCCTCCAGTGCAGAACTCCTCTGTTGTCGGTGGATACCACAGGTTAGTGGGTTAGCGATGTAAGGTATCGCACAACCGAGCCACACACATACCCAACACCTATACAGTCCTGAGGCAGAGTGGAACGAGAGACTGAAATTTGATCCCAGGGTCATATAGTGTCGGCGTGTCAGTAGCATGCACAGGTTTGCAATGTTTGCAAGATCTCAGAGGATGTAGTGGAAACAGAGGACATGTACATTGCTCTTGAGATCATAAACTGAAACGACTGATGGATACCAAAATGTGTTTTATAGGTTTCAATGCATGTCTAGAAATAGTTAGTGTAAATACAATTGTGATGTGTATGAGGAGTTTTTAAAGTAAGAAAATCTTAAAACGGACCCTTCGTCTTCTGTATTTAATAAGACACGTTAAGATGAAGGATTTCAATGTCAAGTGTGTTAAATATTGGATTATGTGATTATAGTTCATTATGAAACTAAAGCCCTCATTACGTGAATTTACCTTTAAGTACAAGAGCACCATCTAGTGGCTTTTACAGCGCATGTGTCCATGAGGCTGACTGAGGGATGACTGGGCCTCTGGTGTCAGGTTTCTTCATTGTGGATAATTGTGCATTCAGGGATTTCTTTTCAAACTGGTGCCAATGAAGGATCAAACTACATCTGAGAATCCAGTCATGACATCTTATGTTTATACATGTCCTGTTATACACAAGGTCTGTGGCACCATTATCAATCTGTTTATTTAACTTACTGTTTTATCTTTAAAATGTCGGAAGATAGTGAAAATAGACATCACAGGACCTAAACATAGTGTCTTTAAACTGTTCATCCAGGTAGTAGTCCATAATAGAGCCTGAATAGAAATAGCAGAATAAAAGATTTCCCATACATACGGAAATATACATTTAAAAAATAAATTGCCAATTATTCCTAAGATTTGAATGTTCAATTTTGACAAAGAAATGTAATTGAGGTTTTATATTTATGTTTTTAGATAAGCTTTACCATTAGTAATCATAATTAAGACAACACAAATGCAACAAAATGTATACAACTTGAATTAAGCACATTTTTAATGTAAATTTAAACATAAATGCACATAATCTCTGCATTTTAACAAAAATAAACCACACAGAAATGTTTATGAAGGGCTGATATTGGCCGATATTTATCAGCCAATCGATAAATCCGTCCAAAAATATTTAAGTAGGTCAATCATGTTTGCACCAACAGACTTTGACACTTTTGCTTTATACAATAATTTTAAAGAAACCAAAGTAAGAAATAAGGTTTGCACCATTTATTAGTCAGTTTGACATGCGGCACAATACAAGGATTGATGACACTGTCCTACCCTGAAAGGCTCTTAATTTGAAATAAATAGTGTAAAGAGAACAACATCCCATTGATATGGTTAGTATCTAAAAAAAGAAATAAATGAAGAAACATGAAAAATGTGTTTCTTTTCATTATTTAGAAAAAAGCAGATTCATATAAGAAATTCATATAAACACCTTTTGTGTTACCCCATAATCTGTTACATGGTTGTGATGAATGATGTTTTGATTGAGCCTAGACTGATCTTCACCTCTGGCCTGATGCATTTCTTCGACAAAGGACTGTTGTGGACATAACAGAGCTACACTGATGAAACCAAATGCTGCGCCCTTACAGTCTTTCCATATGTAACACATGTAATATGAGAACGCCCTCAGTGTTTTTCTGCTGAACCGGAGTGGAGAGCACTTCTATAACTTCCACCTTTACCACTTTCATTGTTTCAACAAGGCATCAAATATGTGTCTGCTCCATACATTTGTGATAAAGTCTTTCAGGAGGCCTTCCATTTTTTAGCTGTTTCACAACAACATGGACGAGAAAAACAACGGTACAGTCTCCATGCCGTGCCCTAGGGGTACTCCTTTATTGAACAACCTGAAATTCTAGCTATCTTTGGGGTAATGTCTTTGTGTTTAGTCTTTGAGAGAAAGAAAGGCACAGTCTGCGGAGCAGGATTAGACGAAGAGTTCAGTCGAAGTGCTTTGTTGCTGAATTCCTCTCAAGGGAGCAGAAAGTAGCGCACATTGTTGAGGTTTCTTTTCCGTTACATCAGATAAAGACCTCTTTTTTTTTTTCTCTCAGTGGCTGGGCCTGCAGCTCCTGAGGCCGTGCAGGCGGGTGAAATGAGACGTCTGCAGCTGCGAGTAACAAAAATAAAATAACAAAACCAAATCCAATCTGGTATTTCAGCACTTGGCATTTGGAAACACCAGCAGCAACAGGCACAATGGAATCTGGTGTTTTGTGGTCTGGGACAAACAATGCTGAAAGGTTTACTGTCCACACCCAACTTTCTCCCCCACTTCACACTTCGAAATGTGTTGCCTTTGGCGATCTGAAAGGCTCATTGGAGGCTTTGACAGACTGAGAGAGAAGCTTTGACAGATATACTGTCCGTGATCGTCCAGCCATGTCAACACAAGCACTTATTCTCTGGGTTTTGTCTGTATTAATTACAAGTCTGAGAAGATTGCATTTTCTGGTGAATACCTCGCTGAGGGACAGAGCTGATGCAGAGACAGAAGCGCAAACCGCAGCCACAACTGAAGTGTTATCAGAGCGCCAGGGAGGAACAGAGATACTGTATCTGGCTCCTGACATGCTTCAGCCCATTTGGGCAACCCCAAAGATAAACTGGCTGCACTGTGGAATGAACCTTCTTTTCAAGGCGATAAAAGCTGCGCACAGTTCAGCTCTGGGCACAACTCCGGTCCCATCCTGATGGAGAGTGTTTCACTTCACAGAAACAAAGCTGCTCAGGCTGGTTTCTGGTACTAACACAGGTTTATAGAGCATGAGAAGTCAATACATTAGAGCTATATAAAAACAATTATATGGTTTACCCTGGAGGGAAAGGTTTTCCTCTCCCAGATGAAAATAATATACATTTGCAGCAAATAAAATAAAACAAACAGAGGTAGCTAATTAACCAAACAGTAAAACAACAATTCTATACTAAGAAAAAACTGGTTTACATTTACTATTGATTGATATGAATCCACAACATATTATTACATAATATGAACTAAATGTCTGCCATAAAATAAGCTAGCCCTCCTGCTCATGCCTACGGTTTATAAGGTCATCTTCAATTTATTCAGTAAGACATTCCTCTTATATGCTAAAGTTGTATGCTATAAAAGAAGCAGATAATCTCCTCGACACAGAAGAAATCAATATGAATAAATGTGAATTTATGCACAGATTCAGAAACCTATATGGGCCAATGCATTTACGCATGATTCTTAAGCTGAATAAATTGTTCTACGACCCTCGTGTCAACACAATTTTGGACTCGTTGAGAAGATTTGTTTACTTGAGATTATCATAGGAGACCAAAAATCTTTCTTGCACAATTTGTAGCCACGAGCAAATAAATAATTACAATCAATAACTGATGTCCGGTTCGGTTTCTTTTTTAATCTAAAAATGAGTCTATTATTGAAAGAAATTGAAATGTTAATTGACCTCCACTCCCTGATGCATTCCTCAGGAGTTCTCGAGCAAAAAAGGGGTTTTATTTAGTTCCGACCTCAAATCCCTTCCGTGTGTTTCACAGCCCATCTGGTTTGCGGCGTCTGGAATCCCATCAGTAGTTGCGCATGCTGAAGAAGCCCACGCTGGTCGGTGACTCCTTGACTGTGACAGTAACTAGATTAGCGGTGACATCCGTGACAAACACATGCTCTATCAGACTACGTGTGGGCTTCCAGTCCTGGTTCATGGCGCGATCCTGTCCGATGAAGGAAGAATCGTGGTCAGAGTCTGAGCTGCTCTCCTCTTCCCCCGTGCTCATGTCGTTCGTTTTGGCTTTCTTGCCGTCTTTGTAGGCCGGTCTCTCTGGTTGGCTCTGGGCCTCTGCGGGGGATTTGTGCACGGTGCTCTTCTCCAGCCTGCCTTGGACTCTAGAGGACTGGATTTCAGTCGGCTCCTTGACCTTGTCTGCTCCCGGCTGGTTCTTTCTGGTCTGCGGTCTTCCCAGGGTTGCCGGACTCTTGGGAGCATTGTAGTCCTGGTTTTGTGCGACAGTAGTTTTCCTTGCTGGGTTTGTTGCATTTCTCAGGCCTGACACTGGCGTGGCACCATTCCCAGGAGCACTATTGCTTTGCACTGGTTTGTTCTGAAGGTTAAGCGGCTGAAGGCCAGAACCTTGATTGGAGGAGGCGCTCTTAGTTGGGACAGAAGCGACTGCTCTGGTGTTGGGTAACCGCTGCAGTGCTGACACGGGGGCCTGGGCTTTCTTTTGTCCATTGGGGGAGCTCAGTGTGTGCTGAGTGGTGCCTTGAATGGGGTGTTTGGATGTATTCAAATTCAACGCTGCCACCCCTTTTGATTTACCAGCAGCTGTGTTCAAATCCAGACCTGCCCCGCTGCTCATGCTGGAGATTGACAGTTTGCCCTCAGTGAGGCTCCTGCTCTGGCTGGATTTGTTCAGAGAGAGGGAGGCAGGTTGGACTGATTTTCCAGATCCCGCAGAGCTCGTGGAGTTTTTAACAGCTGCTCCCTGGGTCGGAGAGCCCCTGTTCGGACCACCCAGTGTATCCCTACCAGAGTTCCGATGGAAACCCATGAAGGTGAAGCTTGCTGGGTGAACAGGCTTTTTGATTGCTCCTGGGAGATCTGTATCTTTTGACGTCTTCAGGATTTTGCGAAGGCCTTTGTTCTGCTGAAACTCCTTCGGGTCAGGGGTCAGTGGTTTCCTGGTTCGCTTCTTCGAGGGCTCCTGTTTTGCCACAACGATCTGGGCCTTCTTCTGCGGGACAGGATGATGGTCTCGTGTTCTGACACTCTGGGTCGCCGGCTTGGCGCTAGCGTCTTCATCGTCGTCGTCTGATGAGGACGAAGAGGAAGAGCAGGAGGATGAGGAATCGGAGGATGACGACGATGAGCCAGATGAAGAGCTGCTTGATTTTGGAGCTTCAGGCACATTTTCCTAATTCAAAAAATGAACATTAGTTACCGTGTACTGATCACTCAAAGTAGATTGTTTTAAATTGTTAAAGCTTTAAATTGAACTCACAAGGATTTTCCGTGGTCTTCCTCTGGGTCTTTTCCCTTTCTTACGTAACAGGAGCTCCTTTTCTTGCTCTCTATAAAAAATCAATTTGAACAAATGCTCAATGTGGGAATGAGCAGAATTCACTGACTAAGGGTACGACTGCTTTTGACTAAATTTAAAACATTTTCAGGAGCAGTAGTATCGCCAACAATGTTCAAATAAAATTATAGCATCCTAATCAATAAAGAGTACTTTTGTTACCACGAGGATCACAACTACATCTAACAACCATGTCTTTCAGATTTCGTTTCCTGATGGAAATAAATTATTTGGGTTTAAAATGAAGCAAGGTAATGACTGCTTGGGAAATGTTTGCACAGGAATGTGGAAGTAAGTGCCAGACAACACTCGCTAACTTAATGGATAAGACCAGCCGTTGGTGTGATAATATCGCGATAAGGACACTTACTTCTTTTTGAATGCAGCCAACAGTCTCGGGTCAAGGATGTTTTCTTGGGGTTCCCAGCTGTTATGTCTGAAATAAATTGATGTGATGAGTGTTAGTCAAAATAAAGAAGCAAAAGTGGCCCTGCAAGATTACACGTATCCTTCAGCCTCAGCAGCGAGGACACTTAAATTTAGGGCTGCTTCGAGTTACGTGGACGAATAGATGAGTTCAGCGCAGCCCTCTATAAACAAGGCAGTCACATCAGGAGACGATACAGCCACACAACCCCCAAAAAACTTGAGAGAGCAGATCATTTGGTGCCATCACAGTTAACTGAAGTAGTAACATTTCCCTCAGCGATTAGAGTACAGCCAATTGCTTTAAAAAAATGATTTTCATGACATGAAGTTAAATGAGAAACATTTCTGCTCCAGAAAAACAATGAGTACAGATGGATAGACATTAAAAGAGCAGTTAAGACACGGTAATAACTCTGTGATAACGTTATGAATAATTCTGTATGTTCAGAAGTGAGTTGAAACTCAAATCAGGCTTTTTACATTGAGGAGAAAAAAAGCAAGTATCAATTGTATGATGTGCACGATCTAATTTAACAGTACATCTAGGTAATTTATTCTATTTTGAGTTAAATTAATTTGACAAAAAAGAAACAATACACAGAATCAACACAGTTAAATATGACTTTAACTGATTAGCGGTTACCTAACCCTAACCCATTCTCCATAGATACCACGAAAACGTGAAAATCTGACAGACGAAAATATGAACAGTCATGAAATTGTCGGTTTGTGTTACGGTGTCTAAAATGTTTTGACAATAACATGATATGTATTTACCACAGTGTTTATCAAGGTGTGCAGAGATAAGTACTGAATCCTTGCTCCAAGATAAAATATAAAAAGCTCCATGATCAGTTTTTAGCAAGCTCCTTATCTCAATTATACGTTTTTTTCAACTGTTCCCGTGAGTATTGCACTTCAGAAAGGCTAAATATCACTTTTGCGTCTTTATATATATATATATATATATATATTACTGCATTTACAAAAGGGAAACTGGAGGATTTGATACATTTTCGGTGAAATATCAAAAAAGCTTGTTTACAACTTGCTACCAAGTCAGCTTCAGTTTTTTTGCTTTTCCTTTTCCTTTTCACAGTGAACTTAGTCGTGGTGAAAAAAACAACAACTGTTCACGTGATGTGGGGGAAAAAACCAAAACATGATTACACCATGGAAGCTCTGCGACATTTATGGGAATTCATGAAAATAGCAGGTTTGTTGTGCTTGTCGCAACACAGCACAGAGTGCAGTTTAGATCACCAACAAAACAAACACTATTCTGCAGTTTTGTTGCACCTGTACATTATGTACAGGTCACAATGCTGTTTTCAAAAAGGGTCAGGTTTACTGCAGCTGGTTTTCCTGAAGCGATCTGAACTACATGCATGTGTAATGACCTTTCTCCTCATCACTTGTAGCTGAATAGCCTATTCTGATCGACCCCCACCCTCTCTCTCTCTCTCTCTCTCTCACACACACACGTACACACTCTCTCTCACACACACACACACAAAGGATGTGGTTCTAACAGAAAGCCATGGAGCTGGCAGGCAACGCTGAGCATTGATGGTGGATTACAGCAACAATGTGGAGTGAAGAGAAAAAGGACAAGTGACAAGAAATGAAGTCAGAGCGGAGTCTCACGCACAGCGACACAGATGATGAGCGAAAGATATATGGAGGAAAAACAACAACTTTAGAACACAGAGTTATGTAACGAGTGCAGCATGACATTAAGTTGCTAAAAAGCTAACATCGAAGCCAAACATCCACGCGATTTTACGGATTTTTGTATCTTTCCAATGCGAGACACAAAAATAAAAAAAACTTGCTTCGAGTCTGCAAAAAATATTAAACATCACGATTATCTGTATAATTACACACGTAAAAATCTAGAACAAGCCATTTGGTGCAGCTTTTTGAAAAATATTTAGTTTTTGCCTGTAGCCAATTTCTCAAATTTGAGGTGTAATGAACAAAAGAAAGGAAAAGCAGAGGCGGACTGCTGGAGCTGTATTCCAAAATAAACTGGCCTCGGGAGCCAAAAACATCACGGATCGTTGGCTCTGGTGTAAACTCGATGGTTCGGACAGAAAAGAAACGCGCGGAGTGTCCGAGAGTTGCAGGGAAAGCAACAAGCGACACGCTGTTGTTGTTGTTTTCATTGTTTCGGGGCTGAGCTGCTCCACTTGTACTCACTTGGATGACCATCCCCTCCACTTGACGAGGAACTCCAACTTTCCCTGAAAGAAAAGCGGGACAGGAAGAAGCTTCGTGAACAAGTCGGGAGAAACAACGAGTCGCTTGGTGGAGTTACGACGTTTCTCGGCTCTGACCTTTCTCAGGCGCTTGTTTAAAATGCACTCCGCATCAAAGACCTGCTCACCGACGGCGCTCAGCTCCTCCATGTCTGCCTGCAATAAGAATCCTTCACCAAAAGACGAGGGCTGCCCGCAGCCAATCACAGGCAGGCTCGGGCATCACCGGAAGTGTGGAGTCTTCCCTTCAGAACAAGGGTAGTCACAGTTAAAGCTCTGGTGATAACTCAGTGGTAATAATGTGCCATACTGGTCCGAAGAGGTAACATCTGGAGGAGAATAACTATTTTTTTTTATTTCAGTGTAGGTTTATTTACGTCCTTATAAACAGGGGAGCTTCTAAGGGATTTTTGGGGGCCTCAGACAAAAGGGATCTGTGGCTGCCGTACATGGAAACCCAAAAATGTATATAAAAAACAAAAACACATAATAAACAACAAATTACATACAGAACTATTACATGTCTATAAATTAACTGAACAAATTGTTTTATATAAGTAAGCTAGATAACTGTCTAATTTATACATTTTAGTAATGTGTAATTGTAAAATTTGTTGTGTCAATGACAGAAAGGGAAGTGAAGACCTCATAAGACTGAAAACAGTGGTCAATCAGTGTTTTTCATTACAATTTCGTTATTCTTCAGGATTCATTTGTTAAGGATGCATGGTGGTCATTTAACGGCCCGGAATAAGAACTGTTAACCCAGGATGTCTGTTGTTCTTGGCCAGATGTAAAAAATTCACACTAAAAAAAGGATTAAACAGTGTCGCTCATAAAGTCGATACACTGTGTATGTGTGTGCTGTGTGATGGAATGAGCTCAGACAACTTAAGTAATGTAGTTTTAATTGATTTATTACCAAATAAGTGATATAATGATTATAAACTTTCTTTTTCAACTGTAAAATATACAACCTCAATTACTCATCTTTGTCATGAGGGTTTGACAGTGACATTTTAAGAATCATTGTCAAAAATGCAATAGACAGTGAAGTCAACTGCAAATTACGTGCGTAGTCATAATGAAAAAGTTAATCAAAATATCAGTTGATGAAACATGATTTGCCAAAAATAATTTTCTTTAAAAATAGTTTCAAAAGATACATGCTGCAGGACATATCTTTTCCTCTGCATCTCCTTCTTTATCTAAGATATAAATCGAACCAAAGCTTCCTACCAAAAGGGACATTTTCATATAGAAACAACATAATTCCAGTGTTTGTGTTAATGTGTATTTTTAATGTATTGGAAATGAAAATGGCAATGACAAAACAGTATGATAGTCTTTTGAAAGTCGCAACCGGAAGTTCTGTGCGTCTGTGCGTCACTTGACACTATCATGCGAAGAGAGGCGGGCAACTGAGAACGTGTTTGATGAATTTTGTCCCTCGGCAGATACCGTCCTCTGATCGAAACATGAAGTACAGATATGGTCGTGATAAAGTAAGGCTTTGTTCCCAAATCAGACCTTAAAACACAGTTATCATACTAGTATGTACATTTGTTACTTTTATTTTTATGCTCCAATTTTATTCAACTTTCTGTAATTTAGTCCAAAATAGATACATATTTGCTCTGTAAGGTCTCATGGGCTTTTATTCATGGCACAACCTAATGATGTAGAAAAAAATAGGTCAAAGTAAATACAATTTATTAATTCCCACGTTTAATAACAACATGCTATTAAACAGTAAAGTACATATATACCACATTTACTATGTAATAAAGGGTTCCTCAAATTATTAAACAAAGTAAACACAAAGTGAGTCAATGAGGTATTTTATTTTATTCTCTTCTCCCTTTTGTGTTCATTATTTATTGTCCATTTTGAACAAAAAATCTGAATTTTTAAAAAGGTTATTTGTGCAATTAACATCTGTTAGTTCCTCAGGACAGATGAGAAATAATCAGCTGGTGCGCTGATCAAAGTGCAGTTTGTTTTGTATTTTCTTCCTCTGGGAGATGCTGCAGATTTCCTGATCTGAAAAACAGAAAGGTACAAAAAGCCACATTGTGAGTATTGAAATATATTTTTATTTGACCAAATGTTCTTCGAATTTGACATGAAAAAATAGGCTTCTTTTGAATTACTTTGTCATTACCTTTTATCCTTGCGTTTTCTCTTGAGTAGTTTGTGGGACGTCACAACAACAAAAACTACAACAAGGCATCCAGCCACTGCAGCGATTCCAGTCGAGGTGTTTGTGAGGACATTCCTATTTTCACCTGAAAAACAGAAGAACACACTCACATTTTACGTTTGTTTCTTGGAGGTTTGATGTTCTTTTTTGTTGACTTGATTTTTGTGACATTTCTGCCAACATCTTTCAAGAACAACAATGTTATTTTACCCCATTTTATTTTATTTTTCTAATTCCTTTGCTTCCTCCTCAAAATACACCTGCAAACAAACCAAAGCATCCAAAGTACTGCCTCCTCAAGCACTAAACAACATGAACTCACCACATGATGGTGCTATAACAACTGCTTTTAATTTTGCACAATAACTTCTTCACTGTGTAGCCCAGGCACCAAAGTCCTCTGCATGCTCTGAGCCCTGTTCTCCACTAGAGGAGCCTGTTCACCCAAACTGCTGTGATCACTGTGTGTAATCAGTGTTTGCTGCAGGAAACACAAACACATTTGTGTGGGGAAAGAAAGTCTGGGGCCTTAGATATGAAGTAGTGTGAAATGTAAACACTCAAGTTAAAAATAAGTACCTACAAGTTTTTGCTCTATGCTAAATGTATGTGGTTAGTTATACCATCATTTCTGTTCAACAGTTGATTTTGTCACCCCCTACTGGAAAGTGAACACACCATTCAGATAACGTAAACATCTAAAAATCACCAGAATTCAATTTGAAAAATTCAATTAGCAAAATTACGAGTTGTGTGAATAAAATCACACAAAAATACTTCCAAGTAATGCATCATACAATACAATCTAACAAGGTCAGATTACTACTACTTTTTACTACTGCTAATTACCAGCACCAATATCATTA
The DNA here is from genome assembly GCF_009819705.1 of Hippoglossus hippoglossus. NCBI lineage: Eukaryota > Metazoa > Chordata > Actinopteri > Pleuronectiformes > Pleuronectidae > Hippoglossus > Hippoglossus hippoglossus. Next base: position 5,036,187 of record NC_047158.1, on the reverse strand, counting down.
ATAATGCTAATTAGTAAATTCGTACATATTGATTTCTGAGTTCCATCAATGGCAAAATCAAGGCATTGAAAACAATCTGTTTATTTGTGACAACACAGGGAGTCATATATAAGAGGTTTTAGCAGAACTACTAAATAAGGTGATATAAATCCCATGAAAAGACTAAAACAAATCATTCAGTCTTTGATTTTACTTAGAAATGTTGTATGTGTATTAAAGGCCTCTGTGCCATAGAGCTACACCATTGTCCAAAACTTATAAAGACACAGTTGGTTGTTTCTACTGTCCCAAATACTCACTATAGCACCAACAGTGTATTAATGCTCTGCTGAAAATAGTCCCCCATATATATTCAATATATCCTCCTGACTGTGTAAAGTTTGCTGACAACTACAGTTCTCATTTTAAAGATTTATGTTTTCAGTAGGTTTTTGGCTGTGTTTGATGTATTGGGTAGAAAAATAATATACTGAGAGATGAACACATTATTGTTTTTTGTCTTATCGTGGGTTTTATTGATAAATACAAAAAATCATCCTTAAACTATTTTAAAACAGACTAGTGTCATCAGATGGAGCTGTGGCTCTGGACATGTTCAAGGACGAGTACATGTTAAGTCGATTAGTATGTGAAAGATCTTAATTTGATTTGTTTGACAGATTGTATTTCTATCTCTTAAATTGGATCATTAAACTGAACAAAACATAGCGTGAATATAATAATATATATCATATAATGAAGACAAAGAGAAATTATGAAGTCACCAGTTTGACTCTTGTAACTTCATATTTCCCTTTTGACTTCGTGGCTTCACTTTTCCCAACTCTCCTGCATGGGTGAAAATATCAGCCACCACATCTTCCATGTTGGTACTTTGTGTGTATTTATACTCAACTTTACCAAGTACTTGTTTTGTTGCCAACCTGCATAAAAGCTTAAACATAACAATAAAAAAGGAAATATAACAATTTGCTAGCACCGATGAAGGATATTCTTAGCACGTGAGGAACAATGTTAGCATGCTTTTCAGGTAGTGTGTAGTCAATAATTTAACAGTCTAAAAGTTAATGATCTTAATTTTACCCCTTAAAATGTTGTCAGTATGTTCAAATGTTAAATACTGTTATCCTAATGTTCACTACTTTCTTCACGCTTTAAGTTATGTTTTTTTTCCAGGAGAAAAGTTTCGAGAGCATGAATAGTTAATGTTTAAGGTTTCAATTATTAAAATGTGACAGGGCAAGAAAAACAACAGCATAGAAAGTTTTACTGCGTCAAAACTAACAGAGCTCTTCATACTTAACAAAATAAATAAATACAATAAAAACCCTATACAACAACTAATAATGATAATATAGAAAAATGTATTGCCTTGTGATGCCTCTATGTGTCGGAGTTCACATATACTAGCAGCTGTAATAAAACAACAAACATGACCCATGTGGAACTGATAACTACATATCTATATCTATATCATATCTACAAACACCCGGTCAGAGTTGATCTCAGTGATATCGGCTTGTCCCTAAGAAAGACTGTCGATATCTCTGTCTGTCGTTTGAGAGATAACTTGGTGTTTCCAGGGTTAGTCTCCACTCGATTACCTCACCTTATCTTCAATTATGTGGGATGTACTGTAAGTAATTCTTTCATATCTGTCGTACTCGACATAGATCTTCATTCATCATGATCCTGAAAAGTCTTACATTTCCGCTTGATGAAATTCGCTCTCAGCAGCAGATCTCAGTGTTTTGACTTCCTTTCCGGCCCGGACCTATTTCTTCAGTCTAAACCTGCAGTAGCTCTGCCTCTGATATGGACTTACTGTACATAACTTTGGAAATGATGGATGAATGGCCCAGTAATGAAGGAGCAGGTGTTGGAGTGACACACTTTTGAGGCCACGGGGGGAGGCTCATTAGTCTGATACAAACTCACCCTGAGTAGCAGCGCTCGTAACCAGCATGTGTTTGGTGGCGTTCAGGTGGCCGTCGTTGACCTCCGGCTCGATGCCCAGGATGTGACACATCAGAGGGTAGATGTTCACCGTCTCGAATGGTCCCACCTCCAGGTTCTTGCGAAACGCCGGACCCACTGCCCTGAAGAAAGGCTTCATGTCCATGTCTTGGTTGTCGAAGCCGTGCTCGCCCTTGTGGAACTGCACCGGGAAATACTGCAGGGACACATGGGGACAGTAAAACAACTCATTCCACCCATTAAGATTAAATTAGACTGCTTCTCTTAAGCCAGTGATTTTAGTAGCAGGAGATCACACATCAGAGTTCACACAGCTCGGCCTGTACTCTGATTTAGCCCAGCAGAGGGAGCTATTGGCCAAGTGAAAGAGCTATTTCCATACTGTAGAATGGCGCCCTGACTTTTCTTTGTGACGGACGAAAGTGGCTGACTGAGAATTTGAATCCATCTCTAAAATTACCATTTACATAAAATACATACATTTGTTTGATCTTTTTTTCCCTATAAGTTAAGCTTATTGAAAAAAACTGATATATATATATCACTATGTAGAAAACCCTGTTATCTGTGCTATTTTGTAAGGGTCTCACCACTCGTATCCTTCCCTGGGTTCAAACTAGAAGCAGTTTAAGCAACCATAAAGAGAGAGGACAAAGAGTCAGATAATGCAGTGGCCGGTCAAAAGACTGATGACCCACTTCATCAGTAGATTCAGAGGACTGATTATTTTCCTCATCGTCAGCATATGGAGACCTTTTATGATTTCAGTAAGTCACTCTTTAAATGAAGTTATGATTCGATGTTTCTCAGTACTGACGGACACATGCAGCTGCAAAGTTGAGTGAGCGAGAGTGGAGCCCAAATGAAAATGCTAATTTTTGAATTTCGAGGCGTGAATAGCTTCATGAAGCATTTGAGAGCGCTGCATGTCATCAGCCTGGCCTGGATTATCCCAAGGACGTGCAAATTCACTTGATTAAAATTTTAATGTACTAAGATTAGAATTTAACGCCTTGTTTCTTGTTAGAAAGAGTCCAGTTTAACCAATTTCTACAAGGAAAACGCAGCTGGTAATTTAAGTATTTCTGTTGTCAAAACGTAATTGTATTTCTAGAATAACCAGACAGGATGTTCAGATCATTTCCTTGTCTATTTATCTGCATTAGTTTATCAGTGCCGGTCATTTACTGCCCCTATATCCAGTAAAGTAGGTTAATTAACCTGACTGTTAATTTGGTTGTTAATAAATGACGAATACAGTAACAGCATCATGTGCAAGTGTTGAAACAGCTTTTCTTCTCAGTCGATTCACTGTAATGTAACATTTTGCTGCACTTTGTAACTTGGCATGTTGGTGGGCACAAATCACAACAAGACTTAACTCTAACTTTAAAGTGTAAATCAGTAAGACTTGCAGGGACCAGAACGTCCCCCAGGGAACCCTGGAGAATTGGATCTGGACTTTCTTTATAGGTTTCCTTTAACATGCACAACGCAGAAGGAGATTCTCAACAGCAACAATTCCTCCGCAGGTTTCAGGTGAGGGGTGGAGCAGCAGGCAGAGACAGAAGGTAACCTGTTCATTCTGCTGCGGAGGTCACATGTTTTTGCTTATATCGACCCCGCCATCTTATCAGCACTCTTATCAGCACAAACTCTCATTACCTCTTCATCAGTGTCATATACATGTGTGTGGAGCCGCTTTTTCATGCAAATATATTTGTTTCCTTTTTGTGGGAAGCGTCATCAACATGAAACGGAACAGTTACCACAGGAAATCATGTGGGGTTACTGTAGCCAAGAGTTCAGAATTAACTGTCCACATGTGGTGATTTGTTTATCATGCGGCTGTTTTTTCCTCTTTCTAAAGAGCTCCATTATCACAACCTCCCCCAGCGTCAACATGTTTGTTCTCAGAAACTGTCTGCACTGGCCTCTAGTGGATGCTTAACAATGCCAACGTAAAGGCTGCATGGAAGTATGTTTAACCACGCATATTTTTATTGTACATAAAGGCAGCATAAATTTGTCTTTACTCGTCTCTGTAACATCCAAATCCTTTAACAAGCACGATATAAAAAGAAAAGATCATTTTATCTGCACTCTCACCCCATTGATGACGTATCCGGGGTCGGCCCATAAAATGATGGGAAGGATACGATCATTTTTGGCGAAGTGGAGGTGCTCGGGCATCTCCTCCTTCTTGTAAACATGAAGGTGTGGATGGGCGTCCTTTAAAGCGCTGTAAACCTTCTCCAGCTTGCCCGGCTTTGGCAGCAGCATCCCAGAGGGCCCGAAATCCACCAGGTGAAACGACAGGTCTCTGAAGGAGAAGCCCGGAATGGAGGACAGGGTGATCTCTTCCACCAGACCATTGCGGTACACGCTGCTCATGCCGTGGTCTGCTGTGACGATGATGTTGAGGCTGTTGGCCAAGCCGTGAGTTTCAGCTAAGTGTCGAATGTAGCCCACAGTTCTGTCAACCTGCTTGACCATCTCCTGGCGCTCTGGGGAGTCGGGGCCGTATCTGTGGCCTATGCCGTCTGGCTCGCCAAAGTACATGGACACAAAGTCCAGATCCTGGTCTCTGAACCAGCCCATCACCTTGTCTGAATTCTCTCTCCACGCCGTCTCGTTCTTGTAGTTGTAAAGCATCGGCTCCACTTCCCGCACCATAGCAACTTGTCCCTGGTAACTGGAAGACGTGCCAGGAAAGTGAAGAGAGCCAGCTTTAAGGCCCTTGAGAGTTAGGAGAGAAAAAGTGCACACATTAACATCACGCGTGCTTCAGCCTGCAAGGAAATCTAATTAGTACATTTTCAGGAATTTTCTCAAACCTATAACTGAACTTTGCAGCTGTGTCCATTTGCATAAGGTTTACACGTTGGCTGTGAAAATACTTTGCAGTCTTCAGTAATTTTCAAACATGAACTCTGTCTAGAAAATGAGGTCGAGTTTTCCTTTCAGATATGAAGAACAGAGCAGGAGATTGTTTGGGTCAAATGTGTTCACAGCAACAGAGACATGTCAGGTGAGGGACGGCTATTGGGCAGAGCATGCAGGACCTTTTCTTTCCAAGTTGTCGTCTTTATCGGCGGCATCTAAGTGTTAGGCTCCTCTTTTTCATCCTGAGATAGATTTATTCTGTTAGAAACACCATCAACATGCCCACTCGCTCACTCTGTTCCAGACATTTTACCAGGGGGCCTGGCAGGAAAAGTTCCGGTAAATGTCCGGAGCAACCGACTCTGACATTTTCACACACACAGCCCCTCTGTAAAATTTCAGGAAAGTGACGGACTTCGGTGCATGTCTGAAAGCAGCTTAACTGTGGTGATCTATATCAGAAATCATTCAGCAGGATTTTACAGTTATTTTGTCAAGAGAATTGGTTTCTTGTATTGCAAAAGGCTGAATGGTCTCTTAGAGATAATATGGAAATTGTGCTGCACAGACCTGTCTCTGCGCTGTGATCCAGATCGGCAGAGAGCCATTGTCCCACCACTCATTCACAAACAGAGTCTGATAGTACGGCTTCTTCTCCGAGGTGGTTGTGTTGAACCACATGTTGTGGATTACCCCGTGATTCTCAACGTAGAGGCCTAGAGAGGAGAATCACTGTCAGTCGGCTTGCACTCATTATTCATAGCGTGGCACATTCACATTAAGAATTCTATCAACTTAACAGGCTGAGTGGCATGACGCTTTTGGACAAGGTCTTACGACCAACTTCGGAGATTATAGGAATTTAATTTCAAGGAAGTTAAATTTCTTTTAGCTGGCACTGATGATTTGAGAGTCAAAATAAGAAAGGGAGCAGAGAATTCTTCCCTCAGTCATCCAAGCATAATCATCTTACTCAGCTATAAAAGCTGTTGGACTCTGGGACATTCAATTACAACTAATTCCCTTTACCCGTGGCTTTTTTCTGTCCTCGCAAAGTAAACTCAGAGCGGTTTCCTGTTCCGTCATGATATGCAGATCCCCTGCCTACTGGCAGCGCTGCGGTAGAAAATGAAACTCTTTACCTGTCAAGAGGGTGAAGTGTGTAGGACTGGTGATGGTGAGGTACGGAGGTGTGACATACAGGGCCTTGACTCCATCCATGGCCATTTTGTCGAGGTTCGGAGTGTCTACATCGCGGTCGTAATCCCACCGGAAACCGTCGAAGGAGATCAGCAGCATTCTCTGTCTCTGTTTGTTTACCGGAGCACCGAGGGCGGACAAAGCCCACAGGAGGCAGAAACCTGCAGTCCACATCATGGCGAACACTGTCGCTGCACAGATCTTGACTGACTCTTCTGTCCTCCAGCTCAAAGTTTCGTTCACATGAGGATCCTCCTCCTGGCTTCCCACCTGGGGTTTCTGAAGGCAACATGTTCGGAGCAAAGTTTCAACAATTTATCTTATCTCTTAGATTGGACGGGCTTTATCTCAGCACTTCTTTAGTGCGTGCAGCCCAGTGGTGTTTATGAGCCGATTTTACGGCTGGGAGTTGTGTTCACAGTGAGTTTCCCTCTGTTTTGCTCTTGAGGATTGCCAGTAAAACAGATTAATCTCCCTGGGCATCACGGCTGTTTGTTTCCCCCCAGCTCGCTTGTTGATGCTGTCTTTCTGTTAGTCTGCCTGCCCGTCTGTGTGCCGCAGCTTTTTCTGAATCACTGACAATGGGGAAATGACAATTTGATGGGTTTCACCTTGAGTTGGGATGGTGCATGATTGATCTGACACCAGGAAAATGAAGAGGAAAATGAGAGTATATCTCCTCACGTCGGTCGCCAATAGTCTCGGGGAGAAAAGACCCTAATATTCATATTCATTTTAATAACTCTAATGTGTATATTAGCCCCAGGATATTGTTAAAAGCTCCTTTAAAATCTACATTGATTTTTTCCTTTTCTATTAGCAATGGCCATGACGATGGACATTCTATTATAAATGAACCGCAGCCTCCTCTGTGTTTCAGCTCAGATCACACTCACTGTTCTTATCCAGATATTATTATATATCACTGCGTTGTGATGTAACCTTATCAACGTCCATCAAATTGCTAGACAAGCTCTTCAAATTTGTTCTTTATTGTGTATGTCCTTGGCAGAGGTTCAAGGGAATTGTCTAATCTTTATGGAGATAAGGGATAACATTCATCAGCTTTCATTTACCTCATTCATATTCATTAGCTTTCTCATATTAACTCTATATGCCCGTCGTCCACTGTCAGCAAGATTTGCGGGAGTGTTTTGGACTGCTGAGACCTGTGCACGTCTCATATTTCTGCGATGAGAACTTTATCAAACACACACACTCTGAACTTAAGGGGCAGGCAAACTTTTCCCAGCAATCTCCACCCAGCACATCATTTCCCCAGTTCTTGGGGAAGAAAAGTGAGGTGTTTGACTTTAGCACTCCCTGCTGCCCATACACAACCAGTGCACTACACCTTCCACAGCTGGAAAACCACAACAGCTTCATCAGTTTGACAATGTGCAGTAATGATACACAAATGAAGAACTTTGTGTTCCCCGGGCTGAACATAAAGTATCATTGTATAGCTTCTGCTATTATAAACTTTTATAGAGTCTTGTCACCATCTATACAATTTTACGTAAATCCTCTGATATGTATAAAAAAGACCTCTGATTCTAATCATTCGCCATAGAAAAATGAAAAGGAGTCAACCCAGGTCTTGCTTGAAAGGATTTCTCTTTACTTTTTTGTGTCCTTCTTTTGCTTCTTTTGTTTGGTACTCTTCACTCCACACGCTGTCTCATTTACTGCTGGTTTACTCATCTAATAGGACGTTCCTCTCCACTGAACCTTCATCTTGTACCAAAATTACACCAGTTCCAAATACAGTGCTATAGTCTGTATTTAAGATGGGACACCTCCATGTTAGCAGATGGGACATGGACCAAACCAAAAGTAATTTTTTTTCTCAAAGATGGTTTCTGTCATTTCAAGTAGTTCTTATCACACTGATGTTTGTTCAAGTGTTTCTGATAAGTTTGGTTATATGATGATATAGAAATAGGGTGGGACATCATGATTGGCAGCTGAGACTGATGTCCGGCAGGTTGAACGCGTGTATCGTCGGGACCTTGACACCACGACTCCGCTCTGGCTCCAAATGACGCCACCAGTGTAAGATGGCAGCGTTCGTATATGAGAAATTTTGGCTTCGTTTTTGTTCGTGAGAGGACGTGAAGACGTGTCTTTCATCTTGATCCACAGTCTATGCACAGTGCATGGATGCACGGTAAATCATCCAATCAGAGAAAAAACAATTAGTTCAGTTAATGGTTGAAGCAGTTTGAGCAAACACACACTCATGCCACACAAGCTTTGAAAAATCAAAAGATAATGCTGAAGCTATTTCATCATGCATCAGAGAGCATTGAAACATCAATAGACCAAATGCATAATTTTACAAAATCAATTAGTAATTGGATACATTAGGAATGAGAGAGGAGCCGTATTCACTATTTATTGAATATATATATTTGGTAGAACCTCATGTGGTCCAAAGAATAAAGGGAGTTATAATAACCAGAATAGTAATAATATTAATAATAATAACAACAATAGTAATAATGATTATAAAAATTATAACGATAAACCTCTCAGCTCAAGCTTTTTTTAATAAATCAGAACAACAGTAGCTTAAAAACTGAACATATTAAGATGTTAAAACAATAAAATGTATGCAAAAAGATTACGACAAAAGAAAACAAAATTATTCAAAAAGCAACATCATACGAATAAGCTTTTAACAGTTCTTTAAATGTGTCGGCAAGAGGATGCCTTTCTAATATGTGGTGGGAGTAAGTTCCAAATCTTCAGTGTAAAATGTCATAATTAAAGTATATATTGGATTAATACAGGACCAAAACCACCAGTGTTTCATTAATCAGTTGATCCGAATTTGTGGGCCTCAGATTGGATGTAATTCTCGTTCGATTAAGGTTGTTAATCAGAAATAAACGGGCAGAAGGAGACAATCAAGAGTTTGTTCCAGTTGCTGCCCTCAGATGCATCAGTGCCACATTTAGGTGTCGTTTAATGAGTCGTTAGTCCTTTGAGATCGAAATAGAAACACAAACACCAAAGGTTCTTTTAAGACTTTGTAGCCACAGAAAATATAACTGGGGACCTCAGTGTGGTATGTATGTAAGGATTTATTTTAATCTTTGTGCATTAGGACTAAATGTCCCCAGAGTTGTATACAATGATGTTTTTCTTTTAATAAAATACTGCCTTGAATGTGCAGAATTCCTTTTAAATATCTGAAGTCGGAAAAAGTTTTATATATCGCAACATTTCCAAGGGCGGAGATACTTCAGATGTGTCAGGTTAAGAAAACATTAACGATCTCATCTCACAAACAAACAAACTGTTCAACATTTGAATTTCCACAACACATATAAAACGCTTAATCTTAAATCAGAATTTCTGATGAAAAGAGGAGTCAGAACCAAATGTAAAAAAAACAAAACAACCACCATCTCCTTTATAGTGGGAAATAAATTTTTAACCGCATCTGTATTCTGCTCACTCCGCGTCTGAATGGCAAACTGTTTTCTCTCCCTGCTGTGACTGGAAGTAGACCATCAAGTTCATGCCAGCGTGCTGAAATCGATGTGTTTTGAATTGTGAGCAAACAAACTTTTGATGCATGAGTGGCTCATTATCGGGTTACATGCAAGTAAGACCAAGCGTAAAACTTCAAACCACAGGAAAACGCCACTGGAGGTGTTATTATTTTCCCATTAGCAAATTACATGTTCGGGAGGAAACGGCCATAACAAATTGGACACAAAATTCATGATAAACAAATCATTTAGCTGATTATTCTGTGATTTATATACACAAATAAACACTTCTATCTTTGGATTTTGGTGATATTGTTTTTCCAAGTTTCTACATTTTTGCCAGCTATTCAAATGCTTGTTATTATTGATTAACTTGTAAAATGCACAAGTTATGACCCCAATAATTTAGACCTGACTAGACAACTGAACTGATATTTGTTACTTCAGTAAACCTTTAAATGCAGAGCCCCTGGTTTTTGGGTTATTTTACCAAAGTGCGATTGCTGCTTATAATGAATGTAAACTACCTGCTCAGCACCAGACAGCAGGCTCACAGTCAGAGACGTAAGGGCATAGCAAAGCACTGAGCAGCTTTCATCGGACTTCCTCGGTGGAGACCAAAAAGCAGATAAAAGAGAGTGAATATTGACTTCATTTTATATAGTGACCAGCAACCTCAGAGCCCATTGGCTAACGTTTGACAACGAAATAGCCTCTGGGGACAATGACCAGTATTTTGGAGACTCCGGTATAGACAGTGGATATTCAATATTTCATCTGCCCCACACACTGTTTACAGTCCGACGAAACACAAACGAATGCTGATAAATTAAAAAGATGATAGCCGATGCATTTCGGTCAATGTGCTCTACCTCTTTTGCTCTCCACACAGACTGTTTACCTGTAGGCAACCAAGCCTGCTCGGATGTGATTGGTCAAACTACAAATGGAAACCAGAGGGCTTGCGACCCCAAAATCCTGTCCTTTGTCCACAGATTGTGTATGTTTACATGCAGAATCTGTTTAAGGAGATCGAGTGACCAGAAACACATTTCCACATGAATGATGCTGCTCTGTAACGGCAACATGTGTTTGTTTAATTGTTTGTTAAGATTTCCATGTTTTTTACAACGACAATACAAAAAATAAACATCCATAGAAGCACCTGCTAAGAGCTTTAATACATCAACCTAAAAGGCAATGATATGTCAATGCTGTGAACACAGCTGGTTTCCCGCTGCTCCCCAGGTGGTCAAAAAGTTAGTTACTGCATGTATATGCAAAAAGGAAAGTATGTCCTTCACCAGTGACCTCCTCTACAGGCTCCATTAGATGTACTGTTTCAACACTTAGTGAAAAGCTCCTTTATAAACCCAAGCACCTCTTCACTGCCGACTTCCTGCATCGGCACTGTGTTTCCATTGAATATAAATGGCTAATCCCTAATGGTAGCATAAGAACATCATACATACGCCACATCTCCACTCCTCAATATTTAGCATGTTGTAAGTCTAGGTCTACAGCCTCCAACAGGCTCACTCACGGAACAGTCATTTCAAATAATGTAACTGCCACTGCCCACATACATGCATATGGCCTTTATGTTGGCATGGTTGTTAAGCAACACATCCAGAGGTCTGCACAGAAGAGAGTAGTAGGCTGGAACAAAGTGGCAGGTCGTGGTCCTGCACTTTTCTTTTGCTACCATCTCACGCACTTTGAATTCCTGTCCAATGTCCTCCCTGCTGTTCTGGAGTAACTCTTTGTCCCTGTGCCGGGGGAAAGAAACATCATGTAAATGCCTGTAGTTTCATTCCAACTGGCAAAGTCTTTCCTCAAAAATCTCTGCTTTTGTTAAAATGTCTTCCTCGTGTCCTATAGTCATCTCACTGGAACTATTAGCTATTCTGCCCCCCCCCCCATGTTTTCCTTTGGAACTGCTCTGTTTTGTCTTTTCCGCATTAATCCTTAAGCTTGCAGAAGGTGTGCACAAATACGGACGAAATTAAATCAGAGAAGAAGGCTACGTATACGTATCTAGCGTTGAGCATAAATCAGCCTTGAGGGAAACAGGGAAACTGTATAGGTGGTATGACGGAGGTTGGATCTTGCGATGTGGCGGCTGCACTGAGGACATGTTCTCACCTGTCAAGCAGCCATGCTGAAACTGACAGAGGTTGAGGTGGGTTCGAGAGATTGTGTGTGTGTCAGTCAGTGTGTGTGTGTTATGTGACCGGCCCCGTGCGGTACACACCCACATATGGTCAACATGTGATGACAGCATGGTGCTCAGGGCAGCGCTCAGGGTCAGAGCTTCACCGCACGGCCAATGTACACAGGTGAAGCTATGTTTTAAAATAAATGTAATCTATTTCATTCACATGTAATGTTATTGTTGCGAGCTGGTAGTCGCGTTAACAGTCAGATGTCCATGTCAGCACTTCATCAAACTGGATTTATACTCACACTGACCTTGGCTTGTGCGTCTCTACCCTTGGACAAAGCCTATATGTGAGTGCGGCTCCCGTTATGTGCGTCAACTTTGATTTGATAACAAGGAGATTAACATTTAGAAAGGGTGGCAGTCAGTTCCGGCCGAATGGCGCAGTATATGTAACATACTGTATTCAAATCGAACAGCAGAATTGTGGCAGCAGATATTCCCCTTTAATACAGCAACTCTACCTCCAGCAAGCCACTAGCATGCAATCATCTTCTTCTCAGTCCACCTGCATCCTAAACCTAACAGTTGTTAACCTGCAGTGTATCAGCTTTCCTCTTCACTAATTCCTCATTCGCCCTCTGAACACAGTCTGTCAAATAAACATGACTTTTCTCTCTTTGTTCTTCGGTGAGGTTCAGTCTCCTGCAGTTATTTAGTGGCAAATCAGAAAGTGGAAACAATTGAAATTTAGTTAATAATCAGCTAAAGGCTTCACCATCAAAGATTCCAGACAGCGTAGTATTACCGTGTCAATGGGAAAATTACCAGGTATGATAAGATTGTCCAAACCAACCTGGGATACGTAATTTGCGGATATTTTCAATGGAAACTCGACATTTTGTGGAAACATTTAACTTTTTGTTCATGAATATTTTTGATTGACTGTTTTCATGCATTAAAAAAAAAAGAATTCTAAAATCAGTGCTTATTGTGTTTTTGTATTGACGTTTATTTTTTGTCAGGACCGAAAGGCTTCTGAAATTGAAAACCCAGACTCAAAGGCTGCTGAGACCTTCGAATACAAGAAATGAAGGGCGGGTGGACAAAAACCTCAACTAGTGGCACTTGTGTATTAAACATGTTTTTATCCTCAGAAGAGAGTTGTCCTCCCCAAAAAATCCACTACTAAATCCTGTTTGAGCATGCAAGGTTTTTTGTAAAATCTGAATCTGGTCAGCTGTTTTTTTATTTAGTTAAATCTTTACTATGTACCAATGGGTTTAAGTGCGGCAGTATTATAAAAACAGTAAAAGTGTGTAATCTTGCCCTATCAATAGTCTAAAGCACTGCCAAATGAAACCAAATAAACAACATACCAACTATAATGCTAAGTAGCACCAGTAGCTTGAGATGTACAGGTTGTGCTGAGGTTGAAAGTCCTGCCTGAAGTGCAAAAGGTTCATCCTGGGGAGCATGAATGTCCTCTCATGGCAAAACTTGTATTAGATATTGATTGTTTTTAGAAATATTTGATGGTGATGGACATGCTCTAAAATCATTCTCCCCCTGACCTGCAGGACAACAACATAACAACCTACCCTCAAAGAGAAGACAACATATTTGTATTAAACTGCAATGCAGTTGTGGCTCCAACAGAAATCTGTAGTGTAAGGTACAACCATAGATATAAAGATGGACTCGTGAATGCTCTCCAAAAGTGAAGCCAAATCATCTTTATCGTCCTCTGGTGATAACCCAGCCTCCTCCATGTTAATGGCTTCATGTTTCTCAAAGATGGTTTCTTTCATTTGAGGTAGTTCTTATCACACTGATGTATGCTCAAGTGTTCATGTTTCTGGCCCTTTGCTGCGTGACTCTCCCCCATTCTCTCTCCCAATTTCACGCTTGCACTGCCCTGTCAAATAAAGGTGAAATGCCCAAATAATATCTTTTTAAAAAAGCGTAACATTGCAGTTGTTGATGACCATTTTTATATACAGTCTCTGGTGCAACGATGACGAGCCAAGATGCCATATGCATTGTATAATAAATGCCCATGATAATGTTGGAATATCTTTAACCCGAGCATCTGTTCCATGTGTGCACTGTGTGTATGTGAGACGCAGAGAGGGGGAATGAAGGTGAGAGAATGAGTAACTGGGAGCAGAGTGGAGGAGGCTCGCGCTTGTGGAGGCAGCTCGGCTGATTTGCGGCTTCATTCCAGCGCGTGGGCCCTTTCAGGCTCTGTTGCCTGTAACAGGTTGACGTGATAAACTCTGTAGCCCAGCCAGTCAGATGTGGCACAGAGGAGGCGCCCTCCTCCTCGCTCCTCTCCCCTTGGCCTGGTGTCTCATTGTGGCGCTGTGGGGCTCCAGTGTGCTGGCATTACACTTTCACACGGCAGTAATTGATTTCTTTAATTTGCTTCAAGAGAAACTGTTGTCAGCCAACCAGGCAGCCATTTTTCAGGCCACTTTAATTAAATGCCAGGTCTTTAGGTGTGATATGAAATTCGTTTGGTTCCTCTGATCCTCTACTCCTCAGACAATTCATTAACATTTTCGTTCGTGCCTTTTATGTTTTACACAAAGCTTCAAAAAGGAGCTCATCAGTGACATTTCAGTTCCTGTGCTATACATTCAATCATTTACTTAAGTGCATTTAAACTAGAGATTAAGTGCAGCGTGGCTGTTTCACTTGAGATAATAGAGAGTCTGTAGAGCCTCAGTCAGCTGAGGAATTCAAAAGAGTTAAAAAAGGGCCGACCTCCGGTTGGGTGTCTTTTATTGGACGCCCTGTTTTATATTGTAACTGTTTCAGGTTACTAAAATGCACCTGAAGACGAGGAGATAACAGACCTAACTGCTGTGAATGTGAAACAAAGATTCAGGTCCATATTTCTCCCTCTCTTTGAAAATCTCCGTCACTCTGGTGGCTTGGAGCTACATCGTTCTGCGTCTGCGGTGAACGTGCTTCAGCCTGATGGCCTTTGTCCCCTCCGCAACAATCAGAGGTGCCACCAGGCCTATAATCTGATGGGAATTATAGGTTTGATAGTGTCAAATCTCTTTTACATCTCGCACATAACACCTGATGAAACAACACAGGGCAGGTGTATCTTTGGTCGAAAGCAGCAGAACCATTTATCTCTGCAATAATAGCAGGGCAGCAGGCACACCTCCCTAATAATATCCTGATGCCTCCCCACTCGCTCTGACTCAGAGATCTTCTGAAAGGCCCCTCTCCACTCATCCTCTCAGAGTGGCCTTCCTCTCATGGAGATGAACAGCAGCTGCCTCTTCCTTCCTCCCACCATACGTCAACACATCAGCACCACTCTGCCTGCCTGCCAGCCTTCAAACGCCAAAAAATATGAGGCTCGCTAAACCCGAAAGAATGGCCCGCTGCAGCTCATATTACAACGGTTGATATGTATTGACAGGGAATAGTTTTTTTTCAGGCGAATAACTCAGTTAGAGCTAGACTGCAGGAACGGAGTCGGAAAATCTTAATAATTGTTTTGGAGAAGGGGGAAGAAAATAGTGAAGACTGAAGTTTTTCTGTTTTGCAAAGGTGAGGGCAGCAGCATGGCTTCATGTTGGGGGGTCTGTGCATTACTTTCATCCAGACTTAAATATCTGAGCCACTATTGGATCGTTTGCCATGAGGTCTTCATGTTCCACAGAGATGAAGCCATCTGACTTCTGACTGAGGTTTTCTCACGGCCAATATGGGGGAAAATATCTTGTCTATGTCCTCACTATTGGATGGATATGCAATAACCATTAGACTGACTTGGTGTTTGATAAATTTATTAATAGTGCCCAACGAATCCAAATAACCACATAGCAACACCAGATCTAGCAACACCAGATTCTTAGTTTTTATACAGTTAGTGAAAAGTGACATCTACTGGCTGGATTTGTAATTTTCTATTCCTGGTTCCCAGATGATGAGCCCTAATAACTTTGGATATCCTCTGACTTTTCTTTTAGCAACACCATGAGGTTCACATTTGTATCTTCAAGTGAAATACATGAGCTGGCATTTAAAAGTGACTGTTCTCCTCTATGTAGGTTCACTAGATTCAAGACTCAAGATTATTTGTCCCAACAGAAATTTGTCTTGGACACAAAGGCTATCACATAAAAATACATGCACACAATAGACCTAAGGTACAGTACAAGACAAGTGCAGACATAAATGTATTCAGGTGCATGTAACAGTCTCTTATCTCACATTCTCCTTCAGTCCAGAGTTTAGGACTTTCACTGACAGAGGAATGAAAGAGTTTTCTACCTGTTCATGAATCTCTTCCTGTATTTATTTGGAACCCAGTAGCATCTACCTGATGGAAGCAGTTTGTGTTTTGTTTGCAGGACATTGGAGGGATCCGTAATAATTTTCCTGGCCTACAAAACAAATGGCGTCCACATCAACCTTCATCTGTGCTTTGTTATTAGTACCATTGTCACATCTTTGTATGTTAATATGCTAAACTAACATATGGATGTTAGCATTTAGCGCAACACTGACAAATCTGTTCTCTTGGCTTAATTGGCTTTTCTCTTCTTGTGGAAATAGAAGTTGATTGTCCAGATTGTCTTTTCGGATTTAATGACCGCGATCTTTGTTTGAACTGAGCATTAAGGAGAAAGAGGAACGTTAACGCCATCGCACAGGTAAAGAGTTGATTGCTCTTGCTTGAATTTCTCCAGTCTGACATTCACGTGTCTGCGTCGCAGTCGCCTGGAAGCTTGTTACACTCCCTGAGCATTTTCAAGCTGTTTTTCTCCTGCAGCTACATTTCCACCTTGTTTATCGTTGTTTTACAAGCATGTTGCGTTTTATAACCATATTGAACACATGTCGGTACATTAATCATGCTTGACAGTCTCTTTTATTTTAATTACTCTACACAGCACGCCACCTAATCACTATTTTGTATGTGCATTTCCTGAATCGTGTACTGTATATTCACACAAAAGTAACTGCAGCAATCCTTCTCCTGCTTCAGACTTGGGAGGAGTTGCATTTAAAAAAGTTATCCCCACCAACGTTTTGGTTTTGGAGAAACTGAAGAATCATGCTGCATACTATATCAGGGCTTCATCCCAAATGCATTTATAGAAAAGGTTTTCATCTGGAAATAGAGCGGGAGGCATTGTAAATGGGACATTAAAAGGAATCCCACATCAATTTCCCATACCAAATGCTGCATAACAGGAGTCATTTTGACAAAGTAGCCGTGTGATTATTTTTTATTTCCATTTGAAAGCAATTAGCTGAAAGGTCCTTCCCTTGAGTTTCTGTGGCAGAATGTGTGGAATGACTCAGGATAATTGCTGTGAAATGAACAGAGTGCCAAGTTGAGAGAAGCACGAAAACCGCAAGGGTTCCCTCTCCATGGAAACGCCCTCTGCCTTTGTCAGTGCACCAGGAAATTAGGCAGCAAGTGATAACGGGGCTTGAATGAGTAACAAATGCAGGGGGGCGAGTGATATTTACTCCATTTCAAGCCATTACAGAAATTGAGTGTTTCCCCATGTCTCACGCTGTGCTTGCTGAGCGCTGGATACAGGAGGAGGAGGGTCATTAAACATGGCAGCCGCCAGCGACGTGCGGGGGAAAGCCAGTTGAACAACATGGTGTTCGCACCACCGATGGGCAGGACCGATATAATGAAGCCCAGTGCTGTCAGTGTGTGGCACCGACTGATGATACTGATGCCTGTAAGGAGGACGAGGTGTTAGACGAAAGACAAGGCTGAGACAGTGTTTGCAGCTCATCTCATGTCTTTGCCACAAGCTGCCTCCTCAGCTTCTGCCCTAATTGCTGCCTTGCTTGGAGGCAGCTCTCCCTCGGTATGCCTTTTATGCCTCCCTTAATTACGTCAGCTGGAAAGGAACGTGATTGTTATTGTCATTACTCTCGTTAGTAATTAAGCAGCTATTGACTCCTTCCCTACATTCGGTCTATTTGATTAGGCCTGAGGTCTTGAGATATGGATTAGGCGCTCACAATGTTGCAGACGCACAACGCTGCAGTCTTTTGTTGGCCGGGAGCCACGTGGCCATACATACACAGACCGAGAAAGAAGGAGAACTTAGATGCTTCTTACTATTTCTGTCAGTGAAGCCGACAACCGTGAGCCCGCGCTCACCATGGAGGAGTTAGAAAACCTTTACCCTTCAAGCTGCCTCATAGTCGGTGACACCAGGGTGCGCTCCTCCGCAGGAATCTCCACGTAAATCTGAAACGCCGGGCTGTCAGGAACCCGCTGAGCGAATGCTTTCGGCAGTGTTGGCGTAGATTTGGCTCAGCAGTGATGGAGGAGAAGGAAAGTCATTTTGCAGACTGTATCGTAAGAGTTCAGGAGAGCCCCGCAAGAGAGAGAAATCTGGAGTTTGGCGGTTTTTCATGCCCTTAGGTGTCTGGTAAAAAAAAACTTTGGTAGCCTGCATGACTGAACCGAGAAGAAAATAAACACAGTTTTTCAATATAGTGATTGAATGAAAAATATTTTCTTGCTGCAAGCTTTTTTCAGTTTCAAACTCTGAGAGTGGACCTTGAGTTTTTTCTCTAAACTTCTACAACAGCACACTGAACAGTTTCCATAGAGCTTTTAATTTGACTACTCACGACGTTTCTACATTTTAATAAATTAAAGTGGCGTGCACTCAGCTTCATGAGGAATATAACTCTCAAGCAATAGGTTAAGATTGTATGAATAATAATGCAAAGAATAGGTCCTAATTAGCTATGTTGCAATACCAGCATCAGAAATGCCCCCAATACTGCCCAAAATGACAGGGTGGGCATCAGCGAGTAGGCAAATCTATATAATGAAATGAAAATGTGTCTATAGAGTATACAGTACTTCTTCACACAGATACAACCAAACCGAAAACAGCATTAGATTTGTACACCACTGGTAAGTACTATTATTTGAGAGGCAAAGAAAAAGTCATTTTCTGTAGTGCAGCGTTAACCAGGGTGAACTAAAATGTCAGCAATTTGGTTATATTTCACGCTGGAAAGTCCTACAAGTAAAATGGTGACGTCTACTGTATGCAAGACTTCAGGTTTGACGGGTAGCGCTAGTGATGCCAATTACTACACAAGCAATCTCATAAAAGTCTTTGATTTTTATAAACTGTTACTGTACTTCAACAGCTTTTTAAAGGAAGTAATTGTTGTGTATTCCTAGATTCACCTATTTGTGTTCTTTTTTCAGACTGTCAAACTAAATAATAAAGGAAGTTCTATGTCATTTATTCTCTGTCTTTGTTTTCAAAGGGTTTAACCTGAGCCAGACCATTCAACAATGATAGCAATCACCACTTCCATACAGGGTTAGCAGCATACAGCTGTTGAAATACATCATACATGTTGTTTTCTTTTTTTTTGAATGCACAGGTATCAGATCGGTATTCGGATATATGCAAAGTCCAAGTATCGTTATCAGGAAGGGAAAATGGTAATCGTAACATCTCTGGTTTAAATGAGTTCACTCCATCGTATCCAGGACTCAGCGTGGGGAGCGGTCCACGTCTGGGGTTGGCGTGTTGATTCATGTTGAGATCAGCTCTGAACACATAGTAGTCATAATAGCTGATTGTTGCAGCATCGTGCTGCTGGTGGATCAGGTCTTATTATTTTGGGGGTATATTTAATGCACCTCTATTTCAATCTGTGCTAGTGGTGTCGAAAAATAGTAGAGAACCCTACAAACAGAAACCTTAAATGACCATTTCAATTCATAACGATTCATAGGGTTTGTTATATATATATATATATATATATATATATATATATATATATATATATATATATATATATACACCTTTTAATTTAATTGGCTAATGTAAACACAGACATCTCTGAAGTGACAACTTATCACCAAAGGTGTCACCAAAATAACCATAAATAATAAGCACAGATTGGTTGGGTTGTCATTTTAAATCCCCAGGGATTCCCTCCCTTTGGGTAAGTGGCAGAGGAAGATGGGAATAATAGTCTGAGTATAGAAGAGCGAGTTCAATAATCGTGCAGGAGTGACAAGGACCCAAAAGCAATTCCTGACTGAGCACTAATCCCCACTTTTTTTGTGAGATGCACAGAGTGTGAGATAAGCCTGGAGGTTAATGCGGAGGCGTCTCTCCTCTGTCCTCAGCGGTGACAGCCCCTGACAGGCGGACCCCAGCAGCACGCCTTGTTTATGTTAATGTAGGTGGCCCGGGCCAGCTCCCACACTGAGCACCGCAGATAGAGACGTCAGAGGCTCGTCAGAGTGGCACTCGCAACCTCTCGCCGGGCTACCCTGGATCACTGCGTTGGCGTGTGGGGGTTGGCAGTGGGGGAGTACCCAGGGTGAGGGAAGATGGGTGAGGTGACGTGGGCCTGCTGGGGCTCCCTCCCACCTACTCATCTGTGGATGGTTCATCTACTTCCTCACACTTGGTTTCAAACACAAATGACATCTGGGAGAGAGAGAGAGGAAGAGGATTCCACTTTTAATGTATGCGTCTTTGAAAATGTGTTTTTTTTACATGAACTCTTTCTCTAGTCTGATTTATTTTGATCGGGCCAGACGCTGACAGTTCCAATCAAAACTAGCAATGCAGGGCCGGCTTTGTCTTTTTTTTTACTATGCACATGTTACGTTATTCATAAAACTGACATAAGTTATGTACCAAACATGATACAGGAAACTGATTCTGTACGTGAGTGACATGTGGCCTAGAATCCTGATTCTCTAAGAGATGAACTGAGAAAATCTACACTGGGCAAATTTAGTGGAAACATCTGAGAATGAGGGGCTCATTTTTCCAACAAAGGCATTAAGAATTCCTGCATTCACCCCCTGGCCCGGATGAGCACCAATATTTTACGTGTTCTTCCCTGACCTATACAACCGAGTTTTTTGGAAATGTGTTTGGTTATTTTTGTGTAATCTTGTTTATAAACAAACAAACCAGACTACAAATAAACAGTTGCCTCCTTGGCGAAATCAGATCATCGAAATATTTGCTTTTTGTATCAAATTAGCACTGGGGTAGTTATTTTCGTTGAATAGATTAATATGGAATGCATGTGCAACATAAGTGGCCATTAATTTGGGTCATTTATTGAGCAAACCTTTCTGATCCCTGCTTCTCAAATTACATTTTGCATTTCAAATCAGTTAAAGTGTAATATCCTTGACAACATGACCAATTTGAAGATGCCGCTGGCTTAAGGAAATATGTGAAGACTAAACGATTAATATAAAAAAATGACTAAGTGACCAAGCAATGTTTGTGAATAGGGAAGAATGTATGTTCCAGCAGGTCTTTCTTTCGTCTTGACGACTATTAGAAGTCACTTTATAACCAAAAGATACGCAAACATTTTATTCATTCCAGCCTTCAATCTGTTTTCCACACAGTTTTTCATTTAAATCCATATTGAAACTTGTATCCACTGCCAATGAAAACACTGAACCTCGTGATGTAACTCCCCAGTTTCAGCTCTGCATGGAGCACATGTTCCTTCTACTGCTGTTCCCCTGTTTATCTGTTTGCTACCCTGAGGTATCATCCCCATCATATCCCTTGTCTCACACTGATGAATGGTTGTGCCTTAGTGACCTGCGCTGCCCAGCCCCCCCCCCCCTCTTGTTTGTGTCCGTGTGATGCAGGGCTGACCCGTGGAGGAGGGAGCAAGGTGGGGACATTGAGACAGATGAAGGGTCAGAACTGTGTGCTGAGGAGCTTCTCCTCTGGGTCTCCTTCACCCCCGCGTGCTCGACCCGCGCCAGCCTTTCATTCTAATCTGATGATAATGATATTTGCTCAGGACGACCTCTGCTTGCACAGTGTAATTACCCCCCCAGCTTTCTATGATCTCAGCTATTGGAAATCGATGGGCCATAAGAGGGCCCCATCAGAGCTTATTATTATCACAGCTCGCTTTTCGTTACAGTGCGATCAGATTTAATATGTTGTCGAGTTTTTTACTGCATGTTTTTCCCCCCGTTTTTACACAGATTACTCACTTATATGTCAGTGTGCTTAAATCAGTGTCAGGATACTCTCTTAAGATTCAAAACACACATTGTCTGTTTCTTCTCTCCACCCCAGACATGAAAAAAATCAACAAAAAAAAGTTTAGATTCTTATTGTCTTTACAACCCCAGTCATACCTGGTGTGAACACCCGTCCTGGGCGATCCGACCACAAGTGGTCAAGATCTGTCCGATCGAGATGCGATCACTCTGGAACCCATGTGGCCTCATTTCTTTTGCTGTGTGAACGTGAAAAAAAAAAAGTACAGCCCTCTCAGCTGACATCTTCTGAGCCGCTACAGTTTCACACTGAATCAAACCTATTTTTTACTCTTCTCTATGTCCATACGATAATTTGTATGTGGCCACAATCAACACTGATCACCACATAGGATGTTGTTTTCACCCCCGCCTGTTTGTCTGTTTGTTGGCTGGTTTGTTTGGAAGCAAGATTGCACACAGGCTACAGTTGGGGCGGGTTGTTGTTTTTTTGGCATTTTTGTTATTTTCTCAGGATAATAATTCATGATTTTTGAGGAAAAGAATCTGGCACATTGAGGAGGTTGGTATCTAGGACTGTGCACGACTTGATGCAACTCAGAGTAAAATCTGTATCTAGTGAATTTGAATGTGCTTTAACGAGGAAACTGTTGGGCCTTGGTGGAGATGGGCATCGTATTGTGATTTTGTAGTTTGATGGTTGTTTTCTGTGTTTGTTTGTAAGCAAGATAATGTAAAAAGTAATGGACAAATTACCATGAAACTTGGTGGAATGATGTGTTATGGGTCAGGAAAGAACTTACTTTTGGTGTGGATCCAGATCAGGGGGCGGATGCAGGAATTTTTAATCGCCATATTTAACCCAGAGAATAATTCATGGATCTTGATAAAATATGAAATATTTCTTCATCATAGACCCATGTGGAGCTCATCGATTCATTCAGCCCCTCCTTACTCTGCATGCTTTCTCGCGCTCACACAAACACACACACACTGACTCACACACAAACCTCATTAGGAACCTCATTATTTGGACTTCGTGAACACAAATGATGTACGTGTTTATTAACATATAGTTCAGGAAGTGGGATCTGATCACAAGAGGTCATAGGAGACACATTCAGGACTCATCTTCATGTCAGGTGTAAACAGATACACTTGGCATCACTTCGCTCAGGTTGGATGTTACAGGGATAGTTCACCCAGAAATGAAAATTCAATCATTATCTACTCACCCCTATGCTGATGGAGGGGTAGTTGAAGTGTTTGAGTCCACAAAACTATTTTGGAGTTTCAGGGGTAAACAGTGTTGCAGCCGAATCCAATACAATTGAAGACATTAGTGACCTATCTTCAGACCTAATAAAACAACAGAAGAAACTCTGGCATTCATATTCGACTTGAAACAAGATAATTTCCACTGGGTTTTAAGCCTAAAAGTCCACCAGAAGTGGCTAAGCTAGTGGACGTTAGCGTCTCCGACGTTCCCTGAATGATTGTCGTCGGAAGATATCAGCGGACATTTAAAACACGTTGTTAATGACCTCGTTTCGAGTCCAATTTGAATGTCGGGGCTTACGGACACTCGTATGACACCACACGAGGCATGTTACGTTTTTTTTATGTGGTTTTTTTATGTCTGAAGATAGTTCACTAATTTCTTCAATTGTATTGGATTTGGACTGAAACACTTCACCCACCCCTCCATTGGACTATCCCTTTAATACTGGGCCTGAACAGGGCCTAATTTATGCTCCCTAAACTTTCCGCTCAGGGAAGATCAAAACTATACTATAGATATTGTTGAGTGTTATTTATGGCACCTTTGGGCTTAGTAGCACTCAGCAGTTCTCTGCTTGTCCTTGTATTTGTGAGTGGATGCCTATTTAAATCAGTAAGGTTAGTCTGCTTTGGATGACTGCTCTGAATGACTCCCTCCATTAGCTACTCATCCAGGGTTAAGTACCCTCTGGAGCAGACGGCACTGCCCATCAGGTGACCCTGCCTCAGCAGCGCCTTGACTGAGACACTTCACTCGAGGTCCTTGCCGCTTTGACCTTACCAAAGCCTCCCTCAAATAGACCTTCCTTGTACTACCGAGGGTATGCATGTGGTCCACTGATCTGGACAATATTGCTACTACTTCAGCCTTATGAAACCCAAACTAGTATTTTCAAGAGAAGCGCGGCGTCTTTGCAGTGACCTTCGCGTTTGTTATTGTCAGTCTTGTCAGAGAGATAAGAGGATATGAGAATCACAGGTGAGATTTCATCAATGAGGGTAAATGAGGGCAGAGTTAAGACACTGTTTTGGACAGACGACTGAGCCTTGCGGTACAATTAGATAAAGACAATAGATTTTCTGTGTATGGGACAAGGGCTGTGAGGGCCCGTGTTATTTATTTTTTGTTTAGATCAGGTCATAGTTTGAGTTTTATATCTTAAGTCATACTCCAACAACTTCTTTGACCAGCAATTTCATTTCATTGACCCCTGTAAAGCGCCTGGATCTGTAAACATCCACAGGCTGTCATGTATTTATGAGCTAAAGGAACCCTATAGCATAGCAATCAGCATTTATTTGAAGTCGGTGCATGTGTGGGTTTTTTACGAAGGAATCCAATGCGAAACACGTCCCCAAATGCACAGGAGATCTCTGACCTCAGAATAACAGCAACGGCATCTTAAGGTTGCAGAGGCTTGAGGAGGTCGAGAGAAGGATTTCGATGAAACAAACATTTGAGACAGAAATATGAAAAGGATTAAAGCTGGAGGAGAGGGGTCAAAGGATGAAGGAGAGAGGATTGGAGGTGGTCGCTGGCGACACGGATTGGTTGCGAAAATGTATTTTTAGCCCAGGACAGAAAAGGTGACAAAGGAGGGGAGGTGGAAGTGATCGATATGTTTGTGCAAAGGCCAGAGGACTGCCGAGACACAACAATGGAAGTCATGAGTGAAGCGGCCTCTCAAGGGGACGGCCGGCTCGGCCAATGTGGAGACACAACAAATGAAGAAATGGTAACAGAGACATGGCTGATGAGCAGGGGCTGCGCCTGGAGAGTGTCGGTGCCGCTAAGTGACAGGAAATATTTGTCATGAACAAACTGTCGGACGTTTCAACACTAGAGTAAAGTCCAGGCTTCTAGTTACTAGACTGAGAACAGACAGGAAACAAAGACATATATTGGCACAGATTGTTTGAAGTGCGTCGTGTTTTGTGAGAAGAGAAGTGGACATGGACTGTGGCTCTGTAAAGCTTTGTTTGTTTGAGTATAATAAATAAAATATAATAAAGTTACCAGATCATATTTCCATTTATTAAAGGTATGAATTGTTCCAGCTCTCATACCTTGTTTCAGACGTTTCAGGGTTAGATGACAAGGATCTGTGTCTCACCAAAGAAGTTAATATAGATTGATGGCAAACTTCCTTCTGGCAAGTGGTTCGACTAAACTTATTTTTTCCACTGGTGGATAAAAAACATCCATGATTAAATGTTCGAGCTCACAGGACTAAACCCAAATTTATATTAGATGTTTGGTCCCTCTGCTCTTCTTTCACCGCTTAATTTTCTTCTCCTTCGCTTCTCAGGCAACGAGATTTAGACAAATCGCTTTTCCTCATTTCTCTGTCAGAGTAGAGACCTTTTTCTCTGCTCAGAATTAATGACACAACATACTGTATGTAACGTACTATGCAGCCATAAACCATCCCTCCTAAATAAGTCTTAGATTCAATCTCGTGCATTCGGAGTCTGTACAGTAACAATCGGGGGACGGAGCCACGATGTCGAGGTCCCGTTGATACAGGTGATTGACCCATTACGACTCACAGATGTCAATCAGGATGTTTCACCGCTTTTCATCAAATGACCAAAAACATTTTTGAGACAAATTTATATGAATTTTACCATCTCCCATATTTTAACATGGAGGAGGCGCAAACCTATATTGCAGCCCACCACCAGGTGGCGAACATTACTCTTTGGCTTCAGTTTTATGATCCATCATGTCATCCATCTTTATTTACAGTCTATGGTTGAAACCTGCAGAAACCTTGAACTGAGCAATCTCCATCTGCTGAAAACTTTGAGTTGTGCACAATAGCTAGTAAGTTGACGTTGAGTTGAAAACACTTTGTCAAATATCACTCAGCGAACCTACCAACCTACCCCAGTCAGTATTATTCATCCAATTTAGAAACCGAAATAATATAAGTTGAGCGTATAAAATTTATATTATAAACCGCATAAGGTCAACGTCCGTCTCACTGCCTCTGCAGTAAATCATGGCTCTGACATTTTATTTTACCGCTGAGACGCATTTAAAGTTTTTGCCCCGTCAACATGATTCAATCCTTCCGCACAACCTTTCTGTGCTTGTAGGCAAACAGATTTCCAACACCAGATTTCTCAGCACATTCCCCACTTTCAGTGTGTGGTTAATATATTCTAGCAACCTTTATCTTCACTGTCCAACTGTACTGTGTGTGTGTGTGTGTGTGCGTGTGTTTGTGTGTACATGTCTGACTTTATGAGTGTGAGCGTGTGCATGCATGCGTGCATTTCTCTCAGCTGCGACTGGTTAAATGATTTCTTGAAGGGCTATAGAGCGGCCATTTCATTTTGGCACCTAATAACAGTCAGGTCACACTGTGCCCCAGCTGATCCTCTTTGATATGGTCCGTGCACTTGCCCAAACCTTCTTTCATAGGTGCCAATCATTATAATCAAACCTCCACCTCCAGCCCCAACGCCATCGCCTCTCCAACCCCCCGAGGGCGCACGGTGGCTTCTAGTAGTTGTGTTGAGGAAGAGGCGAGTTTAATCTGCCCCCTGTTCTGGCAGGTGGGCCGTATTCTTTGACCCTTCCTGAAGCCAGTTGGCAGTCTAATTCCCAATCTGTGCTTTCTTCACAATACACCTCTGAACAAAACAGCCTCTCCGTCACTGAATAATTCTGCTAAATATTGTGTCTTGAAATAATTCCTCGGAGAACGGAGCATGCATGGCCCTACGTTGCCGCGGTAGCCTTGCTCAAAGGCATCATGACAGTAGGAGCTAATATATTTGGAAGGCAGAGCGGACCTCGCTCTTGTACCCAAGACACATCCCTGCAGCCAGCGTGGGGACTCAAATGGGTCACCTGGCAAAGGTTACCCATTTCCAAAAAGGCCAAAGGTCAAAGGTGAGCCTGGTTTCCAGATCTCATGAATCACTGGCAGCACATTATATTTAGCGACTGGCTGGGTTTGACACTGCCCTTTTCTGAGATGAATTACTAACTTCATTGCTCTCCCCAGTGGGCTGGTCAGTGTTAGACCAATGACAGCAAGACAGAAATCAAATTGAACTCACGATCAAATCAGGGCAACAGGCGCCAAAGGCAGCTCCACCTTTAAATGAAAGCTTGTCGACCAGCGGACTCCTGCTTCTTCATGGTTTTCACGCTGTTGATATCAGAGTAAAAGGTAACATTTAAATTTGTTTCACTGTTGGTAAAGTCATACCTACATTTGTACTTTTTATTGTGTCATGGTGTCATTAGTTAGCTTTAATTATATATATCCATATTGATTATCCTGACATAATAAAAATAATAATGTTTCCTAAACATTGTATTTGAAATCCACAAATGCATTGTAAACGAAAAGTAACACCTTCAAAATTATGTTTCGTTAATAAGGAAACATTTTCAAGGAATGAATCTGCTGTCACAGAATGTACCAATCCACCAATTTCATTAGTTTTTTACTAAAATATTTTCTAGTAAAGCATGATTAGCCTAATGGTTGCATTTACACACTAAAAACAAGGGAAAGATTCCATTTTGAAAAAGTCACCCTTGATTTATCTATTAATACGACTATTGATTCGAAATAAGGATAAATTCTTAAACAATACACCTCTGACCTTTTCACCATAACATAAACACACAGGACCCATATTCTTATACTTTGCTCTGTACACTCACCATCACAATTGGCAATTAAATGAGACATAATCGGCTCATATTCAGCTTCCTAATTCTATTTGTTACTTCACATTGTTTTCCAGAATACTGAATAGAATAGCTGCAGCTCCTCTTTTCAGCCTTTTTGTGAAAC
This sequence comes from Hippoglossus hippoglossus, assembly GCF_009819705.1. Taxonomy (NCBI): domain Eukaryota; kingdom Metazoa; phylum Chordata; class Actinopteri; order Pleuronectiformes; family Pleuronectidae; genus Hippoglossus; species Hippoglossus hippoglossus. The sequence goes on along the minus strand of NC_047158.1, from coordinate 5,008,305 downwards.
ACTTCTGTCTCTTTAAAGCCCCCAAAATGAAAATAACCCAGCCTGCACTGATTGGACAGCTGGCCCACACTTGTTGTGATTGGTCAACAGCAAGTGCATGAAGTTACTGTAACAACACGTTCCTGTAGATACATGCTGCACACCATCAGGAGAATACGTCCCCTTCTCACTCAGAAGGCGGCGCAGGTTCTGGTCCAGGCCCTGGTCATCTCACGCCTAGACTATTGTAACTCCCTCCTGGCAGGTCTACCTGCTAGTGCCATCCGACCTCTGCAGCTCATCCAGGACGCAGCAGCTCGACTGGTCTTTAACCTAAATTCACTCACACTACTCCACTCCTCCATTCACTGGTTACCAGTGGCTGCCCGCATCTGTTTCAAAACATTAGTACTTGCGTACCGTGCTGCGAACGGATCGGGTCCAGTCTACATCCAGGACATGGTCAAACCTTACACCCACGCCCGTTCCCTCCGCTCTGCTTCTGCCAATCGGTTTGTTGCTCCCTCACTGCGAGCTAAACACTCAACACTCGAGCGTCAGCAAAATGGAATGCAATGAAATGTAATGAAGCAAACATCGGCCTCCCCTCTTGCTTCTCCTGACATTGTTAGGGGCGTGCCAGAGCAGCGGCTAGGTGCCCATGGGGCCTGGCGTGTGGCGTTGTGATGTGGTGTCAAAATGTCCCTGCATATGACATTCTGCACAAACACTCATATTTGCACAAATACATATACGGTGAATTGACCCTTTAACAGTAAACAATGCCAATGAGAAAACATATGCACCACTGTAAAACTCTAACAACAGAAAAAGGTCAAACAAACAGTTTCTCTGTATTACATTTTGCAAAATCCAACTCGTAAAAAAACAACCATTCAGACACAGACCAGGTATTTCTGCAGTTGTATTAAAAAACTGAATTTTCAATATCACATTACAGCAGAGGATTGCAATTTCATTTATTTATTCATGTATTCCTCCTTGCCCAGGGCCAACCAACATATGGTTTATGTTTATGTAACATGAATAACATATGAAAGGAATCTATATACTGCCACAGAGTGATTGCTTTCCTTTAATGTAATGTTTTCTAACTGCAAATATGAAAAGAATTCAGTGAACCAACTCTATACAAGAATACATTTTTTTCCTCTTATGTCAGGATTCATTGGGTGAAATCCTGAAATAAGTATTTGTTCTTGAGGGTAAAAGACTCAGCTAATCTACTCATCTCCACCCAAAACAGTCGTCTGTCGATATATTTAGTTTTTCCTTTCATGATTATATCATCTAATCCATCACGACACCTCCCTTTAATTACTGGAAATCACCTCTCTCTCACACCACTGCAAGTCTTTTTCCAAACGACTGAATTACCCACAAACCACTCTGTTTCCTGTCGCACACAGGGCTGTTCCCCCCTTGCCCACCCTCCCCTGGGACAGCCATTCTCTTAGATTTTTGTAAAGAAAACAAACATGTAGGGAAAGCCTTTTTTTCCCGTTCTGTCCTCCATCTGCTATTATTAGAAACTCCAAAAGCTTCAGTTGTTTGCCTGCCAGAGGAACAGCACCCTCTCCCTTTGTTGTGCTGAAAAGTGGAACCCATTTTTGCCTAAAAAGGATCCAGCAACGTCGGAGCCAAATTTCCAGTCTGGTGGCGTTCAGTGTAGTCGTGGGGCCGGTGGGAGCTCCCAGCTTCTAGGACAACTGGGAAGATCATATTTATTCATGGTGATTGTTCTCAAATTTAAAAATAAATGTGGTTTTGTTTCACTTTAGTTAACACTGTGGAGTTTGTTGTATCCATGTCTTCGTATTCACTGTGGCTGTACTGTAGTGAGAGACTTTACTGGGTAAATGAACTGAGTATTATCCTCTTGAGTAAAAATCGAATCTCTAAATTAGACTTATGCCTCATTTGTCCAATCTTTGGCGAATAACAATTGAACTAAATCTCAGGTTTATTTAATTCAACTTAAGGGTTCGATTAAGAGGTGGAAGGACCTAAGTTAGTGTGAAGGTTGTGCGTACATGACATAGTTTGGCATCAGCAGATCAATTCACATTAGTGCTTTAGGGGGCTGCAGTTTCCTGTCCGACCCCACAGAGCCTGAGAGAAAACTAAGCAGACCACACTGGAACCTGACTCTGTTTTTTTACTCAGAATCTGAACCAAGCCTTATGTTTTTGCCAATTACAGCCACCTGCATTGTAAAATATTAAGTAGCATGACCAAGCTTGACCCGGGCCTGAATATTATTTCAGGTCATTTCATTATTTCATCAGGTATCCACACACATAGTACTATAACACATGGTGAGCCATAGACTGTTTAGAAAAATGGATGTAGACTCTGGAAAGTGAAGCCAATATGGAAGTTCCTGAAATCTGTAAACTCTCGAATGACCAGAAGAGGGCGAAGTCAGTTTCTGTGGAAGTCTATGAGAAAATGACTCTAGGCTACTTCTCACCTGATTTACAACATCAGCAAACATTTTCCTGAGGAGTTTATGTTCTCAACCTCTAGTTTCAATACAGCATGATGTTCATTTTGTAGATTTTGGTTCCATTTGGATTCAAATAGATGATAAAGCCCTGTACACATTGGGGCGTCGATACTGTGTGATTGACTCATTCAGTCCAATGGCTGCAGGTCCCAGGTGTAGGTGGGTGTGTAGTGTCCTCAAGCTCTCAGTCAAGGTCCACTTCTGGTCTCACAAAAGATGGTGCTGGACAAAACGCCAAACAGGAGGCTTCAAATTGGCCGCTCTCAAACCAATTACGTCAAACAAAATGTAAACAGACTGCAGTGTACAGTTGTTTGATATTGTGTTAGGGAAAATATGGCTGAGGATATATATCGATCTGAGTCGCTAACAAAAATGCCTCTGCAGCGTTCCTCAGCTAGTCCTTGAAGTTGTGTGGGATTTGGCCTGATGAGTTGCAGAATGGATGGAAAGTGGGCTCGTTATACAGTAACCTTTCAGATTCAACAAGGAGACAAGGCTTTAAACAAGAAGTACCAGCAATATAGTGTAAAATATTAAATATTCATCTGCAGTGGCGATGGTTTATGGAATGTATTTCCTTCATAAATCCTACATAACAAAAACTGTTTCTGAAATTTAACTTCTGATTGCCTCCATATTCCCCCTTTTCTGTTACTTAAATTTTACCTTTGTGTGCGAGCGTTCACAAAGAAGACTTGTTTATGTTTCGTCCACCTCACACTGCCGTGTGTTCAGCGGGGGCCGGAGCCGCTGAAGTTGTGGTCGCATCACTACCTCAACCTGTGTTTTGGCCCTAATCTTTAAATGCATCCAGTGAAGGAGGGACAGCCTTTCTGACGTGAGCGGCCACGGAGCACGAGGCCAGAGCCGCCGCGCAAAGCCAGAGAGAGATGGAGAGATTTAGCGGGAACGGCAAACACAGATAAAAATGAATGAGGGGAAAAAAAACAGAGAAACCAAACGGATTGACTTTGGTAAGAGGTCACTTCTGAAAGTCCTCCCAAGTGATTGTTCGAAAGTACAATTTTTTCTCAGTTCAGGACACCCCGGAGATGTGAAGTGTAAGGTTATAGTATGGCCCAGTGCTCTATATTAATGGTGACTTTGGCTCACCTAATACGGATTGTCAGGGTTATAGCCCCCGGGTGCCTGCTGAGCAGAATGTGAATGCAAAAAGAGCCAATCCCTCTCCCCATCCCCTCCCTGGTCACCAGGGCCCCACCAGCCCCCGCTCAAGGTTACAGTCCATACAGCCTGGCAGCGACGAAGCCATCAGCGCTGATTTTAAATGATACCCTGGACTAGCCACCACTTAATGTGTTTCGTCTCGCTTTACTTTATCTTTAAACTCTCGGTTATCCCCTTTTCAAGTTGATATTGTAATGCATGATCAGAGCAGGGGCTGAATGGGAAAGACGCGTTTTTCCTTGAGTTGGTAGCTTGAGTTCCTGCTGGGAGAATAAAAGAGGTTATGATCAAGGGCCTGCCTCTTAAGCCCTGAGCTATGTGCAGCGTGTTTTTTTGCATTTCGGTTTCATTGTCAACCAAACCTGGCATGAAAAAAATGCTGTGCCAAACTCATGCACAACAACCCTCTGGAAGGCTTACACATTTTCCAGGGAAACTACACGGCTCAAAATTCCTTTTCTGTAATTACAGCGTCAGATATTCTTGTGAAAAAAAAAGGCTCCCTACTACAGCTGTCAAATGATAGCTCCAACGGACGCCAACACTTTTTTTTTGTGTTACTCCCATCTCATTGCTCATGTAGATTCCACTAATGCTTACTGGACGAGTAAAAATGTTATTCTAATGATGGTCGAGGGAGCAGGGTTTTTGCAGGTAGTTGTTATGGAAACTGCAGCTGCAGCTTAACTGTACAATAAGCTTCCTTTCTTACCTCTCCCCCCATCTTCTCTTCCCTTTCGATCTGGTGAACACAGCATGTTGGAGTCATTACCAGAGTACAAATGGTTAAGGACAGAGCCGACACACGGGGGACAACATTCACTCAGATGCCCGGAGAATGTGTGCAAACTGTTAAGTGTCGCTATCTATGAGCCACAATCTGACCCAGACGGACGAGGACTGTCCTGCATTTTTATGTAATTCACTCCTCAACATCTTGTTCATTTACTCCTCATAATAAACACTGCACAGTTGCAGCATAAACAAATTAAAAAAGAGCTCTATGATGTTCTTTTATCTTAAATGTTTTAAATTACCATTATATCCACTATATGTGGTGAAATGACGCATTCACCATATTTGAAGACTCGTCTTACTCTGTTTTTGTTAAATGGGTTTCCGGTTGCAAATGTCTCATTTCTTATACTCACATTAGTGATTGGTATTGATTAGGGATGTCACGAAATTTGATGTGCCACGATTATTGTCAGAGGAAATATCACGGTTTCACGGTTTTCACCATTATTGATACTATAGACGGAAAAAGACACACAACAAGCCATATATAGCTAAAAATATAGCTAATGAACTTAAATATTTATTATTATCATAATATATTAGTTTAGTTTTTATTAGTACGTTTTTATAGTGTAAAGTTTGGCTATTTAACCATTTTATTTAGTTTCCTTATAGTGGAAGTCCTATCCTGTCATCATACGCAGTGTATCTGTTTGGGACTTTTATTGTGAAGGATCACCAACGTAAGTGTTGACAAAGTCAATGAGCATATTGTCCTGGTTCAAACTCACATACTTCATGTCCTTATTATACTATTACCTCTCAGTATAGAATTAAACTTTTGGCTACATTTATAATGAGAGGAGAGGAGACTTCACCGCACGGCGCACACACAAATTACGTAAGTTGCGAGAGGCACGACACCATAGTTAGATATCGTAGTTTTTCAAATTCTTACAGTTGCTAAACCGTGACGTTATGAAACCGCGGTTATCGTAAAATCGGTTAATCCCAACATCCCTACTATTGATTAACTGCGTGGGATCCCCTGCTGTGTTCTCACATCTAATTCTGCTTGCTTTATGTCAGGTGGACAAGGACAAGAGAAAGTCCGGAGGATCCCCAGAGTTCAGTGCATATCGGAAAGCAGCTTAACAGTTACTTTGATCTTAAACCAAAACCCCATGAAGTAATTTATAGAGACAATAAATTGAAAAATACCCAATGACTGTGGAGTAAATGCTGTAATTTAGAACATATTTCCAGTTGTATGTTTGTTTTTTATTTATAATACTACAAATCACTCGGACAAATGGAAATAATGACCCCCACAGACAACAGCAGTCACGCTCATATCACCTGACTGGGTCAATTATGTTTTCACTGAATAACAACAACAACAAGGTCAAACGATTCACAAACTTGACTCCCCAAAACAAATGACAAAACAGGTGTCATGATATTGCCTCTTTAAAATGAAAAACAAAATAAACGTTTCGTCATTCGATGTCCCAGCACAATGTCGTAAGTGCCTTTCAAAACATTTGCATCTGTGACACTGACCAAAAAAAATGTTTGACATGATTGCAGGTTTAGCTACGAGAACTACTTGATATAAGGGATGTAAACAGCAGTGTCCCATATCAAGTGTGTGATCGCAATTTGTCGACTTTGCCAGTCACCCTGCCGTCCTCTATCATTTGCGATGCTTTAACGTCACAATATTTCCGCTTTGGCTCCTGAGTGACATCTATTATAATTAGCATGGCCACAAGAGGTCCTTGTCAGGTGAACACAAAAACAGGTCACTTCAGGTGTCTGAACAAATGACGGCCTCTGTCATTGTTTTCTGATGGGGACACTCACCAACACTAAATCGACTGCTATATTTGTCAAATTGTGGCTTCGAGGTTAATATATGGCAACTGGAAATATACATAGACTTTATATGGAGATGGACGACATGACAGCTCCCCAAAAATGAAGCATAAGGGTCTCGATCGACCCCTGGTGGCTGGCTTGCAATATAGATTATAAATCCTGCCTCCTCCATGTTAGCGTATTAGACATGGGCTAAACAAAAAATATCTTAAATGCAAGTCAAATACATTTTTCTATAAGATGGTTTCTGTCATTTTAGTTCTTATCACACTGTGTTCATGGTTCTGATAAGTTTGGTTCTGAGAAATCATTGCTTAAGACCAACATCTTCTCAATGTCTTTAAAATCGAGCAATATTGTAATCCACAAATATTCATGATGTAATATATATATATATAGAATGGTGATTAGTCGAGTGTGTATATGGGTGGGACCTTGATACCACAGCGCCATCCCCCTCTTGCTTCTGTGCATACTCTGGCTCCGAATGACGTCATCGCTGCAAGATGGCGGCATTTGTATTGCGGACATTTTGGCTTCATTTAAGGAAATGGAGACGGGTCGTCCATCTTTACTTAGAGTCTATGGAAATAACACATTAGCTTGCTGGTTCTAGGGAATGTATTTATTAATTTTAAAAGAACACGTACGACTCAAACATAGAGTAAATGTCACAGTTACAGTTGTATATTTAGTACTAGCTAATGGCAGCTTTGCCCTCCCTGTCCTGAGGGACCTATGAGCAGGCAGAGCAGCTCAACCTTTATTCTTGTGGTTGACAACTCTTCTTTAGGGTGTAATTTGGAGCATTATACTGGGTTTACTTGTTGGAGCTTTCGTCCTTTAATTAGGCTATTGATTAAATGGACATGTATTTATTGATGGAGATAATATCATAGGTTGCTCAAATGATGCTGGACCCGCCCCCACCCCCCTTCTTGCGACTGTAAGCAGTTGCAGCAGGAATGTATTCCAACACAAGCAGCTCAATTAGTCACTAATGGGAACCTTTTTATTAAAAAGTACTCCCAGGTATGTTCTGTGGAGGAGACCTCTCGCACTCTCGGCACAGCTTGCCTTTCACCGAACAAATGTTTAATTCAGAAAAGAATTTAGATTGGAGATGGAGAATTTCTCGGAAGGCCAAACAACATTTAATTACTGTGAATTAAAAAGTGGATATTTTTCCATTTTTCCTTCAGATTCCGACGCGGCGGTTAATAGGATTGAGCTGTTTGCAGTGACTAATGAGCTCCATGTGAGATCACTCAAGGTTATAGCCCGATAACATCACGACTTAATGTGACTCGGCGTGTGACAAGTTCCCTTCCGTTTCCATCGAGGCTCTGTCTTACTGAACTTCCACAAACTTCTGCTGAAAGTGTGGTGATGTCAGTAATGATCTCCAAGTAAACCCAGCTAAAATAGCACAGTGACCTCATTATTGTTTCCATAGTTACAGAATGGCAGGGTTACAGTTCCTATGCACAGCGGCATTCACTTCACACAAAAATACTGCATTTTCACACATGATAGTGGTTTACAGCTAAACTACAAACAGCTCATGACAATCTGATTTGTAGACGCTGGTGTTTAAGTGCTGCTTATTGTGTAGCTGGATATTAATGCCCTCAGCAGTGTAGAGCTCAAATGCCCAAATTGTGATCAAATTCTCTAACGATTGCTTTGACTAAAAGGTAAATGACGATGCAGTGCTGTTTGCATCAGCCTTTTGTCTTTGTTTATCAAATGTTATCACATTTCAAATTGCACAAACAATGATATCAGTTCCAGACCCTGAAACGGCTTCACTGCCGCCCACCCACCTATTTTACTTTCTGTGCCAGAGAAAGCATCACACACTTAACTGAACCAGCTGGCTTTGTCAGGCAGCGATCCAAAACATGGATCTATATTTACTAGGTTATATCACTGTACATGAGTCAACTAAAACAAAATTAAACCGGTGTAATGATAGAAGACCTCATTGTCTCTCAGGCTTATAAAATGCAGACAGGCAAGCCAGTGCTTCTTTTCCATTTGATTAAAATGATATTCCTGCAAATGATATTCTTGCATGAGAGATGGGTGGGTTTGATTTCCTTTCTACTTTGGCGGTGAGCAGCGAGGTGGATTTTTTGTTGTTGTTTGTGTTTCCCAGGCAGAGTCGTCTTGCCTGTTCCCATTCCCATTTTGGTATTTTGGTGACTCATAGGCTCAGCAGGGGGGGGCGTGTCAGCAGAACTGGGACAGATTGGTGTCAAGAATAACAAGAATCTTGGCCTTCTTTTGTCGCAGTGTCTAGGTCATTTTTTTTTTAAATCACAAGTTGCTGACATGTTTTGTAATTGTACAAAATCTCATTCCAAAACTGCCAGCATTAATATGCCGCTATGACACTCTTCTGGGAAGGGCTGTGCACCCAGTTTGGACGCCGGGATTTGGCTCCCATTCAGCCGCGAGAGCATTAGCGAGGTCCAGTGCAGATGTGCGATAAGGCCTGGCGTGCAGTTCATCTGGGAGATGTTGGATGTGGTTGAGGTCAGGGCTCTGCACAGGCCAATCAAGCTCCCCCACACCAAACTGGGGGAAAAGCATTTCCTCTTCACGGAGCTGGCTCTGTGCGTTAGGGCATTGCCGCTCGGAAACAGGAGAAGTCTTTGTCCCCAAGTAAGAAACACAATTTTGTCTGAAATGTCATTGTGTGCTGAAGCAGGAAGAATTCCCTTCTTTGGACCTACGGAGTTTAAAAAAAAAAAAACAGACCTAGAAAAAGCAAAAGCACACACAGGTATGTAGACAGTGTCCACTCACTTTATCAACACTGGAGATGTAGATGTGAAATTTAAGAAACAACTGCATGAAAAATAAAGATGTTTAATTCAACTGATTTACCATTTTCCAGACTAGAAGTCTAGCCAACAAAACCCAACTGACAAAATCCTAAATGAGACGGTATAAACAGTTCCATTTCATCCAAGGTAACAGAAGCATGTTGCATGTGTAGGCGAGCCTTGAATGTTTACTACCGTTTCCCACGCTAATGAGCCCAATGCTGGAAACACACTAAACCAACTAGATTAGGTGTGTGTTCTGATCAGTGCACACCAGTGTGTAACCCCCGACACACGCTCCCCATTTTATAGAGTGTAGCATGACTCCATCTCAGAGGCTCAAATATGTGAACGCTCCAACCACGCATTGTTAAGCCGCCGCTTCAGCTGCAGACAGGTGCTCTTGAATATTCATCGGCAGTGAGCCCTCACAGATTCTAATCACTGTCAATATGTGTGCACTTTGCAACTGTCAACTATTCAGAAAACAAAATATGCCCCCTGCTTCAACTGCTTGTGAAAATGTATGATGCCAGCAGAAAAATGGAGAGTTCCCAGTGTTTCCGTCTGAGATTTGCAGTGAGCCCGAACAAAGGGATTGTTTTCAAATTATAAGTGATAGTAATCGTTAATCCGTTCAAATGTGTGTCACCCTCTAATCTTGCTGACATTTTAAATCGAATGTACAAATCCATTGTAAGTAATGCACTTTTATGGTAAAAAACGAACTATTTTCGACTTGATTGTCAAAAAGTCTCCTCTGTTGCCTCAGATCAGCTTCACTTCCTTCAACTGCATGTGTTTTGTGGCGTCCTCATTTGCGGTTTCCCTGCAGGATCTGACTAAGGAGCTTCGAGATGTCATCCTTCTCGACGCCACCGAACACGGATGCTAAAACTCCACCTACTCCTTGTTACGGTGACATCCAAAACATCCCTGTCCTGTTTGTTCCACTCGCTGTTTATTTGAAAAGGTTACTGTCCAGGAAATCTTCATGGCGCCGCGCAGACATTTTGTCACGAGAAACTTTTTCCCCCAGTCTCTTGTTGTCACCTGACAACATCCTGAGATACAGGGGGGCGTAGATTTGACAGGGTCCTGCTGCACTTTCAGTTTGGATGATACAGCCGAGGATCCGATTTTACAGAACAGCCACAGTGATGGATGTGTCTGAAACTTGCCATAAAACCTGGCTCCTCATTGAGAGGCTCAGAATCCACTAAAAGAATTAATGTACGCACCATATTTCAATGAAATGGACTTAATGAAACAGTGGTTATACGAGGGGTGATTGATAAGTTCATGGCCAAAGGTAGAAGGAGATGAGTTATACGGCTCTCGTTAAATGCGCGTGCGGTTCAACTCTTTGAGAGATTATGCGGAAAGTTTGAACTTAATACCTTTTGGGGTATTTCTGTTTCGGCTAATTGAAAATTGCAAGTCAGCACTGTCTGAAAAAGGGGACATTGTCAGCCCTTGTGCAGTCATCCGCTACCTCGGTCTCAAGGTCTTATCACCCCGTCTTACAGCCTCGTGACAAAGTGGGCCGCTGGGTTCAGACGAGGCAGAGAGTGTCTGGGAGATGACCTCCCCTCCCTCTCCCGGTCCAGGAAGGCCGGTCACTTTCTGGAGCACCAACACGCCGACGTCTAAAAAAAGAAAAGGATCCGTCTGCTCTACAGCTGCTGGACTAAACGTGTAAATCAAGGATGGGACAATGTTGAAGGATGATTTCTTCAGCCTCAGGCCATGGACTTATCAATCACCCCTCAAACTATAGCTGCTTTCACTCATACATTGAAGTTCTAACGTTTTCCTGACATTCCTGCCAGCTGGCGTTTCTAACGTTTCTAACATGTGACGGACTTGAAACTGGAAGAATACGAATATCTTGTAATAAAAACCAGGAGCCATCTATGTATAAGACGCCAATGAAGATGTCCACTTGGAAAGACAGAGAGATTCCAGAGCCTGTGCTGTAAATAAAATTGGAAATTCTACGTCAAATCCTGCCTCCTGCTAGCTCTACTCAGCCCCCCCCTGTTGGTGTGAACGTTCCTGTTTGTGTGAACGTGTCTGACTCGAACAATCGCCGGCTGCATTATTTTACATTTCAAAATAATATGTCTGGACCCAATTTTCCAGACTTTTTCTGGAGTTCATGTCTGAAAACAGCATTTGTAAAACTTAGACGTCCCTTTACCTGAAAATCACTTGGATCAGTGCTAACTTGAGAGAATAAATGCTGTGAGATGTTGTCAGGGTGTTGTTTTTCTTCTCTTCTTTTGTTTCATCAAAACCAGGAATGCCCTCATTTATCTGAAACACTGAACATGGCTGACATAAATCTTTGAGGGTGTTTTGGTGTGCATGCATGTAAAGTAGGTAGCTGTGACACACAGGATTCTGCTGTTCATGCTCCATTTCCTATTCCCACCCAGTGTTGGATTCTTTTAAGCAGGATTTCTCTCAAACACTAATCGTGCTGTTTTTTTGTGCCTAAACCCAACCTAATCTTTACCGTTGCACTGGCAGATCATTAGAGCCCGCTTTCAGACATTGGCTCCAGATAACGTCCTTCAGATGTACAACAACACAGAAATCTCTGCAGTGTTAAGGTGGGGGGGGGGGGGGGGTGCAAAAAAGCTGTTATTTGTATTCTTTTATTTTGTGTCCGTTGCGTGTTAGAAATGTCATCAACTCGCCCAGAAGCAAATCCTCCAGACATTTTCTTGCTGTACTCTCACGTGGGCTCACTCGGACATTATCAGGAGTTTTTACTTGGGGGGGGGGGGGGGGGTCGGCCGCAGAAATTCCGGAGAAAGTCCAGAGCTACTCAGTCACACATTTACCTTCTCACACACAGCTTCTCCAGAAAATGTCAGGAGATTATCCAGAGTTCAGTGCAGGTCTGAAAGCAGCTTAAATGGAATCACGCTGAAAAGAGACAAATGCTACCAATGGGAAGCAATGTAAGTAAAATGTTTTGTGGGATGTTTTGGAAGGAAATTACATGACATGTTTTTAATTTAGTCTGAAGGACAGCTAATCTGCAAATCACCCTGAATCTGCAGAGTTAAGGGTATACTGTAGCTCCAGTATGTCATACACTGTGTGTGTCAAAAACAGACCTAGTTTCAGTTAGAGGGTTTCACAGGTTTTTTTCAGTCTATATTGATATCAGACTGTCCTTGCCGGGAAAACAACAGCACTGGTTGTTTGTTCAAACACTTCAGAAGGCAGACATGAGCTTTGAGAGAGGATGTCTGGGCTGAATGGGTCAACACAGTGTGTGACTTTGACGCAGGAGACAGATGCACACATCCCACTTTCGATACACAGCCGATGATGGATTCTTTTAATCATGAGCAAAATAATTTTATTGTAACAGCGATGTGTTATGGAAGGCACTGACAAAACGCGCAATAAGTCAGCAAGGTCATAAAACGCTCACACGTGAAACACTGGCATCATTTTGGAAAGGCGAATGACAAATGACCGTTTTTTTTCCCCCCCCCGTTTGATTCGGGGGAACTCGCAGGAATCTATCGTGCGTATGTAAAAACAATGTCAGAGCCTGCGGTGGCTGCTGGCGCTGGAGGGTTTTCGGCTCGGCGGCTTTTGTTGAAATCAGCAGGTTTCAAACGGTGTCCTACAAGCAGCTGGCACAGTCCTAAACCTCAGGACTCCACTGAAGCGGGATGAGGAATGCGAGGTCACAGCCAATGCCATTGCCAGGGCTGACTGAGTCATTTTACACTCTGTCATCACTCTTATCACAATTTTACCCCCTCTTTCACTCTATCTTGATTGGTCACTCCTCTCTGGAACACGTCTGCACCCTAGAGGCTTTATCTGTGATTCCTTATCATGCCCAACTCTGCCTATCTCTCACAGCCCCCCCCGCCCCACTCCTCCTTTTCCCTCTCTTTCTCTCCCCGCACCTCTCTCACCCCCCCCCCCCCCCCCCACCCCACCCCCCATTTGTCTGTTGCTCTGTCATATTTGTCCTTCTCTATCTGCTGTAATAGAGTTGGAATTATATGCCAAAAGTAAATAGTGTGGAGGTAAAATAGATGTAGGCCTCAGCCGGGCCCCTCCTGGAGAACTCATCTACGACTCCTGACTTAATTATCGTATTCTCTCTCGGGTTCATTTTGTTTAGTATTTCCTTGTTTCGCCCGGTAATCACAGGGATGAGCTTATCACTGCCATACACTACTAAAGATTGCTGGACTTTACACTTTGGACAATGTCAGGCTTGACACTAATTATGATATTTTCAAAGTCAGATTCATATTCACAGCGGAAGCACATATATGCACGGTCCATTTAAATTCTTAATTTGTGCCTTACTGTTAAAAGTAGAGAGTCTGAGTATTTAGTGTATAGCCTTAGGAGCTGTTTGCCCTTGGCGATTCTTTCATCTTCAGATTTAATAGCATGAGTCAAACAGTGTTTGGTAAATTTGACTGGGGTACATCAAGTAGCTGGAGTTCCTTGTGCTAATATTGACCTGAGGGAGAGGGTGAAGAGGAACGTGCGGGACACGAAGATCCCTCCGTGATGGGAAGGGGACCGGATGCGTCGTTAGAGGACGAGTGTCCTTTGTCTTTCTTGCCTTGAAAGTCACTCATATGCGAGACTTTTGTTTGGCATCTGATTTCCATATAATGAAGAGGATGGTTGCTTCAGCACTGGCTTGAGTTTTTTTTATGCTGGAGTCACAGAGTTCATCTGACACCCTCCAGGGCAGTGTCCAATGTACCTGCCGGTGCTGATTAGATCTGCACAGATATGAATTTTAGGGGCCAATAACAATAACCATTCGCTATCTTTCCCAGTATATATCTAACACAGTATCATAACATCATTAGAACAAAAAAAATGTGAATAAAACTAGATCGACCTTTTAATTTTCTGATTGTAGTATGTGCACAAGAAAGGCTATTTAATATGTATACATGCATGAAATACTGTTTGATCAACATGTGGTGTGTGGTGCCTCACATACATGAGGTGAAGGGTAGTAGACATCCATCTGTCGCCCTTTGGCATAAATATACGTGGAGTAATATTACAGAGAAAGAAAAGAACCACAGCTATGTAAAAAAGGTTATTAATGTACCTGCTTAATTTGCATTGTTGCTACAATACCTATCTTTTTCCCATTGCTGTGCAAACCTTGAAAGCACTTTATACGTTTAGATTCTTATCCATCACACTGAGCCATCATGGAGATGTCTGCTTGGTCCCAAATTCACTCTACATACTAGAAGGGCAATCTAATTGGCTGCTTTATCACCATATTGCATATACTGTACATAGAGTATGGTTGTTTTATTTAAATCAAAATGATAAATAACTGATGAACATCCTGTGAGCATCATTCAATAAAGCCGTCTGGGGGAAAAAAAGAATTGTATCATACCTGTCTGTCACTAACCGACCTGCCTGCCTACACACACTGTGCCCGTGCTCACACTTCACATGACCATTGTTTTCCCAAGCTGCAGAGACATACATCACAGAAGCAGAGACGATAGTCAGGAGTTAGCGAGCGAGTCATGGTAAAGTCGGCTTGTAGCAGTTTTCAGGCAATGTACCTGTACGCTCCTGGGTTTTAGGGGCGTAGCTTTGACTAGAGGGCTGATTGGAGGGGGTGGGATGTATCAGTTGGATTTTTTTTTTCAGGGATTACCAACCCTGGCTTTACTTAGTTTTTGCGAAATCCCGCTGATGGACAGACAAACAGAATTGAAAGCATAACTTCCTTGGCAAAGGAAATCAACGTTTTTCATGGCATTAATTCTGAAACCAGTGGCACTTTAAATGTCTAATAGAATAAATATCGTACCCACTTAAAAGTCATGTTGCAGTGTTTCAGATTTGAATTGACATGCAAATCAGTCGCTTAGAAAGTTGAATCTTCCCTCAGTGGTTCAAACCATCACTGGAGTTTCAGAGTGTCAGTACTTTCATAACGACATTAATGCCACACAAAATTCTAGGGCTTGATTTTCATTGGGATGGATTACTCAAATAGTCACCATTAATGTAACAGTATGGAATTTGTATCAAGTATCAATTATGCAGAAATGAAGCAATAGCTTTTTTAGTCATTTATTGTGAATTTGTCAAGCAAATGCTGAATCGCCTTTAGATACTACAGACCTAAAAACACTGCTCAGGTGGTTTTAGTTTTCTTAAGTAGAGGAGGAATCCCAGTCGTGTTCTTCTTTCAGTCCTGCTGCATGAAAAGATTTGAATGTGACATTTTAGTGGCAGAGACGGCTTCAAGGTAAAGGCTGCAGTGTCAAATTCATTATTCTAAATGGAGCAAAATACTCTTAAATCAGTGTTTCTTAATTATTAGTGCATCACTTTGCGTTGGATTCAGTCTCTCGTCCCTGAATTAGTACTCTTAACTTTTTAACGACACATTAGCGTGAGTGTGTGTGTGTGTGTGTGTGTGTGTGTGTGTGTGTGTGTGTGTGTGTGTGGCTGCCTCCCCAACACCTAGCTTTCCCATTTCCTCTAATCCAGCTCATTCAACGACACATTTCTCCGGCACTGAACCTATTTTTGATGATTGTTCTGGCACCAAACTTATTTTTATGCTCTTTGAAGTGAATATATTTTAGAAACGGCTTCAAGTCCTGGCTCCCTGGGTTTTTATAAAGCTGTGGTTATCGTGGGTTACAGATCTGGAGGCTTCCCTCATTTCCCTGTTTATCAGTTCATTCTGGCCAAAATGACTTATTGTTATTTCCACAACTTGTCTAATGGAACGGCATTATCAAGGCTCTGTTTTTATGAGATAATGCCGGGGAAGACACTGTTTAAGGTCTGGCATGGTCTACCAGATGTCAGATTACCGCAAGAAAAGACACAGTAAATAAAAGCAAAGCCCTCTTTGCTGTTGCACACCCCTGCATACAACATTTACATCTATCACAGTCCTGACTGTGTTAAAAAACAATACACAGGCTTCTTGTGTGTAGTGAAAAATCACCATCACCTTATCCATTTAAATATAGGAAGTGAAGGCATTGTACAAAAAACAGACGTGTCCACTCTCCGCAGAGCTCCCTTCCATTTTTTTCCAGAGACGAGTCACAGCTTACATCGTCTTATGTTTGCTCCATGTTGTCATTCTCAGCACATTTCATAATGGATGAACATATTTCCTTCGTATACAGGAAAGCGCTGATAATGAGAGTTATCGTTCTTTAGAATTTGCACCACTGATGATAATGGACTTCATTATGTCCCTCTTCCAGTAAGCCGTCACCCTGAACAAATTTAAATTAGCCAGCCCCGAACAGATCTTACACCAAGATTATTTCCATTCAAGGCCCCATGGAGCTGTTTTGATTCCCTTTAATACAGGACTTTTCACTCCAGCAAGCGGCAGCCCTGTTTATTTGACTGTCACAACATTATAAATTACTGGCAGCTCTATAAGCAATGACGAGAGGGGGAGAAAAGTCACCTAGAACCCGCCTCGGCTCAGAGAACGGGCTGATGTGAAGGATGCTGGCTCACTGGCTCCGAACAGGGCAAGGTGGGGTCTTGGGCAAAGCACCCTGAGGGAACTATGTGGTGGGAACCATACTGCGACTCATTCAATAAAGTTAATTAATGATATTTTATACATAATGAGGGTCGGCCTCCCATGTGGTCCCCTCTCAGGTTGAGTTCATGGAGAGACAGCAGTTTTGCTGCGGCTGCAGGGACCAGTCTGGAAACAAAACAAGGGTTGTAGCGTGTCAGGTTGTGTTAAGGTCGTTTCGTTATGACTTATTGCGGCTTTTTCAAAACAAAATTGTTTTCTTTACATGTGGATCTTATATTCAATTTGTTTATGGATAGACTTATTACATTAAAGTGAATTAGTAAATTATCAATGTTAATATTTTTAAAATAACACATTTTAAAAGTTAGTTTAAATCTGGTGCATCTGCATTACAGATGTTGATATTGACATATTTTTTATAATGATACATGTAGGAAACATATAATACACAACCACAATTAATACGACTAAATATATAGCATATAATACACCAGTTATTAATTACCATCTGTACACAAACAGAAAGCCAGCATCCTAAATCCAAGATTCAACACCAAAGACTGTGTGTGTGCGAAAAATTTTAATTAATCTAAACTGATAAATACAGAAGCAGATGTATGTTTGCACTGTAAACATGAGTCGACACTATTACAATTTTTTGTAAATTTTTAAATTAGATCCCTATTTCGCATGTAGCTCAGCACAGACATAAACAATATACATCATCCACCTAAAACCAAATTAATTCTTATCTGATTGGACACACAAACATGCATGGCCTGCACACACAGAGCTGCCTTGAATATATAGGCATTGATCACAATAATGACTTTAGTATAATTGATGATCTGGGAAGTTTAATGTTTCATATTATATACATTGTATTGATATTAAGTTCTGAATCCAACTAGATGAAGTCACTGAAACCATTAAGAAAATCATATGGGGCTTGTGTGTAGAGCTTGAGTTGAGACTGTTTTGTGGCACATCAAACAATTTGTTTCAGTAACAGGAAGTGCACAAGTAACTTATTATAAAAACATATTTTTTGAAAAAGGTAAGTACTATAATAATTTCAGCTTCTTCACATAATGAAGTGTGACACCATATGAATGTGGCTGTGGCTCAGGAGTTAGAGTGGGTCGTCTACTAACCGGAGAGCCAGTGGTTTGATCAGTCTCCCCATTCTGTGTACCTTGGGCTAGATACTGACCCCAAATTGCCCAGTGTGTGATGTAGTAATGAGCAATGTATGATAGAACAAGTGATGCACATCAAGACTAGAAAAGTCCCATATAAATACAGACTATTTACCACGTAAAATGTAGAACTACACCTTCTCACAATCAACATCCTGCTCTTCAGTTCAGGAGCAGACACATGAAATGAAAATCGTATGAAAAACTACATAAGCTGCTGCTTTTTCAGATTCCTTTGCAATTCATGCAGGATACACTTTTGAATTTCAAAACTCAACAGATCTGCGTCCAGACAAGCATTTTAGCTCCATATCCGAAATAATCTCCGTCCACCATGTACACACCTGTCATGCGGGTGCTAGTGCGGATGATTGCTTAGTTAGAGAATATAATAATGAACAGGAATGGCGAAAAGTAAAAGCAAGGATTTATTGTCTTGGACCAATGATGAAACAGGCGACTGACTCCTTTCCCATTGTTAGTAGAGGAGTTTTCTTTTCTGTTTTACTTTTCCCACTGAGTCATGTTTAATGTCACTAACCAGCTGACAACCAATGCATCGGAAACTTAGAAGCTCTCTCACCTAGCTGTCTTACTAGTGTTGAATCTTGTGTGATACAAAGAAACAATCGGTTTTGCTTATTGTTTCCTAGATTGAAAAAAAAAAACCCACTGTGTACACAAAATTCATAACATGGAAAGAAGAATGAAAATGTCCCCCTGATGTCATGTTTCCATCACTGCTGATCTGCTGAACCTGTGTCTCCTGCAGAGCCATTTGCACGTTACAGACACAAGCCAGATGTCAGAGGGTGCTGACCAGTGGAAAAGGGGCTTTAGCAATGCTTGTAACTTGTTAGCCATGTTGCAATTACTGCTAGTAGTCGAGTCGTGACTGATCAGACCCAATTAGGAAGTAAATGTTGGTGTTTCTCTCAACTATTTCAAAAGACGTCTCCATTTCCTCATCCCTTTTCAAACTAAAACGGGGCCATCTTAGACAGTGCCCAAGTTTCGTGGGAAATGTGCTCCTGATTCTGAGAAACATGACTATTACCAACACCGCTAGTGACAGATAAAGCCTACTTGCTGTCTCTAAGCCTTTTCAGTTATACCAACATATCACATTTAATAATAGTGTGGATGCTAAAAATGCAGCATGATGCAGCTGTGGAGCTGTTAGGTGGTCATATCCAAGCTCCTGGTGGGTTAGACCTTGACAGAATAGTGGACGGGCAAGGGAGCTGGATTTTTGACTCAGCCAATTACTGGGGAAAAGAACAAAAATATCACATGGAGCCTGCATCCTTTTCACCAGTTTAACCCCCGTCCCTCAGATGTTCACAGTTTGAAATGTACATGTACACACCAAAATAATAAGGAGTCAGATTCGCTGCTTCTGATTAGCATGTTTTCAGCCGTATTGACTGATGGTGAAACTCCGGGCTGGCTTCCCTGAAAGGTGCAATAAACAAGAACCTGGGAGGCTGCAGCATCTGCATTAACACCTTGCTGGGGCTGTCTCCTAGGGCCCAGGAGCTGAGGACAGTGCCTTCCCTTCACACCTCGTTACTCCTGTTCCCTCCCGTGACCTTTCCCTGCAGGCAAACACGCACCCCATGAGACGGCAACCCAATCAGTACCCCTCTTCCATCCAGCCCTGCCCCTCTCCCCCCCCCCCGCATTCCCCTTTTCCTCTTTTTCTTTCCCAAATACACCCGTCGTCGCAACTGTCACAGACTCGTGCGCAGAGTGGTATCATTGTCGCCGGCTCCCGTCATTGTCCTCCACTCTATCAGTCAACGCTGTTTACGTTCAGGTGATTTTTACTTTGAATCACTCCAGTGGAAACTGATGTGACCTTGAAGAGGAATGTCTGTCTCTTTCAGACCTGAAGAGGAAGGAGAATGCTCTTTGAAAGTCTTGTCTTTCATGTCACTAATAGACAGGAGGCTCTCTGAATGACTTTTTTTTTTACCGGTCATTACAGCGATCAGGATGGGCTTGAATGCATCAAGCCTTGGAGAGTGAAAAAGGAGTTCTCCGGGTGAAAGGAAAGCGGGCCCCGTGGCAAGGTTGCGTGGTTTGTCTTTGACGCTCCTGGCCTGACACAGGGAGCTCACCTTGACTGGGTCATTTATTCAGACAGACACTAAGTCACCTCGTACTGGGAGGCTCAGAGACAATTACATTTAGCCTCGATGGAGCAATGATACCACAGCACCAGAAAACATCTATATTGTAAACTTTCAATAGTCTGTGTCGCAGTTTTCGTGGTAAAGACTTTTCTCGCCCTGATTATAAATGGTCTTGCTCTCAATGCTAATTAATTGTCAGTTGATGTTCCTTCTTAACGATGAGCCTTTTAAAAGTTAGCTGCGTTTTTTAATTTAGAAAACAGGACAGCAAGAGGCAGTTAATGGAACAGAAGCACTGTCTTGAATGACACTGCCCTCATCCCTTAGCCCTTATACCTTCTGAACAAACCATCCCAACCTGACCTAGGAACGTCTTGTCTGCAAGTCTCGCACCGTAGATGAGTTGCAAACTGCAGTGTGGCGAGTCAGAGCACAGAAAAACCCTGTTAATTGGTCCAGTCTGGCTGGCCCCTGTCAGACGAAGCCTTTCATGGCCTTTTCATGAGCTTCTCCTGGGAGAACTGAGGAGTCTGCCTGTAATGAGGCACCGTACCTGGTTGCAGAGGGGGGAATCAGGAGGGTCACTCGTGGACAATTAGGGAGAAATAATGAGAGCTTTCTCTTTCTCTCTGTGTCTGTTTTTACCCCCCCTCCCACACACACACACACACACACACACACACAATGAGCCCCCTCTCCCCCCCCCGTTTCCTGTGAGGACAGTGGCTCATCAGGTAACTTTTTTAGGATGGTGGTGGGATCCCGTGAGAGGCAGCTCGCAGCCAAAACTGTGACTTCCAGGGAAATAGCCAGAGCAATGTAGATCTTCAACAAATATGCACGAAACTGCACTCGCCACACATGCTGCCGCTCTGTTGACCAACAGTGGCAGCGTGCGAGATTGCTAACTTGAAAAGACGATCTTGAAATATGGGTTCTTGTAGCTCCCTGCCGTCGACTCCTGTCTGCAGGCTGATTTCCACTTCTCTGACAGAGATTGATGTGCTGCCTGTCCCCGGCTGTAATAGCGCTCAATATCCACTGCACTTAATATCCAAATGGCACCAAATCAAAATCACCGCCAGTCTGACACCGGGGTGGGATACCTCGCCTGACTGTGGAACCTTATTTACATGCACTGAGTCGATTTGTTTTTTTTTTCGAGAGGTTGGTAGGTGATCAATAATTTACATGCAGGTAAGTGCCTGATGTGTGTGAAATTGTCCAGACGCCTCGAAGAATAATGAAGTATCTGAAATGTAATACAGACACTTAGAGTTGCTATTAGCTGAAAGGGGCATAAAAATTGATTGGAAGTTACATTAACGTTGTACAGGGCGGTGAGTCCTTCTGTTGTGCATTTGTGGTTAAAGGAAACTTAACAGAGTTTCATCTTAATGTTAGGTTAATCTATTTAGGTGTTGAAAAAAGCCAGAGAATACTGGACAGAAATGATCAGGCTTTCATTTCTGCAGCCTGATGTTTTTGCATCAAAGTGAGACCCAGAAACTAAAATCACTGTGAAGCTGTTCCTCCCACTTCCTTCGGCTTTAATGATAATCACGGATTCCCTCTCTAGAGGCTGCTCTGGTCTTGCTTTTGTATTTGCTTTGCTTTAGCCTTCAGTCTCGCTTTTGCTGCTTTAGCACGAGGATGAAAAAGCCTTTTGAATACATTTGTTGTTGAGGAAAACTCAGCCACGGTTGAAATGTAGCTGCTGCCCTTTCTGTGGACAGATCGGACGTTGAGCTCGGAGGAGAAAGAATGGGCGCAGACGGGCACTCAAGGCTGCGTGTTGCGTTCATTTCTTTTGTTTTGAAGTGGTACGACTGATGGCATGACAGATTTGGGTTAGGATCCAGACCTCGTTTTGCATCTTGCTGTTTTTACCCTCGAGAATCAGCCATAAATGCTATAGCAGTCGTGGAAATCCCTTCCCTGATAAAGCTCCATCTGTGCTCACGAGTGTGCACACGAGCGTGCGCTTGGCAGTAAAAAATGAATGTGAGGATTGTGAGATGGCCCAGGGAGTCTGTTACGCTGATAGAAAATGTAAAGTGCTATAGTCATGGATGTAATGTAGAATGATTGTCTGTCTCCCCTGTTTACTTGCCAGTGTAAGGGCTGTAATGGAGACAAATGCTCGTCTGAGCCTGTGAACCTGCTGCTTTGGTAATCTAACTCCTCGGCATGTGTGGCTCTTCAGGCAGCTTGCACTGTGAGGACTGTGTGAAGGCAGGTGAAAGGTCCTCAGGTGACTAACCTGGGCTTTATGCCTTAATGACTTCTTGTTACTCTCATTGCTATTTCCCAATTGCCACCAGCAATTCCACCCTCTGTGTCCATTAGATGCAGGGAGCATGGATCAATATGTGATGCAATTTCCCTGGGGAATGAACAAGGCTTCTTCGGGGTGGCTGGCCCACCGTCTCCCCTCTTTTTCACCCTCATTCTAATTCCCCCCCCCCCTGCTTGTCTCTCGCTTCCTCCTCCTCTCCTACATGCCGTGCTGAGTCAACCTCAGGTAGACGTTGCAAAGACAAAAGGAGATTTTGCTCAATCATTTATCTAAATGAAGTACAAATTCACCAACGCCATGAAACACTTTGTTACAGCAGCTAAAACAGAAACCTGTCACCCAGGTCTCTGTAAAGCAGATAGAGAATGAGTCATCACTGGTCCAACACCCACCCAACAGCGAGGCTGGCACTCGGCATGCCAGCAACATCATCTGCCTTATAGGGGATGTTGCACAGCTATTATCTTTGAACAATGAGACACGGTTTGCTAGTATTCGATTCTGCAAAGGTCAACATCATTTTGCCACTGGAGTAAAGTGTTGTTTTCATAATGAACATGCCCTGGATTATGCACAGACACAACATAGCCTATAGAGCTTCAGTGCATTAAAGCACAGAGTGAAAAAGCACATTCCTATACCTTTGTTATTTCTTTCCTAGTTTTGTGTCGCAATATTTAACTGCACATTGAGTTATTCATTTGTCTGCTGTAGAACCCATTAATAATTAAAGTAATGCTGAGTGGTAGAGGCTGTTAAAAGATGCTTTCCATGTACCTGGACCCTCTTTACTTTGTGATATGTCAGGGCTTCACATGTATTGCTGATTTGTGTTTCCATGACAACGTTACTCTAGTTCTAATTTTGAATATCGCAGTGTGGGGACTTGGTTTCGACCGTGATGAACATCAAGATAATTAAAACAAAATACCATCGTTATTGAGTTTTCACTCATCTTTATCATTCTCTGTAAAACTGTGGACCAGCTGTGTGCAATGTTAAACATGGACAGAAACCCTGAAAAATTCCCATAGTGTCTTGTGGGAATATTCATTCCTTCCCATTCGGAGCTTTATTTGTACCCGAGAAGCTCGTTGTGGTGTCCCTCATTTACAATGATGTTGAGTGAACAAACATTGTAAAATAATTATCACACCTACAAAAACAACTGCACAAATCAATTTAATGTTCCTGCAGTTTTGAATACCTAATCATAAGCCTGAAAATAGGATATGACCCTTACACATTGATCACCCAAATCAGGAGCTACCACAATGACAAACCCTACAACCTTTCCTTAAGACCATAGATTTATATTTCAGCACCTTGCGGGAAGATGTACACAATCAACTGCAATAATTCGACCAAAGCCCATGGCATACAGGCAAAGGCAATGAAAGTCAGTGGTAAATAGCTCCACTCTGATCTTCAACATCTTTTTGTGAATCTGGAGCTGTTTTTAGACACAAACTCTGCAAAATATGTGGAAGATTGTCTCTGGACATTTTCATCAGATATGAAGAATGCAGCCGGAGATTGTGTGCGGGTCAGATGGTTCAGAACAGGAACATTTCCAAAACAATTCAGGCGAGGGGTGGCACCTGGGTAGAGGAGGACGTGACGTACAGCACATCCAAACCGGCGTCGGCTCTTATCCCCAAAAGCTCTAAAATATCCTTCTCTTTCCAAGTTGATGTCTTTGTCCGCGCTTCTACAACCATTGTTTCTTTATTTCATCCTGAGATATTTTTATTCTTTCAGTCTCATGTCCCTCGCATGCTAGAAATGTCATCAACACACCGAGTCACTTACATTACATGTCGCTGACATTTTGTGGACATTTGACCAGGGGACTTCGAGGAAAGGTTTTGGGAACTGTCCCAGCGCAACTGACTGGGACATTTGCTTTTTCACATACAGCCCCAACAAATTTCAGGAAAATGTTCGGACTTCAATGCCTGTCTGAAGTTTGCCCTACAGAACCAAAGACGCACCCTGGAGAACAATGAGTATTGTCCACATTGTGGTTTGAGTCATTCAGTTCCTCAGTGAGACACTACTGACAGTGAAGGTAAGCACAGCAAGGCCATGTTCAGATGGTCATTCAGGCCTCTGCATTGTCTCGTGGTGATGCAGACGTAGAAGGCTCCAGCAAAAACATCGCTGGTCATCTGGGAACAGAAGAAGCTGAACTGGGCAGAAGTTTGTACAGTTTTACACAATGACTCCCAATTTTCTTTTCAGAGTTCCAGTTGGCCTGGTGTTGTGTAAACAAATTGATTCATTCGGTTTGTTTGGTACAGGCCTTGTAATGATAGCGAATATGGAGTGCTGCATTGGAATGTTCCCATGCTGTGGTAGCTTGCAGCCTTCCCCAAGGTTAATTGTTTCATGACAACAGATTGTAAATGCAAAATATGGTGTTTATAAGGCAATGGAGCACTTTTTTCCCCCCACCTCCAGTCCGTACTGTCATGGGTCAGTGATTTCTTGTGGGCTTTAGGTTTTGTAGTTAGCACCCTGTTGCAGTTGAAAGATGTGCATGGTGCAGTGGGTGATCAGAAATTCAGAAATTGGCCCAGAGAGAGCACCGCTGTCAGAAAAAAGACCACAGCATTGAGCGAAAGAAATGGAAAATGCCATCCCCTGCTGAGTGAATGAATACATGAGTTTCCCGGTGAACTTTTGGTCGTACTGCTTGGATCACAGCATCAGTAAAAAAGCGCTCTTAACAGGCTGCAGGTTTCTAAAGGGTCTAATAAAACATGAAGGGTTATTCATTTCGGAATGCATAGGTTAGGGTGTGGTGGGAGCAGTAGTCGGGGGGTGGGGGTGGGGGGGGGGGGGGGGGGTTTCTCTGAGAGAACCTTTCCGCTTGTCCCATGGTTAAACTTGTACGCAGGGGGATACTTCTGTCTCACCCCCTCTCTGTTGATTCAAAAGGATCTCGTACATATCTCCCTCCGTGTCTTTAATCAACACACAATGTTATCTTCCACCAGCCGTGGCCCTACATCTGCTTCTGTGACAGTCTCACAACTCTGCCATGGCCACTGAATGGCACCATTTAATGAGACGAACAATGGAAGCGGTGCAGATGTCGTAAAAAAACTGCAGAAAAGATGAGACGGACAAAGAGAGAGAGAGAGAGAGATGTAACAGAGGAGACAAAAGCAACAAAAAGAAGTCTCTAGTTCGGGATCTGAAGAGACATCAGTATGTGTGGGCAGTGTTAAATAATTTACTCCTCCCTGATCAGACCTTATTTAATTAGCCCTTGTTCCTTCGATTTAATCAGGCCCTCTTGGTTGGGGTGTTGGGCTATGAACTATGAGGGGCAAAGAGGCATCATATGTTCGCCTGCTGTGTGATCACAGCGGGGCCTCAGGTAGAGGACATGGGGACACGTCCTGCCGGCTGACTACGGTTATTGCTAACAACACTAACAGGGCACAGCACAGACCCCAGTGACTCTCGTAGGCCTGTTAACTGGCTGCAGTATAACACCTTCCATGGCTTCACTTAACCAGAGTTAGCCTTCACTTATTACACTCCTCTAAAGATGTTATACAATTGTCTTTGTACGCGATTGTGCAGAAATGATTGTCCAGAACCATCTCCCCACCGCCCCTTCTTTTCGATTAGCGGCAGCATCTGTAGAACTCAGATCTTTCTGGAAATGATAGCAGAGAAGTAGTGGTGCATCTAAGTATTGTGTTGCCCAAGGCTAGTTTAGAGGAACTGCAAGCTGCCAGAGGATCCAATTTCAGGCCATTTCCCCTCCTAAAAAATTGTCTGAAGTGGAAAATCACACCTGATGGCCCACTAGCATGGCTTTCAAGCCACTAGATGGGAGTATGAAAGTCTTTGTACAAATCAATTTTCTGAAAAAAAGGTGACGATAAAAAAAAGACAGGTTGGACAAAAGTGACCATCTGTGTCCTCTGGTAAAAGCGTCTGTTCTCCTTTTTCCCCGCATAGTGAAGAAATGGACTCTGTGAGCAGTTTTTTTCCCTCACACCGTAGAACAGACATGAATCTGGCAGTGGAGGACATTGAATTGGTTTTAAGCTGCACTCCCACAACGTGCAGCCTGTGCTGAGGTACACACTTTGATTTGTGACATTCAGAGAAAGGCTGAAAAGAGAAGACGATGAGGAAGAGGAGGAAGCGAGGGGGAAGAGAAGTGTGGCGTCCCGCTGAGGTAATTTGCCTTGGGTCTTACAGAGCTTACTCGCACTGCTGGCAGAGTCGTATGCAGGCTGATACGGGAAAAGGAGAAGATGTGGGAACAGCATGAGAAGCCAGCAGAATCACAAGTGTTGTGGCTTTACCTTGTAGCTTCAGAGGAAATAAGAAAGATTGAGACCAGGGGAAGGTTGGGAGTGGAGTAGGGTTTAACTAATACTCAAACAAAGGTAACTGAGCATGTGTGCACAGGCACGTGCACACGCATGGTCGTCATCCACTGCGCCTGGGACAGCAAAGGCCAATTTTCATGGGAGCGTAGCAGCTTTGAGCACACATAAGTGCCTGTGACACCTTTGGCAGTGCCAAGAGCCCACACATCATCCGGCGTTGACAGCATTGCTGGCACATGCCTGAGGGGCTGGGAAACTTCCCCTCTATAATTGCATCCCATGTCAACCTGTGACAAGTCAGGCTCAACGGGCACGGGAGATCACTAATCACCCAACCAGACCTCCTGCACCTCCTTTACCCTCTCGTTCCCCACCCACCTCCGCTTTCAACCGCCTCAACACACCCCTCCCCCGTATCGCTATCTGTCTCTCACCTTTGTTTTTGCATCTGTTGGGGTAGCCCCCTCGGAGCGAGCCATTACATCTTCATCTCGGCACCTGATGCCATCAGCATTCTTCAGTCACAGCAGCTCTGTCTCATTAGCCCTCTTCTTTAAAAGTTTCTGTTAATGTAGCCCGTTGCTATTTATTCCACCCCTTATCCTCCCTGGCACTCTCTCACTGACACGTTTTACTCATTTTCTGTTAATTACATAAAAGTTGTTAAAATAGGTGCAGGGATGAAAATGAAAATAGTCCCTCCTCTTAAAAGGCTGCTGGCTGGGGATTCACGATCTTCTTCACACCTCCCGTGAAAAGTGAGTGTGACTATGATACAGTCATGTTCTAGCAGTGTACCTTCTTTACAACATAGAGGGGATGTGTGACACGTTTACAGGCATGACGGGACGTTCGTGAAAAACGTACAGTGGGAATCCTTTGTGATCTTTGAGAAGAGAGATCAGTGCACTGTATCAGGGAGTGAGGGAGTGAGTGAGGGGACATGGTGCTCATGCCTCCTGCAGATCGAGGTGAGAGCAACCAGGTGGGGCCCGGTCACATCTGTGTGCCACAGTAACTGGATGTGATGGGTGGCCTCTGGGGATCTCTGCCTTAGAAGTGCTAAACGAGCGAAGCAGAGCAATCACACTGTTCCTGTGTGCATATGCCTCTGTGTGTGTGTGTGTGTGTGTGTGTGTGTGTGTGTGTGTGTGGGTATGTGAGTGTCGCAAGCCCACATGCACCCATGTATGATAGTCAGTTTGCTTTCCTGTTGCCACTGGCTCCGTGTCTGCGTAGGCGTGTGTGTCTGCTGTAAAGGACACCGCATTTATCCCGGGACTAAATATAAGCACCACGAGATGGATGATAAGATAGGAAAAAAAGATCCTTTAATGTGGTAAATGTTGCCTGGTAACAGGCCTTTTAAATCACAAATACACACACATGGCTGCTGCTTCGGGTCAGAGCAGTGATGCTAAGCGCTGCAGACACTCCACATACGGTGGAGCTGTGGCACCGCTCCAGCTGCACGACGCCAGTCATAAAGGTGGTGACAAGACACTGGTCCCAGTATAGAGATTGTGACCCCACCCTCCTCCAACTACCTCCAACCCCCATGTCTCAATGTGATTGTTAGCCTGGAGCTGCCGAAAGGGCAAACTACCCCCCACCCCTTCATTAACCAAATGGAATTGACTTAATTCAATTAAGGAGTAAAAATGTGCCTCCCACGAGAGGCGCGGGTGTTTGTGCACTTTTCGGCTTTTTGCAACATCATCTGCTGCTCTCCCCACGCACGCCCGCACATATATTACACGTGCAACCTGCAAAATCAGCCCTCATGCATACGAAAACAAAACAAATGAGTGTGTGTCACAGGTTGTGTTCTTGCCGCAGGCCAACCAAGGCCCCGGTGCTGACACTATAGAGGCCTGTGGCAGCATCGGGGTCCCACAGCTCCACCTGCGCCCATTTGCGCTGCCCGCGCTGAGGTGAATGCCAAGGAGTCTCCGAGCCACTCCATCACGCGACCCCCCCACCTCAGGGGAACCCCAGCCAATGAATTACAGATTAGATCATTGTTACAGGATCATAACAGTGATCTAATTGCCAATTTCTCTTTTTAATTGAATTTGGTGGAGTGAAGAGGACGGAGATAGGATTCATGGGACTCCAGTGTGGAGCCGATTGGAGTTGGTCCGCTGTTGACCCGGTACGACGGTTAATAAGGGGAAACATACCAGAGCTTGTCATTCGGCTGCAAACCGGGCCTCAGCTGGAGAAACATTAGGCCTAACATCCCTCACAGAACTTCTTGTTCAAACTGAATCTGTTTTTTTGGGGGGAAAGTTCAGGGTGTGACGCTCACTGAAATCAGTCAAGCTATATATTGAGAG
The DNA here is from genome assembly GCF_009819705.1 of Hippoglossus hippoglossus. Lineage (NCBI taxonomy): Eukaryota > Metazoa > Chordata > Actinopteri > Pleuronectiformes > Pleuronectidae > Hippoglossus > Hippoglossus hippoglossus. The sequence goes on along the minus strand of NC_047158.1, from coordinate 4,979,237 downwards.
CATTATAAAGCACAGTTATTCAATGAACTGGGTTGAACCCCATTGCTTGTTGGTAGTCTTCAATTGTAATTTTTTTAAATTTTCGTTTATCTTCAGTTTTTCACTTCACACTCCTCTGCAGGACTTTAACAACGTGCAGCTTCACTATAGCACATTTTCCTGCATGGTTTGTGTTTTCTTCTGCAAATGGCTTTGATCTGAACCTTAACGCTGCTGCATCTCTGACCTGGAATCTGCTAATTGCAGTTTGTCTGTGTCTCTCTACACGGCCCCCGCACTCCCCACCCACCACCACATCCCAACCCCTCCATCCAGCCGGACCACAAATGAGTTCCACAGTGTTGTCTGATTATAGCTTGGTTAAATTAGATGAGATAAGTTAGCCCACATCTCCTCCACGAGCCTTGCTTGAGAGCTGACAAGCCCAATACATCTGCCGCGGCTATGGTAATTGAGATGGGGAGGGGAGAGGAGGGGGAGACTGGTGGTGTTGTGGTTGGATGTGGAGTGAGTGATTTGTGTGTGTACATGAGCGTGAGTGTGTATGTGTATGTGTGTCAGTGTGTAAAGGCGTGTGAATGGGAGGGGGAGCCTCCCTCTGTCTCTTGTTCCTCACTACCTGTCACTGATGAGGAGCCAAGGAGAAGCTTCAGCTTGAAGCTGTCATCGGCCCTCTGAATCTGTCTGCCTCACTCTATCATCCCTCCCTCCTCCTTCCTCAATCTCTCTCTCTCTCTCTCTCTCATCCTCTTCCTCTCCCTCTCTCTTTCTCTCTCCCTGTGTGTGATGTGGATGCAGAGTGTGTGAGTCGTGAGGCAGCCAGCGAGCGTGTGCGCCGTATAGGAATCCGCGCGGCCGGCTCTTGAGGCGTTTCATATCGGAGAGACACCGGCAGACCCACTGGGGTGCAGGCAGCCCGCCGCCCCGACACCGCCGAGACCGACGCTCCCTCTCCCGGTCTGACAGGCCAATCGCAGGCCACCGCTCGCCCTCCCTCCATCCACAGTTCTCTCTCTCTCTCTTTCTGTGTTTCTCACTCACTCTCCCTCCTCCTCCTCCTCCTCCTTTCGCTCTCTCTCTCCCGCTCCGGTTTTCATTCCTTTGCGTTCAATCCGTGCATCCCCTCCTCCTCTTCCTCCTACTCCACCTCCTCCTCCTCCTCCTCCTCCTCCTCCTCCTCCTCACACCTTTTGGTCAGAAGAGGAAGAGGAAGCCCAGCCCATGGAGAGACGCTGAGAGGATGAAACTCTGACACGCCGACAGACCACAGGAAAACAAGAGCACAACTGTGAGTACAGCAGTCCTTTCACCTCTCACTCAGGCTTAACGCTGTCACACACACACACACACACACACACACCTACCCACCTCGTGTGTCAAACACAAACGCACATGTGTCCAGCACATTTACTTCAAACACAGAGTGACTTGACTCTACACACACAGATCAGAAACCATGCTCACTCCTCCATCCTGTGCTCAAGTGTCTTTGTCATTTCCATGCAGGTAGAATAGTCAGTGAGAGAAGTGCAGGATTGTGTGTGTTTATGTTTGCGTTGAGCTTTGTCCTGTCACTGTCAGTGCACAGAAAGCAAACAAAAACAATCCAGTAAAAGTGTGTTTTGCACTTTGCAGTTCATTTGTGACATTTCTTCTTCCACTTTAATGGATCTACACCAAATGCTCCTCGCCACAAGTCCACAGTGCTTTTATTTATGCCTCTTTGTTTGGCTGAGATGAAAAATCACCCCAGCGATATGCAAGGTCAACTGAATAATGTTTCACACACTCCGCCTCATGTTGTGAGCTTCTTTTGTCTGTGCAGGTCCGCGCTTCTTTATTGCCAATATAGGCATGCTGGATCGCCACATGAGGCAAGCGTCCCTGCTCTTATCTCCCATCTTAAACGTATAAGCTGCTATAAGCCAATAGTTGCCTGTGGGGGTGAAAAAAAAAGGGGGCGTACTTTCTTCTCATGAGAATCCCGAGCAATCCCCACCGCTTATTGTTTAGCGCTCAGCCAGGGGAGGTCTGCGCGGCGGGCTGATCTGTGCCGTTTGCGCCACAGTATTTTTTGATTATGTTCCTGGTTCATCCCTGGCCGAGGCGATTTCCTATTTCCTTCTCCCATTTCGAGAGCGGGGAGTATAATATGATAGTGGCTCACATGCGGGGAAGTGCAGACAGTGGATCTGTGCAGAGGACACAGATTGCATTTCCCCTAGAGGATGCTCCCGCTGTATTAAAGGCACTAGAGGGGATGCTCGGCACTTGTCATCAGCGCCGCTAGTAATGCCTGCGAGGGGGAAAGAAGACGTGGTGTTTACGGCCACTCTCTCATTTAAAGAGCTCCCATTGGCCCTAATGCCACAGCTGTATCACACTGGCCCTGTTGCAATCCAGGTTATATTACATTTGTGGGGCCCAGGATATTGTGCGGCGCCTCACTTTGCTCTGACAAACTGACGAGCAAATGTGGAAAATGAAAACATATATATGTTAAACACCTCGCAGTACATTAGATTTGTTGTTGGGACTCCTGCAGTGAGAACCAGAGTATTTGCATTTTTATGATGTGATTTAACACGGATCACAGACACCACAGCACCTGCTTATGCTTAAAGCTGAATTCCTATCACTCCTCGTTTTAGCTGTTTGTACTTTCGGGTTTCTTGTCTGCTATTTTTTTTTCTCCACTCTTAATTCATCAGTCGAATCATTTCCTGCTGCTACAGTTGAAACTTTCCTCCTGTTTTCCTTGTTGCAGAATCGAAAAACGAGGGCCTGATTTTTGACTCTTAGAAATGTGAAGTGACACATCAGTGGCTCTCTAGGCACAACGAGCCTCTGGTCGCCAATGTGTCAGCAAAAGTGGATGAAAAGCTCTGGACCCACTTCCTCGCTCCTCTGTCTGGCCAAATTTACTGAACCCTTGTGGTGTAACACTCACAGACACAGACACACACACACACACACACACACAATGTTAAAGCAAGGTAAACAAGACAATTATCCATCCTTTCCTCCACTGTAGTTGCCCCCTTTTTTTTCCCATGCAAGGATTATTGGAAAAAGGCTGATGAGGTGCGAGTTAAAAGGCAAACAGATCCAGTGTCCTACAGAAGAAGCTGCAGCTTCCCTGACCGTTCATCACCTATAACCACCATCAAAGCTCTGATTTTAGTTGCACGGGAATATTACAAAAGCTACATCACAAAAAAAAAAGTAATTTAAACTCTTCCAATTAATTCAACTTTCATTTTGGACTTGCCTGTGGCTTTCACAGAAAAAAATCATGTAATTTAAATGCAGAAAAGCCCGTCTGCTTCTGACTTGGTCACTGACTGTCGCTTTAAATCTATCTTCCTCACGTTGTATATGTCATTATTGAGAAATATATTCGGGGACATTAATGGCCTTTTATGCTAGGAAACATATTTAATTACATATATCTGTCACTGCAAAGCGTTTACCCAGAGGCGCTGTTAATGTAAGTCTGTGATCTTTGCAGTTACTAAAGCACTTGTGAAGGCAAGATAAGTTACTGCCACGCCAATTTTTTTTTTTACTATCTGGACGTGTATCTGCACTTATTGATTAGATGGTTGGTAACCAGTCCTGATCATCAATACAGATCCTTACAAGGCGAGGGCCAGATAGTCTTTCCTCTCCCTGAAGGCTCAATTACACAGCATGCACAAGGAAATATGGGAGGGAAGGAGATCAGCTTCTGACAAGGTCAAATTATATATGTCAGCCTGGAATCATTTTGTGTTGAGGTATTCAGCCACGTCTGAATGTATAAAGAGAGAGATAGTCGGAGAGTTGATAAATGTTGTATGCTGGAGAGCTTTAAATATTCAGATACTTTGCTGATTAAATTATGTTGACTGGAAGAGATGGCACATTTCCAGCGTCTCCGGGGTGTTTTCATTTATTTTCAGAAAATCTCCACCTGACTTGGGGGTACTGGATGCCAGTAATTGCACATCTTGAATAAATGAGTGACGGAATTTACTAATTTGCCAACTTGTTACCATTTCAACGATGCTGATTACAATTGCAAACCCATCATATGCTTTCCAGTCTCAACACGAATGCAGTGCTACTTGTGTTCCAATGTAGGGAAGTTGATGCTGTAATTGGTGCTTTGTGGGGGCTGCTCTTAGACAATGGAACACACAGCCTATTCAAAACTCATGAATACTCCGGTTCAGTGATGAAGGACATGTGTAGCAAATATTGAAGATATTTTTTTTTTCTTCTTTCTATTGGTGGAAAGCCAAAAAGCTGAATTGATTTGTTGAGTGAGCCTGGGAAGGATATATCCTCTCGTCAAAAACCTTTGCGAGAATGATGGTAATTGCGGGGCAAAGTGCTGCTGACAAAATACTGGAGGATTACCATATGACTCCAATTACAAGGTTTTGTAAGATATACATATCAACAAAGACATTCGCCTTATCTTGCAATATACGTAGCTTCTACCCTGGCAACTTGTTTCATGGGTCAGTTCACAACACATTTCTGTTACCGTTTCCATCCCTTTAGATGGTTTTGATTTCAATTTTGACGTGTATCTCAAACTTCCGTCAACAACCCAGTTCAATGGAAGGAAATGGGACTTAGTTTGTTGTGCTAAAAAGTGTATCTCGTGCGGTTGTGACACCGAATGAATCCGAGAGCGTCGGCCGGCATTTCCTGCACACGCTGGGAGCGGCTGACCAATCACAACCGAGTGGGCCAGCTGACCAATCGGTGCAGACTGGGATTTATCATTGGTAAAGAGACTGGAGCTAAAACCAAGTGGTTCAGACAGCGGCTGAAAAGAGAGAATGCAGCAACGCACAGTATGAGGGAAGTTCCGTGTTTTTTTAACATTAGAGCATGTCAACCTTTTCAAATATTGAAATTATGAATCTGAATAGGAACACAATGTCTCCTTTAAGGTGCGTCTGTATGGGTGGAGATTCTTTCTGGTGTAGAGCTAAAATGCTCGTCTTGGCGTGTGAAATAAAAACACAGTAGCATGGACACAGCAGTAGACGGACATATAAGCACCTCAAAACTGAAGTTCTTCCCATTATGCACAAACGCACACACACGTACCCAAACGCACACACAATAGCAGCCATGCTGTTGCGGCAGGTAATTACATTTATGAACTGAACAATGGTTCTTTAAAGATGTCCTGGTTTTGTCTTCATACTGAAGCAATCCCAATGATAACACAACAATCCCTTCACTATCAGTTAATGTACTGATAATTTAAATAAAATTAATCAATGAATCATTTGGCCATTTTGTTTTGTCTTGCCAACAGATGAAAACCCAATGATATTCAAATATGTGAAATAGAAGCCTAAGAAAATATAATAAATATAAATTATATTCACATTTTAGGAGCCAGAACCATTTGGTTTAAAAAAACGATTGAAATATATAATTAAGTAATAACATTTTATTTTCTGTGAGTCAGGTCAATTCGTCAGTGGTCCCGTCTCTTGACCTTTTTTTAATTTTTTTTTTTTACAAGAGCTCAGCACATGGACTTCCATTCGCCCCAGTGGTTTTTATGGTTGGTGTCTCAACCCATGGGCAAATAAACCCAAATAATTAACAAAGATATCATCGGGGGTTAATAAAACAATGTGGTTGTGTAAATTACCTTGTTAAAGTTGTCCAGTCCTGTCGCTAAATTGTGAACAGAGTTTATTTATTTAGTCCATTTTAATAGCAGGTTTATGGCAGCCGTCCGAGGGCCTCTGCCAAACAGTCGCCATGTAATCAGTCTGTACCCCCAGCGTTAACCTTCATTACCTCCCTGTGTCATTCTCTGCAGGGTCACACAAAGTATCATCAAATATTTATGATATTAATAACTGCCTTTAGGAAGGAAAAAAAGAACATAAATAATCTGCTCTGCAAAGCACACGATTAAGAAGTCCATTCCATTTAATAAATGGGTGGAGGGGAAATAAAAGGGCAGTCGTGGAGCAGGGGGGGGGGGGGGTGGGACGTTACAAAACCAGCGACTTAAGATGGTGTGAAGTGGGAGCTGCAGACAGCTTTTCACGTACAGTGTGGTATTTCTTCCACAAATTTGTGCATCATCTGCTGTGCGTGTTGTTCTTCTGAGGTATAATTCGAGCCTGAAAGAAATCGTTTTTGTGTATGGCTTGAGCATCCACGGTCCTCGGGGGGGAAAGAAACCGACGGGGGTGGGGGTACTCCCACGTCGACAGTCTCCGAACACAAATAGACAAACGTGCGGACGCCCACACACATGTGCACACATATGTACACAGAGCTGTTTAGCATGGAAGCCGATTGATGCAGGGCCCAACATTAATTATCTGTTTTTCAGCCGAGGTCTGGTGACAGTGATTAGAGTGAGGGGTTTTTTTGGAGAGTGGTGCACACACGGTCTAATGAGGAAAACTGGCCTCTCTATAGAGCTCTCCAGGCACACTTGATCTGCTCCGTGGCTCTGCAAGTATATGAGTGTGTATGCACGAGTGTGTGGGTGTGACTGTTGCTCCTCCAGGCTCGCTGCTGGGAGAGACACACTCTGAATGTGAGGTTTAGAAGCTGATGTAAGAGTTGAGACGCTCCCAAAGCGTAAAAAAGGTCTTTCGTGTAATTGCTGTTTTAATTATGTCTCATTGTGATGATTAATGTTCGGTTTACTGGTCGAGGCCCTTTTGGCCGCGCTGCTCGCTAAAGCTTCCGCTGCATAGAAATAACGGGACTCTGCGAGTCGACCACATGCAGCACGGACGCGTCTGTATCCCGGGGAGTCTGTGCGGAAAGAAAAGCAAGCTGCTTCCCCTCCTTGTGAGAGAATTATAAATGGTTGTGTCCAAACTTTGGCAGCGCTGAGCCAAAAATACTCTGCACAGTTGTGTGGGATAACAGTGAATCTTGTGTTTGTCTCAAAACAAAGGGATGATTTTCAGGCTGAGAACGAAATCATTCAAATGAGGACGGAGAGATTTAACATTCACATCCAAATGCTCACAAGGTCCAGGATACTTTGACCTGAATTGGCACTGATATGCTGCAGAGGTTTCATATGTAAAACATTGTTTTATCTGAACACGACAGAGTTCAAACTGAAGCAAGCAGCAGGAGCAGCAGATTGCATGGCTTGAAATAGTCGTTTTCTTTCAGCAGGAGCACTGGTCCAGCACACCGACTCTCCAATATCGTCGACTAAATCACATTTGTGAAAATGCCAATGTTGGTGTGCACCTGACTGATAGATTTCTGCCTGCACCAGGTTGGCTTGAGGCAAAGGCCTACACGTCATTTTCCACACCATTTTGTCCCGAAGTCGATTACGTTGCCTCTGCAGCTATGGCTGCCTCTGAATTGAACCACACATTTAGCTCGCGAGCTGCCAATAAAAGTCAGAGAGCCCGGCTTCCATCAGTGTAATGATATTTCAGCCTCAGTATTAGTTCAGCACTGTTCTCCACAGCAGTTTCTGCTCAATTAAAGATGGTCCATATTTAAATACATAGAAAATCTGAACGCCGGCCCGGCCCGTGTGCATTCAGATATGCTGTCGGACGGTTAAATGATGAAGTTTGAAATGGACTTTTTAAGCAGCCGAACGCTCCACACCTTTCGAGTTTGAATAAGGGGAACTGTTCATTTGTAACTGTGAAATTTTCCTTTAACGTTATTGATGTAGATTAACTTTTAAAAAGGTAAGTAAGTGAAATGTGAAATAATTCATCAAGAGTCAGCCATGTAAGAAATGTGATTTTCGCGAGCAGAAAGACCTCGTAGACCATTACCCCAAACAGAGGAAGTAGATTAAGGGCGGGGCTCTCTCACTCCCTCGCTCTCTCTCTTTCTCTCTTTCTCTAGCTCCCTCTCTCCCTCCACCCCCCTGAAAGTATGAATAGCACATTTCCAACTAAATTGCCAGGCAGAAGTGGAGGAAATAAATTCCAGCTAGTGTCAGCCCTCTGCGCTTGTGGTTTGGAACTTCCGTTGTCTTCCCTTCCCCGGCCACTTCGGCTTTATTTAGCGAGAGCTGTCATTTCTCATAAATCCCTCGGAGGAGGCGTCCGTCAGAGCTGCCAGCTCCCCTGTGTGGAGCACCTGTAACAGGGGAGCGAAGTGACAGTTGTGCTGGGACGGTCCCATCAAACGCACACACACACACACACACACACACACCAGACACTTGCTCTGAAACCTTTGTAAGATTCTGCACAGCAGCTCCATCACTTGCTGAAAAGTTAATGCATCATGGGGAATTCAATAGTCTTTTGGGTTTGTGAGTTAATTTAAATATCGTTAGATGTTTTTACATACTTCCATAAAGGATAAGCAGGCACAGTATGAACATCATCGCCCCTATAAATCAACATTAGACTGTATTTTATTTATTTTGCGCTACAACCAAAGTGCTCTGTATTTATGCCCGTGCCTGTCAGCTATGACACTTTAATAAATGACCACAGTAAAAAAAAAAGTGTACGGTGCATACAAGGTCATGCTTCCTGTCAATTGTCATTTACCACAGACTAATTGTTTTATTATTATACTTATAAATGTCGTTTATAAACGCCCGTGCAGTGGGAAAAGAGGAGTCATTTTTTTCTCCCTTTTTGTTTTATCTGATTCAGCTGTCAGCACACATGCTCCATCATCTGCGCTCCAGGAAATTAGAAAGGAGAAACGTTTGACAGCACAATTTCACAAAACATCGCCACGCCATCATTTCATTTTCTCTCAACCATTTTTTTTTTTTTTTTTTCATTTATTTATTTCATTATTGCCTTTTGAAAAACAAACAGAGCAATAACAATGGTTCCTTTTCAGGTAATTTATCCTCGTCGCCGCGTTACGCTTCACTCTCTCCCCTCCGAAGCTTTAACCTCGGCTAATTAGCCGGAGCACAGGTGGGATGTCGCCTAATCAAAAGAGGAGGGTCAGATTATGTAGAAGATGAGTGACATGAATAAAGGGCACTTTGTTTTACCAGCTGGTGTCAGTTTGAGGAGTAGGAGTTCAGTGGAAGCGCTGGTTTGTTGGTGCGGCTCTGCCCTTGGCCACGCCAGCCCGAGTTGCTCTGGTGAGTCTCGACCAAGACGGTAAGAGGTCATCAGTCGCCGCGCAGCCACGACGGTTATACATCACCAATGTCAGTAGCTGACGGCTGCTTATCTCTCAGGTATCGATTGGAGGACTGTGCAGGGAGGACCAAAGCGGTGTGGCCAATCAATGGGGGCATTTCATTCTCCTTGAACGTCTGCTTTTTGATCCTCGCCACTGATTGGTCGGGCTGACTCCGAGGCTGTGGGGATTTTTTTTCTTCTTGTTCTTCTTCTTCTTCTTGTGTTCCTTGTTATGAAAAGGAGTGGGTGGAGAGTGATGAACACTTTGGTGTTGGCAGCCTGCTGAGCTTCTCGCGGATGAGCACGGCATATGTGCGGGAATCCTGTTGTGTTCCCCCTTCACTGCCAAGAACCCACAGATCTCGCTCAGAGGTTTGATTCAAATTTGCACTCTTATTTTGGTGCGCATAATTCCATCACGGAGATACGCAGACCAAAAAGCTTTTCCACTCACAAAGTTTCCCTGGATTACCTCCAGTGTCTCAGCAGCCAAAGAACATGTGTAATCTGTGTAAGAACTGTGAGAGATCTCTGTATTCCACTTGGATTTGGGTGATACAGAATTATTGGGCTTTGCATTGTACAGCCAGTGTATTGAAGCAAACTGTACACTTTATTTGTCTGGCTGATTTTCAATGCTAAAAGAGACTTATTCCAGGACAGTGGTTCCCTGCATAACCAATGTTTTAGTATTTAAAGCAACATTTCAAAACAACCTTTATTTTTGCCTGTCCATGCTACAATGCAGCCTCTGAGTTTTCAAACTAAAACGCGGCCAGCGGCGTTTCCCGAAGTTCATTGTTTTAGGCAGTAAAAATCACCTGTAAAGTAGATTGTCCTTTGGTTGCTTGGTTACAGAATATGCTACGAATTTCATTTTGTTGTGACTAATGGCGCAATGCTTGAAATTCGTTATTCATGTTGTGTTCGTTGCAATGGTCTAGTTTAAACTTACATGACTCAATCAGAAAAAATAACGTGGGTCACTGCAACATGGATATCTCTGCAGCGGCGTTTCAGAATGTATTTTCCTCTCTTTATGGGCCTGGAAATTCTTTGAGTAGAGCGAATGCCAGGCGTCAACAAAAAGCAAAAGTTTCTTTTCAGCTCAAAGTGTATTTTTACTTCTCGCTGTATAAGTGTACCCGATGCAATATTTCCCTAGACTGAGATGAGTAAGTGAAGCCATTTCCAGACATAACTTCTGGAACACTGGAGTTTGCCTTTCACTGATGAACAACACAGCAGGAGATTTTCCAGTCAGACACGTTAATACCACAAAATATCTGGAGCATTAAGGTGAGGAGCATCACATGGGCTCATTCGGACATTATCCACAGTTTGAACTAGGGGTCTGATAGGATGATCTCTGGAGATTGTCCAGAGCATCTGACTCGAACAGTTGCATCCTCACATTCACTCCCTCTAGATAATTTGAAGGAGATTATCCGGAGTTCCGTACGTGTCTCACAGCAGTTTAAATCAGTCAAATCATGGTGTTGGACACAAACATAGCACAGAGAGACGAAAGTGTGTCTTAGTGTAGAAAATGTCAGTTTGGGTCAGACCTTGAACACTTAGTCAACACAAAGGACTGGAAGCTCAGTGTTTGTCGAGTGAAGATGTGCAGCAGGTGAAATGTCTCTGGAGGTTTTTAAAGCAGACTTCGGTTCTCGAACTCAGCGGATGAAAGAGTTTAGTGTGAGCTTGGTCTGACTCTTGGTGGTTTTGAGGTTACCTTGAGCAGCTTTTATAATGTTCAGCATCCTCACAGTGAACACGACTTACAGTCTTAAAATGTGTTAATTAATCCTCTGACATTTGCGAGACAATAAATCTCGGGTGGAGAACTCCATCTTATTTACAGTCCTCTGTTTATACAAAACACTCAGCAGCCAAGGCTCTATCAAGTGTGAGCGAGTGCAGCCGTGTTCTCCTGAGCGACTGCTTCTGCTCCGTGCTCAGTAACCAAAGTCTTCAAAGTTTGTGTTGAAGCTGGATGTGTCGGTTTGTTGAGGAACTAATAAGTCACTGGTTAATAATAAAGGAATCCATCAGCTCCCTGCATTTTAAAACGAAAAAAATCTAAATTTCCTTGACGATGGATTCGGAAATAATGATTATTCTCTGTACGAAACTGGCAGTTTATCCAATTTGATATGCCATCTTTTGGTTTTTGTATTCACAAAGTACTCCGTGTCAAAGTGTATAGATGGCTCATACTGAATTCATAAGGCAGTCATGCAGGAAGACGTTGCACCTTTCTGTGATTCACTCTCAGATGGAAAATGAACAAAGATGGTTATGCCACTCTATTTGTGGTTCTGCTGGATCCTGAGAGATCACTGTTTGCATAATATCTTTCTTATAGGTCTCCTTAACCTTTGCGGAAGGCTTATTGACACTCACTAACCTTGCAGGGAGCTGCTGGAGGACAGGAGATGATGATGAGCGTGCTCAGTGTATGGAAAAAGGCCCGTGTGGAGGGCTTTTTTTTCCCGCCCCCACCCTGCCCTTGCCGTGCGACACCTCTACCAACTCTTTGCATGACCTTCGCCTTCTGATCTCTGTTACCATGGTGAAGCTCACAACACTGTGAATTCAAGCACAATAGACGGATGATACAATAGCACAGTGTATCTTTGATGTACTACCAGCAGGCACTGCAAAAGTCCAAATGGTGGTTAAGACGGAGGGTTAAAAAAGAAAGGGAGAATGAAAATGTGAGGCGATCCCTGCAAATTGTCAATTTTGTGCAAATTATAGTTTCACTGGCCCCATTTTCATGCTTCCTCATGACATACAAAACCATCTGTGGTCGTCCATACCTGCACAACCTTTTTTAGTATTGTCCTCTTCTGACCTGTGGAGGCACCATGAATGTTGACTATGGTCTCGACGATGGTGCTGTACAAATACAATACAACTATTTTCGTCCTTAAATACGAGACTAAACCACAAAAGGCTGCTTTCAGACATGCACGTGCAGTAAATCCAGGCATTTTCCTGAATTTCTCTGGAGGGGCTGTACGTGAGAATGCAAATATCAGAGTAAGTTGCTGGAGACATTTAATGTAGCATTCCGTGCCAACCCCCGAGTCAAATGTTTGAAAGATGTCCAAGCGAGCCCATGTGAGGATACACCAGGACAAATTCACAAGATGTTTGGAGCGTGTTGATGATGCATCTAATATGCGATGGACGTGAAACTGCAAGAATGCAACTGTCTCAGGATGACAGAGGACCGATACACGTAGAGGACACTGAAACTTATGTCAACAAAGACCGGTGTCGAAACATCATGTGCATCCTCTAATCAGACGCCATCCCTCGCCTGAAAGCTCCGGACATTTCCCCCGTATTTGACAACACATCTAACCCGAACAATCTCCTGCTTTCTTCATATATATATATATATGTAACTTTATTGAGATGTCAGATGAGACATTTCTAGGCTGAATTATTTTTGTAATATATAATATATCATTATATTGTAACTATTATATATAATTTATTATGTATAATAGTTTTTTATTACAACAGATCTGTTTACAGACAAGGTTCTTGGCACAACTCACATGCAAACAGCCACAACAAACAAGCTTGAGGTGCAATAGCTGCATTTCAGTATCATACCATGTGGTTTAGTGCAGATAACAAGCCTAGGTCACTATAAGTCATGTCAGGTTTGTGTTATCTTCTTGAGAGTGGAGACTGTCTCAAGGCACATCTTATCCCAGCGCCCGGGACAGGAAGGCACCTCCCAACACAAGACATAAAACATCCTAATCTAAAACAGTTCTGCTGAGGCCTCACACTCACGTCAGCCACCTGTGAGGAGAAAAAACCTCTGGTCAGGCATCATATACAGAATGTGTAATATTGAAGACACGAATTCTCGATTTGACACCGTGACAATACAGCAAAAAATGATACATGGCAAAAAAAACTGCTTAGGATCCAAGATCAAGCTCATATCTACTGGAAGAAGGATTTAAATGGTTTGCATAAATTGCACAACTGTGCAGAAAATACCTGAATCCACATATTGATTGTACCTGAACAATTCCTATTGTTGCTCACAACATTTAGTTAAAAGTACATACCGTCAAAGACAAGGTTGCTCAGGTAACTTTTCTATTTCTCAAAATCTGTATATCTAGTATTATATATACTGTATTTATAAAAATCGTAGCAATGCTTAGCCTTCAGTGTTTTGTTTGTTCTTAAAGCTTGAGCATTTTAGTTTTCTTCAGGTAACAACAAAAACGTCTGGGGAATGTGGGGCCAATATTCAAGGACAACAACATTTTGAAACCGTTTTACTTGTTTTTTTACAGTGCACAAACAGCTTTTATATTTTGCAATAAAAGAAACGTATTAAATCTCTATTTTGTTTTACTATGAAAGACCTTGGTAAATAATTTAGAAATCATATTCATTATGTCTCCTACAATGTACCTTCCACACATCTGAACAGGATTTGAGGATTTAAGGTGCACTTTCACTGTCAGTAAAATGTGTATTTCTTTTATTGTTAAATCCAGTTATGAATTTGCACAAACCAGAAAAACACAGAACAAATGAGAGAAATGTTTTACAGAATAGTTCTAAAATTAAATTTTTAACCGAAGATTTCATCTGTTTGGAATCTTAATTTTAATATTCACATTTCAAATTCAGCCCTTCACATTACAAACAATGACTTTTTCAGCATTTCAGGGCTTCGAAAATTAAATATTTTAATTGAAAAATACCACTTACAATATTTAGAATATTTAGAAAAAAAGAGTGGGTAACTGTATTACATTTTCTGAGTACATTTCTCTCAGGGTCTATATTTTTGGTAGAACAGTCTTCAATCTGGTTTGTTAATAACTCATCACACAGATTTAACTGTATTTGTAACACTGTTGCCGTCAGAAACACAGTCATTTTGTACATGTTTGATTCTGAATACGGAGAGTGGGGTCTTGGTGTTGGTGTTGGAGGAGACTGGGGAGGGGTCAAAACAAGACAAAGCTGTCGAAACACATCCTTCACGTCTGACTGTAGTGGTTAAAGGGCAGCCAGGCTCTTAAGGAAACCATTAGCATTTAGATTTGAGACCCCCCCCCACCCCCACCTCGACAGAGCAGCAGGGAGTGGCTGCGTCACACCTCAGACTTTTATGCCTTGAGTGGGCCCAAGTGGCAGCTCCGTAGGCCTGATCAATCTCTCAATATGCCTAAATTGCTTTGGATGACCTCTTCTTGAAGAGACAGGATTGGCCATACTGATGGTTTGCCAATCAATAGCAGTTGCTATCATGGCTCATCAACAATGAAGTGTTTTTAATGGAGGTCAGGGCATGGAAGATCTAATTCATTTTAATTTATAAATTGTTGCATGACAAAATTCTAATCAGGACGCTTTGCGATCAGATATTCAGACTTCTGAGTCGCTCACTCTGCCTCTCACGCTTGCTCCTCCTCCCGAGCCTCATTTGCATTCATGTGTGTCTGTCTGTGAAACCGCACAGGACTAGCAAGCATGAATGTATACATGACATATATTAAATATCAGTCAGCATTGAGTATCACTCAGTTTTTAACACGGAGTGTGTCTGTTTTTAAGGTATATCCGACACAAGTTTTACTCAGCAACACACCCATGTGTGTGTTGCGCCTCATTAAGTAAAGATTGAATAGATGACAAATATGACATGTGCAATTTATTATCTTAATTAATTCACTGTCTTCTGTCAGAGACAGGCAGGGCGGCACTGTCATCTAGAAACCATTTTTCGATGGTGATGTTGTTATAGGAAGCTGCTGCTGTGTCGTTTGCCCAGATTAGTGTAAGAGGTGAGCCTTTTCCATCTCCCCTTCCATTTCGGCTAAATTTGTCTCAGCCACAGTAATATGCACCATGGGATCTCTCCCCCCCCCCCCCCCCCCCCTCTGCCCGTGAGCGGAAATGCAATTGGAATGGGATGCCGTCGTCCGTTGTGATTGTGTGCAGACGAACCTGTCTGCCCTTGCACCGAGTGCATGAGTGAGGCCACGCAGTGGCGATCGTCTGTGAAGGCTTTCAGTGCCGGAGAGAGGAGGGCAGGTGTCGGTGCTGGCCAGCGTCTTCACACAAGGTGGCACGCTTTCTGAGCTGTGACGAATGCAATCGGTACAAAAGATCGCCACGCCATTTCAGATGGATTAGGCTTCCCTTCAGCGTGGAGGAAAGTTGCCAAAAAACACCCTGTCACCGTCCCTGTAGACAAAGACCAGGTCACAGTCGTTACAGAAATATTGAAGCAAAGGGTACTGCCACTGTTTTGTGGCATCAAAGGCCCTTGACCAATTCGACATGGGAAGCATGCACATTCCTTTAGGAGGGACCGGGCTGAAACATTCCTTTCAGGGTCTGTTGTGCCTCCCCCCGTTGGTTGTAACACAGAAATCTATGAGTGAATTATGGAGAATAATTATTGACGAGAGGCAAGGGCACAGTACAGAAAAGAGAAGCTTCAGAAGCGAGCAGCACCAACCCCCGTCTTCACTCTCGAGTGTCCCCATTGATTTATCAGGACTCTATTTTTAGTTGCACATGGAACAGTAATGAATTCATGGGAATTAACAATGATTCATGCGAAGCTAATATCAGATATTTCCGAGGCTCGATTAATGCTGGAGGAATTCAGTGCGTCAACTCCCCAATTATTCATAATATTTCTTCCACTGCACAAACACAGGCATTGCTACCTTATCAGAGAGGCTCGCTGAAGGAGCAGGTGTCTGTGCTTTCTTTTACCGCAAGAACATCTAACGGGCTGCAATTAATGGCATTAACCTTTCTCCATTCATGGTGTGGCTGATAATGGATTATCAAAACAGCAACTCTTACCCCCGCTGGGATCGAGCCATTCTCATCATTACAAATTTATTTAGCTAAAGTTCTCAACAACAGGGATTTCTGCCGCTTACCTAACACAGTGGAGGTGAGTTGAATTGTGCATGTGGTGTTCCTATTACACAGTTCATTTACATACCACCTAATATGTCCCTCGCGCACTTTGCGCAGCAACTTATGGATATAGACGTTTGCCTTTGTATTCCAGATAGGTCTGCATTTTCAGACCTGGAAGGTGGGATTAAGAGGCCAGAGCCAGAGAAAATGGTAATGGGAAAATTGCCACAGTAATGGCAAAAAGCACATGTGAGATTGACATAGCTGTAGAGCTGATAAGTTGACTTATCTGACTCACATTTGCATATTTATTTAAAAAAAATATGAACTGTTCCTTGAAACCGCTGTTGGAGGATACTTGTTTACTGAAAACTACGTTGACGCGGCAGATGCGTCACCGGCTGCTGAATGGTTAGGACAAAAAAAGCAACCCCCCCAACGTGAACATGAACAGGCTGAATAATGAAGTGGAACAAAATGACGATTCGGCCTGATTGCCGGGTTAGGTTTATACAACATCATCTGCTGGTCGGTGATTGAATTTAGATTCAATTAGTTGGTTTGCTTTCCAGGATTAACGAGCAGTTTGTCTGTGCTTCCACACGCTTGATGGCTTGTTTGACGTAGTGGTTGATCCTAAAACATTTTACTGGTCGGATCGTTTGTATCGTCCAATTGAGTCAGAGATACACTGACCCCGCACACTATTTCACATCCGCAGGCCCCTCAGAGGCTGCGAGAGGTGAGACCCTGCAGTCTTTGGAACAGTTTATTTGGATTGTGGGCCTTTCTTTCTCCTCCAACCATCAAATTGTGACATTTTCGAAAATTCAACAACATCTCCGACGAGAAACAATGCCCCAGTTGCTCAAACTAATCCACAGACTTTACTGTGACCAGTTTCCATTGTTGCTACTTTCTAGAGAAGAAATAATCCACACTCGAGTATCAAGCATGGAAGCGCTTTTATTTGAATCAGTGTCTTGAATACAGTCAGCGGAAGAAGTAATTTCAGTGTTATTACCCTAATGCGTGCATTTAAGAGTCAACAGCAGAATTCAGATTGTTGCAGAGAGGGGTAGAGAGTGTTCATAGACCATATGCAAGATGTGATAGTGTGTGTTGGGGTGTGTAATGTAAAAATTTGTTTGAATATTTGTGTTCAGGCTCGGCTTGGCTTGGCATTCTGCTTTACTGTCTCTAATGCTGTTTGTTGGGTGCACGGTGGGTGACGGAGGCAGCCATGACGGTGACTTCTGCCTTTCTTATCGCAGCACAGGTATCGCTCCGTCTCGCGGAGCCTCCTGCTGCTGTCGTTCACCAGGTGGGAGTCCTCGGTCCGCAGCGGTAACCCAACCTCTCACTTCCAGAAAGAATCTCGCTTTGTTGTCAACAGGATCAGCGAAGCATAAAAAAGCTCTTTTAGGATAGTTTTGACTTTTTTTAGTCGTCCAAGTGAGACTTGTGTTGTAACTACTCCACGGTATCTGGCAGAGGTCTCCCGTTGAGCCAATATGTTTCCTCTCTGTTGGTACATATTCTGAATAAAACACTTCACTTGGTGTCCTGTACCATAAAATACTCTGCTGCTGGACTTCACTGTTTTGTTATGTTTCCATTTATCATATTAGGGTAGTACATTATACCCAAGTAGTGTTTTTTTAATCTACTATATTTACACCTAAATAAGAACAATATTGGAATAATTGCAAAGCCTGAAATCTACGAATGCCTGTTAAGGATGTTTATACGACAACAAAGCCAGTTCAACATCCCCAAATTCTTGTGTAGTTTTCAGAATTTTAGCTGTTTGTTATTACTAGGGTTGGATGTTGTACGGGCTTTTTCAGATATCTGTGCTAACTCGCTACTTCTAAAAAGGTTCTGGTTACTAAACAGTAACTAAACCAATCGCTTTTTCTTTAAAAAAACAAAAAAGCACATTGCTTTTTTATTGTTTAGGCAAATTGGAAGTTGAAATTTGACACATTAACAGTTTAAACCTAAAATAAGTGCAAACCTCTTAACAAATATCACATTATAGATACATATTTGGAGTTGCCTTAGGATTTCACACAGTTTCACTGATTAATACAGCAAAATACTCTCAGCTCCAAACTCATAATCAATTGCCTCCTCACCTCGGGGTCCAGGGAGGCCCAGTTTGCCCACACTGCCGTAGGATGTTGTGTGCCATGGGGTAACTGCTCTCAAATGCATCCCGTGTTCACACAGAATGGGTTTTCACACATTTGCTGCTCCGGTGTCATAGCCTGTAAGCATTTATTTCAGTACAGAGCTCAGGCACTGAAATGAAGCACCAGAAGCTGCGTTGTGATTCGTAGGAAGGTACTGGCTGTGTAAGAACTGGTGCCTGATTGGTAGCGAATTTCGGTACCCAATCCAAGTGCTCATCGGTTACACCTTCCCCCTCACTGCGTCTGGGTTACTATCTACTTCCACGTCCTCCCTTCCTTCACATACACTATATATTCACAGAATGGAGTTATGCCACATTTTGACTGGCACTTAAACCTGTCTTCATCCTTATTCCTTCTTTCCATTAATTATATTCACCTTTGCGTCAACCTGAATTTTTAATTCTTCAGTCTAAAGACAATAATTGGGTCATTTACAAATAACTATCGTTCTAGTAGTAATTTATTTATTTGTACATGTACCAGGATGTAAGACATAATATAATATAATCTAAATAATGTTGAAAACTTAGACGTAACAGATATGTAAACAAACCTTAATTGGACAAGCTTAACCCGTATTTTAAGCTCAACATTTGTATTGATCTGCAGGAGGCACATGCTACACTGTACATATTGGTGTTTTCCTGTCAACACCTAGTGCACTGAAGAGAAAATGTCCAGATGCTGCAGAAGAATTCAGCAGAGCTATGACTGTATGTACAGTATGGAAGCCGCCTGTGGGTAGAACGAGACGGACTGTACTAGACCCAGTGTTGAGGATATGAGGTGTCGTGGGTTATGTAACATCTAGTAGCTTTGAACATACATCGGATTCAACAGTGGTGCTTGTGTTTATCGTGATGCTTTAAGTCACTTTATCTGAAGTTTTGTGAGCACATCAGGAGGCGATGAGCTTGACTGTGAAACCTCTGAGCTGATTTACCTCTGGCTGATTCTTGTTGTTATCAGGAGCTCGACCCAGATGCAATTTAGCCGTTAACTGCAAGTGTCCGAAGGCGTAATTGACGGTGCCCTTGCCAAATTAATTCACTTCCTCTTTTCAAACCTTTTCCATAGCCATGACTCTTTCACACCTGTTTTGTGAAGCAACTCTCACTGCTGCGCGCATGTTGAATGCATTGCATTGTGAGAGTAACCACTTCAGCTCCGAACAATACGACATGGCCCTGGCTTCGTGCATTGCCTTGAGAAAGTATTAAAAAAAACTAAACAAAAAAAAACCCAAATGGATGTAAGCCCACAAAGCTGCTTTTTTTGGCAGATGTCACCACATAATGAATGACAGCTTTATCTTAGAGACTTTATTTGCAAGAAGTCTGAAGTTATGTGAAGAATATTTTTCAATAGATTCATTATATTTTTTGTATTTATTTAAACTGTGAACCAGCTTTCCTCCAAATTATCTTTATGAGCTGCTGTTCTGTTATAAGTGGGAAAAAAATCCACATTTTTTCTATTTTTATTTCTCGTAACTTTAATTACGTAAAAAAATATCTACATGATTCGAAGGATTCATGGAGGAATGCCACGTAAATCAGATTAAAGGTCCACAGAGGTTTTATTTTTCAACTTGCTTCAAAAACCAAATTAGTTTGAGCTACTGGTTTAGAGATAACGTTTTGATAATTGTGGTAAATCATAAGTGTGTTGGCTCCATGCTCTATATTCATGCTCTGCTTAAGTTGACAAGCTCTAAGAAAGAAAGTCCTTCACTGTTTGACTTTGGCTGGTGAAAGTGGTTCGGAATGAAATGAATCAAAGGTTGTAAGGATTACAAATTACAAGAAATTCAACAGAACGGTTTAGGTGATCTATAATCGAAGTTTGTGTGCGGTGTTGCAGAGATATCTACTGAAGTTAGCGTGATAGTCAGCTAGCGCAGGCCTTGCTTCATTTAATACCTCTGTTTACCTCTAGAGGCAATCGTGAGTCGTTCTAGCGACATAGCCTGTATATGAAAATGGACGTTAACTCCAGCTCCTTAAAGTGAAGTGCCTGAAACCTGTATGGTCTCGAATGACCAGCGGAGGGCTACTCCACCTGTTTTAGTCAGTTTGTATAGCAGTCTATGAGACAATGACTGTACCTCTCACTTGATATAATGTCAGTAAACATTACCCTGAGGAGTTTATGGTCTCTATCACTAGTTTCAAGGCTTCTAAAAAACAGCATGATGTTGATTTTGTAAATTATGGTCCCATTTAGAGTCAAATAGCATCAACATATGCATTGAGGCTGGGATACCATGTGATTGAAAGCTAGCAGGATCCAATAGGCATAGGTCGTAGATGGAGGTGGTCATTGGTGGCATTGTAGTTAAGCTCTCAGTCAGTTTCCAACCCCTGGTGCTGGACAAGATGCCAAACTTTCATGCAGCATTCATTCACCCTCTGCTCAGTCATTGATTGATATTATAGCTCCAGCAGTTCTCAAGTTCCTCAACCTCCGTGGCTTGTTCTCTCAGTTGCCACGGCTACATCGCCCGTGTCCCTTCTTGACTGGGCAGACTAGGTGCGAATCAATAACTAACTAGTCAGACAAACTTTGCTGTAATAGGCCGATGTGCAACATGGTATCAGGTGAACCCCCAATGAGAGGGCATTGGGGTTTGTACCTGTATGCCCTATGGCAAGTCCGACTATGGCACACGGGAGGAGGAGGGGAAGGAGGAATCAAAGAGTGAATTTCCTTTTTTCTTACGATAGGGGTGGACACTCCAACTTTCTGGCAATATACTGCCACCTAATGGTTTGAGTTTGAATTTGACAGTTGGCCTTACACATTGCAACTTTAATACCTCCATAATATGTAATTAAAACAACAAGGGCTCTATTATTTGAGGCACTGAAAAAGAATATATCATCCAACCCTAAGACTTCCAAAAGTATTTCAACACCTGAGAGCACATTAAAATGTCTCTGCCAGTCTCTGGCCATGTAATGTGATATGAAAGATGGGTGGAAAGCAGAGGGGAGTGGAGGCCATCCTCTCATCACCCCGTCACCCAGACTGGCAGACAGAGGGCTGGCCGTCTGTCCACTCGTCTGATTTCCATCCCCTTGGCATGCTGGGTAATAGAGATCAGTAATTGGGTGCTATAAATCCTGGCCGAGGACAAGGTGGGTCAGAACAGGCTGATTACTTAGGCATTACAGTCAATCTAAGCAAGTCCTTGAATTGAAAGATTTGGCGAGGTGGATTCTCATTATCAGGCTCAGTGCATGTATGCATTTGTGTGAAAGACTAAGGGCCAAGGTCCTTAGTCTTTATGCAATGCTCCAATGGCCTCAATGGTGCAGACTCGTAAACATCACAACAAATTTATTTTCCTCATCTCCTACAGTTTTATAAGAATGTTTTCAGAATCGTCAAAGTGCGGTCGGAGGGCCCGCCTGGAGTTTTAAGACCTCTCCAACCGAACAGCTCCTCAGTGCATTAAGGACCTCTGCCTGGGTGACACATTCACAGCGGGTTCAATGTTAGACCATGGGAAGGTCTTGGGTTTCAATCTGCAACAGGCGTGCTCCCGGGCCCCGCGTCTCTCACATCTGCCTTCATCATCCCTCTGCTTCAGTTTTTACAGAGTGGTGTTTATCTCTCAGTGTTGCCAGAAAACAAGCTCTCAAGGTGATTAGCCTCGTCATCTGACATGAAGCAGATTGATGGCTATATGGTGAAATGCACCTTTCTGTTATTTTTCATCTCGGGGCCTATGAGCTTAATCCATTTTAAGCTTCTCAGTAAGAAAAAGAGACTATGGAAGGTGAATTAGAGTGTAAAGCCGATAGTCTTTCTCAGCATTCTCTCCAGCTGAGGGTGTGACTTACTGGATTACGGGAACAGTAGTTTCTCCTCCAACCCCTTTCAAGTTCTTTGATTCGGCTTTTATATTCCCTCCCTATTTTGATACAGTTTTTTTTTTTTTTGTATCGAGAGAGCATCGACATATTATGACTGTGAATTTCTTTTTAACACGATATGCTGCTCCTTTGTGCAGTTCAGCTCTCCAAAAAGTCTTTGAGTCATAGTCTTCAATGTCATTTGTCTGAATAATACCAATAATAATAATAATAATAATGATAAGATTAGAACAAGCCCATAAAGTAAAATCATATCATGCATAGTACTATAAATGAGAAAACGTGATAGATTATCTCATCATTCATTTACAGAAAAAAAAACAAAACAAGAGAAAGAGATATATGACAAATTTATGCCATGGCATCAATGCAAACCCCTGCAGTGTGAAGTGTTCCCACTCAGAGAAGCACTCATACTAGCATCATCCCTCGACTCCTATAACAGCATGCTACTTCACTTAGCAGCCTCCATTTGGGATGCAGCACAAACACTGTTTTAGCACTTTTATCTTAATGCACTGCAACACTCTGTAGCACTAAAGGCATGATTATTGTACAGAGAGAGGTGCGGCGTGCATTTAAGCAAGACTTATTTAGACAGGAACTTAGCACCAACCTAACCACTCAAGGGCAGATGGCGTTGTGATTCTCATAGCTCATTTTGTTAAATGGACTCTTTGCATATATTTTAATATAACACTAATTCCTTGCATCGTTATCCCAGTTTAAATCATAATGTCCCACTGACTGTGTTTACTGTTTCAAGAGCAATTTATCTGCCAGATACCAGACTATTGTCACTTAAACCATCTGCACTCCTCAAGGGAAAAAAACAACAACATACGAGGGGTAGAGGGATCATAGCGAGGCTGGGTTGCTTATTTCCATTTCTGTGATGGGAGCGGCGTGGCATATGGCTGCTGTCGGCTTTGTGGCAACGCCAGGTGTGGAGGGGAGCCTCGGCAAAGCTTCGCCGCCACACCCATCCGCTCGCGCCTCCAACATCAAGGATAAAACGTCCGTCACCCTCGGCTCTGCTCGGACCCATTGTGTGACAGCGAGGCTTGTTCTCACACTTTCAGAGGCCACTGATTTAATAGAGGCACAGTGTCGCCGCTGACCTCATCCACTGATGTCTTCACAGTTAATGCTCTAACATGTGACATTGACACTCAGCAAGACAAACAGTAGAGGAGGGAGATGGATTTGCAGAGAGACTCGTACGTCTCTTTCCGGATGAGGGAGAATGATGGACAATGGACGGGGAGACGGCGGTGTCAATGTGGAATGACACCGAATCAAACACGACACACTTTGTTTTGTGACAAGACTCACAGTTGTGTGATGTTACATCACTGTGCGTCGCGTAGGATCACGTAATGTCACATCACGTTTCTGTAAATTCAATCAAAGTGGAATTAAAATCAGGTCAAATCACAACTAATTTACATCAAACAAAGTAAAAAAATAGCTTATTAGATGACGTCATGTTTTTATTTGTGGCCATGATTCTAGAAAATGCATCTACGAGAAAGAAATATACCACATGCCTCCTCCTACTCGAGCAGCAGTATAGCACAGTTTAAGAGAGTTGATCTAAATGTGGCATTGATTTAAATGATTGGACTGGAGATGACAGAGCAAAAAGTATCAAAACTGCATCTTTTTAGTTAAAGATTCTTTGTCTTTTATTTTCTGCTATATTTGAACAATATAAAATGGTAAATGCATGTAGCTAAAATGATAGAAACCGTCTTTGAGAGAAATTTATTTAACGTGTACGTTGACCTTTGTGCAGCCTGCCACCAGGGGGAGATCAAGATACTTTGGCTTCACTTTTGTGGAGCCTTCATGTCTTCATATTTATTTATAGACTATGGAGGTAAAGCCTTCATGGGTAATGTGGGGGTTCAGTGTCTTGCCAAAGTACTAAAGAATGGACACAATGATCAGTAATGGACACTCGGGTCGTCCACAACCCTCTGGTTTGTGGACAACCCGCTTTACCCCGTGATCCACTGCCACCCTGCACTTTCACCACCTACACAGTCAAAGAAGAGATTAGCGACAACCTGGCCAATAATCACGCGAAATCAATAAGAGTGAAACTGTTTCATAAATTTGTATTTTGTCTTCCTGTCAAAGGTATTCCACTTTGCAAGGAATGTTATTTGCTTTGCTACAAAAAATGTGCTCTGAAAAAAGCTTCCCAGCGAGAGGACCTTGAGTTAACAAATCACTTTTTTACTTTTAATTTTGTATTTTTTTTTATGTCAGACTGATGTTGTCAAGGTCTAGAATTAACTTTTAAGCTCAGCTATTAAGAGTTGTCGGAGTAAATCAGGAGAGAAAAAAATCATACAGAGCTGCAACCAAAGAGGCAGGAGGAAGGACAGGTCAAACACATTTTGATACTGAAGGCTGCCCCTCAGAAAGCCGAGTATTCACACAGGCTGCATACAGAGGGAGCGAGGCTTCTTTTGTGACAGGCTGTGCCGCTGCTTTATGATTACTATCTATTGTAAAAGAGAAAGAAAGAAGTAGCCTGTAAAGTCAGCCCACTTCTGAATTAATTTAATAGTTCATAGTTCAGAATCACTCACAAAAAAACATCCTTATTGTTATATATCTGAAATAACCTGGTTTGATATGCTACTGAATACATGATTCTGAGAGCAGTAATATAAATCACATGTACAATATAATGTTTGTACTGTTTGTTATTTTCTATAACACTTGTTCCCTCCTGAAAGAGAGAGAGAGAGAGAGAGAGAGACGTACTCAAAACGTAATCAATACCAGAGCTAAGGCTACAAGACGTTGAATAGGCTGCAACATCATGCTTCAGTAAAGCTGCGGTGGTCAGAGCCGTCAGCAGAATGCAGGAGTGAAGCAGCTTGTTGAATTAGGCGTGTTCACCAGATTATGAGAAATAATCCGCCTTCAAAAAGTTGCTGGGGCATGCTGATCCCAAAATGTCTCTCTTTTTTAAAAAATATATATATCCACATAGTCTCCGAATTGAGCAAAAGCTGAGATAGATGTCTAAAGTAAGAAATTCAATGACACGAAGGAACCCCAAAAAAACTGTGGCGAAACTTCCAAAATGAAATTCTGAAAGACAGCAGAACTGATGTGAGATGCGGAACTAAAGTAACCTTGATGTGATTCCTCTCCTCGCCACGCTATGGCTTGTTTTATTGTGTTTGTGTTGTATTACACTCTGTTCATACATAGCTGAACTCTGCTTAATGGACTAACCTGCCAAACTCACAGCAGCACAAACACAAAGGCCCCGCTGCTTTTAAAATGATTGAGCCATGACTTGTCAGCGAGAATCTGCTTTCGCCCTTGAATGCTAATTACGCAGCGTTTATGCAAAGCCACGTACACACTCCCAGAGGATCTTAGGCTGGATTTCCAAACTCTTAAAACAAATCTTAACATGTTGTCAGCATAACAATGTCAATAAAGTGACACTTCACTTTGTGTCACTGAGGTATTTTTTTTCTTCTCCCAACAGGGAAAACTTCAGTAAGATCCCCCCCCCCGGCATTCCACATTATCTCAATCTGTGACACAGTTTCTACAATCAGCCTGACAGATGCCCTAAAATCTATGAAGTGAAGATGCAAATGCAATCCAGTTTTTGGTATTTCTGGAATCATTGTTCATGCTGTGCAGGGTAAACCCACAGGCAAATATTTTATGTAAATAATACATATAAAATATTTTTTTCTCAAAGATGCTTTCTGTCAATTTGAGTAGTTCTTATCACACTGATGTATGTCCGAGTGTTCATGTTGCTTATAAGATTCATTTGAATAAATTATGTGATGATATAAAAATGTGCTCAAACGTCACAATTGACAGCTGAGGCTCACCTGCGATTGGGCGAAAGCTCGTATTTCTTTCATTTCGATGGGGATAGTGGGATGAAGGGGAGACGTGTCATATCATTTTATACAGTTTATGGTATCTATTAGACTATATTAAAACCCCTGATGGTTATATACAAGATGTCTATGCCTTGTGTAATCATCATTGTCTTATTTGAGACTTTTTTTTAGATTATTAGAGTCCCTGACCTTTTTCCCTGTTAAATATTGGAAATGTTGTCGTCAACAAATCTTGTGGGTCTCATATGCATTCGTACATTCATGCTGCTGAATGCTGAGCGCATGTGATTATGGACTGGTTACTTGTGGACTGATGACCTACTTCATTTCAAAATAAGTTGTTGTTGTCGAGGATGTGATGGAAGCGATGAGGGAAAATGCAGCACTCACTCTGTGCGTGTGCCAAGTTCAAGGTAATTACTGCAGCCCTTAAAAGCCAATAACATTATTTAATCATTATTCAGCCTAATTTTGGCAAATCACATGATTTCCTAGCAGCCCAATTACGGTCAAGGGTTTTGGACCACTGAAATATTACTTTGCCAGTAATGAGCTATGGGTTCTGGCAATTAAAACTGCAACATGCCATAGTCCTTTATAAGAGAGAGGTCTATAAACACAGAGAGTTCTCCAACCTTTTAGCCTTTTTACAATAAACTACAATTTCTGGCAAGCACAGTCAACCAGTGTTATAAACATTTGTTGAAGTGAAACCATACAAAAACAGAAACTCAATTTCAACCCAGATTTTAAAAAGAGTGGTCAAAATGGACCGAGGAGAGAAAGAGACATCCTGACCTTTGATAACCATGTTGGGGCAGTTACAAGCACATTAGATCCTTTACTAATATCAACCCATCGTGATGCAGCTTCAGGACACCACAGCCACCAACACCTGTGAAGTGCACCCATTGGACGGTACTAGCTGTCAAACACAAAGCAGAAGGTGCTTCATCATCTCTTGGACTCTCAATGGGACCATAATTTACAAATTAGCATCTAGTTGTATT
Source organism: Hippoglossus hippoglossus (assembly GCF_009819705.1). Classification (NCBI taxonomy): domain Eukaryota; kingdom Metazoa; phylum Chordata; class Actinopteri; order Pleuronectiformes; family Pleuronectidae; genus Hippoglossus; species Hippoglossus hippoglossus. The sequence goes on along the minus strand of NC_047158.1, from coordinate 4,952,164 downwards.
GAAGACTTGAAACTTGAGATTGAGTACATAAACTCCTTGGGAAAATGTTTACTGACCTAATACATCAGAGAAGTAAAGTCATTTTCTCACATACTTCTATAGAAACTGACTTCTTCTAAAACCAGTGGAGTCGCCCCCTGCTGGTCATTTCATAGAATAAAGGTTTCAGGCACTTCTGCCTTGACTCTTTATTTACACTCTATGATCGTTTCCCCTACAGTCTATAATCGTATCCCCCATTTTTGTAATGCAGACTCAAAGCCAAAACCAAGATTACCCCGATGACCTCGTTAGGGTTTAAAAGCAACTTCAGAACGAGAGACATATTGTGTGTAATGAGTTATCATATTGTTGTTTGCAGAGGCGGACTACTTTTCCCCAGGATAATGAAACTGGTGATTTCCTTGCAGATTTCATTGCGGCATGGCTCTGGGCTCATATTGGTTGGAACCTGGCTGAAGTCATTTTGTTTTGAACTCATTTAACATAAGATTCAACCAAACCTGAGGCTTTTTTTCTCTGAACCAGGGACGGAAGCCGTGTGTCAAGATCATCTGTAGCTCAAAGCCAAAAAATTTGAAATTGCAACTGTCCCTTGAAATCAGAAGGTCATGTTTTCAAATGTCACCGTACCCACACATACCATCGATGCAAAGCTTTTCACACCTCCCTGTGTAAATGTGAATTCCCCGAGTGCGTACTTGATGTGTCAACATCTAATCAGCCCAATTTGTAAATGAAAGGAGAGAAAGAGGAGGAAAAGAAAGCTAAAGAAAAATTAAGCACAGGGGGGGGGGGGAGTGGGGGTAGAGTCACCGCCGCCCACCACTGCCTGGCCCTGACACCTTGTGAAGAGTGCTCATTCATCACACGGCGTAGGGCTTGAGCCTCCGTAAATCACTGTGGATAAAGGACACGCCATAAAGAATGGAATTGTGAAGGTAAGGGTTTTAAATCCCCCTAGATGATCCGAGATAAACACGGAGAGACTTTTGACAGTCCCTCGTTACCGCCACGAGCGAGGAGCTGTCACCGCGCCCTCCTTCCCTTTCATCTCTTGGTAACAGTCTGGCTGCTAATATCCTCAATTATCGCTGCAATATGTTGCTGGGAAAAAGGGAAAGTTCCGAGGAGGCATTCGCACAATTTAAAAGTTTTAATTTGACAGCTTGTGGTGTAATGATGAGTTGTGATGAGGGCGTAGAGAGGGGGGGGGGGAGCTGCAGCCCACACCGAGCGTGTGACAAGTGATTGGACCGGACTCCGAGTGGTTTGTGGATGTCAAGACTTTCTGAATCAGGTGTCAGGAGGCCAAATAGATGTTTCACAGGCTGATGTGGAGAAAAAGCTCCAGGTTCCTAATTGTAAATGGCAGCGTTTTTTCATCTCGTCGCTGTTTTTATTTATTTCATTTTTTTTTTCGGGAGGCAAATTTTTGTTTAATTTCCTTTTACTAAGTCACATTATGTAGACATGTATAGGTCTGAATGGCTCTATAGCGTCCTGGTGGACAAACGAGATGGAAACATAACGAGCCGTTGAAGCTTTTGCAAAATGAACGTTAGCCTTGTGGATTAAACTATTTCAGGTTGGGGGAAAGTTGGACATATGACACAGTGGACATAATGTTTACACGAGTCTTAATCAGGCTAAGCTCCAACTGGAATATGCATGGAATATTCTATTAGCAACTCCTGTAAACATCTTCATCGTAATAATGACTCATTCAGAATAAGGTCAATAGTCTAATTATTGGTGTGCGTGTAAACATTGTCAGTGTCTCGTGTAATTGTCGTTAACACCTCGGTGACGTGTTACTTCTCTTTTATCAGAGAGAACGGTGTAATGAGAGTGTTGCTCAGCACTTGGCTCGGTTTCCTGGATCAGCTACCGTTCATAAATCCATCCGAACCCGCAGGAGAAGGAACAGGGAGCATTTGCATAGACGGAGCAGCCGTCCATCTGATACTGACGGCTAAGTCACAGTGCATGATGGAGACACAAAGGGCATGAGAGTGTCGCATGAAGGTTGACTCCCAGGAAATATCCTCCTACCTAACTACCTCGGCAGGTGATTGTCTTTTTCCCTTTTTTTCCCAAGCTGATATATATACATAGCTTCAACTTGGAGGATAAACCAATCGATCATTCCAAGTGTCTCGAGTAATAAGTGAAAGTGATAAATCACAGCTTCGCACTCAGGTTTATGAAATATTGTCCATCCTCCAGGTGTGGATGCATTATCTCGCAGTCAGTGTTCCTGGGCTGAAGTGCTGCTGTCACGTAGGCAGCACTGCGCCGCCACTAATAGGAAGATCTACCTAAGGTGGAAGTGTCTAACTCCGTCAAGGACTTTGTGCTGCGGTGCAATTAGTACACATAATATTAACATAAGGATCAGACGTGGCGTTTCCACCGGGGTGCAACTTAAAAGTTCAAGGTAGTTCACATCGGCGTGGTTGTGTCAATCTTCTTTTGCAGGAGTAATTGCCTCAGGTTCATTCAGCTTGAATCAGTATAAGATGAAGTCAATAGCCTCAGTCGCGTAATGACAGAGTACACACTTCCTTCCTCACATTAACAGCTTTTTCTTGATAGATAAAAGTCCCAAATAATGGCTCCTGTGATGGAGTGAAACCAGGATAACAAATTGGTCCTTTGTGATAACAACCCCCCTGTGAGCTTCCCAGGCGCTGGAGATTGTCAGACAGCTTTGAGGAGAGTCAGGTCTGCAACAGCATCGCGCCAGGGGAAACGCTCCCTGCCCTACAGAAGGATGGATAGTGTAGATTTGTAATGGTTCCTCTGCTTTTGACAAAGTAACCCAACCTGCAACCTTCATCCTCATTGGCTGAGTAAAGGGCACTGGTAGACGAGCCGGCCCGAGATAAGTGAGGTCTGTCGCTCCGGCTGGTCCGTTACAAATCGCAGCTACCTCGATCATGTGCGTGAGACAAGCGAGCTGTCTCCCGTGACAACCTCCTTTTGACTTGACATGGGAAAAAAAACAAATTGATACAAGGCGGAGAAGGAGGCAATGAAAAGAATGAGGGCTGAGCAGACGTGGGACGTGATGGCTTCCTCCACAACTTTTTTTAACATTGCATAATGCAAGATTTTAATATTAAATTAAAATGCTGTGCACACTTCTTGGAGAAAATATGGCTGCAGGACAGAAGAGCTGCCAACAACCATTAATTAACCCACAGATTCTCCGTATTTGTCCAAATTTTGAACAAGATGCAAATCTGCTCGATATGCAAGAGACATACAGTAATGTAAGAAATCAGCTAACAGCCGAGAGCAATTACACTGGAGGTCAAGTCGATGTTTTGTTCAGGTTTACACCTCTGCACTTGTAGTTTGGATTTAGTTTTTGGACTGTTTTCAGTTACCCTGCCACCCTCAAAACATCCATCCGTCCAGTCTCTATACTGCACATCCTCGATGGTTGCTGAGGTTACACCCTGAAAAGGTTGCCAGTGTATTGTACGGTCAGCACACATTTTTGTATCAGTCGATACATCAATATATCTCGCAATAGAAATCAAATCAGCGCCACTGGACTGAGGCGCATTACTCTGCGCTGGTCAACAAGTGACTCTGCTCCTCTGATGTTTTCTAACCACACTTAAAACTGATCTTTATAAAAACCTGCTGAATTCATATTTATGTTCCTGGAAAAATGGGACGTTGCTTCTTCTGCAACAATGAAGTTAAAACACAGTGTTGAGTCATGATCCTGAAGCAGCTGTGGTTATAATAATTCAGCGGTGAATAAAACACTAAAACAATGAAGGTAGCGGAGAACATTAACTGGTTATGTTCAGTCACTGCATCGATGCAGGAGCCCAAACATTAGCACGTGTGCTGATGCCGGCCGCTCCTCCTCCTACGCTCTGTGCCGTGTGCGTCAACCTAACCTGACGTGGCTGTAACTCTATTCCAGCCACATGATTGGTTGGACGCGGCGCTATTCTCATTATCACTGGCTGTTCGTGTTGTCAAAACGTCGATGGAGGAGCTCTATCGACGTTGTATCGACCACGTCTTACATTTCTATCGAGGAAAAGTTGTATCGCGATAATTCTCTTTATCGTTTTTTCGCCCAGCCCTATAGCTGCTGGTCCTGTTTCAGTTAGAAAACACTGCAGTGTGGACATTTTGAGATCTTGGAGCAGTTTCTTGCATTTGCTTTCTGATTGGTTCTTATCAGTCACACCTCTACTACAGCAGTAAATGCAAACACTCACTGTCAGTAACAGTTCGACCTCGTCCTCGCTCCAAGAAAAGAAATCCCTGCTCTTTCTTTTCACCATGACTGTTCCTCGTTTGTAGTATTATCTGTAACTAAGCAACCAACTGCCTCCTGTTTACACAATACAACCAGTGTATGTGGACGGTCACGTGATGTGTTTTCATGTGTGATTATTTCTGATCTGGAGCTAAAACACTAACGGGGCTGGAGATCATTTTAGTGTTATGAAACCATATTAGTATGAATGTAATCACCTTCATTGTATGTATGCGGTGACAGAAATCTCAGAATAGCACATTATTACAAAACCCTTGGAAAATGAAACATCTGCACAACTAGATTTGGGTGTCCTGACCCTTTAATCCTCTTACACAACCATACTCCGCCCACACAGGTGTTTTCACTTTTTTGGGGGGCTAATTAGACTTGACTAGACTGCGTCTCAGTGTGTGGGTGTGTACAGACTGCGGGTGATTGATCTGCTGTTTGTTTTTAGCCCTGTCTCAGTACATCCAGCCTGCTGTGCAGGTCCTCTCCCAGTCCTCACTATACATTCAGCAATAAACACAACGCTGCATCTCATGGATCAGCTCGACCACAGTGTCATCCATATCTGCAGGTTAGTACCATCGCTGGACATTTTAGTGCTGAAAATAGGGAGTGTATTTTTTTTTTTTTTTTTTGGTAATGCAAAAGAGATTACACAACCTCAGCTGTGTGTTTTCTGTGGGTGTTGCCTTGGACAAGCACAGTGCTTTGGTGATCAAAGTTACTCTGAAATAGATATTTGACAGAGGAGTTGGGCTGAGGAGATGTTTCATTTTAACCCACGCTCCTACCGAGTCTGTTCTCGCTGTAGAAAAGCCTTTGACTTTATTTTCGTTCTGTTTTCTTGTTTTGACCGCATGCACAACTCAAATCTGTTGTTGTTGTAAACCAAAAGCTAGGCATTAGCCTTTTGGCAAAGTCTCAGACAAGGGTATTAATCACATGACCACAGTTCACTGATCTCTGCCTTGAAATATGAGACTCGTTTCTCCAGCCCGGATAATCAACTTAGGGGGAGGGGGGGGGGGGGGAAATCTGATATCTCACCTTGAAATGCTTCATAAGTTGCTTGTGGGATTTTCGACTCGTCATGCTCACGCCTGATTATACCAGACTGAGAGAAAAGTAATGAAATAAAAGCAGGGTTTCTGCTGCACAGCCTCTCTTAACACATGCACACCACTCTGTGCATGCCAACAAGTAAATGAATAAATCTACAGGAAAGCTCATATTAATTAAAATGTAGTTTCCCTACTCTTAGAGCAGATGGAAAGTTTTGGCCTAAACACTGTAGTTTGGCAAATTCTGCTCACCAGACCGGGGATAGATGGTTTACCAGCCCACTTTCTTTCAAGCTGATAAATCAGTGACCATGTGGAATAACTTCATGGGATACATGAGAAGACCTGGAGATAGTCCCTGTGCATATATAAGCATCATGCATCTCATGAGAAAAAGACCATACCAGTTTGAACAGAGTTGTATATCAGCATCGAGTTTCTTAGCTTAGAACTCAGGCAAGTGCAGCACCCACCTAAAATGTATTTCACAGAGGAGATGTGTGGAGCTTCACTTTGTATTTATTTAAATATTGCTTAGTTCTATACAGTCTTTCTTTCAGACAAGAACTCCTGATATTGTCCAGAAAATTGAGCCTGGACATTTTCTGAAGTGTTCTTTTTTTATATATGAAAATGCAGAAGGAGTTTCTTCGGGTCAGACGCGTTCATATATGACAAGTAAATACTCAGAACATTCAGAGGGGGGGGGGGCTGGGTAGAGCGTGCAGGAGGCAGGGCGTTTTGTGCGGACATCATGTGTTTTTGTTTACAGCTCATCAACACCACAGTTGCCCCTTATCACCAAAGGCTCTTGAATCTTGTTATCTTTCCAAGTATCGTTTGGGTCTTCTATGGGTATGGTTCCTCTTTTTAATCCTGAGATATTTGTATTCTTCCAATTTCTCATTAATCCTGTGTTAGAGATGTCATCAACACACCCACTCTCTTGCTGTTCATTTTCTGCACATTTTCCTGCTCCAGTCTTACTCTCTCTCTCGATTTAATCTCACTCGGACATTGTCTGAACATTTTACTAGGAGGCTGGCACCAGTTCCGAAAAATGTCTGGAGCAACTGACTCAGACATTGGCATTCTCACAAACAGCCCCTCTGAAAAAATTCGCGAAATTGTCTGGAGTTCAGTGCATGTCTGAAAGCAGCTTTAGTAAACTCAAACCTCAGCATCTGACCAGTAGGCCATTTGATTAAAAATAGTGTATTAAACTAAGACAAAATATTTTTATAAGGACTCCACTAACGTCCCCACCAGTGCCTCTGGCTGTGCTATCTCCAGCAGATCAAATATTATACAGGCTTCTGTTATAGGAGAGTGGGCTCTGTGAGCTGAACTCGTCTTCATGTCGGTGACCTTTTTTTTGTTTACAGTGTACTAACTCAGTTTCACATGGTCTTTTGTGGATTATTGCACCTGAATCCTCACATGAAGATGCAATCCATCCACATTTAGCTCGCAACTGACGGTTAAGCTCTGACGGGCTCAGAGGTGTGGATTTGGATTATGTTGTTGTGGCCAAAGCTAGGGCTGTCTGACAGGTACCACTGTTGTCGCCTTGTTCCAAAGCCAATGAGAGCTTTGTAGGTAGAATTCAAATGCAAAATTCAAATGCATTATCGTTGATAGTGCAGTAAAAGTAGTCTTTGTAAAAGAAAAGAAAAGAAAACAACCAAAAGCAACCAGTACCAACTGAAAGCAATGCAGAAAGTCCAGAAATGATGATTGTTAATGATCCTGTGTGTTGTGGACGCTGGAGCGCCGTCCTATTACTCTCAATACTCATGACACAGGACTGCAAAGGAAAAGCAAGGGAAATGGTGGTAGTGTGGCCACGTATGGATTACTTGTTTACTACACAAGTCACAGTTGCATCTTCATTATTTTAAATTATATCACATATAAATCCAGTAAAAGTCTGACTCTCTCATTAGGGATCATCATCAACAGATAAAGGCAAAAAGATTGTATGTAAATGAGAACTATGTATTTTCGGTTCCACCGTGAGATGGCTGCACCAACGAGAGCTCCGAGCGAGTTCAGTAAACTATTGTTATTTAACTTTTTCTCCCTGGCTCTTTTCGTACACACAGTGCTCTCACAAATTCACTATGACCATGATCCCTTTTGGAGTTACCATCGTCAGCCAGTTCGGACTCTAAACCGTGGTTTTACGCCGCGGACAACGTACTCCCCTGGGTCTTTTGTTCACTCGTGCAACCGAGGAGGAAAACACAGAGGGGGAAGTCACTGAACAACAAGCTGGACGAACTATGCGCACGGATCTAACACCAGCGGGTCATTAGAATCTACTGGGTTCTTGTGTTCACAAAGACATGGCTGGAGCCCAGCGTTACAGACTGTGCCGTCACTCTGTCAGGTTTCTCCATTCACCGACACGACAGAGTGTAGGACCCAGACAAGTCTAGAGGTGGGGGTGTGTGCTTCATGGTTAATTCTGTGAGTGCCACGGATGTCAGTGGTTTAACGCCCGTTCTGGAGCTGCTGACCATCAAAGTTCGACCCTTCTACCTCCCCAGAGAGTTCCGCTCAGTCATCCTAACAGCTGTTTACATCCCCCCTCAAGTGGACAAATCTTTAGCCCTGGAGGAGCTGTATGGGATTATAAATGGACTGGAGAACTCTCACCCTGAGGCCATTTTCCTTATTTTGGGAGACTTCAACAGAGCCAACATGAAGCTAGTTCTCCCTAAATACTCCCAACACCCCACCAGGGGACAACCAACATGGTACTACTGCTACACCCCAATCAGTCTGTTATAAACCCCTCCCCCACCCTGCTTTTGGCAAAGCAGATCACTCCTCATCCTGCTGCTACAAACAGAAACTTAAACAGGAAGGACCGGTTTCCAGGGTCATCCACCTTTGGAACAAAAAGGCTGATGAGACTCTGCAGGACAACTGACTGGCTGATGTTTGAGTATGCAGCTGGTACAAATATCAGTGAATACACAGACTCTGTCATGAGCTACATAAGTAAGTGCATCAACGATGTTGTTTCAAAAACTACTTTCCACACTCTCCCCAACCAGAAACCCTGGTTCAGTTGAGAAATCTGTGCTAAACTCAAAGCACGGACCACCGCCTTCAATTCAATACTACAGGGACAGAGTGGAGTCCAACTAGCGCAGCTCTGACCCCAGGCGCATGTGGTCTGGATTACGCTGCATCACGGACTACAAAGTGGGGACCCTGGGACATGGTTCAATCCACTGCATTACTCCCAGATGAGCTCAACACCTTCTACGCCTGGTTCAACCCAGTGCCTGCCACACGCCCATGTGTGGACATGGAGGCTGCCATATTAACCCTAGAAGCTGCCGACGTAAGATGGTCCTTCGAAGCGGCCAACCCCCGAAAAGCCCTCGGGCAGGATGGCAACCCGGGCTGTGTGCTCAGGGTGTGCGCGGATCAACTGGCAGAGGTGTTCACCAACATGTTCAACCTCTCCATAGATCAGTCCGTGGTCCCCACCCCCTTCAAAGAATCCATCATTGTTCTAGTCCCCGAAGAAACCAGTGGCAACCTGCTTAAATGTCTACCGCCCTGTCGCACTGACATCAGTCATCATGAAGTGCTTTGAGCGACTAATCAAAATCCACATTTTCTCCTCCCTTCCTGACACCTTGGACCCTCTTCAGTTTGCCGACAGACCAAACAGGTCCACGGTCGACCTGGCAATCCACACAGCGCTCACCCACCTGGACAAAGGGATTACATATGTGAGAATGCTCTTTGTTGATTACAGCTCAGCATTCATCATCATTATTCCCTCAAAACTCATGGCCTGGAGACCTCCATCTGCAACTGGATATATGATTTACTGACAGGCAAGCCCCAGGTTGTGAGAATCGTCAGTCATATCGCTCCCAGCTGATCCTCAACACTGGCACACCTCAGGGCTGTGTGCTCAGCCCCCTCCTGTATTCCCTGTTCACCCACGACTGCACAGTCACCACACCTCCGACACCATCATTAAGTTCGCCGACGACACATCACAAACAGCGACGAGACTGCCTACAGAGAGGAAGTGACATCACTGACGAGCTGGTGCAAGGCAAACAACCTCTCTCTCAATGTCAGCAAAACGAAGGAGATGATTGTGGACTACAGAAGACAGCAGGGAGGTGGAGACCTCCCCATCCACATCGGTGATGCTGAGATTGAGAGGGTCAGCAGCTTCAGGTTCCTCGGCTTGCACATCACTGAGGACCTCTCCTGGACACTTCAAACAGACACCACGGTCAAGAAAGCTCGTCAGCGGCCCTTTTTTCTTTGGAGAAATTTGGCATGAACGCCAGCATCCTCACAAACGTCTACCGCTGCATGATCGAGAGCTTGCTGACGGGCTGCATCACAGTCTGGTATGGAAACTGTTCTGCTCACAGCCGCAAATCACTGCAGACAGTGGTAGAGGCGGCACAACACATCGCTAGATACAGTCTCCCAGCCATCCAAGCATTTACCACCGGTGGTATCTGCGGAAGGCACACAACATCATAAAGGACCACAGCCATCCAGCACACAGACTGTCCATCACTCTGTTACCATCTGGCAGAAGGTACAGGAGCAGGGCTGCATGCACCACCAGACTTAAAAGCAGTTTCTACCATCAGGCCATCAGGTTCCTATACTTGTAGTCAACTCCTAACTCACAACCCTCTGCACATCTTTTTCCTGCCTGCACTTTTATTTGGAAATGTGAACTGACACACACAGTGCAATAACTATTCACACACTCTCTTTTTTTTATAGTAAGCTCTTTTCTCCTTGCTTTTATTTAAATTTAAATTTGAATGTAACTATTGTACTGGTGAGCTGACCCGTTTCTTCTTGTCCAACAACTTTCATTGTTCTGTTGACCCTGTGTTAACTGCTTATGATAAATAAACTTGAAACAATATGCAAAACCAAACTGAGGTCCTGTTATAAACAGTCAAAATTCTTTGGTCGTGAGACACATTGAACGGAGTCCTAAAAAACTCATCTCATTCTCAAAAACATTGTTAAATAAAATAAAACCCTAAAAGTTATGTTATGATTTTATTTACCAAAAAAAAGATTTAATTTTTTTCAACAGCGCATACATGAATACATTTGTCGTTCCATCGTGTTTTTTATTTTTGCTGACCTGAGAAGCTGATCTGTATCTTCGCTGTTATGTAGCCTGAATTATAATCACAAAAATATTCAAATAAAAAAAACAAGGTGATTAATGTCGTCATCTGCAAGTTGGTAGGATAAGGATGGTGTTGATTTGGCTACAGACATACTACTACATGTTTGTTTGATAACGCATCAACTCTGCTATGGATATGCCTGGCATCCCTACTAACCTGGCGGTTTAGAGACGCTAAAACGGAGAAGTTTGGAAACGCTGCTAGTCCCATATTAGTTCGAAAACACTGGAGCTGCACATTAGTCTGGACGGGCAAAAATAGAGATGTCGAGATGATGACGTTCACACTCTCAACAACTGGCTGATTTAGTCTTGTTGGGCCTGATATAGCCTTTGCTGATTCGTCAGGCTTCTATCACATGACCCCCCTCTGCAAGAAAACAAATTCTGCTTTTTACAATTATACAGTTTTACATATTTTTAGGACGCGAGCTATTACTTGAGCCAGCACATGCATGCCGGATGTATGTGACTGGTCATGTGATATGCGATTTCAGGCATGTTAGTATAGACGGGGATCAAAACAGGTTTTTGAAAACTAACAAAAACACGCTCATATGGATGTAGCCTTAGAGGGTAGTTCTTCCACCAACCACTGATGCTTACATGTCGGTTAATAGAGGAAAGAATCTTAGCTGCTAAGTCTTTCTCCAGATAGTGTTGATATTGTAGAAATGGCAAAATCGATTCTAATACAGGTAAAAATCTGAGAAACGTTTCTTAAATGTCTAAGGTTAACAAAGCCTCCAGGAACAAATTTATTGCCTTTTCATTATAGAAACGGTCACACCACACACACCGGCCCGGCAAGATAAACAAATGCAAAACATGGCCTTCCATTTTTAAAACTTCGGAAAACCCCAATTACTTGGAGCGACTCGAGGAGGAGGAAGGAAATGACTATGCATGAAGGCGGTGAGATGTTAGAGGTCAAAGTGGTTCCCTGATGGTTCCGCGTCCTCGTGCTGTGCAAAGCCTCCTCTGTCACCTCCACTGCTGCTCTATTCTCAAACAACGCTCTGCATTCAATCCTTCCAGGAGAAGCTGTGCCCTTCCTACCAACACACTGATGTTTAATTCATTCACGGACACTCGGGGGACACTCATAACAACAACAGGAAAAAAAAAAAAAAAGAGACAAAAGGAGAGACTGAGAAATAGAAAGCAAAAAGGAAGACCAAAGAAATTAGAAGGAGCTAAATGTATGTTTGCTTTGTGTTTGATTTTGGTAGATGTGGAATGAGTGACAGGCCCAAACCAAGGAGACTTAAGACATTTGAGAGGGAACATCGGGGCGGACAGCTGCAGAGACAAATAAATCCGGGATGCTTCTGTTTTGTCTGACTTCAGCAGTGGAAGGAGGGCAGTGAAGATGTTGCTGGACACCTCGGTGTGCTCCCTCTTAATCAGAGGTTGATTAAGCGCACTTTCACAGGCATGGATTAGGGGGCTCCCCTCGGACTCCACTAAATTGGTCGGAAGGGAAGGCAGGCAGAGTGTTGAGCACTGCTGAGGGAACTTTTGATGTGTCAGTCAGAGAGTCTGGCATGGTTTGCTTTTATTGACCTTCCCATCCTTGATTTGTGACAGATCCCCTGGTGCTGGGCTAGGTGGGGAAGGTGCTTGGGAAATGGATAAGGTTAGAGGAGATACGGCTTTTGAAGAATTTCCTAGTTCTGCTGATCCAGTGGAGCGGCCACGTGCATTCCTGCAATTCATAACAATGAAGGGCACGGAGCTACGGTGGTTTGCAGCCTAGACGTTTTCTGAAGATTATATTTCTGTCATTTTCGCTTTATTTAACAACAACGGGGAAAGACATGGGGCAGGGGTCCTGGGACCGATTCAGATCCAGGATGTTGCACCTGCATGGTGTTCATCTCAGACAGCTCAGTGCCTGGAAGTCCTGGCCTCCTCATTTTTTATTATCAGGTACTTTACTTCCGACTTTCATTTAAAGCTAAACAAACGGTTTTACTCATATCATCTTCTATCCGCCGCTAATGGATTCCACAACGTACACTGGCTCAGCTCTAAATATATATCTGTCCCCCCTGTATGGACAGTGTCTGTGTCATTTATCGATTTATGGTTAATAATAGTCTTATGCTTTTTCCGCTGTCAGACTGGTTTGTAACCCCTTCATGGAAGGAATGGCATTATTCATGTTGAGGCGGTGGCACCTCTATTAATGTAATGAGTCAGGCCGTTAATGTGAGCCCGCTTCAGACACAAAGGGGATCTCTCAACCTGAGCTCCTGCTGCAGACAGGAGACCTCTGTGCCCTACATAACAACGGGATGTGTCATCACTGATTTATTTTGCCCTTGAACCTCCTAGTGATAGGACCTTGTGGGATAGCCTTTAAAAGAAGCGCCCGGAGATGAAATGAATGCTCTGTTCAAAACTATTGAAGGAGGTGCACTACAGCTGAAGGCTTTTAGAGACATTGCTGTAATCTAAAATGTGCTATTTCTCACACGTTGCACAGCCCTGGGATGGGCTGATCAGATAGACCGAGATGAATCTGACTTGGCCTGTGAGCAGCAGTCACTGCCTCCTGCATTGCTGGCCATGAGAGGAATTTGCAATGGATTCCACATAGATAGAAATCAATTCAAATTCAGCCGAGGCCCTTCACCTCGATAAGGCACTGCTACCCCTACATGTAGACTCTCAAATTTCATAATGAATAGATAAGGATTAATGTAATTTCAAACTGTCAACACCTGCCAGACGGCATGTCAAGAATGAGCTTATCATTGTGCCATGAATTTATTTACATGCAGAAACATAAACAGCCGAGTTCGTCCGTGTCCTATCCATAAATATGACTCCATGGTAACCGCGCGGGGAGGTGCATCCTCAGTTGTGCTTTTAACAGTCTTATTAACTCAGTCCACATGCTCATGTAATTAATGTCTGCTTACAATGCAGCTACTCTACACTATGCAACCTGTGAAGACACACAATAATTATGTGACCAGTTGAGTGACAGAGATCAAGAGATCAGGAAAGCAAATGGAGAAGGCCTGTCTGCAGCCTCATCAGGAGGGGCAGAGTGTTGGCCCGGGTTAATAGGCATCCTCCAGGGAGGTATTAGCTGGAGTTGAAGGAAGTAAGGAGGGAGCCTTTTTGAATTCAGTATAATAATGTCAAATACCTTTAAAAACCTCCTTTTATAATCTCATTGTCACGGGCCATTTGTAAATTCTCGGTCCAAGGCTTTATAATGTTCCCTACGCAAGCATAAAAAACCCCACTAAGATCCGATGAAAGAACACTTAATTTGAGCTGGACACTCTGTAGTACCGTCCAGAAATATCCGGCCATCTGCTTCCTGCTTCTGCAGCAGCCAAAATACTGAGCTAGAAATATTCTCAAACTGACTGACTGCGGCTTGATTTAGGAACAAGGGAAGAGGACAGAAGTGATTCAGACGCTGAAGACATGGAAGAACCAAAGTCCAACCCGGTGTCTGGATCCTGAAAGTCAGAGCGGACAGGATATCTTAAGTTTATAAGGGGAATGCCACTTGTAGTGGAGTGGACCTGTGATCGATTGGGATGTGAAGTGGCTTAGCCGTACCTCAGTGTGTGTCAATAGCTTCACCCTCTCCCTCAACCCTGCGATAAAACAGAGGCTCGGGGTACAAAATCAAAAGTCCACGTGGACCCGCGAACCCGCCCGCATCATTATAGTTTGATCTTATGACTTTATTTACTTGATCTGCGGCTAATTCCTCTGATCGCACAATCAAAAGAATCCAAACATTTAATTGAGCAAGCCCGGGAGCCAGGACACAAGACAAGGAGGAATTAAAGGTTGAATCGACAACAAATTAGGACGCGCTCCGCATCGCCATAGATTGAGACAAGGATTTAATTGGCTCCGTATCAGGGTTAGATAGCAGCGTTGTTGACTTTTGATTAGAAAAAAAAAATAAAAGGGCAAGGTGACTTGATATTGTGGTGATAAGCAAAAATCCCAACTCGATCACATCAATACGTTTTCCCGGGTGCACATGGGTGTCTCACCTTGTAACCAATGACAGTGGCCGCAGTGGCTCGCTTAGCAGACTGACATCAGAGGTTTGCTCGCGAGCGTGCATTGTCATACATTTATTGCTGTGTGTGCAGTGTCTGTTTTACTTAAAATCGTTCCAGTTGTTCCTGACATACTGTTGACTTAGAGGTCAGGCCGCACGAAGGCATAAATTTCTCAAGCATTGATGTGGGCTAATTCACAGCATGTCACACGGCCGCTCTTCAAAATAAAGGTCACCTCTAAGCAGCACTTTATGGCTTTATATCTGTTTTATAGGCAGGCGTGCAAGATTCATCAGAATCCGAATCACCTTTCTTTACCTGCATAGAACACTTTGTTTCTATGGGAAGCAAACTATGAACTCCTTGAGTACAACCCACATGAGGTTATCATATTTAATAATACTATTCAAATAAGCAATACGAAATAATACAAATGATTAGAAGGTGTGGATCTGTTCAAACTAATTTTCAGCTTAGTCGTGAGATCTTTTGCATCTGCATTGGACTCCCTGCATCATCAGACAGTATCGTCCGACTGTAAGGATGAAATCTGCTCATGTTTACAGCTCATAATTGTTTGGTACCACGTATGAAAAACTTTCCCTGCGTCAGTAAGACGCTGCTCATCTTAGTTTACAGTAAACACCTAGAGGTCATAATACATTTCAAAGACTGTACAGCTACATATTCACAGCAGTGGATGCTTGTTTGGAATGTGAAGCTCACCGACACCTTTTCTACTTTATTTATTATACTTTTTTTTTTTTTTCACGTTTAAAAGATATAATAATATTTTTCTTTAGCATTAATACGAAAAACTGATTTAAACAGAAGATGAGGTTCTATATGATCAAGGTTGTGTTTTTCTAGATCAATACAGACATAACCATTCTTATATGTGGTATATTTATCTTGCATAAGAAAAACGATGCAAGACGCACCATAAAGCATGACCTTATACTGTATCCACTTGAAGCCTATATGTTTTATTTTGTATGGGATGATTTGTTAATGCGTTGACGGTACAAGTAAACAGCCTTCAGAGCTCGTTCTTTGGTTCGCAATAATACCATTTAGAGCTAATGTGTGGTGCCTAAATCCAGCTTTTGAAGTTGCCATATTCAGATGTTGTGTCAGAGTTTAACGTTTTGATTCACAGTGCTCTTAATTTGTATTTGACATCCACCTAGAATAATGTCTACCACCTTTTGCAGCTACTGTACATGTTGATTACAGGTTGAGCCCTCTGTGGTGCGAGTGTGTTGACATTATGTCTCTTTCTCTAAGCCTGTTATCTTTGTGCTGCACAGTTTGCTCTGCACGTTCCAAAATGCCACTCTTTGTGTCTTTAGGTGCGAGCGTATTAGTCTCCACGGAAACTCGTTTTACCAACACTTTGGTTGGCGCCAAATGACCGCGGCTTTGTGTGGAAGTGTTTTCCTTTTGGAGATTAAACGGTTGAAGGCAAATTGAGGTCCTGCTGGTTTTTATCGCCGGGATATTGAATAAGCATATGTGGAAAAATACCAAAGCGTAGCGCTGTAGCACATCATTTGAAAACAGATTATGATATATTTGTTTGCTTCTTAGGGGCCAGGGGATAACGGCACATGTAATGCCAGAGGTACTGCACAATTTTATCAGGTAGAAACAGGGTGTGAAAGGTAGCACCAAACATATTCGGCTGCTGTTTGATCCTTTGTGATTTATTTTTTTCCTTTCATTTTCCTGACCCTTTCCTAAACCACGACTGACAGCAGAACTTTTCTTCGGAGCCGTGATCGCACTTGAAAACAGTGACTTTTAAGCGACCATGTTTTTGCTTCATGTGTTTCCTCCCAAGCTTTTTGTATGTGTTTTGTCACTCCCTCTGGAATATTTACGTTCTTTCTCTCCCCAAAACGTCCACAGATAATTGCTTGAAAGAAGGAAGCGCCCAGGAAGGTCAGCCAAGACTCCTGCCTTAGGTGCCAGAGTGAGATCTACAGGACTACAATTACTTGGACAGACTGAGGCGGCAGAGTAAAGTGAATGACAGGTAGGAAATAATTCACATGAATCACCTTCTGTATTATGAATAACCACCTGCTGAGAGGACATAGCACGGTCAGTTATCCTCACAATTGGTTCTGAATGGCCCTTTTTGTCATTTGTTGGTAATTGCCTTAATTCTCTTGATAATATAACTAAATTAACCTCAGAGAACGTTCCTTCCTAATGGAATTCATGAGACAAGGTTGAAGTTGACATGCCAGCAGTCCCACAATTATATTTAGATAATTCTACTCCGCTGTTTGGCTTCCTCTTTTTTCTTTTAAGTCGAAACTTTAGAGGAGTCCTCTCCCGCTGCCACTCATTATTCATAATCTTCATTTTACCAAAACACACAGTGTTGAATCCTACATGAAGGGCGTTCTTTAAGAAATTCAGGATCACTCACATCTATTTTCTTTCAGGGGTACATCTGACCTTGTAGTAAAAAGACATAAAAGGCTGTCAGTCAAACCATCACGCCGTCTTTGTTTCCTTGTGCTTGTCATTCTCCGGAGGTGTGGAGCAGCCCCTGACTTATATCTAGTGATTCTATGCTCCTGGCAAAATGCTTCTCTGTCCTGCTTTCTACCTAAACCAGCGACTGCCTCGGGGTGAGGTGGAGAGAAGGTGAAAAGTAAAAAAAAAAGAAGGTTGAGAGTGGTGTATGGACGGAAGTAAATGGTTAAATCGTTCAGTGTTTTCAAACTTAACACTTTTACCTTTGAAAGCTTCAACCTTTTCTGTCAAATCTCAGGAACAAAGAAAGACTATTTGATGCATGAGCTGAAGTCCTGGGACATTTTGTGGGAGAATATAAAAACAATGCACCTAATTATTCTTTTTTAATTTGTAATTTTGGACATGTAAATTGAAATGGCATCAAAGCCTCAAGCCAATCAAATTCAGTTGTTCAATGCCAACTGTTGACTGAATACTAGCAGCCTAAAACCCATGCTGTTGTGTGTTATTGACTGAGAATGTTATCCTGTACATGTATATTCCACATACTAAATATGAAGACAGACGACAGGACTTCTCCACAAATGTCAAACCAAAGCATATTCATTGTCCCCTGGTGGCTGGCTGCAGTATAAGTAGTAAATCCTGCCTCCTCCATGTTAGTGGATGGTACACGTCGAACACATTTTTCCCAAGATGGTTTGTCATTTTAGGCAGTTCTTATCAGACTGATGTACTCCATGTCCAAGTGGTTTTTCTCATGTAATTTTGGTTTGAATCAGGTATTTGATGATGTTAACATTTGGGATATCATGATTGACAGCCAAGACTGATTTGCAATTGTTCGAGCTCATGTATCGGCTGGGCCTCTAGACCACGGCTCCATCCCTCGACCAACTACTGTGCAGACTCTGGCTCCAAACGACATTATCGGCACAAAATTATCTCCGCATTTGTATATTTTAGTTTCATTTCTCAATAGTGGGAGGCAGCGGAGACGCGTCGTCCATCTTTATTTAGAGTCCATTTTATGTGTAGCATTTTTTATTTCTCCAAAATTATTTCTCACTTAGCATCGACCAATTGGATTTATTCTGCCTGTCCCATCGTGTTTAAAGATTTGTATTCCACTTGGACACTTAACCTATTAGCCTGGTTTGCTAACATTAGCACTGCTTCTTTGTTGTTCAGGTTAGCTCGGTACTCAGTGTTGCGTTTGCTCCATATAAGGTGGGAGCTTAGCAAGCATTTCCTATTTGTCTTTCTTGAATCAGATTTGTTGATGGCAGTTGACCACTCTTTAAACTCTCAAGTTTCCACTGCGCTCCGGGGAAAAAAAAAAAAAAAAAAAATCGGTGCATTATCCTCATTACGTTGACTAATGATGACAGAGGAGGGTCACACTTAATGACAAGACACTTTATTTACGGAAGACAAAATGTTTGTCCGGTGCGGGCACACGCAGGTGATCCATTTTAAGGTAATTGGTATTGCACCTGGCAACCGGCTGAATAACAATCAATGAGCTTTCAGAACGGAAACGAGGAAGAAGGTGGAAACGAATGTGAGCGCTGTCACATTATCCATCCTTATTTATCCATCAGATTTCTGCACATACCAAATACACATGCTAATCGTGAATGCACAGTCCGACAGCTGTAGCATGATGTACTCCTCTGTGTCTACATCAAAGGAAAGGAAGAAAGGACTTGTACAGCCACTCCGACTACAAACACATATATGTATACATATACTGTATATTTCCTGGCAAGAATTAATTTTAAATTCAGTTTGATCCCATGCTCCAGTTTGCTGTCTTAAGGTTCTGCATCGATAAATAACAGCTTCATTTTACAAGACTCATATCATTATTTTAGTTCCGCTTTTATTCTAATAAAACGATAAAAACATGATTCCAATTTAGAGCAGAATCTGGGATTTGATGCCCAAACACTGACCAAAATTTTGTATTTAAAGTTTTCTAATCTTTGAGGCAACCTGTTCAGGGTGTACCATGTGATGTCAGCTGGGGTTGGTTCCCTCCACCCTGCGGCCCTCAAAGAATAAACTGTATTGATGATGGATGGATGGATCTTAGACTAGCCATGTTTATTTTCCTGTATTTTTGTGGCTAAATATGGCTCATATTAAAACCCTCCTCACAGTTAGAACTGATGCGCTCATGATCTGTCACACATCGGGTCAGTTTGTGTCTCATTCTGTCGGCGTCTCATTTGCCCGTGTGCGTTGTCTGTGCGTGCTGTTGACCACAGTGTTTAGGGGGATTTCAGACGTTTGTCCGTCTAACCACCAGCTGGCTGACCGGCTCAAACCCTCAGCAGAACATCAAACATCACAGTATCTCGCTGCTTGGCTCAGTCTCACATAAACAGATCAAGGGTACCACAGTGTTTTCATTCCAGTTGATATGGAAATGTCACATCGTTTCAAAGAGAACTTCTGTTTTATTCATGTGTAATATCCTTTTACATCTGACTGCCTAATGTGGACCTGGAAGAGCTCGAACCAAGCTGCTATCAAGCAAAAAGCAGAACAAGCTGTACTGTAGAAATACAGTACGCTGCCAGTGCAGTTGCTTTGCTGTAGAAGATGGAGATTGTTGAAACTAAAAAAATACACATTTGTCAATACTTGAAATATGGCTCTGCTTTCTGTACAGAGGCATTTTATCTAAAAAGATAATTGACCTGCATTGACAAAGATGTTGTTAGGTTTTTGGTTGGTTGATGCCTCACAGCTTGAGGTAATGATGATTTTAGGAGGAAAATTGGTGAAAATAAAGAAAACAACATTTTTATGAATTAGAATAGGTTTCATAACCCTTTGCTTTCTTCTCTTGTTGTGATGAGAGCTGTAGACAGTGTGCAGACGCGTTGAGTATCCATCAGACAGATGTACAATGATGTGATACTGTGATATTGACAATTTCAATGTCTCTTATATCAAATCAAACATTTCGTTTTTTTCATAAATAAACAGCGATGGTACTGTCATTAGTTTATATACCCCAAAATGTCTAGAAGCTAATGGGGTAGGGTTTATAATTAATTACAACAATTTATCTAGAGCTGCAACTAACTGCACTAATTATTTTCCTTATTGATGAATCTACCCATCATTTCCTCGATTAATCAATTAAAGATTTAAGCTATGACATGTCAGAAAATAGTGAGAATTATCCATTACAATTAATCTAATCTAAAGGTGACTCAGTCAGATTGTCTCATCAACACAACATAATAAATTATTTAATGTCACTTAAGGCAAAGACAAGCAGCAAACCCTTCAGTAACAACTGTGTGGAAATGCTTGAAAACTGACTTGATGATTAATTGATTGTCAAAATGGAGTCAACAAATCTTTTCAGCTCCGTATGTATCAATGAAAACAGATTAAATTATCCTTAGGAAAAGTTTTACGAGTATTGTTAAATATACTCACATGTGAAGGAACATGTGACACGGGGTTCACATTAATCGAAACTCATATCTGTCTGTTCAGTATCTTCTGCTAAAATATAAAACGCATCATCCCCTTCCCAACAAAGGGAATTGTAGTTTCTAGTATAAATAGTCCAATAGATACCAAGGCTGTAGTCTCCTGTTTGACCGACTGATTGGTTGCTCGATTTATTCGGATTGTGTTACCAGAACCTTAAGTGTACATTTTTGACAGTATTAGTTGCATATTGAAGCTCAACAAAAACATTGCATCATCTAAAAACAATTGGCTACTTCGCTAGCGTTAAGATACTCCGTCAACGCTTGAAGGTTTGAGTGTGAACACGTGATTTGGACTTTTTCCATGTTTGTGTAATAATTTCTTAATCTGCTGCAAATACTACATTTTTGTATTTCTTTATAATGAATGTACATTCATATCATTATGTAGCGTGCATTTCATGCACTGTGGCCAATCAATGGGTTGAAGATAAAATAGCATTTTAGTCGACCAATCTTTTCTTTGGTTTACTACAGCCTTAGGTCAGACCATATGTGTGATACTGTAAATTCAGAATTGGTTGTTAGGCAGCCGCAGTGCTTTGCAGATTTGATAACACTCTGTAAACCTTTAATACCTCGTAAGGCCATATTTGACCTCATCAGTGTGTTTTGCACGGCCCCTTACAGCACCGGGACTCTATCGCCAGTATGACTGGCACCTTGCTCTAGGGTCCTGCTTAATTTTTCCAATAGTATATCTTGTGCCGCACCTTATATATCTCCATTCCCAATTATACATCACGGGAATGGGAAATTAACATAGGGTACATCATAAAAAGCTTGATAACAGAGCTAATACAATTACATTAGAGTGATTAAAAGAGGTTGAATAGGTGATCTATTACATTGATCTTAAATGCATTCAGACTTAATTTAATTTAACAGTGCTATAATGCTGTAGTTAAAATATGTCCTATTAGTGTTTGGAGCCTGCATGTATAACGATTAATTATTGAATAATTGTTCATGCATTCCAACACTGGCAGGCTCTGAAGGGTGATTTATTTTCTTCAGTGGCTGTACAGAGATAGGGCTTAATTACAGTGGATAGCCTTATCTCCCTTCTCTAATCCGCTCTTTGGAGTCTCCCGCGTTCACGCCATCTAGTCGTCGATATCATCAGGCTGTTGGCAGAGCCAGACAGAGAAAGTGATCCCCAATTTCTCTGTCACATTAAGGCTCATTCATGAAGTCTCTGCTGTGGCCCTGACTTAAGAACTCCAAAGTGGGAGGAAAGAAGAGCCCCTGAGTGCCGGAAACCGCTCTCCCAGTCTGAGGTCAGCCCCGCGTGGCACATTACCCATTTGTCCTGTCTTTGTCAGCTGGATGGACTGAAGAATGTGTGGTCAAATCTGATCAGATAATGGGCTCAGCAGCAATTTGTGGTGGATATCCTAGTACTAATGTAGGCAATTTGTTTACCGCCTCCTTCCAAGTGCACTGTATGACTGTGCTCGCAGCAATGTTGACCAGTGCTTGCCGGGCTGCAAGTGCTTAGAGACAAATATCTTTCCAGGCTCTTTCTCTTCTCAATGATTTGAAATCAACAAGGCTAGATCTTAAGAAGGGAAACTCAAATTCACCGTTTAATTATTGTGGCCTGATGGACGGTTTCCACCACGGTTGGCATTAGCTGTTGCATATATTAAATAAACATGGGTTGAATTAAATGTTGGCAGCTTGAAGCGACTGCAATAAGGAGTGCCAGAACAGGGCTGGGATCATCTCATGTTTCCTGTATAATGATGTGATGCTCAAATTGAACAACACATTGAGCAAACTTTACAGATGGTCAAGCAAAGCCAGAAGTTTGACCTTTCATGACATGTTGAGTCATTTTCAGGGACATGTGTTGTTTAAAAGAGATTCAAGCACCTGAATATGTTTGTATGACCACAAATACACGACAGCACTGTCCATATACTTTTGTCTTCGGCCCCCTTACTTCCTGTCAATAGATCCCTATTGGAACCCCATACAAAGATATTTTAGAGAATAGCATGCTTCCAAATTTGTGGCAACAGTCTTGGGATGACCCTTTTTTGTTTCAAAGACAATGCGACAAAAAGCTTAATTTGACAATGGAGCAAAACCCTGGATCTGGAAGAGGACTCAAACTCTGGTCCTACTCATGCCTGTGGAGGATTGGTTATTGCACGTGCCGGCTTTGACGTCAACTTAATGCCCTTCCCTTTTATACTCCGTGCAGTCTTCTGCTGAATGATAGGTGTCGCCATTGAGAAAATACAACACCACTGCTGGATAAAGGAAAAGAAGAAGAAACGCAAACAGAACCGTTTTAGGACCGGCTTGTTTCCTTCAGGAGCACATGCATCAGGCTTGTCTGTACTTTACTGCCTTGAGAAACCACTCGTGGAGGTTTTTCCATGGTTTCCTGCAGAATCTCAACAGATCTGCCTCTACGAGCCATTTGGGAATCTCTATGCTCCCTTAATGACGGCTCATAGAAATGTCTGTAGAAACTGACCTGTTCGCCGACTTTTGCCTGCAGCTAAATCCATGTTGCACTAGATACAACAAGTAAGAAAAATTGTGAGAGGCGCGACCAGCAGAAATGAAGCTCCACCCCAGTGAAATGACGTAGGACAGGGATGGCTGAACATTAACTAGGCTTAACATGCAAGACAACCATTCAACACCTCTTCATTGTATGGCTTCATAAAGGGTAACGCTGCGTCCTGCATAATCATCCTCACTGGACCTTAATCATGAGGTTGGATGTCCATATACCTTTTGGTCACGTACAGTACATTTTAGAAACTGTACACTTCAGTGATTTCCCTTGGGAATCAATATATATTCAGCAATTGCCGCAGGTAGGTGAATGTAGCACCTAGATCTGCAAACGGGATAGAAAAAGGAATCATCCAGTTAAACAACATGTAAGAGAAGAAATTCAATTGAATTGTCCTCTGTTACATTTTAATGAGCATTACTTGAACCCGCAGCCGCATAACAACACTGGCAGATGTGAGGAAGAGACAAAAAAAAGCCTTGGGAAAACTAATAATAAAAAAAAAGGGACGCGCATGGTTGATGGTGTGGAATCGTACACACTGACTGTCTTTCAGTCGTCTCCTACCTGTTTTCTGGAGTGATGAACACAGCACAGGAGAAGCTCAGTATGCTGATTTCTCCGGCGCATGACAGTGAAGGCTGGGTGTTCTGCTGTACTTTCATTGGCTGAGTGGGTTGATGTTTGTCAGAAGGTTTTTTGGCGATACTAAACATCGAAGTCGGTGCCGTGTGCATGGTTTTCAGGAGCCAAGGAGAGAAATGTCAAACTGAATGCACCGACACATTCGCTCTTGAACTGTCATTCCGGGCTCGACGGAGGCTCAAACTAAATCTGGAGACAATTCCCAGTGCAAGAGAGAGGAGTGAGCTAACGAAGACGAGCAGAGATCCAACACAAATGTTTAATGAGGAGATAATATATCACCACACACAATCTTGGAATAATGTGATTACTTGGTCTTTTTGTCTTGAGAATGAGATTTTTTTTCTTCTTCACCCCTAGTTCACAAGCATAATACGTTTTTAATGTAAGTTATAGAAAAGTTAAGTTTTCTTTTTCTTTGCTATTCTCGCCATACTTTCATGATGAAGTACTCTTCCCTTGGTTTTCATTTAGGTTTAGGAGATTAATCCATTGTAAGGAACATTAAGCTCATTTATTTTCTGATAGGGTTTTTTTTCATTTTCCCTATATTGTTTAATCATTATTCTGCTATTAAGCTACCTGGAGACCTTGATTCCTCGTTAGGTTTATAGATTGAAACAATATATTTGTCTTCTTTTTAATTTCATTTGCTTCCTATGAATCTTTAACAATTTATTTAGCCAGATAAATAGTACAAAAGCTCCCATTTTTTTGGTCATGGCTAAACACTACTTCTCTGCTTGATATATTATGCTCAAATAAATGAGAACTAAATTATTAAATATTATGAAATGTCAGTAAATACTTTCGATAATGGGACCTTCTCTTATACTTTATGAGGCTGTTGTAAATCAATGCTGCATATATGATAATGTCACGCATGAATTAATTTATTAATTACATTGCCTGTCAACGCTTTAAAAGAGAAAAAAAGATGAAGAATGGCAAATGTTAATCTTTTGTTGGCAACATTTTTTTATTGACATTGGAGAGGACCCCTTCAAAATAAGGCCTCTCATCTCAAGGGGGTCCATCTTTAAAATTTGGCCTTACTTCTAAGAAGTTAGCTTTTATTGGCATATTTTTGCACTTTTAATATATTTGTATTTATTTCACAACAAATTGGCAATTATCGTTTATCTTTCTCTGCCCTGAAAATCCATTTCTCTTTTTTCTTTCCCCCCTCAAAGATGAATATTTTAAACCGGTTCCAAATGAAATCTCTTTGAATCTCCTTGTCAATGCATTTTTTAAAACACACAGCAGCCTATGTCTTCTATTTATTAAATTGTTGGTTTTGATCTGCAACTTTTATTCATACTTGTCTCCTCCCTCCTTCCTTCCTCAAACGGTTGTAATTTCAGTCTGATTACCTTCCTTTTAAAATGTTTGGTGCTGTAAGTCGTCCTCTTGCCTGAAATACAATCAATATTCAAACGAGGGAGCTGATTTCTGTTAACTGAAAACCATATGCCAGCACCGGATGTTATAGTGATGGTAATAGCACTGTCAAGTTTGACAATGTGGAGAAAGAAATACCGTCATTCCCCATATTCACTTTTGAAAATCTCATTTTGCTTTCATCTCTTCACTAACACAGAGCTGTCAACATGTAATTCAATGAGTGTCACCACTGCGCTTGAGCGTTTTCCTCATCTCTCTCGCCAGCCGCGTTCACACCGTTCGCCGTGACTTCGCCACTGTTGTGTTTAAATCATGTTACGGCCACCTTGTTGTGATTGTTGTTAATGATAATGTAAGACACCGTGGCACCTTTTGTAGCGAGCGCTGGCTTTTGCTAGAGGTCACAGCTTTACGGGCGACATTTGATCTGAACGTGATGTGTTGATGTTTACAGTGTTGACTCTGCACAACAGCCGCCTTCATTCAAAGTTGCATTGAATGAAATGGGCTGTCAGAATGGAGGAAATTGAAACCAGGCATTGTGAGAACACTATCTTCTGTTTCCAAAGGCAGCCAAAGCTCAAAACACAGCCCACACTTAAACCCCCCTACACACACACACACACACACACACACACACACACACACACACACACACACACACACACACACACGTATATATTGTGTACTGCCTACTCTGCCCTCCCCCAGCCCTGACTGAGTGAATCGCACCTCACCAGAGAGCAGCCATTATAAAGTGGGCTTCAACCAAGGTCATCCAGACATTTGAATTGAAGCAAATCCCTGAATCTCTTTAAAGGATGAGGACGATAATATAATGCATTTTTCTTATTGTCAACAAATCCCATAAAGTCAGAAATGAATGATAAATAACAAATGAATACAAACAAGTATTTTCTAGGTGTCCAGAGCCTGATACATCTCATTCCTCTGAGCCGAAAAGCTCCCTTATTTTCCAAAAACAATTAAAAAATCATCAGTGAGCCTCATGTTCAAGTTCCATCATTACCACACACACACACACACACACACACTCACTGTACTTCATCTTTTTTCAATCCCCCGTACACTGTTCTGTTGTCTGCTATACTCACTAGACAAGATATATTAATCCGCCCCTGAAAATAGTCCCAAACAAATAAACTTTTTAATTTGTTTGTGTAATGTTTGATAAAGTCTACAGTGCCCAGCTGTCATGGGAGTTACTTTTTAACAAATATGAAACTTTACATTTAAATATTCAGCAAATTGACTTAAGTTCCAGACGGAATGAATTGAAATTCAACAATAGAAGAATCTGCCCTCAAGGTCCATTTAGTAGCTGTGCTGCACCGTGAGTTTGAATCCCTTCCTTCAGGCCAGATATTTAGATCACCCTGTTATAAGTGCAATAAAAGTAGACACTACTTTTGTTCTCCTTTGTGCAATAAACCTGTTATCTTCGCATTTTAATTTGAGTAATTTCACCTACCAGACTGCAGAGATTAGTTGAGAGACTATTTATGAACATATCTGTATTTCCACATCATTATTATTATTATTATTATTATATAACATGATATCTCAAGTCTGCCTTTAGGGAATATTCTCCAATTGTGACCCATTGTCAGTTTTACTCAAAGATTAACTGATATATATATATGTAGACTGAACCCACACTGGTCGAGGGAGGCATACAACCACAGGGTACTAATTCTAGCTTTGCACTTTACTGTGTTGTTTTCTGTTATTATGTGCACCTGACTGCTGAGTTTCCCCACCTGGGATAATAAACAAATGAATTCATTAATGAATTAATGAATGAAGCTCACATCATGTGGTTCTCATTAGCAGACACAGTTGAGGAATTTAAATGTTCAATTCATTTTTGGTCTCAGCACTTAAAGGCTCTCTTTTTTTGGCTTCGAATCTCTCCCTGCGTCATTCAGCTCCATCTGCTGATGAGGATCATTGTATACGATCAAAAGCTCTGCAACAGTATTTTCATGACAACTAGGTAAATCATGCAAACTATTAAGAGGCAACCTAGAGACTAACAAATCACAGTTTTTGCTCTTTCAATGGGATTTGTTGTCGTGAGAGGCAGAGTTGTTTTCTCCTCAAACAGGCTTGGAGTCGCCTGTTTCCCTGTAAAACACCCAGTTATTTTCTTCTTCTCTCATTCTCCGCCAGAGATCCAACGATTTAAACGCATCATTTAAATACAAAGGGAAGAATTCCATTTCCTCAGCGCTACAAGTGATGGGGAATTATCCGGTGTAGTGCGACTTGCGTTTGTTGGCTTGTTTCACCCTAAGACGTGTGAACAGCTCTTCAGTTGTTTCCTGCGCGAGCCGACAGTACAGTCATTTTCATCAGCACTCTTGTTCAGGTGGTGTTCCTTCAGGCTCGCTGATTTCAGGTCTTATCTTGTCAAGAGCCCCCTGCCTCGCCGCGGATCTGCGTGGCTGACAGGCGCACGGCCCTGCGCGTCTCACCACCATTATTGGTGATTGTGGAATGACACTAATTAAAGTCATTGATGTTTAAAATCAAGCTCTACACGTCCCACTTGTTTTGTCATAAAAACCCACATGGCTGCTCAAACTGGCCTCGTCGAGGAGCTATCATGTCATTTGTTTTCGAGCCATGTGAGGAAACGAGCATCTGTGTGTGCATGTCACTTCATTTAAAAAAGAGGAAGTAACACAAACACACCTCATGATGGGGGAGCTCTGCTTGAAGCATCATTTTTATCACAAGCTTTCATTTGCTCATGGCGAGGTGCAATACACCGACTTTAATCTAGCTTTTATTATAATGGAGCAGAATGAAAAAAGAGGCCATTTAAAACCCAACTTCCTTCTTCTCAGTACCCTTTATTCATGCAGGTTATACACCAAGTAAAAATATATACAGTTTGTGAAATTTAGATTTGACTGTTGTTGCTTTACTTGTCCCTAACTTTCCTTGTAAATATTGTTTTTTGACCCTCTGCTATGAAACACGAATGTTTTAATGAAATACGTCCTCAGGAAAATATTTTTGAATATATGTATGAAGAGGCAGAGTGCTACCAAATGGTTTGAGTTCACATTTTTATGACCCTACAAACCTTCTAAGTGTATTTTCTCATTTATTATTACAAATTGTATTATTATACATGAATCATTGAGATTTTTAAATGTCAGAAAATAGAGAAAATGCCCATCACAACTTTCCAAGGCCTATGAAGACATTTTAAAAATACTTGTTTAATCCGACCAGTAGCCGAAAACCCAACAGATATAACAGGGGAGAGCACGAGTGTTTAGAACTCTTGTTATGGTCTTTTGATTGATCTTGGACTTTTGATAATTAGTTTGGACTTTAGATTTGTATATTGGAATGTTTGGACTTTTTTCCCCCAGTATTTTGGACCAAATGTATTAGTATCCTGTTTTACTTTGAAATGATTTACCTCGTGTGTCTCCGCATGATATACTTCCTGTCATTGTTCTGTTCCCTGCTCCTGTGATTTGCTGGGTCTCGATTTAGGCACCACCTCCTTCAGAGGCTGCATATGAAGACCGATTGGGTCACAGCGATTCGATCAGTCTCATTTCAAAGGCTCCTGCAAATGCAGCGGACAACTTCGTCATTCCATCCCAGACAAAAGACACTAAAACAGGCGAATCCCTCTCTGGCCAACCTATCCAAGGGTTTGTTGCACTGTGTTGACAAAATATTTTTCAAAAAGATAATGCTGCTGGCAAGTGACGAAACAAAAACATCTTACACCTTAAATGTATGTATCAGGGTATATGATACAAATGTAAAAAACAAACAAAACTAGGGGCATTATCTATTGCTAGGTGACAGTGGTAAGGCCTGGACAAGCTGGTGACGCAAATCACTGAAATCCTCCGTAGACCAGACCGTCTCGTTCTGGGTCCGGCCTTCATGGTCTACTCGGCCCATGAAGGCTGCTTCCTTCGTGGGCCACGTAGACCATGTCCTCTAAAGGAGGTGGCTCCTGAATTTGGACACAGCAATCGTCTACACATGAGCATATAGTCTCTGTGTCCCCTCTGTCTTCATCAGATTGTCTGTTTAGTTTGCTTATTTGGTTCCAGTTTAGCTCATATTTGGTTTCTGGGGGCTTCTTGCCCTTGTTCCTGAGGTTTTTTTTATATTGGATACTTGGGTTATTGGTGCCTGTCTACCTGCCACCAAGGTCTGTTACCTGGTCCTTTATTAAACATCCTGTTGCACCTGCAGGTAACTGCTTTGACCAAATTTTGCTCCGGCTACTTGCAAACGTACCAAGGTCCTCACATTGGAGAAACTACAACTAGAGCAGAGAGGAAGAGAACAAACAAAATAATAAAGTGTTCTGTCCAGCGACTAAATTATAGGTGAGCTTAAGTGCACTTTCACGCCCACCTTGTTTGGTCTGGATCTTCTGACCTTTTCAGTTTAGTCTGAACCAGAATAACAGGCGTGAAAGGTGCCTCAGTCCAGATCAAACGGAACCATGCTTTAGATTATTCACAGTGTGAAGTTCATTCATTTCCATCATTCAAATGGTAAGACCACTTATTTCCATGCACTTTATTCATAAAAAGCTGAACTGACAGCACAACAGTGTCATGACATAAAGCTTGGTTCAGACTTTCAGATGTGAAAACCCATTATCAAGTGCTGCTTTATTCACTTGAATCCAAAAGCCTCAGTTTGTCAGATTTCAGCCATGAAAATATCCATTGGTTGATCCTGGAAGCTGGAAATGTTCAGTGGACGGACCCAAAAACATATGGACCTTGTGAGAGTTAATGAGAAACATGTTTTGGGACACACAGTACATTCGGAGAAATTTAACAGTCCAGCTTGAACAGCTGCCTCATGATGAATTTCCGGCTTGGAGGCTCCTTCGTCTATTCAGGTGTCGACATATCAAACATTTGTCAATTCGACCGTGAAGTAAATCCTTTCTTTGCTGTATTATCAATTATTTCCCTTTTGTTTTCTAAGAACGTCTGTTCAGGTTATTCTCAGGAGAAAAGTTCTACCTGGATGTTGGGAGAATAAAAATGTGACAATGAAACGGATGAAATCACAATGAACGACAGACTTTGTGGACCTCTTTTTGGTTTGCTCACAAATTAAATGTCCTGCCAGGCCGACTCCACAGCCAGTGAGTACACTTACACACATCCTGCAAGTTTCATGAATGTCTAGTATTGACGGAACCCTGCTTTCTATAATTGGGGAAGGGGATTAAAGAAAACACAACTGTTTGGCCACATATACACGTGATCGGTAAAAGGGACGTATCGCTGTGACAGCAGTGCAGTGGCATGAAAGGGAAAAATCACAACATGTTGATTGATTGAGTGAAACTGACAATTTGTACTTCCTCAAAGCTTAAACATGTCAAGTTCCCCCGGCAGAACAAATTCAGTTAGTGCAGCCGGCTAAACACATATTTCTTTTTACATTAAGCATGGTGAATATATGGACGCCTGATGTCCTCCTGGTTTCTTACTCACCTGGTTTCTTGTTTGCCGTAAACACCGTGAGGTTGATGTGGCCGCTGCCATGTCCTGAAGGCCATTTGCTGTTTGCAGACAACACTGGGCCGTTAACTAATATCCAATAATTTATTCAGTTATTGGTGCTAATTTACACAAGACCGACATTTTATCGAACACATGAATCAATACTATTTTCAATTAGCTGCCCAGAATCACTCGAAGGACCTGAAATGACTTGAGGGTCCATTTCGACCCATGGCCACATTTGAATATCCCTGCCTTAGGGTATCATGAATTGACACCTTTTTGATTTGAGACTTCTGCCTCAGTAGTCACACATCAGCTCCCACCTCCCTGTTGTTGGAATGGCTGCTCGGATGCTCGATGCATGCTCCACCTTTTATTTATGGCCGCGGTAGCATCTGGCTGGCAGCCACAGCCAGCCTCCTCCCCCTGCTTAAGATGCAGTGGAGCCTCTATGGGTTAGGAGGGCCAGCTCTATCAATCTGCTCCCTTCCGGCCCCCACGTTCCCCAGTGCGGTTAATCACTGCCACTAATTAGTGCTAATTACTCATTGCTGCCCGGGAGAGCCCCCCTCGCTGGCTCGCGCTGATCTGAAGGTCCTCCGTGGCACCCTGCTGCTTGGCATTCCTCAGGTATGGGCGGAGGCATGGGGACGTGGGAGGTGTTGAGGGGACGGGGGAGGCGCTGAGGGGACGGGGGAGGCCACAGGGAAGCTCATCTTTTCTAATTTATGTTTTTCCTTTTCTTTTTTTGAGCAAAATCTTTGCTAAATCAAACACACCCCTGGTGTTTACCCTCCGGTGGCTGCAGGTGGAAGGTTGCATCCCCGCGGGCCTGCGGGTTTGCCGCTCGACTTTAGCCGAGCCGACTGGTCTGTGCTGCTCTGCTGTGGTGCGGCTGCTGGCCTTGTCTGCATGCACCGGCCAGGCTTAATGAGCCAGCACCTTTTTGCTCCCACTGTCATTAATTGTCTGCGGCCGTGACTCTGTGGGTTATGTTGCGTTCAGCTGATTTTTTTTTTTTTCTTTCTCCCAGTAATTTTACTTTAATAGATTCAATTTGCTTTCATTTGCTTTCTATTGATTTATTTGTCCTGCTTTGTCTTGTCAACCATAGGAACCTATAATTTCTCACAAAAGTCTGTGAGGAAAGAGGCAGAGAAAAAAAGTTCATTTAATTTGCTAATATCGAGCGAGTTATTAAAAAAAAAGGAGAAATGACAAATGATGTTGATATGGTGGAAGTGAAGCTTGACTAAAGCTGAACTTGTTTCTTTGCGGAAGGAAAAACCACAGAAATATGATTTTCTTTTTTTTTGCTCTTGATCTGAAATCTTTACGCTTAATAACAGGTTTTTAATTCTGTGGTCCAGCCAGTTATGTCAGGATGTCTGGTAACAGAGGGCGACTCTACATAATTGTACAGTGACAGCTGATTAGGGGAAGTGAGTGAACTGGTATTTGAGAACGGCAGTTTAGACAAAGAGGTTGAGTGTGTGTCTGGAACAGATTCTTCAGCCTGCGTCAGACGGACTCGGAGCTCAGCAGCGGGTGTCACCAGGAATCAGCGAGAGGGTAAAGCCTTTACCTTTCACTGACCTCCCAATGTGAAGAGTCCAGCTATAGCAACTGTGACAGATGAACCGACGGCCACGGTCATAACACACACACACACACACACACACACACACACACACACACACACACACACACACACACACACACACACACACACACACACACACACACACACACACACACACACACACACACACACACAAACATACATAGTCAGAGCGGAGAGGGAAAATTTCCAAAAATAAAAGCTGACTCCGGCTGAGAGACTTTTACAATAGTTTTCTTTACATAAAAACGATTTTACTGACCTTTATTACCAATTAGCTGATACTGACTAGGTCAAGTCAATCTCATTATATTAACCTAAGAGGACTGGGTTGCAGCAGGTCATTAAAAAATTCATTGAAAACCTGACAAATGACAGATATGAAGAAAAAACAACTATCACACAACACAAGATCACAACATAGGGTGACAACAATGATTTAAAGTCCAATGTGCAAGAAAAAAATGTACTTGTGACATAATTTGTGCAAATTCAACAGATGAAGTGTCGAACAGACAACGGAGAGTTTGAATTCATCAGATTGAAACTCTATTGTTTAGATAAATAATTGTGCAAGACTGATTCAGAAATAAACTCAGCAAGGCAGAAATACCTTAGTTTTTAATTACTGTTTCATTGATGAAATTCTGTGTGCCAGTGCCTTTTTAATAGTATGCAAATAAGTCCAAATAATATCAACTCCTCTGTGTTTTTTCAATATTTGAATCCTAAAAACCCTTATTTACTCAAAACAAATGAAAGGAAAATAGAAGCTGCCAGTTCAGAGACACAGTTTCAAATCTATTTCCAATGCTAATTAACTCGTTTCAAGAGGTTTCTATAAATGAGCATCTGAATCTTGAAACAAGACAGACAACTGCAGCATGCAAATTTAAAAACTGAGAAACACTTGAAAGAAGGTGATGCTCAAAGTTTTATTTGCAACCTTGGATTTAGCAGTCGGGAAAACAGAAAACTTTCCACGAGGTCGGTTTAGTAGCTGTCCTGGAGCTTTCAATTATGTATCACAACCCTCTTCAGCTCTCTTGTCACATTCTGTTGAGAACCGAAATTACTTCCTGACACTCGTGGCTCAAATTTGAGCTTCAAATTAAAAAACACAACATAACGAAACTGATCAAGATCATGTGATATGATCCAGAATAGCCCCGGAGTGTTTTATCAATTGAAACACCTTCATTGGCACTCATATAAATGAAAAATTGGTCGTCAAAAGGGGATCTTTTCCATTGTAACTCCTGACATTAGTCTCAAATCATCCAAGTAATAATGATATTAGAGAATCTAGATTTATCTGAATTAATTATGAATTAAGAAGAAGAGGGACAATTTAAAACACAAACAACACTTCAATCATCCAGTTATATCAAGTAGTGCAGTGGCCTGAGTTTGCGATGGGCTTTCAGTTTGGCCTGTGGTAATGCTGGTTAGCAGCAGTAGTTTAACAGCAGCAGGTAAAGACTGGCTGTGGGACCCAGTCCACAGAACCCTGAAGCTGCACCGCTGCTGCTCGCCTCTTCATTCAAAGTTCAGTGAAGCTCAACTCACTACGCAGAAACTCAAACTGGAGAATCAGTTGCTGTGATCGTGCTGTTTTCCTCCTCCTCGTTACTTCTGCAGTAACTGCAGCTATCGTGAGTTCTCGCAAGACAACGTCAGCGACTTACTGCAGCAGTAACCAGGAGGAGGATATCAGAGGACATTTAGGCTAGAAACATGGTGTAAAGGACGTCGCTTTGAGTCTAATTTGCATGTCGGGGCTTACAGACACTTGGATGACACCACAGGAGCAGTATGGAGGCATGTTATGTTTTTTTAGCGTCTGAAGAAGAGTTCACCATTTACCTCAATTGTATTGGATTTGGCTGCAACGCTGTTTACCCCTGAAACTCCAAAAGGGTTTTGTGGACTCAAACCCTTCACCCACCCCTCCATAGGCACAGTGGTGAGTAGATAATGAGGGCATTTTCATTTTTGGGTGAACTATCCCTTTAAGTTGAGTCTCATCTGCTGCTGCTCATGAGTCCTGAGTCCCATCAAATTCAACACTGCAATTCCTCGGGCCCTTTACAATACACATGCCAAGTGTGAGGCTGATAGGATGAACAGATCTCGAGATATGAGAGCCACAGACAGATTCCTGGAACATTAGATTACAACACGTAGCAATGATATTATGAATGACAATACAATATAACAAATTCTCAATTTATTTTAACTTAGATGAAGAGGGAAAGTAAAAACAATCACTTAAACCATCCAGTTCTATATATGGGACTCAAAGCTGGAGCAGGAGATTGACAGAAAGTGAATTATTTGGTTTATGTTCACTCAGCAGCTCAGCTGAGCTGACCACATGTCCTCATGTTGAAGCATTTCTCATCTTTGTGATATCTGCCGCCGAGGCCAAATAAAAGCTATACGGGCCGGTTAGACCATGAATAGAAAACACTCTCCGTTTATGGCTCTGTCTCTGTCTCTGTCTCTGTCTCGCTCTCGCTCTCTTTCTCTCTCTCTGTCATTACATTCAGAGAGAATAGCAGCACTTTTTGAAAGGAATCTCAGTCGGAGCCTCTCAAAGCGAGAGAGAGAGAGAGAGAGTAAAGTGAGAGTTGCACCGACTTTCCCCGACTGACAGGCTGACGGTCTCTCTGCACGACCGTACCCTTATTTGTGTGATGACAGGAAGGTGATGTTAATTTATTGGTTAATAACTCTGTTCAGACAAAAAATGCCACATAAATTCTTATAAGTGAATTATGTGTCAGCTTTTATATAATAATTGTCGTAAATTCTGGGTCTGGAAAGTGAGTGCAATGCAGAAGTTTCTTGAACCTGTATTCTCTGGAATGACCAGCACAGTGCATCTCCACTGGTTGTTTCTATAGACGTCTATGAGAAAATTATCCTACTTCTCATTTGATGTATAACATCAGTAAACATTTTTTTAGTTTATGGTCTTAATCTCTAGTCTCTAGTTCCCTTCAATATATGTTTATTTAGTAAATGATGGTCCCATTTAGTTTCAAACACACAATAAAGAAATGTATTCATTGAAGTGTGGATACTGTGTGATTGACAGCTAGTACCGTCCAATGGGTGAAAGTCGCAGGTTTAGGTGGGCGTGGTGTCCTCGAGCTCTCAATCAGGCTCCACCCCCGCTCCTTCTAAAAAAACGAAAAGGCGCTTAACGAAATGTCGAACTTGAGGCTTCAAAACAGCAGCTCACAAACCAATGGGTGTTTGAACAGTTGGTCGACACTTGGCATTTCATCATATTGAAAACCAGTTCCTTTATTTATCTGTGTGATGACATCAAACTGGTGGAGAGCAGTTAGATGATCGTGCCTTCCTGCACCAATTCAAAATACAGAACATCGATGTTGCTGAGTATAAATCTGTTTTATCTATTTTATGCAGCTCTACACCTCTAGATAGAGATGGAAATGTATATTTTATGGAAATGTATATTTTACTCCACTATTCGATTAGCAACTTTGCTCAACAAGATTTTAAAAGCTAAATATATGATCAGCTTATAATAAATGGATGTTTTTTATAGATTAAACTACCCAGCTATAAATGAGGTAGGGTCAACACCTAGTATACGGTTGGATTTATAAAATCTTGTACTATTTGCAACAAGGATATTCAGTATTAGTGTCCATACTTCTTACTTGAATTTTACTTTAATTGGTCTCATGAATATTTGTTGTTAAAGTACACTGAAGTAGCACATCACATCCTTTACAATACTCTGCACCCGTGTCTTCAGATATCTGATTTGAGAAAGAACAGTTATTGCAATTATCTGTTAACTCTACCAACTCTTTCCTCTGTTTCTATCTGTGGACGTCTCACTCTGTATTGGTATTTCCTTCGGCTGCTTTACCTGAGTTCTCTCCCTCGGGCCCCTCAGCACATGGAGAGCTGCTTCCTCTCCTGTGCCCTGCTCCGTGCTGGACCATTACTGTTCCAGTGCGTAAACACAGGTTTGATTTGTAAGAGAATTTATAATGAGGCAAATGACACTGTTAGTGGTGGAGCTTATTAATTATTCAGTGTACCCAAGTCAATTTTATTTGTATAGGAGCGATCGCAAGGCATGTCTCGCATGGAGCGGAGTGTGATGTTTAATTCACAGAGACCTGACAATCTTCCACGAGTGAGCGCTCGGCGACAGCTGCGAGGAATAACTCCCCTTGAACAGGAAGTGACCTTGAGCAGAACCTGGCGCTTGGTGGGCGGCCATCTTCCTCGACTGGTTGAGTAGAGAGAGAAAGAGAGAGTGACGGAAGGGGGAGAGATTATGATTTTGTATTATATAATAACACTTTAACGTTGATACATGATGAGAGGTATGAACATGACATACATCGTGTTACATTGAACAAATTCATGTAAGACTCATCAGCCATATGCAACATGATGTTAAAAGTCTTACTGCAAGGGGGCCTTTGATTTGTAACAAGTGCAGTTGCAGCATTAACGCAGCACAACACACAGCAACAGAGAAGGAACAGGTGCAGTTAAACAGTAACGTGGTGTTATTCCTTTGTTGTTGTCGGAGCTGTTTGGCATCGTCCACTTCCTGATTGTAATGTTGTATTTTTAGCGCCGACGAGTCAAATCATAAACATTTTATTGTTGTAGCTGCTCGAGATGGAGCTATATTTGAAATGTAAGATTCCCGATTTTTCTGCAAACTGTGTCCTTCTCCCATTGGTATCCACCCGTTGGATCCTGTGTTGCACGGGAATTGAATAATGCATTTGTCGGGCCACCTTTAAATGACACTGTGATGGAGTTGATCCTCAAATCTAGCCTCCACAGGATGCGGCACCTGAATTTGAACGCAGCCCCTGTCGCGGAAATCTGACCACATTTTTCATAATTCACAAGCTAAAGCACAGTTGTCGTGTAACATTAACTTCAGTGTCTGATAAATGTGGAACATACTAACTTAATAAAGCATTTCATTCACCTTGGAGGGACTGTATGGTGAGGTCAGTGGTTTCAGAAGTCTTTATGGATTGACTGTTTTATCCAAGAGCAGCAAACTATTCCGCTGAGATAGATTTTTGGATTAGGTGCAGTCACCAGAGGATCCGATACAAAGGTCCACTTAGGAGGTAGTTGAAAGCTTTTGAGGAACCGCTGCAAATGCTCCCCGATGACATAACAGACACAGTTGACGCCAGATTGTTTTGAAAGAGCAACATGTCCAGCACTTAAACACACAACCAGTGGTGTAACAGTTATCTTGATTGACCCCTGGTGGCTGGCTGCAGTAAGGGCCTCATCCATGGTAGTAGATCAGACATGAACCAAACAACCATGAAGTTGAATATTTTGTTTCCTCAAAGATGGTTTTCATTTTTGTCAGTTCTTATTAAACCAGAGTGTAAAAGTGTTCATGTTTCTCATAAGTTTGGTTGTAATTACAGGGTGGGTTATTTTGGCTAAATTTCTGGCTCGTCGGAGGAAGTGGAGATACGTTATTCATCTTTATACACCATCTATTGGCGTAACATAATCAGTCAGTCAGGGGGTTACAGACATTTGGGGATGTTGATGCAACAAGTTGCACTTT
This sequence comes from Hippoglossus hippoglossus, assembly GCF_009819705.1. Taxonomy (NCBI): domain Eukaryota; kingdom Metazoa; phylum Chordata; class Actinopteri; order Pleuronectiformes; family Pleuronectidae; genus Hippoglossus; species Hippoglossus hippoglossus. Next base: position 4,914,153 of record NC_047158.1, on the reverse strand, counting down.
GCTCCAACTGGACCAGCTACAGCAGTAAAGGGCTACTAATCACGATCAAATCACGTAATGTGTGTTTTTGGGTCCAATATGTTCATATACCATATGTCAAAGTGAAAAATTAATTGTCTGGTCATATAGACAATATTGTGCTGAAAGATTTTTTTTTTCTGGGTATATAAAGGCAGAATCAGAAGCCAAAATCTAAAATAGCCCAGGACTCCTGAGGGTTAAATGTGGATGAATCAGACAATGAGGCAGGCAAAAAGCAGACTGCTCTGAATTCTTTTATTTTTGATGCATCCAGTATGGTCGGATCATTTGCAATTCCCTCACCAAGATTTCAATGTCCAACTTAGTATTTTCATTATCACTGCTGAATATTTCTTCTGTCAAATTGCTTCCCTGGTTCAGATGTAAAGAGACTGTGTCAAAACTGGTGATACCAAAAATGATACGTATCACAGGAACGCACAAACTTTATTTATATCACATTTTCATTCCCAGAGAAATACAATGCTCCTCATCCTGCCAGAGGAAGTTATCCTTATTGCACTGAGCTGCTCCCCTGCAGCAGGCCGTTTAAATGCTTCGTGCCGGCTTCTTTCCCTCGCACGCTTTTTGTGGTGGGACTTAAACAGAGACACCAAAGCAATCTTTTTTTTTTTTACTGAATGAATTTCTCTCAATGGAAGATATGAGGCCTCTTTACTGTTTGAAAAGACATTTATTTCTCGTCAGTATGCCTCCCTTGAAAGTGTATTCATCTTTCCAATAAAATAATCTCCCTCTGCACAAACTTTGTTCATTAAACCTCAGAGATTCATTCAGGTTTATTTTTAGAGGGAGAGAGATTCTTTGCTATATCTGCGCTGACTTTCCACGAAGTCTAGTGGGTTTTATTCTGCGGCTGCAGGTATTCCAGCGATGCGTTCCCTTGGTGCAAACACGAGGGTGGAGAGGTAGGAGGTGGTCTTCTCAATAGTGGCTTTCGGTGGGTTCCAGGGACAGGGACGTCACATGACTGGTCTCCCTTTGTCAGTCGCCTGTAAAGGTATTCATGTTTTCCTCTGGTCCCTGACAACAGCAGCAGAGTGAAGGTCGAGCTTTTTTCTTTTGCATTGCACAGCCACTTAAAAATAAAATGCTTGCTTTTTGTGTTTTATTTTCCCAATCAAGTTCATTTAAAACGTGATTTAATAATTGGTATTAAATTGTCTCCTCAAATTGTGCTTTGAAGTACAACATGAATTGATAATTTTCACAAAAGTATAGAAAATCGAACACAAAAAATCCGGGGACAATAGAGACCAGATAGTCGGAGCCAACTTTTCATTTGCACGGGATCTTCTTTGCTCGTTTGGAGCGATTGATAAACAAAAGACCCCCCCCCCCCCCCCGCTCTTGAAAACCACACCAAATCTGTGCTTTGTTTATGGAAACCTTCTGCAGGATTTTGTCTGTGCGATACTTTTGTTGGATTTTGTGTTTCATTTCCCCCCCCCGCTCTAAACCCAAAATACTTCGCCATAATTGAATCACAGCGGGTGTTCAGTAAAGATGCTCTGCCTGCAAATAAGGTTTTTGACGCTTCATTGTTAACCCTTTGAACTCTGCAGTTGGTCTTTGTTCTTACTGTGATGTCAATTCCTGGATAATCTTCAAATGCTTCATATCTCCAAAATCTGTACATCCTAAGAAAAAAAAAATGTGTGTAAGTCAATAAACCATAATAAACTTGTGTTGTTAAATTTAACAAGTTACAAAAATCTTTTTTCTAAATCAAATTTAGCTAAATATATACATACAACATATTGAATCCCAAGATATCTGAATATAAAAACATGAAGTGAATATTTCTTAACAGTCCACAAGTGATTTTAACTATAACTCTCTGGCGCCACCATGCATTATCAACAAAAGGTAATGACTTCACAAGTGTGCAACATGATGAGGATGTAGGCTATAAACCACAAAATGATGTTATGGTTTTTATTATTATTATTATTCGATCGATTTGAACTTGATGATTCAAACAGGATGTCCGTTTTCAGATGGTCTTCTTCTCTGGATGCAGATGTCACCCAAAAAAAATAAAAAAGCCCTTTCCATCTAAGAATCAGCCTGAAATAAAGTTAAACTCAGCCCACCACTCTACATCCCCTTACTATCGTTTGCATTTGTAAATTAGAAATAATTTTTCTGCTAAAATGTCACAGACAAGGGGGGCGGGGGGGTCCCCACTGTAATCTGTTGCATTTCACCGACTCTTAATTGACCTTTTGTTGGCTGCTCCCTTTTCTTTTTCTTATTATTTCTCAATTCACAAGAAATATCGCCACGGACCTGAGGCAGAACCCCGTAAAGCCGGACCTAAAAGCCATTCTTATTCATTAGAGCAGCTTGTGGTGTCGTTGGCTCTCGCCGCCACTGAGGGGCCCGTCCATGGCTGCAGCTGACATCTGTTGGCATAATGCGGCGTACAGGGCGGTGATAGGCAACAGGAACTGATTTATAAGGTTCTCTCTTTAAGTGGGTGTCTTAAGGTAATTATAAACCAGTGGGGGGTTGCTACTAATTGCACCTTCCCTGATCTGTAATGAAGGCCAAACAGCGTGAATGATCCCATCCCGCGCGTCTGAGGCAGTGGAGGAGCGAGGGCAGCTGAGCTTGACCAGTTAGTGTTGGTTTAGCTCTGGGCTGGAGCTCCTCACCTGCTGTTATGCGGCGTCTTCAGCCAATTTCTCTTGAGTAATTAACTGTGATGCCACATATGGCGCAACGGTGGAGAATCCGATCGCTGGCGGATGTAGAGGAATCGGAAGAGAGGAGCCGAACGCGGGAACCCCGCGGTGACCAAAGCTCCAAAACCAGCGCGAGCATACACAGGACGACTGGAAAATTCCTTTGACATGGACAATTAAAAACAAATGTTGTTTCCACATGACACAAATGAGTGTAATTAATCACCAAACAAATGAATTATTGGGGAGATTAGCAAACGAGGTAGATTAAGCACCCCAGTGAGGCTTGAATTATTAAGTATATTTGTATCAGTTGATGAAGATGTTAAACAAATTGAGTAGATTCTGGCAACGGGTGACAAACTGACTCGAGGTGGAATTTGCACATACATTACAGATGTGCTCTTTCTATCACGTGGTGCACACATGAAGATCAATACCCAGTGTCATTCATGCTGTGCCACTAGCATGTGTTTATTCGCACATATCCACATCCACACATTTTGTGTCTCACAAACATTCATTTAATCTCAAGGTAATTTATTTTCACTTTCATATATGTATCTGCTGCATATATTTAATACTATCAGCAGTACAAGATGTGTGTGCGGTTGCCCTTTATGTAAGATAAAGGATATAAAGCACATCAGGGACATGCATGTATATAAGAATAATAGTATGAATGCTGGAAATGGAAGGAATGCAGGTCACCAGTGGTGCAGTTATTGAATGAGAAGGTGGAGCAGCTTGACCAGTTACCAAGCAGAACGGAGAATGATGAAACACCAGCGAGCAGTCGCGGTAATCAGATCCGCCCTCCGTCAGTTTAGATGCAGTAACAGTAACCGTCTTCAAGCACGTGTATTTCAATACAGACATGCATACAAGGAGAGTTTTCCCGTTTCTCTGCCTGAAACAAACGTTAGAAATCGACAAAAGGATACAAATAAATGTTTAGATATGATCTCCACATATCCGTACAGGTTTTCGCAACCAAACAAACCTGTTGCTACCCTTGGCATCCATTCAGTTCAGCTGAAGAAATGATCCGAACGTAGTCGGGAGGATAAACATTGGAGCTTTACTGTGGAGGAAAATCTTCCACAGCAGGGAAACATAAGGAAGGAGCACATGGTTTTCCTGGTTCGACAGCACGTTAAGGGGATAAAGAGAGCGTCCTTTATCTGTGAATAATGATGTTGATAGAGTACTTAATGGTTTTACCAAACAAACACACAAATAATCTTGTGTCGACATTAATGTTTTCCAAAATCTGAATCTTCCCCTAATCGTACGAAAGTGCTTTGACTTGCCTCAGCACAATTTGAAACAATAACAATATTAATCATGCTACAGTCACTATAAGTGAATGTTAAAAACAGAACAATGATCAAAATTAGTATCTTACTCACTTTATGGTGTGTACATTCCAACATTCCCCTTGAAGTCAATCAATCGACATTCAAAGATGTCAGTCCCCTCAAAGATATCTGCATTCTTTCTCAAGAAATTCACAAAAATGTTTAAGTGAAAATAAAAATGCATTCTTCCTTGGCTTGTCCTCCGCCGAGTTGAAATAAAATTGTTTTTGTGGTTTTTTTTGTGTAATTAAACAAAAAAGAAAGAATGTCACTCAGTGGAGAGCAGACCTTTGCCAAGGTTCAACAGTCCCCTTATGAAACACATTTATATTCACCAGATCCAGATTTTTATTTGGACCTGCACCAAATGGCACACACTCCTAAATTATTCTCTGAGAAATTGGTTAAAATGTCAAAAGATGCTGTGTTGGGTGATTAGAATTCCATGGATCCAACCCCTTTGTCCGAATCTGCACCAAACCTTTGTGAGTTATACCATTGGCCCATCCCTCCAGCAAGTTTCATTGAAATCTCTTCAGTAGATTTTGCCTAATCCTGCTAACAAATAACAAATAAACTGGAGGGGCCACATTCTCCTTAAATTCCATCAAGCTGCACCACATTTCATACATTCATATTAATGTCCCCGAAACGAATCCATAAATGATTATCTCAGAAATCAAGGAAAATGTTGTAAAACGCCGTATCTCAAAGTAGTAAAGAAAGTGAAAAATAATCCTGTATTCGCCCCCTGAACTGAATCTTCACCAAAATTTAAAGAGGTCTTTCCGCACCCTTTCACCAAGTTTCTGTGGAAATCGGTTCAGTCATTTATCCTTTATCCTCAGAAAGATGTAAAAAGGTGAATATACCTCCACTGCAAATGTTAATGTTTTCTACCTTTGCCCAAACTCCACCCTTCCACCAAGTTTTTGCATAATCCTTCTAAAAGACCTACAAACGGACAAACAGCCATGAAAACTTAACCTGCTCGGCAGAGGTAAATTATAAATAGTTGAGTATAGACTACAGGTTAAAATGTTGGAAATAAATCATAAATAAAATGATATCGGACAGTAATTTTACTTTTGATGTTGTCCAAAATGAATTATGTTAAAAAAAAAAAAAAGCAGGCAATAACGAGTGCGGAATATTCCACTCACTTTTTAGTCTGATTTATTTTTATGTCTGTAAACTATTTTGGTAATAAATTGTACATCATATGATCAAAATGAGCACGGTATGCTGATCTCTGTTGTGTGAAACAGGGCGGCGGGGTGGGGTAATGGAAACAGGGGAGGTGAGGCTGCGAGTTGCAGGGGAAGAGTTTCTGTGGAGTGAGTGACACAAAAGCAAGATTAGGGGATCAAGTGCTGCGAGATGAGAGAGGAATTTAGTGGAATTGACAGCACATTCAAGGGTTTCCGAGAGGAAGAGAAGACAAGAGACAGGGCGATAATTTTAGAGATTTGAAGGGTCAAGATTAAACTGCCTGATAATAAGCAAGAGTGAAATTAAGCAATTTTGAAAATATATGCTGATGTACTGTGGAGGGCTGGGGGGGGGGGGGGTGCAAAGAGGGTTGTCAGTGCTTCTGCAAATGACTTGGTATCAAACAACAGGCTTTTGGAAATATTGGATTGTACAGTCAGACAGTTTCCCTGCCTGTCGAACTATATTTATGCACGGATCACATTTGAGGCGGCATTATCTGGCGCACGCCGCCATTTCTTCATGGTGAATGTGGAGGACTAATAAAGAATCCCGATTTCTGCTGGATGTAATTAGCCAATCGTTTCTAATAGTGTCCATAGCAATGCATTTTCATGGCAGTGTCATTTTACCCTGGGCAATACGCCTTGAAGTGTAATTTCTGCCCGAGCGTTTAGACACGGTGCTATCGATTGCATTCAGTGAATGATCTGCTCAGAAACCCATCATCTACTTTAATAATGTCACTCACCGCCACATTCTCTCTGCTTGGTTTCCATTAATAGCCAGCCTACGTGACATTGTCAACATTCACTGCTCAAACAACAGGGCCTTTTGAAGCATCGCTGGTTCGCAATTGGGTCATTTAATCAATTTATACAATTGAACCTATTTAACATATTGATATGCAGTTACCCTGTAATGCGTGTGGCCTTTTATCCCTGTGAGTGAAGGAAACTCCAAGGGAGCTTTTTTAGATCTTCTGCCGTTATTTATCATGTGACATTTAGCCGGGGCCCTGATAGCGGCAGCTCTCCACTTTAATTAATGGTTCAACCTCTTCACCGGATGACAAATTGACTGGTTTGTGCCTCGGAAAAGTGGTGGAACATGTCGAGTCCACCCTGCTCCTTGCTAACGGGGGGCTAACACCGGGGAGAGGGAGGTGCAGCTGGCATTTTAGTCAAGTCATCCCGGAGCAGGGTCAGAGAACGAGCTGGATTATCTACTGCACAGGCCTTTAGACTAAGTGAAGCAACATCTGCTTCTTTTCTCACTTCTGTTATGAATTTATTTTACTGAAAAAGAAGAAAAGAAAAAAAAAGAGACATTTTCTCTCTTTAACATTAATTCCTCCTTGTGACGTTCTTTTGTTAAGTTTCTTGTGACCTTCTGTTTGTGCAGATGCGAGATGTGCAGCTCGGTCGGTAGCAGCAAATGGCTAATGGTCCATCCCCTGGTTATTTTACGGCAGGCTGGAGAATGTGTCCACTTTGCATGGTTCCCTTCTTCCATTTTTCAAACTTCGCCTGAGTTGTGGGTGACACAGCTTGAAACGGGTTTCAGGAGAAGCAGCAACACAAATGGAAGAGTAGGCCCAGATGATACAATCACTTTGTTCAGCATGAACACCCCTGCAAACATGTTAGGCGGGGGGAGCGGTTCTGCGGGGCAGGCACCGAGGCATCTGTGTAAAATGAGATGGTGTAAACAGGCAGATTGGCTCCATTCTGAACGTTAGCTCCTTGAGATTTCATGCTGGCTGGATTTATAGAGAGTCACAGTGCATTGGAATGTGCCTTGGGCTCCTCTGGGGCCAGTATCAAAGAGATCGCAGAGCTGTGAACTTCACGATAAACCACATTTATATATATATATACACATACAGACACATTGGACATTTTACCGATTTAAAATCGAAGCCGTTTTTATCGTAGCCTCCACAATAACGACATTCCCAACCAGTGTAAGTGTATTCATGAAGAATTCCAGGTTTTCACAGGTTGATATATTGCAGCTGTACGCCAATTAAATTGTTTCCCTCACCAATCCTCACACAATACACCATAACGAGAAATTGAATACATCATTTTAGAAATGTAGCAAATGTATAAAAAGGGATAACATAAATATAGTATTAAAATAATAGTTCACCCAAAAATGATAATTCACTCATTATCTACTCACCACTGTGCCAGTGGAGGGGTGGGTGAGGTGTTTGAGTCCACAAAACACTGCTGGAGTTTTAGGGGTAAACAGTGTAGCAGCCGATCCAATACAACGGAAGATTTTAGTGAACTATCTTCAGACGTAAAAAAACAACAGGAAAAAAAACAGAACATGCCTCCATACTGCTCGTTTGGTGTCATCCAATTGTCCACAAGCCCCGACATTCATATGCGAGTGGAAATGAGGTCATTTCCACCGCGTTTTACGCCTAAAGTCCACCAGAAGCAGCTAGTGGACGTTAGCATTTGTGACGGCCCCTGAATGCACCTCGTCGGAAGATATCAGCGAACAGTAATGCTTTAAAACACGTTGTTAATGACCTCGTTTAGTGTCGACTATGAATGTCGGGGCTTTTGGAGACTAGGATGACACCACACCAGCTGTATGGAGGCATATTATGTTTTTTTTTCTTTTTTCTGTTGTTTTTTTTTACGTCTGAAGATAAGCCCCTAATATCTTCAGTTGTATTGGATTCGGCTGCCACGCTGTTTACCCCTGAAACTCCAGCTGTTTTTTGTGGACACAAACACTTCACCCACCCCTCCATCGGCATAGGGCTGAGTAGATAATTAGTGAATTATCATTTTTGGGTGAACTATTCCTTTAACATATTAAGTATTCAGACCCTTTGCACAGATCTGTGGAAGGGCTCCAGAGATCCTGTGGGGAGACACTCAGCCAGACTCACCAGCAGGTTCTGGGTCTCCCACTCACCAAGGCCCTTCTCCCCAGACAGCTCAGTTTGGGCCAGCTCTATTAGAAGAGTCCAGGTTGATCCAAGGTTCTTCCATTTAAGACTTACTAGTGCAGTGTCCATTATTAACCTGTTTGTAATTGGCTGTTTACTTGGTCTGTGGTGATGCTGGTTGCAGTTTTCTCTCTGAAACTGTAGAAGCGACCTGTGGACATTGAGCCACAGTGAGTTAAGACTCTCTGCAGCAGCATCTATAGGGTTCTGTGGACTAAGAGCTGTCCACCTGTTTATTTAAAGGTTAGTGTCGCCCGAGTAAGTACGCATAACGTATAATTGTAAAATCAGTTGTCGTTAACGTTGTCATGAACACGCTGTTGCCATGATCATCAACGCCACTTACATTGTTGAGTCCCAGCTGCCGCTGCTACTGAGCGCTGCTCCTCTGTTTATTCAAAGTCTATGTATATTTAACATATCACATGTCCAAATCGCACCAACTATGACTTTCCACTTCCTTAGGCCCAAACAAACATCTCAGAGATGATCAAGAGAAACGAGAGGAGCCAGTTATCATACGGTTCAAGGGGTTCAGGTACTTCTGAATAAACCCTCTATTTATATATATTTGTTCTACTTATTTATGCCTCTGTCTTGTTTTGTCCGACTGCATATCTCTGTTATGGATACTCATGAAATCACGTTTACATGTACAAATATCGACCACCATCTCAGACACATCAAACACACACATATTTAGATGTTCTAGTCTTCAAGTAGTGCAGCATACAGGAGGCAGGACATAACTAGATCACACGTTTTTTGTTTGCAGCACATTAACACTGGTGTCTGCCCTGTCATGAAAAACTCTCAAATCTCCTCATCTCTCCAGGTTGACGTGTTCGTTGGCGTCTTCTATACGTGCGTGACATCTCTTTTTCATCCTGAGATGTTTATTTTCTTTTTTTGTCTTTTCAGTCTTACGTCTGTCGCAGAAATGCCATCGACACGACCCACTGGCTTTACGTAATCCTTCCGATAATCTCCTGCTGTGTTCTCACATGGGCTCAATTGGATATTTCAGTACATGTTTCGAGGGGGCCGGCCGGAAAAAACAGCGGAGATTATCCGGAGCATCTCACTCGGACGTTCTCACATACATCCCCTCTGGGTAATTTCAGGAGGTCAGTGCATGTCTGAAAGCAGCTCTAGTGGCATAGCACCTCCCCATGTCAATTTGAAAACTAACGTAATCAGCAGCTCTCGGGGCCCCCCTCTCAGGTCGAGACCCTGAGCAATTGCCTGCTTTGCCATCCCTGTTGTGACGTCCAAACGAATGGGAAGGGGAAAAGTGTTTGTACTATAACCAGGGTCAGCTGCACGAGAAATTGGTGCCAATTTTTTTAGTGCAATATATAAAACCCCAATACACATAAGAGTGCATTGCACAGAGCTACTTCAACAGTCGGGAAAACGAACCAATATTCAATACATCTGACCTGCAAAGAAAAAGAAACCAAAACCATCAGATCAGAATGCACACACACTGAATCCATGAATCTGACTCCCTAAAAGAGGACATTAAGTTGCACTTTAATGTGCAACATCAGGTGTGTTTGTTATGAGGGTTGTAGAAATGCCCCTTTCAGCGATACTAATAAACCAGACGAGTAAATGGAAAGGGTAAGCGGCTCGTCCCTCAGCAGAGACGATGAGGCCTGGCCGAGGGACCGCGCCTCCCTAATGGCAGTCCCCTGCAGAAGGGACAGTTGTCTGGGCTTTCAGCCCTACTTCCTTGACAGCCCCCGGGATCCCTTTGTCCTGTTGTAAACTATTCTGAAGGAAGGACATTTAATTGCCCGGCACACACTAATGAGTTTGCAAACTAATTAAAGGGGGTATATTACGCCCTGTGGAGGCCCACATCACTAAGAAAGCCAGGGACATCTTTAATGAGGAGCCTTGATAACCCTTCAAAGGAGGGATGTGTAGTGTCTGTAATGATGCCCAGGGTAAAGCCGAGCTCAGCCAGAGAAGAGTGTGTGCGCGTCGGTGTGTGTGTCCCTCACCTCGGGTGTGCGGAGACTTGCAAGCAGATGCCAAGTGTTTTCAGTCCATCGCCCACAGCTACCTACCTACATGTCCTAATCAAAGAGTTTCACTCTCCTTCCAATAGGTTCAAAGAGATCAGCTCCACCTCTTCTCTCTGTGGGTGGTACACAGAGATCTCTCGCTTGTTGCGTTTTCCTGTATTGTATTATTCACTTCAGAGTAATTTGGTTTATTCAGGAATCAGAGGAGGAATTTGGGGGATTTTTTTTCCCATGACCACCTCCGATGACCTATACCGCTCGAATGAAAAAACATGCTCAAGATACGGAGGAGCATTCTTGGCTTAGAAAGAAAGGCACGGGCATTAGTCGGACAGATGGACTGAATATTCCATCAGAATCGATGAAGGTCATGATTAGTCCTCAGTTTAGAATTCATTAAATCACCAGGGGCGCTTCATGTTTTCAAACAAATTACACTCTTCTCACCGTAGCTGAGGCTCAGCCGTTGCCTGTCTGTCATGTGTGAGCTCCTGCTGTGGCTCAGTGCAGCCCACAGCCCTTTCCTCTGCAGAGTCAGTCCCCCCCCCCCTCCAGTAAACAAGTGCATTTTTGTTTTTTTTGTTTGGTCACAATATTTTCCTCCCAGACAGTGACGGCTGTTATTTCGCCCATGGCTCCTGTCAAAACTAACATGGCTTAATTGACTGCAAGCGAATGAGCTCCTGGATTGATCCTGTCAGGCTCCTCAGGAAGTGATGCTGCTCCATCTGTGAGGCACAACTCCAGCGACAGCAGCAATCTGTTGCTTGGGAATGAGCCAAGGCTCCAAAAAAAAGTCAAAATTACAGAAAGTACCTCAGGCGCTGTGTGTATTCTGATCAGCTGTCAGTGATGACACACTCAGATGAACACGCACACGCACGTGGAAATAAAGAAGCTGAAAAGCTAGACATAGAGGCAGACAGCCATATATACACCTTGTAATTTTTGCATCATGGTTAGCAATGTCACATTCAAGGGGGCCTGTTTCTCTCCCTGAAGGTATGGCAGGATATCAGAATGGTGTTGTCTGGCTTGTTAGACATTTGATGTCAGGCGAGGTTGTCCTCAGGGTATATCCAAAATGCAGCCTGTCATCTATTGCTGCACCGCTGTCATTTGTCCAAAAACTGTGGCATATACTGTCATCTTAGTTTTTTACCTGTAACTCAACGCGGCCAGGCCGAGTGGTGACCCGCCAGCCTTTCACCTCTCCCTCTCTTCTTTCCCTGTCCTCGACTTTCATCCCTCACAGTCTATCTCCTCACTTGGAGATACTGTATTTCCCGGGCTAAAGTGCGCGATGCCGCAGCGCCTTCTGGCACCATTAAATATTTAGACGGCTGTCTATGTAGATGGTGGCTCGGAGACGCGGAGGAATAATCTTGGAGACAGCTGCTATAGCACATCTGGGTGTCACTGATAGCAGAGGAAGGTGTGCGGCTGGTGTTGCCGTGGAGGGGGGAGACTTTAGAGACACAGCTGTCAATCAGCCGGGTGGCACGGGCACCGAGGCTGCGTCGCCGCCCCTGCATAGCGGGCCGGCTCGCGCAGTCTGACGCCTGACAGACTGGGGCTGTCATTGACGTGTGAGCCGAATTCACTGTTTTGTGGCGACCGTATGCTAATGCTGCCGAGAGCCACATCGTATACTTTATATATCAGTTCAACCTGCCTACAGCCCAGTTTAATCCAGGTGATCTCATGTTAGCATCGTTCCACAATGATGAATTCAAAATAAAAGCACAGGTTAATGACTCTTCTCCCGCAGTGACACTTTCACTCCCTGCAGGAGATATTTCTGGGTTTTTTAAATAGCGCTGATTCTAGCTGAGGTTTGCCGGTAGCAGAGGGTGGCTGTAGGTGCAATGTGTCAGAACATATGAAGAAGATTGAGTGTGAAGAGCTGCCCACTTCTTCCCCCTGCACTCTTCATCTGCCGGCAGTCTGAACTTGGAGGCTGCACAGCGGCGCTATGAGGCCGGCTGGCCTGAAAATCACTTTGTGTTCCTCTCCCAGGCACATGCAGTATGGATGCGTCTCCGCTCGGCTCGGGCCCTCCCGACACCGTGATTAATGGCACTCGCTTCTCTCCCCATCTCATTCTGTTACTGTCAGAGTTAAGTGGGCCGAAGACAATAATAAACAGTCAGTCTTCTGTGAACCCCCTAACACGATCATTCCACCCCACCCGATTCCCCCTTTCCAATGAGAAAAAGAGGAAGAGAGATGGAGTGAGAGATAGAGAGGAAGTGTGTGCATGTGTGGTTTGTGTGTGTGTGCGCGCATGCTGCAAAAGACAGACAAATGGAGAGTTAAAGACACAGGAACAGAGCTCTGTAATGGAAATGGAGATGGGGAGATATGTCAGTGAACCAGATTGTGTCTCATAAGCGTACAATGGTTTACGGCATTTCTTGTTTTAAATCTAAAGGGAAAACATTATGCGCCCAGGTTTCAGCTTTTTAAGGAGACACATTTGTTATGCTTAACTTTTTAAACCTGGAACCAAATGTGTTGGTTTTCTGCTGCATATTCCCCTCTGTTCCATCTATTTCCATCCAGTGTGAAAAGTAATTAGCAGAGCTATATAACTTGCATATAATTACATGGTAATTATGTTTACGTGCATTGATTGATTTAATGAGTCTGCACTGCATTACCTTGCAAGAATAATGCAACTTTGACAAACAATGAATAAAGATCTTCATTGTGAAAATAGTATCGTATAGGTTTTAATATAAACTGAAAATAGATAGAAACCGGCAGATTCCCAGAAATCTATAAAGTAATTATTTGTGTCCAGATGGGCAAAGATGTGTTTAGTTTACTTTGCTTCATTTCACCAGGATAATCCACTCAGTAACATTTGTTTTTACCAGGGCATTCTGGGTAAGATACATGTATGTATTGATTATGAGTACTTTCTAGTTTTGATGTGACATCTTTAATGCACAGCATGTGACCAATAAGGTTCGCCTGATGCAACCTAGGTTTATATCCCAAGTCGACCCTAGGATGGGTTCTAAACCTGAATCCCTGAAAGGGCTTTCAAAATAAATATGAGCACTTATGAGAACAGTATATTTCCGCATTGTTTGATTTCTTTAAAAATATGAAATGATCCATATAAACAACTAGAGCTCTGGGAGTCCATACCTCCACTAATGCCCATCTCACCATGTCAAAACAGTGTTTCCCATTTATTATCCAAACTGGCGCAGCCCACCATATTATACTTTGTCCAGCTAGTGTTTTATAATGAACCCAAAAATATTTTTAGACTTCTCATAACTAATAACTTCCACTATGTTCTATCGTCCATAAAGTTCCTACTGTCCACACAGACAGGCGGACCTCATCGTGCGATGCAGTTCTCTAAAGCAAGAACTTGTCTTTGGCTCTTTAGCTTCTGTACCTGTCACTTTAAATCAGTTGAGCCTCGGTGTGACATTCGTGCCCGTGCATTCGCATCCTCACTACAGATGGATTGAATGACTTCTGTGAGAAACGCTGCAGAGAAAGTGAAACAAATTTACTGGATCTGCCCATTTATTCTGATCCGCACCAAATCGAATTGGGTTCTTTCCTGACCCATATCACATCTTTCCACCAAGTTTTGTGTTAATCTGTAGAGTTGTTTTTGTGAAATCCTGCTAACTAGCAGACAAACAAAGTGAAAACATCTCATCCTTAGCGGACGTAATAATTAAAGAAACAACTCTATTTGAATCAGTCACAAACTGTTGTCTTATGCAAAAAAAAAATATTTCTTAGTTTTAAAGGGTTATAAGGACACAAATATGACTTTTAGGGACTTGAAGATAAACTCTAGCATGCTAACTGATCGAGAGAAAAAGAAGAAATTCAGATCACTGCAGTCAGGGTAAAGTAAAGTAAAATGAGTTGGTGTAGACATTTTGGTTCTCAGACCTGCTGTTTTAGTCACTTGTGAGCTGTCTCTTCCTGCAACTCCTGCCTCCTCCTCCTGCCTCCGTCCCCGCGCCTGTCACTTCACTCTGCCACATCCTTTTCAGTCGAGCACTCCCTCTTTCTCTCTCTGTCTCTGCAAGACCCCGGCCGACTCGCCTCAGCACTGTGCTCACACAGCAGCAGCATCGGTGGATCCTGCGAGAGTTCTCACACAGGCAGGAATAAATGGTCCAACTTTGGGTTCCAGTCACTGACCTCAGTGTCAGGGCCTTAAAAGTGTCCACTGAGGCTGCCAGACCCTTCACCACCATCACCTCCTCCTCCTCCTCCTCCTCCTCCTCTTCTTCTTCTTCCCTCTCTTATTACTGGGGATGACCTGCCTCACAGCCCTGGGCTCAGTGACCGAGAAATCCTCGGGCCCTCGCCGTCCCCATCCTCCTTGCTGCTGCTGGATTGTCTCTATGTCTACCGGAGTGGCCTTGGAGAAATGGAGTGCCATGATCTCATCACACGAGCCCATTGTTTTCACTCTCATGCACACTGTGTAATAGCCATGGAGATAAGGGGATGATTCAAGCCTTTCACGGAAGGAAATGTGAAAAGCCTGCCTGTGAAAAAGTGAAATTACTGTTTTGATGGCTTTTGATGGCGGGGGGCATAATTGCTGGATGGAAGGAAGGATGGAGGGTGAAATACACATAGGAGATTAGTATTTGTAATAGTGGTGATGGTTGGTAGGAGGCCTGCAGAAGGTTATAAACACAGTGGGTAGTTCTAATGAAGCTGCCATGTATGTAGAATAGCAGATTGACTAAAATAGCTCATTGTTCTTCTTTCCACACCAACCTTTGGCCCTCCGGATTGAAACTACATTCTTGATGGTGGCACTGATTGTGATATTGTTCGCTGCTCATCGCCATAGTAACGGTGATTAATTTCACATTGTTTGTGCAGGAAATAGTCGCTGGATCCTTCAGGAATGGGAAACAAGCTTAAGTATTTTTGGCAACTGGCATAAGGCTCATCAACACATGCAGACAACACGGGTCGGAGGATTACAGCTTGTAGTAATGACAGGGGCAAAGCGTAAATAGTATAAATACTCCATGGGATTATAATTAGCCTTACTCTGTGCATTTAGACACACTCAAGTGGAACTAAAGCCTTTTTGACTTCTGGAGACAATTTCATATTAATTGGATGCCTCCTCTTTCTCACTGTCTACTTCTTTGGTTTGTTTTCGAGCTGCTGACAAATGTGCCGCTGAGACAGCGTCTCAGATTAGCATTAGCCAGAGCAACAACTCAAACATAAGAAACTGCACACCATTATCCCTGTTACTGGGGCCCAGCGGCAATGGCGTCGACGGGCGAGAGGGGTGAGAATCAAACGTGAGACCGGGCAGCTCAGAGATCGTCTGAGAACTCCGAAGCACCAAGGGGTGGGTTGGGTGGCTGGGCGGGTCGATGTGAGAGGGAAACAGATAAGATAAGGCTCATGCTTGTAGGGCTGCATCCTCTGGGTGGAGAGATGGCCGCATGGAGGCAAGGAGGAGGACAAGGTTTCCTGGTGATGCTGGGGCCCGGACACGAGAGGAATTAATGTCCCCCGCCGCCACCACCCTCCGTGAAGCGCACACACGTACACACACACACACACTCTATTTCATCTTCTGTCTCAGCATTCAGCATATGTCCTCCCTCTTTGTCTGTCACTCTCCCTCCCTCGTTTTATCTGCGCGCCGGCCACAAATTCATCCCTTCTTTTTCCATCCCGAAGTGGGGGAAAGTTGTAAAGCTAATTAAGGAGCGGGGATGCGGCAGCTCGACAGATGTGCATTGAGATGGGTGCTATTGAGTAGCGGGGATAATGGTGTGTGGACCTGGTGGGCAGCGGGGTTGTGTTGGAGGGAGCTCCTACCTGGGCGTGCATGTTAATCAGCACGCCTGTCTGTTGAGAGCCAGGGAATTAAGGGGGAAGGGAAGCGTGTCGCCAGCCTCCAGTGAAGAGACAAGGCAGGCAAGCTGATTAAGAGCACAAATTCGCCAGTTTGGTCAGACAGGGAGATATGTGTACGAAGGAGGAAAAAGGGCAAGAAAAGTGTGTATTGATTAACAGTGCTGCTGGAGGTGGTGGATTGCAAGGGAGGGGGGAAAAAAAGTCAAAAGCTGCGGTAGAAATCTACCTACCGTTTCCAAACTAAATATTTCACAGTACTTGAAGGCATCACAATACTTCAAAGGGGCAAAACTCACAAACTTGCCATCACGCATCAGCAGGGAGGCTGTGATAGTCGTTGATAAATGTTAATAACTTAATGATTTCTCGACCCCGGCGCTGAGGTTTCTGCCTGTGAAAACTCACTTCGCCCCCGCACTCAGAAACCAAAAAAAAAAAAAACTCACAGCAGCCTGATGAATTTCATGACATTCACAGTCTCCTTCACGTCCACACGCATTTTCAGCTGCTCAACAATGGAGGACAGAGCTCCGGAATGAGCAAGCAACTTCCCCCGGCGCCGGAAGCTTTTGTCTCATCTTCGAGCCCCCAAAAAAAAAAACCGGCAGATGACAATGAAAGTGTTATGCGTGCTGTATTTCACATCAAGAGACGTAAACCCTTAAATTACCTCATTTGAAAATGACTGACTGGGCCTTTAAATTCTCAGCTTGCAATGCGTGACAATGTGCAACATTCAGGGGGAGAAGAAAACTGTTTGACTGTGATTATGATCAATATTTTTAAATTGTGTTTTTTGATTTTCATGTCATCATGTCTTACTAAAAGATAATTTCTATCGATTTTTTTAGACAACATGATCAAATCTGAATATCAAGTTATGATACCACACCGCGGCCCATTGCAAATAAGCAAAGTCCTTCTATATTGTCAATTAACAATGTTAGTGCTGAAACATCCACTTGATTAATTGACTAATAGAACATTTTCAGCGCTTTCACTAATCAATTAATCATTTTCACAAGTTATCAAGGAAAACTGCCAAACATGTTCTGCTCTCATATTATTTTCTCTATATCTTTGTAAATTGAATCTCTCTCTCTCTCTCTCTCGGTTTTGGACTGTAAACAGGCAATTTAAAGATTGATTACCCAATAACTGGACTAAACATTAGTTGCAAAATAATTTCATCAACATATCGCTCAGTCGGTTGAAGGAAATTACTGCTGCAGAGGGGAAACATCCACGTTCCAGTTGTCAGCATCTTACATGTATGAAGGAAGCAAGTCCCTTATTTATTCAACATTGATGTCATGTTGTCAGAAGCTGTTACTGTGATGCCAGCACTACACACACTGAATAGAAGTCTGTGGTCTGACATCAAAGCAGAGAAGTGATTTGGTTTAGTGACACCTTGTGAATAACACAAAAAGTTTTTCACATGAGTGATTAATAATTCACTTCTATAGATGCACAGCTTTATGCTCTGTTCCCCAGATATCTGCAAGTTTTTTTAATTAGAATTATCTCCCTCTTTACCAACACAGCCTGATCTAATTTCTCGGTAATTGTTGTTATTTACACAATAAAAGGTTTATGGGTATTCATCAACATTTCCTCTCCCAGATCTCGGTGTCTGCTGTCGATAATGAGTGGGGAAATTATTTTCAACAGTCAGTCATTATCTGTGTGTTCAAGTAGTCTTCCTTTTAATATGCTAATGCGGCTGATATAATCAGCTGGTAATTGTAAAACACTTCAAGTACGACACATTTCGCGGCACTCTCTCCTGAATGAAGAAATCACAGCCAGTCAGTGGCACAGAGCTGCGGTCGCTGCCGACGATCTGTTTATGTTCTCGGGAGACGCTGTGGAGGGAAGCACCCGCCATCCGATCCCGCATGGCACGAATCCAGATCTCACACAGACTCCTATAGAAATGTGTAGGCTGGCGTGAAAGCCGTGTTGATGTGTTAGTGATGCCACCACCACCACCACCCACCTCTGCAGTTTTTTTTCTCTCCAACAGCTTTTTATCCTTAAAAATCCACCTTTGATTACCGATGATCCTCCCATATACTTGCTTTCTACCTGCGTGCTATTTATGTCATAACATCTTAAATTAATATTTTTTTTATTGTTTCTTAACCAGAATGATGAAAGAAGAGTTCTCCCCATGTCCTCCAGGGATGCTAGTGCTTCTCTGCCGGAGAGGATGCGATCCTGACTTTGTTTTTCTCCTTCGGCTGTTATTTCCCTGAAGAGAAGAGCCGAGTGAAGAGAGCTATGAGTGATCGACTCTGCCTTTATTCTCCAAGTTTTCGGGGGATTTGAAGTTATTGAAAGTCTGGGGATGGGTGACAGCTCGGAGATGTCTGTGTGATGCCTATCAGACGAGCGCCGGCCTCTCCGCCGCCGTGTCTGCGCGCGCGCACATACATGCGTGCGTCCAGCCTTCGCAAGCAGAGGGCACGGGCTCCATGTTCTCAAATACATGTTTTCTTGCGGCCAATCATTTCTGCTCACACATGACATCTCTCCCAGATTGATTTCATTCAGCTGTAGAGGGCGGCAAGATCAAACAAATGTTGTCTGAAATAGCGGCGGCGGCGACGTGGGGAGGAGGGGTAAGAGAAGTGGGGAGGGGGGGTCAAGGGTGGAAGGTTGCCCGCTTGAAAGATGAAGTGAGCGATGGAAATAAAGAGAAAGAGAATCAGTCATCCAGTCAGCAGCGTGCCATGTGGTGACATGGTGTAGCGGTGGAAGGTGTTACTCTGTAAACCAACCAATCCTTTCAACAACTGCTCCTGCTCGCTGTGAGGTGGCTGTTGTGTGGAGGTGGGGGTCGGGAGCGGAGGTGGGCGAGGGGGGGGGGACAGCAGCCCTATTCCTCCACGATGCCTCTGAGTACCCATGCAAGGAATAATGGATGCGTAATATGGAACGACAGCTTGCAGAGCACTATCATTAATGTTGTAATTCACTTTTAGTGTTTCTACTATTGCGCTGCAACAGGAGGCACAGATGTCACCTGAATCTGCTCCTTCTAGCAGCCAGAGCACACCCGGTTTTCACCAGCTGTCTTTGAATGCACCCTGCCAGCCACCCCCCTCCCCGTGCATGGGCAAATGTGGGTAAAAGTGTGTGTGTGTGTGTGTGACTGTGTGTGCTTATGGTGCATGTGGTCTGGTGTTGTTAGCCTTTTGAAAGCACGCACGTTTGGCTTTTTGTAGCACTTAACGTTTCGGCCCTAAACTCTTTGCAGGTGGGTTTACAGTTCGAGTCTGGCTTTAAGGATAATTAATCATTCCTGAATGTTTTCCATTTGGTGTTGAGGAGTTTTCCGTTTTATCATTTCTTATTTATTTCTCTAATCTAAGTTTATAAGATGCATAGAATGACTTTTCCCTTTTCTTTTAGCCTCCTCCGTTTCCTCCGGTAAAGCTAATCCATCACTTTGAGTGAGAGGATGACAGCCATGTTTGGCAAAGCATTACAGAGCAAACATCAGGCTATAAACTTTTGCGTTTTGGAAAAATAGAGTTCTGTTTATTATTTTATAATAATGTACATTCTGCAACACTCGGCCAGTACACCGCACTACGACTGTCAATCACAACCAGCCTCAGCCGAGATACAATCCAAACCAACGCTGCACAACCAGCTGTACTTTTAAAATGCAACAAACACTTAAACTATATCTAAAATATTTCAAAATGTCAACTCATAATGAAGCGTTCATTTTCTTCTATTTCTTTGTGTTTGTTGTTCGTCATTTTTTTCCAGAAAGAAAATAAAACCGTCACAGATTTTAAAGGTTCAGTGTGTAGAATTTAGTGACATCTAGTGGTGACGTTGCATGTTGCAGCTGAATGCCCCTCACCTCACCCTCCCCTTCCAAACATGAGAGAGAACCTGTGGTAGCCTTCAGTTGTCATACGATCTCAAAGGGTGTTTAGTTTCTCCTGTCTGGACTACTGTAAAAAAAAAAACATGGCGGCCTCCGTAGAGTCCACCCACTCCCAATGTAATTATAAAGGGCTTATTCTACGGTAAAGAAAACAACAATTGAAGATGAAACACACACAAGTGACAACATCACTAGAATTATTTTATATTCAGTTTTTGCCAATAGATCCCTTTCACCTGAATCTTACACACTGGGCCTTTTAAAAGTTAGAAGATCATACTTTTATGAAAACTGGGAAGTGAAGCGCCCTATGTGAGGAAATCAGTACATTCCTTTTTGTGTCTTCAATGTGTGCTTGTCTCTTATGGGCATATGTCCATTGTAGCTGTTGAAATATGTTTCACTTTCTTCCAAACCACCACAATGTGCCTTTTTACACACGACCGCTCTTCATCAGTCAAATATTTTGCCACATTCCTTCGAGGTGCAGCTGTTTTCTTCTCCAAAACAAAATGCAAAACAATAAGTCGATAATGATATGAATGTCATGGATACCCGGGCTCTAATTGAAAGAGGTGTGATTAGCATATTGTTTGTGTTTCATGGTGCACCTGAGGCCTGTGTGTGTTATACAGGGACCTTTATGGAAATGAATGATTTGAAAAAAGAAAATCAACTGAAATATATCCTATTTCTTTTAAAGGGGCACAAATTTACTGTGAAGATCATTCTGGCAAAACCACAGAGGGAAATGTCAGGAAGGGGGGGAAAAAGGTTCAAAGAGAAAATAGCTGACTGACTCCGTAAGTGAAGCTAAGCTCAAAATGAAAAATGTTCATTATATGCCCGTCAAGGTGAAAGGAAGCCATCTCCTCGCCGATGCAGTTAAAATGTCGACCTCTCCTTCTCTGAGGGCAAAAAAAAAAGAGGAGGAATTCTGCTCTGTGGGTGTTTGGGTGGGTGTGTGTGTGTGTGGGCCTGTACACGTTTTGCATATTGTGTGTGTGTGTGTGTGTGTGTGTGTGTGTGTGTGTGTGTGTGTGTGTGTGACTGATCAGAGCTACAGTTCAGACAAGGCCAGCGATGTTAATAGTGCCGCTCAGTAAAATGACCCTTACATCCGTTTCTTCATACATTTTACAGTGCTTCACGAGTCCTCATATTTTCCCCTTGTCAGCAGTGTTTGTGTATCATTGTTCTGTGTGTGTGTGTGTGTGTGTGTGTGTGTGTGTGTGTGTGTGTGTGTGTGTGTGTGTGTGTGTGTGTGTGTGTGTGTGTGTGACCTCTACAACAACGAGCGCCGTGCCCTCTTGGACCTCTGCCTGTCTCTTTGTATGTACCTGCTCATGTTATGGCTGTTAAATCGCACTCAGGATGCATTTTATTCAGCGGAGAGGGAGAATGTTACGCTCGACCTCTGCGGATCACAGATGCTGTCCCTAGTGCCTCATTACTGACAATTTATATAATCTAATGTTACTTGAATCACTCGCTGTGTTGGCAAATGGGTGTTTTTTTTTTTTTTTTAAAGAGCTCTCATTCAGCGTTAACACTATGGCCGCCGCGATGCTACAAATCCCTGAGAATAAAGCAGCAGGTGGGGGAGACGCAGCTCACCACGTTTCTTTTTTTGACAAAGATTTTGAGAAACGACCTTCAAGGCCTGAATGCAAATGAGCGGAAGCCTCGCGGTTTTGATTTGTTGGGTTCTGTCCCCCTGCCAAGGCCTGTTACCATTTTCATGAGGATCCGATGCCAACGTGGCCAATCTTAACTATCTATTATGGATTATGAGCTAACCTTGCACCTCACCATCTTATTTCTCACAGCAGTGCTGGATGTGAAAGTTTTCCACGTTTTTTAAGAATGAGCTGCCGCCTTAAAGTGCAGCGGCTCCGGATTCGCTGTAGATATTCTATCCCATCATTAGCAACTTTACTTCTGGGACACTTGTAAGTGCCATTTTTTAGAAAACATTTATGGAACTTTCAATGATGATTCTGGTGTAATTATCCATTTTTATTAATAGCATTAAAAAAAAAAAGACAAAAGCAAAGTAACAATAAATATCTTCCACTAACGAGGGTTTTGTGCATCTAAAGCCTGACATGTCTTTTTCCTCTGCCTCAGAGCTCCACTCAAAACACATCACTGCTGCACTGGGCGACATGTTCCTTCATTATAAACACGCATATTGCAGTTTATTTTGTCTCAATCCCACAGTCACCATCTAGCTGCTGTAAAATATCCACCACTGAAATTAGTGCCCGACGTACAATGCAATAATTTCTACTCTTTGACGGACGTTTACTAAAAACTACATGTCTCTACGGGCTATGTTATGAAATTACTGAGCTGTTTTTATTAATAAAACTATGTATTTGGATCGTTTTATTTTTCATAATGTTTATTTTCTCAGGTGAAAAGAGAAAAACAATAAACTTCCACCCAGTGTAATTTCCCTGGGAAGTCATATACTGTACTTATTTTCATTAATAGGACAATGAGGAGCAAATAGCGTGTACATTGTGGAGACTTCATGTCGTCTTCAATTACATATTCAGAAGAGAAATGGTTTGCTGTAGTATTGATTGTTCCAATTTAAATTTGGAACTTCTCGGTCATTACTTTAAGAATCAACCATAACTCTTTTTTTTTTCTTCTATCTTATTCTTTTAGGGTGGTGTTGACATCTGACTTCACTCTCGGCGTCACCATCGACTAACTTCTCCCTCTCCCAACACCTGCGACCTCTGACCTCCAGCCTCTCAGAAAGGTAGGACAACTCTTTTAGAAGACGTAGGCTACATCCACACTGCTACGTTGTCGTTTGAAAAAAGCATTAACGAAGGAGATGTTTGGAAACGATGACCTAGACACTCGCAACAGCTTGTTGATTGTGTCTCTTCACTCAAGATGTAGCCTTCGCTGATTTTTCAGGCTGAACACGACATGGATAATTGATTACAAGAGTTGCTCACCCTGTTGTCTTTGCCAACTGCTGTTGTGCAGTTAAATTCTGCATTTGACAATGATACATCTGTAAGGAGACAAGCTATTATTCAAGCCGTTTCTGTTTACTCTGGCTCGTAGATCCATCCAACATGTAGATATATCATGTGATGTGCAGGTGTGATTGTTTGGACAGAGATTGTTTTAGTTTGAAAATGCTGTTTTCCAACTAAAATGTACTGAACTGTACTGTAATGAACTGATCGTGATGCTGTTGAGGAAAGAAAACATGAATGAAGAGTATCCACGAACTTCAGTGGATTAAAAAAAACGGGCACATTTTGATTTAGTGACGATTTCAGTGTGAGAAAAACAACAATACTTCATAGCTGACCCCATACTTAATTATTTTAGGAGGGTGAAAATATAACACAGCATCACAGAATACTCAATGAAGCCCAGAAACTATAATGAAGGAAGTAAAAACCTGTCAGAATGAGTCTATAGCACAACGGTTTTTATTTTCAAAGGTTATCATGTAATCAAATGGTGAATAAAGGAGCACTGACCTCTTTTTCTCACGTAAGAAAAAAACAAGTTATTTTTGCTCACAGAGAGCTAAGTATTACAAGTCCCGAAACTCATTTGCTTGGACAGTGACAGCCTGGAAGTAAAATTAATAAAAACAGTGAGAACTTCTCCACTCCACCGCCTCTGTACTTTCTCATTATTTAGCTCATTGTGTAATTAAAAGATGTCTCAGCAGGTCTCTAAATGCCATATTGACTTAAGTTACAAAACACCGGCCAAGAAAGAAATAACCTCTCTTTTTTTCCTTCCTTTGCCATTTTGTGTAATGAGCCACTATTTCTACGTCCCTCTGCACAGTGCTGTGAACGCTTTTTCTCTCGCCAGCCCGCGCTCCGTTCAGACAGTTAAAAGGCATCGGAAACAAACTCATTGGGACGATAATCTAGTATGTGTCCGCATTTTTAGGGAGAATATATCTCCGAGCGTGTCAGACTGGCATCAAAGCCGCTGTTGTAATTTTCTTTTGCAAGGGCAACTTGAAAGAGGTGTCGGGAAGAAAGTAGCATCGCTTCCTTGTTTTCTCCTACAAGGCAGCTGGTTCAAAAGTAACCCCGAGCTTCGTGATGGGGAGTGTGGGATGATTCAGCAGGAGCTCAACAGCTCATCTGACTGATTCACATTAAAACATAAGCAGAAATATGGCTGCTGCAGGGAGCTCCACAGAGGAATGGGAAGTAGCCCCAAATTTCACAGCAGCAAATCAAACGTTTTTGTTTTTTTTATTTTTTTTTATTAAACTCTTCCTCTCTGTTTTCCCTACTCCACGGCCCCCTGTAGCATTGTGCACACACAACGGCGCCTACTGATTGGGCTTACTTGATGCACGTACCCTGACATAAAAAAAAAAAGAAAAAGCTGAGGAGAGGAGATTTTCCCATGTCACAACGGGATTGAATGTGGTTCTCCAGAAGAGGAGGGCCTGAGAGGATTATGTGGCTCAGTGGGCGCTGTATTGTGTGGGGAGTGGATACAGCAGGTACCCACCGAATCCCAGCCAAGAGACAGACACAGTGTTGCTAGGGATAATGTTGCCTCCCAGCAATTAAACTCTGGAGGTTTTGGAGTGGTTTAGGAGGAAGCTTGTTAAATTATCCCATCGCTTCATTCCTCTTTTTCTCTCTCAGTTACTCTGCCTCTCCGTTAACCACATTTCCTCCCTTTTTTTTTTTGTATTGCTGTTTTCCTCGATGAGCCCGATGGAACTGTAGGGGGAGTCTTTTGCCTTCAGTACTTCTCTGTTCAAATTGAATCCTCTGCATCTTTTTCAATCACAAATCAAATGCACTGAAATTGAAATGTACTTTTCAAACAAGTGCACTTACATCCTCCTCCTGTCTGTTTTTACATGACACCGACAAAGTCAAGAGCTGCCCGTTGATTTTTTTTTTGTTTCCTCTGAATAAGAGAGAGAGAAACATTCGAGACAATACAACTTTGAAGAAAAGTCACAATTAGCCCAATGTAAAACCTTGAACTCAGGATTTATTCAGAAGACGTCACTAATAATTTAACATCACTTGCGACAAACACTAATTTATGGTTCATTTGTATTCAGAAGCTGAAAGCACAGATTTCCTCTGCTTTCTCATTATATGACTTAGTATAAGATGGTTCCTGTTGACTTCCTTTATTTATTTCACATTGTTTACTTTGTCAGTCATTAGGCCGGAGCCTGCCTTGTTTTCTTTGTGCTCATGAGACCAAATTCATTTTTTGGGTTGTTTGAAATTTTCTCCATCCATGTTTTTTTTCGAAAAATAACGACAGTTTACTTTCTTAAGACCCCATACACCTTGCTTCAACATAATTTACCAGAAAATATCTTCTGTCATTTGCCTATAATGATATTTATTATAACAATAAGTATGATAATGTTCCATAATTTGTGATTGTATCAATGACAGACCTGACGTTACTGGCCTTTTGATCCATTTTATTCAGTTATCTTTCTTATTTTTTCTTTTTGCATTTCGCTTGTTCTGTTCGTATTCTTTTTTCGTTTTCTTTTGTGTATTTCTGTGTGTGCGTGTGTGTGCGTGTGTGTGGATTCAGATTCAAAACTTTATTGCCACACAACTCAGTGTGAGTGTGTGTGTGTGTTAAATATGTTGTCTAATTGTCAAAATATACCTGTGTTGAGGATCCCCTTGAAAACGCGACGATGCAGTTCAAGGGGTTAATCCTAATAAATAATTTCAATATTATTTCAATATAAAATGCACCTGGTATACCGATACTATGTAGATTTGATTTTAACCTGAATATAATTGCACCTGATATTATTGTGTCTCCAGTGTCCACAGTGAGATGTGATTGTTGTGTTCTCTCACATAATAACAAAACAGACCAAAGGATAGAAGAAGACGGTAACAATCCATGAAGCAGCGTTACTGTTTTTTCTTGTTTATCGATCGTTCTCGTCTTCACTCCATCCACAAGTGTCGTGAATAATATGAGGGCTGAGGAGAGGACAACTTCCAGTGTTTACAGGCTAATGGCTGCAGCTGCCTTGCTGGTTTGGCCGATCGGATCGCCGTCAATCCTTGTCACTTGTCTTCTGTACTTCCATGCGGTTGAGCTCTATTTGATATTAATCCAGTCATAGCTACATTGATTAGTTGATTAATGACTGACTATCAAGGCGGTGGAAAGTAGCAAAGTACACATGCTCGAATATACTATAAAATATATCTGACCTTTCAGGATTCCTATTATTTAACCTTATTCCAATTTTATGATTTGTTATAACATTTCATACAGATATGTAATTCACCCTTTGGCAGCTACAGTAAATGATGACCTATTTTTCCTAATATACTTAAGCACATTCTAATTTTAACACTTGTCCACAAGTGAAACATTCAAACCTTGGAGCAAGCCTATACATAGATGTGGTTCTTCAACAATCAGTTATCTGAAGGATCTAATTGATTCAACCTTCTGGCGACACAACAGTAGACGTGTTCTGCATTAAATGAGATGGACTTGCTGTACATGATAATTCTCATTATCAGTTTTAAAACAGAAATGAGCCACATTCTGCTCATATTCAGATTGATGATTTTAATTCTGGTCATAACTTGAAAAGGTTTACTTGCTGTAATGTCAAGAAAACACATCACTTTCCCTCTACTGTCCATTGCTGCAGCTCCTCTCTTCAGCCTCTGTCTGAAACTCTTGGTCGTAGCTCTTGTCTCTTTAAGGCCCCCCTCCTGATAAAAGCCAGTCTGCTCCGATTGGCCAGCTGGCCTAATGTGTTCTGATTGGTCAATAGCTTCCAGCATGTAGGGAATGTCGGCCTCTGCTCTAGCTTAACCTAGCTTTGTTAAGGGGTGTGCCATACGAGCCACTAGGTGTGCATTATGGTCCGGACTACACTGACAAGGTGTTACAGGAGCTTCTGTGTTTTGTGTGTGGGGTAGGAACTCCCTTTAACACAGAGTTTGAACTTTTTTAACTTTACAGAACTTTTACATTCACAAAAAAAACAATATCTCACAAGAGAGACATATAAAGCTTTTTCCGTGTGCTTTTTGCACACGGAAAAAGCTTTATATGTCTCCTTTAAACTGATGCTGGATTCATTCTGTTGTCACTTTTGCCTTTGAATTCTTGTTTTTGGTTCCGTCCTCGTCCTCGGGCAAACAAACAGCCCATTTCAGAGGTCAAAGTCCACGGAATTCCTCTAGAAAAAAACATCCTCTCATTTATTTCCAAACGTGACACTTTGCCTCCTGATTCCTTTGGGACTGGTATGTCCGTAGTTCCAGGTCGGTTCCCAACAGTACAGCAGTGCTGAGTTAACCTTATTTCCGTACACACACACACACACACACACACACACACACACACACACACACACACACACACACACACACACACACACACACACACACATTCAGACACACACAGCCCAAGGTAACTGTGGGTAGTATAGCCCCAAAGCTTCGTGGTCCAGGACAAATTGGTAGCAAGCGGCTCATTTACTCGGAGCCGTCATGAATGGACTGTGCCGTGACTGTGTAAACAAGTGCAAAGACTCCCAAGGGCATTCCTGCATAAATAATGACTCCAAGAGATGTTTGCCATTTGTACCACTCACTGGTTGCAGACATGGGTCAGCTAGTCTCCTCTGTGGGGAGTCTTCAGTAAACAACAGCCGCTGTGTCCATTAACGACTCCGTGGAAAGTTTACCTGGTCACAGGTGCAAGGGGCTGGTCTCCCAGGCTCCGGGATATTGGGAATTTGTTTGGCTTCTTTTGGGAGCTTTCGGTTTTTCAGACACTTACTTACAGCCTTTCCAGCCTTGGTCTGAATTGTGGTAGAAGTTCCAGTTCAAAAGTCGACTACGGTACATGTTTATATTTGGTTGGTTTGTGTGCACACTGCCTAGTTTAACACAAGCCGGGACTTGTGAACCAAAGCCGCATGGACCCAGCTTGTTATTTTGCCATGAGCCTTCTGTTTTGTCATCCTGCCAGGGGAGAGATTTTTTGGCGGCAGGTGAGGAGTCAAAGCGCATCACATCCCCCTGTCATTTTAGAGTATAGGCTTTTTTACAGCCGTCTCGAATAACACATAAAGCAGCCTTTGAGTTCAGGCACCATTTATTCTTTTGGTTTTAGCAGTCTTTGCAGGCATGATGAACTGGGGAGCCCCGTGTGTTTTTGTTGTTGTTGATGAATTTCTAACAACTCCTTCCCGGTTTTCTTGGAAGGAGGATAAGAGCGAAGTTATTAATATTCCTGAATTCATAATATTCTCACCTCACCAAATGAACCACGCTGAGGAATCCATCATTCTGAATTTGATTAAATTGCTCCGAACCTTCTCTTTGTGAATGCACATGAGGTTGACGTTACGGGAGGCAGTGATGTGACTGTAAGCTCTGCTTTTTGTTCTGGTCACAGTTTGTGTGTGAATGAAAATCCTTCACAGGTAAGAGATCCAGCCCCTACTCATTTTTGGAGTTATTTCTTTCCAGATGATAAAGTTCTCTAATATGGTTGCAATGAAGCCATGCATATTCATGGTGCCTCTCATTATTAGACTTTGAGCTCTGGGCTTTGCTTGGAAATGTAAACACAGACATGTTGATTAAATATAACTTAGGTCTCCTACTTCAGGTCCTCGTGGCTTAAATGTTCATGAGATTGTTAAAAAATATATGTTTGTTGGATCAATATCTCTCCTGCACCACAAACTCAAGACTTTAAAAATTGACGCAACATTAATCAGGCGAAGCCGAAGCCTGAAGAAAATATATTACATTTTCCATTTAGCATTTTAAAACATTCGATCCACCATCCAATTCAATGTATTTAGGCAGAGGTAGCAATTACTCTACATGTGCTGTATATAGTATTTATATCATAGTATCTCATGCTTTATACACATGGATGGATTATCATGACCACAGGCCCTTGACACAAACTTCCCACAGATCCTTCCCCACACATGGTGCAACACATACCACAGATGTATCACGTTACTTTCATTATTTAGTAAATTACTGCGATTTTAGGTCTTTCATGTCATGTACAGCAAATGTTATGCATCTTTAGCAGTTAGTGTAATCTAGATCCAGTCTAGTACAGAGCCACATACGACCAAACTAATTTGCAGTGAAAAATTTCCAACCTAAATCTCTCTTGTGGCCATTTTTGAAGAAAAGAACCAAGAGCCAACTCCCAGACGAGTTCCAAATCACTGGCCATGGGGGGCATCATGTACAGTCGTCCCTGCTTTATCCTGGTCCTGAGTTCATTTTCAGTCCTGGACATTTGCGAGTAGGACGTCTCTCCCTCACTGTTGCTGACAGGAAGCATCAGATACAGTTATGTATGTCACACATTGTATTTGTTATAACATCAAGTGATTTAATCTGCTAATTTCCAAGGCCCTGGGCAAGTACCAAAAGGTCATTTGTAATTGATTACAGTTGTATGCTGTGTGCTCATGGCCCAAGTATTCCGGTTCTTGTTATTGTACATTGATTTCCTTCTTTTCCTTTTTGGCATGGTTTAAGGTTTGCCTAATCTCTATAAACAGATTTTGCATTCGATGCAGAATCTGAAAGCGAGGGACAAGATTTTGGGGCTGGAAGCATTCTGATTTCTCGCTTTGGTTGCCTACAGGTGAACAGTCAAGAAGTGGAACACATTGATTGAAATATATTTGTTATCAGCTTTTTAATTTATCTGAATTTAATTTGCAGATAGCTGTTGATAGAGATTAGCCAAAATGTCGTTGGTACCTTAAACCCTTGCAAAAACGGTTGGACTTTGTGTTTTGTGTGGAGAAGCGTTCAACTTGTGATATAAAATAATCTAGTCAGGCTGTAAACGGTGTACGGTGAACAGACGATGGCTAATTCATTGTTAGATGACAGCTGATGGGCTCTGAGATTGAGGCGTACGTATCTTCTACCTACATAGACATACCATGCTAACATGCTAATTATTGGCTCATTAACACTGTGTTAACTGTAATCAGCAAGATCTGGAATGTCAGAGAATATAGCAGTGATGACCCTGGATAAAAAGTCTGATGGGTCGAAGCTCTGTGGGGAGATGTCATCTTGCGACATTGAATGTGTGTTGCCATCCAACATTTTCTGAGGTATTTGACTGTGAAACTAAAGTGCTGGACTGACCCACTGACCGTCATCCCCACAACCAAATAACTGCTGTGGCAAAGACTGAAGCAGATAACTGCACTGTACCTCCTCGCCTCGACTCTGCTCAGGAAGCAGTGGTGCACTGACCTGATATCATCTCCAGCTCCGTGAGCCTTATGTTCTTTTGACTGTGGTTACCGCGCCTCAGTAGCTGCCGGGAATACTACTGTCAGCTATACTGTTTTTAGACGGCCACCCAGGCTGTGAGCAGCACTCCAATTGTGTTGCATAATTGTGTGGCATATAGGTTTCCGCTCCAAGCGTGGGTTTGAGGGAGAATAGAGAGCAAGATGATGTGTCGGTGGGAGAGAGGGGAAGAAATAAAGAGGAAGACAAAACGACACCCACTCCTCATTAGCTTAAACATTGCGTGTATCCGTTATCCTGTAAGATAACATTTGAAGAAGAGGATGGGGGGGGGAGCGGAAGCCCACATCTACTGCGCCACAACATGGGATGGAGATATAAAACAAATCTCCACACTTAGACTCTGCCATCTGTTCATCTTGGAGAAGAGCATGCCTTTGCGACACTTTTTTCTCCCCTCCCTTAGAAACCATCAAGCTCTCAGAAACCAGACAGCTTGACAAAGTGACACGCCTGGATGCCAACCCTGCGGCTGCATGTTTTCTTTCTCCTCTCTCCTTTAGAATTTTCACTTTTTTTCCCCCCCCCCACCAGATAGTTTGCATATCTAAATCCAGTTTTTGATAGCATATGTGAAATACAATGTGACATAATACAATTTGAGCCTCATGTGAGAAATGGGATTATCTTGGTCGTGATTGTCAGCGCTGTGTTACAGTAATCACTTTCTTCCAGGAGCGAAGACGTGACTCACTCACAACTTGACCTGCTGTCATTATCTATTCACTCTGACAGTATTTATGCATTTGGCTCGATATTTTTGTTTTGCTTCAGGTGAATTAGAAATGAATTCGGAAATAGAATAAATAAATAAAGGAATGATGAAAAAATGAGTAATCCCCCTGCAAATTGGAACAAAGAGTACATCCCACCAGCAGTAAATCCCCCACTCTTTCTCTCTGGAAATGCTGTGGATGCGTCAGAGGAAGTGGTCGATCATCACAGAGCAGACAGGCATGGGCTGCAGCTCCGTGCTCTCCACAGCCAGACGAGCTCCCCAGTGGGCTAATTGATACAGGATGTGTTCTCCAGGTCTCCAGAGGAAGGTCACATCACATGAGTCCAACGCACTGTGTCGACATACAGAACAAACCTAAAGCCTCTATTTCTATGATGCCAGGGATGGGGAGTTTTTTTTTTATTCTCTAATATTGACACCTACTGT
The DNA here is from genome assembly GCF_009819705.1 of Hippoglossus hippoglossus. Classification (NCBI taxonomy): domain Eukaryota; kingdom Metazoa; phylum Chordata; class Actinopteri; order Pleuronectiformes; family Pleuronectidae; genus Hippoglossus; species Hippoglossus hippoglossus. The sequence goes on along the minus strand of NC_047158.1, from coordinate 4,882,498 downwards.
TTCCACGATGGTTCATTTACCAAGTTCGATATCGTGTGATGTTAACCAGAAAAAAGCAAAGTACATTTTCGCAATGCATCGCGTTACTCGTGCACACAACGTGAGCAAACACAACCCGCAAGCATTCGCCCATTCTCCTCCAGAAAAGGCGAGGAGGACAACTGACAGAAGTGACTACAATTGCTGGTCTTGTACCTGTCGTGGAAATGCTGGAAATGTCACAGCTGCCACGTGTGGGTCCACAAGACCATCCGGAGACACACACAGCTCGGGGAATTTCACCGTCCTCTCCAGGGGCTGCGTACGGATGACTGCCGTCTCCAGTGCTACCTGAGGCCAACCGGTGGTTAGTTAGTTTGATGGCCTGCTAGCTCTGATTGGTGATAATGTAAAACGTGGTGGGTTTGATAGACCGGAGCGCCCAATGGGAACGCAGCCGCGAAGCATCTTTTTTTTTTTTTTTTTTTACAACCAATATGGCTGCTGGGGAATTGACTAACACGACAGTATTACACAAACTATATAGTGCATTTTCTCTATGACTGCACTCACAACCATCTGTCGATATGCTATGTCACATGTGTCTTTGATCTGATCTGCTGTAATTGAATCCAATTTTGCCCAGAGGCGTTCTGGTCTGGAAATTGAAAATGGACTTTACCCTTGATGTGTAATTGTATGCTTGTCTGTTGACAAGTGTCATATTTGTCAGGTCTGCAACAACCAACTGTTTCCTTGGATCTTTTTTCGAATAGTCTTGATTTTATTTACTGCCACGATGCTGTCTTCAATTTGCTTGTTTTGTTCAGTTCAGAACCTTAAGCTTTTAAATTTAATGTCATGTATGATAAACAGAGAATCAAAACATTTGGGAAGCCGGAACCAGAAAATGCCGTGCTCAAAACTAACCCCTGACACGATGAACCAGTTGTCACAATCATTTATTTTCAATCAATTCACATCCTAAGTTCTAAGGACCTTCTCCATGTAGTTCTCTCCCTTAAGAATGTGGAGCTACAGCCCATATAACACCACTGACATGCACCTTCTAACACACATAGGCCTGCAATTAAAGCGAGTGATGACTTGGGAAATACAGCAGAGAGTTAAAACAGGACAGAACAAGCGAGACATGAATCACCTCTCCTCCTGACTGCCATGGATTAGGCGGAGCACATGTGTCTCTGTGTTTTGGGCACTGCTATCTGGGCGATACACCCCTCCCACCCGCCTCTGCCAAGAGGTGACACATGGCCGGCTATGCATCATTTTTTGAGTGTTTGGCTGGAGCCTCGTCCTCTCTCCACGGCCCCTCAGCCTGCTACCACAACCCGTAAAGAGGACATCCATCAGGACAGGTGTAATTTGCCATGCAGTCACGCTTCTCTGCTAATACAATTTGTTAAGCAGTTGTTAAGTGTGCGTGTGTGTGTGTGTGTGTGTGTGTGTGTGTGTGTGTCTGTGTGAATACACAATATGACCCTTATGTTTTTCAGGGATTCGTTTTTTTGCTCTGTTTTCCTTGCTTCACTTTTAGTTCGGAATTTATTCTATTTTCATTCACGTCCCTTGAACTTTCAGCAGTTTTTCCAAGGACACTGACGATCGTAATTCACCCGTTGGCTAATTAAATTCAGTTTTATCAAAAATAATTAAGAATTTGCTCAAAGAAAGGCGAACTTCTCTTTTTAATACTGTTGAACATGTTCTAGATTAAAAGGGCCCAGAGCTTTCAACTCGCAGAGATGCAATGATAATTTGCAGGCTTAACTGGTGTTTGCTGGGTGAGAGTGACATGGCAGACGATGATGGCCCACGCTATCTACTCCAAACTGTGACATTGAGCTGACCCAGAAAATTCTATGTCATTAAATGCTTGGAGGATTTTTTTTCGTCACTGACCGCAGTTTGTACCCAGCTCGGCAACACAGCGCTTGTTTCACTCAGAGTTTTGAGCATCTTTTTTTTGTGTCTGTCCTGCTGTAATGAAATTCTACAATTACTGGACTCTTCAGGGCCTTTCTTTTTTCTTTTTCCTGCTGTTTTCCCCAGTCTTGCATCACAGTCACAGCTTTGCACTGAATGCTACCAAATGGGTTTCCTCGATAGCCTTACACAATGCAGTTTAATTCTGGTTACACAACACTAGATGTCACTCCAATGTTTCGAGATTAGTTTGATGTGACTGCATTTGCCCACAACCTAGGCGGACATCCCCGTTCGCCTTTTAGTGCGTTTCCACACATCAGCGTGCGAGCTTTCACATCACATTACGTCACACAACCCCCCCCCAGTTAACCACGGATCAAATGCTTGTGTCATCCAAGTCGAAGATGCTGTCTCAGATAAGCAGATTTTAAGTGTGTGTTATTTGAGCAGAAAACTGAAGAGGGGTTAGCACTGTGGTGTGATCCTGGGTCTCAAGGGGAGGCTCCCGCTTGTCAGAATGTGCTGTTGCAGGATCTTCCTGATGAAGTCATTAAGAAGTCATTAAGAAACCATTAAGAATCATTAAGTCGGCGAGGTGGCACTCCAATGCGCGCACAGCGAAGCGCCAGGCATCAGGAAAACTTGTTAATCACGCAGTTTATTTGTTTCCCCAGTGTGAGACTGTAAATACTATGACAGTGTGTTGAAGTGTGCATCCTAATGAAAGTCTGTATTAGCTCCTCTGCCAGTGTGTGAACGCCTGTCTCCAGAGGGGCCACTCTCATCATCACACGATGGCTGCCTCCTCACCAGCGAACCCTCTAAAGCAATAAACACGAGCACGCGTTTTCTGATTCCGTTCACTCATTTTCCCCTTAATCGACCAGGTGCCTGATTTATATAATGGCAGAGGTATGCGCGTTGTTTTTGTCCCCTCTCTTTCGATTGTTGTGATCTTTGAGCCGTGCGCTGTCATACGTGCAAGGGTATGCGTGTGGCCAAGTGTCTGCACTTGTCAAGCATATAGGCGCGCCCTCAGTGTTTTTCTAGCTGATTGTCTGCGACCACTAGAAGCCCCATACTGTGACAGGTCGGGGGGAGGAGGGCGCTGCTTGAAAACCCACTGAAGAGCTCTTATCTTACTCATTAGGGCTGAGCGAGATGTTGCCTTCCCCCATAATTATCTCCATACAGTAAATCTCTCATTAGGAGGTCCCTCTAAACCGAACCCCTCAGAGACACGGGAGCTATATGCAGGGTGAGGAGGGAGGGACGAAGGCTCAGGTGCCTCCTGAAGCTGCTATCAGCCAGAATTAGACTGCATGGGGTGAAAGCTGATGTGTTATTTGGAGAAAAAAAAAAAAAATGCACAAGTTAACATGATGTATATACATCATCAAAGTTACAGATGAAGTAAAAAACAGAACCAAATCATTTCGGGTTCAACAGCAGTTAGTAGCAGCTCTGAAAAACGAGGTCTAGCAATGAGCACTTCAACATGATTTGTAAGCAGCGCAAGACAACAAAGTACTTCAAAGAGGCTGAATCATCTGTTCCCAAATTGGAGGCGCATCAGTCAAAAAAAAAAAAGAAAAAAAGCTCTTTAACTTGTCAAGGAGACAAAGTTTGAAAAATCATATGCCAAACAGGTAATATCATTTGTGGAAAGGAACTCAAAGGCTGCAGGATGTGGTGCTCAGGGTTGCCATCAGCGTGATGGCTGACTAACTAACCTGAAGTGGCAAAGAGGAACAGCCTAAGCTTCCCATCCTTTCTTTGATTTCTTTTTTTTTGTCTTCCTGTTCGGTGCTTATCTCATATTTCTTCCACTTTTGGTGGCTACAGTTTCTGTCATGGAAGTAATTAGCTGCGTTGGCTTTCCTCAGGTTGCCTAAAAACAACACAGGCGTGGAGCTGAAGTAAACACGTTTCACTTTGAAACTGTGAGAGGCTGCTCAGGTCCTGATAACCAAGAAGAGAAAATAAAAAAAACAATATGCTGCTTTTTTTTCATTCGATATAATCTGTGCTTACATTAACAATAAAGCATGTCACTTTGACAGAGGAGACTGCTCTTCCTTCTCCTTTTTTCCTCCCGTTAGTCAGGGTTGGTTTCTTTCATCCACGATCACAATCTTTCTACAACCTTAACCAAGCAGCTACTGTGGCTGTAATCAGAAAACAGTCACATGAATCATTTTTGTAGGGGCACGGTGTCGTCCTGCTGATAGCGACATCGTATCAGGAAACACTTAAAGGTTGAGAATTCTTGTCTTCCCTCAAGTTCATTCTTGACCTTCAAAACAGGAGTTTGATGACGCTTTATCTCTTCCCGACGCTTTCAGCAGCGTCTCACACAGACGTCCTGAGTTCAGGCCCAGATTTACTAGGTGCTGGTTTATGGGGAGAGAGCAGGACGACTGGAGAGGACTGTGAGGGATGGGGGAACAACCGTGTCACCTAGAAATTACATTTTTTTGTACAGCTGAGCTGCAACACAGAGTGCGTTTTGTAGAATCGCACACATGATACGTTTTGTAGGAAACATAATCGCAGCCTGGATCATGTTCAGAGGCAAAAACGAATTTTAATTAATGAAGTGTTAAAGGTTTTTAACAGAGGTGGAGCTGCGAAAAGTTGGTTGGGCTGTCACACATCCGCAGGTTCTGTCTGTGGTTTAGGTTTAACAAAAGCAATGCGGTTAAGTTTTAGGGAACAGATAAACTTTTTCTTTTGCTAAACCCATTAACTGGAAACAAAGTTGGACAAGGTGTTTTTCTCCCGCTATTCAGAAATGAAGCCAATATGAACGCTGTGGTCGTGGTGTGGAGCCGCGGTATCAAGGTTCTGCCGATACATGCTCTAGACCAGTGGTTCCCCAATGGTGTTGAGAGGCAAGTCAAGGTGTGCCATGGGATTTTGAGTGAAATCTGTGAGGTGGGACTAAAAATCTTCCTTGGTCGCACCGGTGCGCCAAACATTTAGCTGGTGTGTCTCTGTATTTGATCGAGTCGTCTCGCTTCCTCAGCTCATCTCCTCGGCGGAGTTTACACTCACACACACAGGCCCCAGGCTGGCCCCGCCCCCACTCACTCACACACTGACACACGTGAAGCAGAGATGAGGTAGAGGAGGAGGTGAACGAGGTGATGTGATGTCGAACGGTGGAAACAAAAAGTGTGAAGAGTTTCCACTATGGACCACCGCTGTAAAACGATTAGCGCCGCTGCTTCAGGATCAGAGCAGAAGCAGCGGTTGGTTAGAGTCTCTGTCTGAGGGTCCACACTCCTGCTGACCTGCGCTCACTTTACACTTTAACAATAAACACCAACACTCACAAGTTATTAGCATCTGGACAGGACAGACGTTTTCTTTGTATTTGTTTGATTCGCTCAAGAGTTGATGAGACACGTATTTAAACTCAATGAAAATGTGACAAGCAGACACACACAGATTATTGTGAAGGTCCTACCTTAATATTTTTAAGAATGCACCAAGCTGGAGGTTTCCTTCCAGTTAACATTGGTATTGTACACTGAAATATCCTGAACTGAATCTATATTCCAAAAAAATGCAATGGAATCAAACCTAATGCATATAGGAACTGTCAAGAAAAGGTGTAATAGGTGTATTACTATGGTGCCAAAAGGCAGAGAAATTATTTTTGGATGCACCGAGATTATGTGCTGGTTCACCTAAATGAAAAGGTTAGGCCCACCAGTGCAACCGATGTTTAAGTTAGTGCACAAATTTCTCAATACAGAGGTAAATAATCTAACTTAAAAAGTAATATAAAACAAACTTTCCGCCGAATTATTAGTGTGACACATCGAAGACCTTGATTGACGGCCAGTGTGAAAGAGAACAACTTAAAGTAAGAGAGAAAATGGTTGATAACAAGGGTTTTGCATGGATAAGAATACAGGTGTGCTTGTGATCGCATTTACATTTCATATCAAATTTGCGCTCTCAGTTGAGTTGTAGACAGCGTTGGGCTGAAAGCTGTGCTCACGTTTTTTTTAGTTTTTTATTTTAAATTTTGATCACACGTGAATTGCTTTGGAAGACAATGACGAGCAAAATGTTTTTTTCCATTTACTGTGGAGGACATCTGCTCAATAAATTGACTCTGTTTTCCCAGCCAATTTGTCCGGTCATTCTTCCAGACTTTAACTTAATCTGAGGCGGTGTATTGTGGAGTTTTTCCAGTGCCTTGTTCACAGATTTGAAGAGGTGCAAGCCTGGATGCTCGGCACTTTGATCCCTCAGAAGAAAAAAAAAGAAACAGCCTCACAGCAGCTCCAGCACAATAAATATCTGTCATCTCCTGACATGTTCCAGGGTTCCTGTCCAGCTCTGTGGTCCCTGAATCATTTAATGCCTCCCCCACGCCTGCTGTGGCCACACATCCAAAATAAACAATAAAAAATGCAGGTGTGTTAAACAAACCGCCTCATGTGATCGCAGCCGAATAACTCCCTGTGTGAACGCTTGCCGCTGCTCAGCTGTTTGTGGCCATTCAAGGATATTGACAGGACTGCGTTCAAAATACCTGAGAAGCTGCACGACAGATGGCTTTCAGCTGCCATATTTAGCTTATTTATACGTGTTTGTCAGCACATTTGGCTCCATACCTCTGCCCACTGCTTCACTACCAGAAGAAACACAACCCTCCTGCTGACCGCCTGACCCGGGTCATTCAACTTCTCTCAGGGATTAATCCATGTTGCGTGTAAACACATTAACTGGCAATTAATATGGAGATTCTGCTCCAGATGTGCTTGTAAAAGTGGAGTTTGGACTTGGCAAGCAGCTTTGCTGATCCATATGGGTTAGCCGCCGAAAGTAATATTCCACCTGCTCCCGCCGCCATTATTTTTCACACACGCAAACAAATGGCCCAAATGAGAGTCACGGCGTTTGGTTCAGAAGCGCTGACAGGGGTGGAGGGTGGAGGGGGGCAGGCGGAGGGGGCTGGGGTCTCACTCTCGCAGTGTTCACACACACCTGGTGAGTGTGCGTCGAGACGTGGCGGAGAGTCTGTTTTGTGCTCTTCCGTTATGCTAATGTCAGTCCTCCCACACTCGGAACATGATGATGTGAGGGTTTCATCAACAGCTGCAACTGTCTGTCTGAGTGAAACAACATTATTGCAGCACGAGTAGGCTTCCTGTCAACTAGTTAAACCTGACAAAACTTTCACTGTCGGATTGCATTGATAACATGGAGGAAAATGATGTAAAATGTGGAAATGGTAAAAGCCTGTAGCGGTGGCTCAATGCCGTCTGTGGCGTTTCAACTCACATGCTAACACACACGCACAAACACACACACACAAACACGCACAAACACACACACACGCGGCCCAGGATTCTTCAACAAATTGAACCGAACTGTGCTAAATTACTTTTTTTTTTATCGATCGGGCTTATTTTCAGACCATGTAATTTAATCCTCCTATTACTCGGCCTATATATCATCTTTGTTTATAAAGAAAGGCCGATCAATAGAAAATAATAGTGACTCTCTTTGAGAATGAATCAATGTGAAGCATGATGCTGCAGTATTATCATTCAAAACCAGTGTGGCAACTTGATCTGCCTCAGATGTACTGCCACTGGTTTAGCGGTGTAAAGGTCTTATCTGACTGGCAGCATGGAGGCATTAAAACAAAACTAACAGAGGAACAAAATAACACAGTGAAACCGATTAAACTTGTGCCGTGTGTCAACCTGGCATTTTTACCCTCTGCTCCGGACGACTGTCACGTTCGCCTGTTGCTTTGCAGTCCCCTGGTTTCCTCAGTCAGGTGCATGCAGGTCACAGCTGAGATATTGTGTAATTCCTGCTGAGAGGATCAGGGGCATCAGCCAGCTGCAGACCGAGTGATTGCAGATACGAGCTCCGCTAACTCCTGTTCTCAATCAGGATTTCCCCCCCCCCCCCCAAAACACCCACTAATTCAGGATTCAGAGCAGCCGCATAACAAGTGGCCACTTTTATGTGACGTGCATATTCTCATGTTTTGTAGTCGAAGAACCGCAGCACTGGCATCATCCACAAGAAGAGGCTCCATGATGAAAATATAAATGTATGCATATTTAAATGCTGCGCTCAGTATAAAGCACACGCATGTTGAGGTATTTGTACTGAATAATCAAGCTGGTTGCATCCGTTTCCATATTTTCCTCCTGCCTCTACTATGGTGTGATTAACCACCGGGTGCACGTTGACACGCATTTTGGACGTGATGTTTTACTTTTGCATTTCAAATAATGAATCTCAGATGCAGATGTTCACCTTAAGGCGCCTTCACTCCCACCTTGTTTGGTCTGAACCAAACAAACAGGTGTGAAAGGAGCCTCGGACCACGGCACCAGAATTTTAGTCCGATCAAAAGAGGGGGTCTGAGTCCGTTCAAACTGAACTGAACCATGGATCATTTTCAGTGTGTTGAAACTAAACTAACCGGATCAAATGTAAACACTGAAATCAAGACATGAAGCCTTGTTCAGACCCTCAGTGTGAAAAACGTTCTGAGTTGAGATTGTATCAATTCAATATTGGGGTAAAAAACTAAAAAATAGTTGAATAAGTGCTACAAAACTATGAAATTAAATGTGGTATAATAACCAGTTAATTAAAACACAAATATATTCTTTGCATAAGCAAAAAGAAAAACACACTTTGACCATTTGAAGCTGTTCAACAAAAATAGTTTTTGCTCCCTTTCCTGATTAAGAAAAATATTCTTTTTTTCTCCAAATATTTTGCCAAATAATCATGACTACCAAATTAATTTTAAGATGGAACAAACCAATGGAACTGTTTTCTCAAGGACTGGCAAATTACCCTTCATATTGTATTAACACTGGGTGATAGTTGGCAGTAAATGTGTTCTTAATTGCTTTATTACAAACAAAATGTTGTACAGTGGAGAGGACAGGTTTTAATGCGGCAGAAAGCGGAATTAACTGTTTCGTATGAATTGTCTTTGAAACATGTCTGACGGCAAATATATATAGTTTCTAAATGGCAACAAGTGAATCCCGCCCTCTTCCACACCTTCACCCACCTGGATAATGGCTGTGTACAGTGGTCGTTAAATTCACGGTTTTGGAAAGCTACTGTACAGAAAATGGTGGACGATAAAAATCAATTATAAAAACCTAACCCATCTTGAGGCAGGAAGCAGGAAGCAGTGAGTTTTGACCACCACTTGGTCACACAGGAATCACACTTACCTGGACCATATGTCTGCATGTTCATGTTAGAAAATTGCTTCTCGTTGCACTTTTAAAGGAAGCTTTGGCATCAACAGTAAGACACTAAAACAAGATACCAGGCTGCCCGCCGGTTTCCCAGTCACAGCCACGAACCTCCCACTCTCCGCCTCATGGGGTCTGTCCTCCAACTCGGCCCCGGATGGACTAGCAGTCCCCTGATGGTCGTATCCTTTCCCCTGAGGTCCGCCGTGTGCTGAGGGGTAAAGGGGAGATATTCACTAGCAGACGCTGGCCACAGTTGCTCTGCCTGGCATGAGCCTCGTGTTGGCGCTGACCAGACCCGAGTCTTCCAAGAGCTCTGTCTTTTCCGGCCGGCCTGGGCTCCCGCATGGGGTCTGGCAATGCTGAGCGTGAGCTTGGCATCCCGGACAAACAACAGGAGGTGGAGGCATCCTCGCTCTCGCTTTCTCTCCCTCTCTCTCTCTCTCTCTCTCTCTCCTGATGATCTGCTCCAAGGACAATTTCCCTTCTCTGGAAACTGGCTGCAGTTACAAACAAAACAGCAGCAGTGTTTACAGACCTTCAAAAGGAATTGAACAGAACAAAAGGGGACTGAGGGAATAGGTCTGATTTGCCTGATTCGTATTGTAAAGAATCAAGTCCAGACTAATGAAATTGAATTCTCACTCGGATGCTGGGAATGTGTATATTGTGTGTTAGAATCTAGAACACATTTCCCAGATTCTCTTCATATCTGCTAATGAAGGAATATAAACTATTAACATATGTTACTGATATAATAATTAATGATTCATGTTCCAATCATATATTACCATTTACATTAATACCAATAATGCTATTTCAATTATGATTGATAACATCATCAATGTTTTTTTATCAATCACTATTTCCCCCATGATTAAAACATTATTAAAGTGCATATTTTATTGAATTCTAATTAAAAGTATCAATGTCTAATGACGTTGTGAATGTTGAACAATCACAGAAGCATTCATTCTTTCTAATTAACTTTTACTTTAACAGCATATTTTTATCTGAAAAAAACCCTCAAATGCGTAAATATAAATAATACATGTTTCATATTGCAATGTTAAAAGTCATTACTTGTCACTAGCACAGGGAAGTTGGCAGCCTGCGTGTATTGTTTGTCTGCAGAAAAGAGAGAAGTTTCTCTATATTTTGAAAAAAATGTGTTGTTTTTTTTGTGACATTTTGCACACTAGTGCTTTACAAATCCACAAAATTGCTCTCAAACACGTCTGTATTCAAAAGGAAACAGACAAAGTTTATTTTACAAACTTTCATTGAGACGAGTGCAGAAAGTAAAAGGGATTTATTTATTTTTTTGCAGCCTGGGGGTTTATATGTATCTTATGTTAATTTAAAACACTTTTTCACAGCTGTCTGTATTTTTGCTTGTTCCATTATATCACAATATGAAAGTTAGAAAAGGTCAAAAGGAAAACAGCGACAATCCGACTTCCTGTTTGTTATTCCAAGAGCTGTAAAAAACTAAACTTTTTCGAAATTTGAATTACATCTCAATTACTGTTTTGTACGTGTCAGCAGCAGCATATTGATCTCGTACTGTGGCTAATGAGCTGGAAGCTTCTTTTCTCCACTTCTCCCACCGTAACTGACCGACCAACCTGAGATCCGAATCCTAACAACGTCCTTCAGGCGTCACGTGACCGGAGGGTGCGTCTCATTTCCATACGGCGCTCTGCGGATGGCTAGTTTTCTGACCGCCCCAGCTGATGAAAATAAAGGAAACTGTATTTTAAAGCAGCGCCCTTCCTGCAACCCCCATAATTCATGCTGTTTATGATGTAAATATTTCACGGAGGTGAGATGACCCCACAGCATGGCAAAGGCCATTAATAATCATAAAAAAATATGTAACACCCTCTCAATGATTAATTGTGTGCATTTTGCATAATGCTTTGTTTGCGGTGTGCTTTTACGCAATTTACTATCAGCCGACCAAACTGTCAAAGTAACCAAGGCTACTTCAAAGTGATATCGGTCCCGTTATGACTATTTACTCCCTAACGGCTCAAAAATGGAGTCCGCCTGAGATAAAACCAAGTTGTGTGTCAATAAACAAGCATAACCGCAAATACTGTGCAATACTTCAATAAATAATTCATACGTGGCTCCTGATGGAGGAGAGAGCTGCATGCACCATATAACATGATGAGCTGTGCTTTGTGTAAGAGATTCAGTTATTTCCAAAGGAGTCTAACTATGTTGTTCACTGAATCTCAAACTTGGAACCCCATTGATTAATTAATACTAAATTAAATGTTTTCATTTTATCATCAGTGTTTATTTGGACTAAAGACAGGTTCATGTGAATAGTTAAAACAGTAAACTAGTGTTCTTACATCATGCTTCTTGTTGACGTCAAGCTTTTCTTCCTGTGAAGGTTAATTATGCTTATTTTAGATGATGTTTGACACAGATGTCAGTCAGATTAATACAGTGAAATGCATAAAGGACAAAGAAACGTCACAGATGTTACAATCACGAATAAAACACATTTTAGTGAGGTAGACTGTCAAAATGAAAGTGTGAAATTCTAATATCAAGCTCCAACACCACTTGATCCCACACTTTTTATTTTAACTTGCTATCTTTTTCCATTAAATTCTAGCTTTAAACATGCATGTGCAGTAAAATGCACCGTGCAGTTTTACCACTGACTAATAAACCCTTCGAGATTTAAAATGTTCTTTTCAGATGCACATATTTTTACTGAATCTCGGTCACCTCAACACGTTTCTTCACAGTGCTGCTGCCAAACAATAACCAAAACATGAATTACATAAGGACACGTTATGTGACTAAACTAACACAGACACTTGTTTGTTAATGGATCTGATTTGTTTTCCCGATGGTATCTCCTCTACTGAAATTGAATTAAATTAAATCAGTATATTTAACAAAAAAATAATTTTAACTTACTCTAAACCCCAAAAAAATTGTATAATCTAAATTGATGTGATAAAATAACCAACATTTACTATGAAAATGATTTTATTAAACCTATTAAAGTTTTACAGTGCACTTATTCCCAGTCTCTCTCTGCAGTGATCCGTTTCACCTGTTGCATACATTGCGTGCAGTGCATTTGTACAGATACTGGATGTCGCTGTATTTTTTATAGTAGCCTCTGCTGCCATAAAAATCCAACTTGGCGGGACGCGGTTACATTTGGTGGTAAATCTGCCCGGATTGCTTTATGGCACAAAGACAGATTTTGACAGGTATTGTTCTCTCAGTGTACACAGAGAGGGTGAGCATCAAACAGGAAAAAAGTCAAGCCGCTGTTTGTCTGTGTCCTTGTGGCGAACGATCCCTCCAAGTTCGCTTTGCAGAAAAGAAGCTTCCTCCCAGTTTTTAGATGGGCTGTGTGCTTGATATCGCATGTGTGACCAATTAAAAGACACAGCTGTTGTTTCTCCCATCTGTTTGAAGTAGCTCTGTATTACAGACTGCCGCGTTGTTTGGATGCGACGTGTCATTCTCGTAATGAATCGCCGGGCTTCTCATTTGTTCTCATCAGCCCAGTTGCTGTCTGATTTATCCTCATCCATCTCCTGTTCTCATGTTCTTTTTTGGTTTGGAGTCTTAACTTGGACAATTAGGCGACTGAACAGGTTTTTAGTGAGACAATATTTCCCGGGAAAAGTTATCGTGTCGTAAAACTGTGTAAGCGGAAATAGTACAAATTAAAAAAGTAAGTTCAAGAGGAAAGTCTGTCAGTTTAATTCAAGTTTTTAAAGTAGTTTCCGTTTGCTGACTTTGGCTCTTCTCTACTAGAACTTAAGTTGCATTACATTACATACAATTGCACATGATTGGTCATTCCATTTCGCTCCCAGTGGCTTAGATATTGATGTCTTCACATGAATTGACTGAACATAATCTTGAGAAACTAGAAGAGTACCTACCTCCACCAGGACCCAGCAGTCCCCTAATCTTAACCACATTAAAATTTACCAGATCCTGACTTTTATTTGGATCTTTACCAAATCACACAGGCTCATAAATATCAGTCCTCTAAGCTTGTCTGATTGATTTTCATCAAGATCCACGGATTATTCTCAGAGAAATCAATTGTTGAAAAACTACCAAATGTTAAAGAAAGTTAACAAAAATGTATCAATAAAATGCCTGGATACGGGAAATGTGCCATTAGCCCGTCATTGCCACTTGTTGCCACAAGAGCCACTTCTTAGCACAAGCTGTATAGTCATATTTTAGAAACTAAGATAAATAAGGGCTTTTACTGGTGAAATTATTATTTCATTAATGTATTTATTATTGTAGCACTTCACCGATTGTCTCTCAGTTATGTGCTCTGGTTTGTTTTATTACTATAACCAACCACAATCTTCTTGGGCGCAGCTAAGCCGAGCAAGGAGTGGTGGTGCCGCAGTACAATACAGCAGGTAGGGGGTCGGGCACTGTAATTAAAACAGCTCTTTTCTTATCAAGAAAATGCCACAAACACTAGAATGGAGCTGAGTGGAGCTCTTACCCAAGCCCCATCAATCTGCACCACATTATACATACTCATAGATACCAGTTCAATGAATACACCTGATTATTCATAAAGATTCATTAATTATTCCCTGGGAAATCAGAGGAATTGTAAAAAAATAACAGCAATGTAAAAGAGGGTTCGGGTTAGGGTCACCTGATTCAGATCTTTACCTTAATTGGATGAATTCTTCCCTGGGTCATGCCCCACCCCTCCGCAAAAACCTCACGGAAATCGGTTGAGCAGTTTCGGCGTAAACCTGCTTACACACAAACCAACCAGCGAACAAATGGAAGGGGTGTAAATATAACCTCCTTGGCGGAGAAAAAACATTAGTATTTTGAATGTGTGATTGCACGGATCCAAATCTTTGTCAAAGCTCGTAATGTAGGAGCAGCTTGGAGATTGTTATTGTAGGGTTTTTGAAAATGGTTACAGCCCGGAAGCAGATGGGGAGGAGAAAGCCATTTACAATAGACGTGTCACGGCTTATGTCGGGATTATACCCTCAGTGTTCATCCTGTGAGCGGGACCGGTTGTCGGGTTGTTGGTGACACAAAACAAGCATTTTTGTAATTTTTTTATGTGAGCAGGAAATAACCATAGAGGTGAATAATCCCTTTTCTAAGATGCCCCCCCACTGACACTTGTGATGGGCATGTGTCAATATGTTCTGACTTAAATCAGTCCGGTAGTGAAAATGATTGCGGCGCATGTTATAATAGCGACGAATCCCATTTCATAGCAACATATCGATAAGCTGAGCCTCCGGATGACTGAGTCACCAGTGTCTTGGAGCGAGCAGACACAGACGATACTGGCCAAACAAAGGGCCGCTCCAGTGGAACACTGCGAGCGCTGGCAGTCGATTGTCTTATTTGATGTAGATTCCTGAGAGGCTGAGCGAACCCACAGCCTCGGTGAAGGTTGGCCCTGGATACAAACCGCTGCTTCCCCATCTCTCTTTGGACTCAGACAATACATCTCGAGGCCTCGCGGAACAGGTGCTGGCAATTTAGCCCCGACCAGCAAGACATGATGTTTGATTGGAGTGGAGCCGAACCAGATTGTTCCCTTCCAATTGAGCCACAACCAGCTGACATTTTCACAGTATTTAATAAAAGCCACTCTTGATTAGTGCGGCCTTACCGCAATCTTTTTATTTATTCTCGGCGGCAGAAAAGCATTAATTCACAGTAATTAATGAACAAGTGGTGGAGGGCCTGGGAACAGCTGCCTCCTCTGGGAGGCTGGAGGAAGGGACTCTTTCCTTTGCCCTGATTAGATGCACTCCATTTCCAAGATCCACATGACACTTTCTAATGATAGCTGCTGCTGCTGCAGTGCCGTACCTGGCTGCAACAGTATTTTGTAACGCATGCAGTACTATAAACACTCTGATCATTGCTGTGCACGCTCACTGTTTTCTCGTTGCAAGGTCATGAATCAAACAAGCAATACATACAAATCGGCACAGGACAGTATTCTGACCACTTAAAACAATGAATAATCAAACACCTAAATACAACTTTGCATGTCCTGACGTTTGCAACTGCTTAACATAAAAGCTGAGATGAAAGTGTGAAAAAACAAGGAAACAACCCAATTACCAAAATCTGTTTTTATGCAGCAGCTACAGCAGACGTGTTATGAGCCCATTTGGAGTCGTTCAAGTCGCCATCCGTCTCATAATGCGCCCGTTCCTCACTGCGGTTTTTCTTTTTTCCTATTTGGTTCAGAGACATTTTGTTTAGTCTCCCAGCCCTTCCCTTCTCATATCCTCTGTCTTTGGCTGTCACTCGATTTTAGTCAGACGGATAAGCTGATCTCTTTTATCCACACTTGATCTTTTTCTCTTTTATCACCACGTCTTGATTTGCCCTCCCCACCACCACCACCACCACCACCCATCCCTCCTCCCTTCCAGTTGGCTGGCCATTGAGCTCTGCTTTATGAAAATAGTTTAGACTTGAAAGGCAGGGGCGAGGTGGTGTGGGGGAGAGAGGGCGAAGGGGGGGGGGGGGGGGGGGGGGGGGGGGGGGGGTTCGCCAGCTCACGGGTCGGCCTTCATATCTCTTCTGTCACTGTGAACGCCAGGTATGTGAGCGCGGCTTCCCATCGGCTTCTAATTGTCTGCTTTCTTCGTATAGATACTGGCTAAAGACCGAGACTTAAATTTAGATTTGCTTACATGCCAAAAAAGTTAGTTTTTTTTTCTTTTCTCCCTCCCACATGGAAGCGGAGGAGGTGAGTGAGCTAAGTGAAGCCAGAAGGAATCATTATCGTTGCTGTTGCTTCCAGGCTGAGACAGGTGGAAGTCGCAGTTTCGCTGCTGACATAGACCAGTTTGACTGTGGAGGATGCAACACGTCCATCCAAAGTGCACATCTCCACAACCGAGGGTTATCAGTATTGATATGGTCGTATAGTTTTCAATTTGGTTTTTTTGTGTTTATTCTATTCACTTCTTTTTCTGTCGTTATCTCACACAAGAGTTAAGAGAAAAAAAGTCTAATAAGAATGACATTTTCTTAAAATATATAACATAATTTCAAATGCACTAGTACAATCAAAAGATACTTCACACTTAAATGTGTATATATATATATATATATATGAAGGATCAAAGTTGGGCAGCCCCTCGCCACCAGATAATTAAGATAAGATGAATAATAATTGTTAACTTTTTGTTGTGTGTACGTGTGTTGAATTTTCACTTCAGCCAAAACTTTGTTATGAATTTACACTTTAATCGATTTTCAAAACAAAAGCACCATCTGCTCGACCACTAATCGTGAACATTGAGTCCACTTTGCAACTTTATTAGATTCCCTTTACAAGCTGAAACATACATGTGCTTTCAAAAACACAATTGAAACCAGTGTATCTAAGCCTTGTGTTTGTGCTATACCAAACAATTTCCGTCCAACAACGATTTAAACCCATCGATGAGCTGCACTGGGTGACAACTTCTTTCATTACAACGGACTCACAGCCTGCAGTTTATTTTCACTCAATCCCTCATACATCGTTTTGCTTCCAGAAGTGCTCAGCAGAGTGCACTAAATGTGGATTAAAATAGTCCCCAACCACTTTTTCCATTTTCTCCAAATACTGATTCATGTCAGAAGCGGCCGACGGCCTTGGGGCTGAGTGCCACGGGTGCGGCAAGGGAAGTCAGAAAGTACTGAGTGACAGACTCACACATTGTTGGTTGTGCTCCTTTGATGGGACTTTCATGACAGTAACAAAAAAATGTAGGATATTACCAGTCTTTTCATTTCCTCCTGCAATCATCACCAATGCCCTCTTTCAAGCAACAATCTGTCTTCTGCTTTAGATGCGACCCGAAGATCTGAATTCAACAAAAATGCTTCACTTTATTATTAATGACACCGTTCGTATCATAGTGTACATAATGGTATTTCCCCTTGGAACTATACTCTGCAATAGGAATGCTTCTCCAGTCCCTACATTCATATTTGTGCTTTACTGTGATGAGAATCTTCAAATGTACCGTGACTCAGAAATCTGTACAACCTAAGCTAAACGTTCATGTAAACCATACTAGAATAAAACAAGTACTGAAGTCGTGTTGTGAATTTGGAAATACAAAAATCAGATGCTTTTCAATACATTTACAAAAATAAACATATAAAACATACCGATCCAAAATATTTGTAAATACTGAAAGATGAACAAAACATTTCTCAACACTCATACAGACAAATTATTTGAACTTTAAACATATATTTGGTTTTGGAGATCTGAAAATTTGTCTCTGCTCTTCTTCTTCTTCTACAAAACATGATGATGTCATCATGTGCATAGACTAAGATGAGGCGGAAGACAGACGCCTCGACTTTCTGCTGCAAAAAGAATATATTTTCTAACTATAATGGCTTTTATTTAAGATCAATTTAAACAGGATCATGCAAACAATAATCAGCATTACTTCTGTTTTCTGAGGGTTTAATGATACAGTTTTTGTCCCTGTTTTCCCATAAATGCCCATCACCTCTTTCCACATGTATTGTCTGTCTGTTTTGTCTAAACAGTTAAGGGATTTAGTTTGATGTGGAAAGAAGCTGCAGACAAATTGCCTCAGCGCCACTCGTAAAGCGTCCGCTCCTTCCAAAGCTAAAAACCTGAACCAGATTTAACCTGTTGTTTTTTTTCTGACAGGGGGTATGTTCTCATGAAATCAATGATGACATACGCTGAGAGAAACATCAAACAATGCAGGAGCTATAATCAAAATAAGTGTAAAAATATGGAGTCTTTATTTCTTTCTAACCTCTAACTCGCCCCGTGTGAGTCATCATTGGAAATCAAACTGGGCAGGTATAAAAGAGTTCAACTTTTTACTTTTTATTCCTTAAAAAATTGGGATGATCTGATTTTTTTTTTTCGACGACTCAAACTGACTCATGCAGTGAACCCTCGTGTTGTATTAACACAACTTCACTGTTGAATAGCACTTGGGGATTTAGTGCTCCTACCATCATAATACTTGTCATCCCGGGGATGATGGAGGAGCAGCCGTACCAATTTTCACCTGAGATAGTCGGTAATCACTCAACACCATTTGGGCGACATTACCGATGATTAGTATTTTCTAGATTCATGTGTAGCCACGATATGGGCAAGGTTTAGATATTACATTTCATAGTATGCCACCGATTAGATTGTATGCATGATCAAGTTCTGATGGCGACACGTAGGAAATGGACAGCATATTTTATTCAACCTTCTGTTCTAATTTGTGTGAATGTATGAATAATGAGTAGAACAGAGCGGCTGTCTATTGAACCTTGTATTTATGGGCCCAATGCATTAGAAAGTGCAATTCCTGAATGATAGAGAAACCCATTAAAGTAGTAATAAAATTGCAAATGTCTCCCCTCTCTGTTTTCCTGCCTTTCAATATGGGCAGCAGAACACGTTGCTCTCACCAACTGTGTGCAAGCCCCTGGCGAGCACATACATAGCAATATGATACAGAACACATTTCCCAATCCAATTCCTCCCTGCTGCGTCGGTGAAACACTTGGTGAGATCCATCTTTTTCAATTACACCGAGAGAGGACAGGCATCCCTCTAAGCCTGGGGGGACATGGAGTTTTTAAGGACAGGTCTCATCCCCAGATCTCAGGCTGCATTAAAATGTATTGGTGCCATTGAATATTAAAGGAGAATCTGCCGGATTAATCGGTGAGAGGCTTGCTGAGGAATCGTCGTCCGGAGACACACACTTACAAATAGGAAAGACTGCTATGATAACTGATTTAAAGAAAAAGAAAAAAATCTGCAACATGCCAGGGTGTGTTACACCTCAGAGTTTTTTCTGAGATGGAATAGAGAATCATTTGTTAAAGGAAAATTCTGGTTCATTATGATTTTATTTTTTCAGATGTATCCATAGTACTCAAGTTGCTGCCTTTCTGAGAGACAAGTCGTCCAAACTAAGACAAAATATCACATCATCTCGAATCTTACGATTTCTGCTACAGATCCAGTTAGCCAAATGTGAAACATTGGTTCAAAATGAAAAAGAAATCTGTTGAGTCAAAGTGTCATGCTTCCTTGACCCATCCATCCAAAGGTTCTGGTTCCCGCCTTTGTTTCTGACTGACACGATTCATATAGCCTCGTGAGATCATTAGCAAACTGGAAGGGCCAAGGCTTACCCTCTATCGAGTCATGTCAAAGCAGTGTGTCCCTCTAACCCCATCCTGATTGTGGTGGCCCTCCATATTAACCATTATTTTGACACTTCTGATAATATAAGAGATCTCCAACTTGGTGCTTTGCTCCGTTGCTTCATTATATGGCTGTGTGCAAGCTATTTGCTGCATGCTCACTTGCATTATTGCAAAGTTTTTACCATCGCCACAGATAGTTGGACCCCAGTTTTAGCTGCAGTTGTGTGTTTGTAGTTGAGCTTGTCTTTCACTTAGTGTGTGTATAGAGACGCTCGTCCGTGTGCACCCTGCCATAGCTTGAACGAATTCTATGGGAAACCCTGCAGAGAAAGGGAAATCAAAATTCTCGATCCACCGATTTATTTTGATCTGCACCAAAATTGAATGAGTTCTTCCCTGAACAATACCACATCATTCCAACACATTTTGTGGTAATTCGTCCAGTAATTATTCTGTAATCCTCCTAACTAGCAGACGGAAAATAATATCCATGATTGAGGTAATAACCATCTAACTAAGAGATTTAATTAAAACTATTTATGTTCTTTCTGTTGTGAGAGTTCTGAGTCCAACAGGTTGTAAAAAGACAATAGTTTAACCAAATTATCTCAACCATCTTATCTGGAGGTCAAACCCGAAAGTGTTTCACAACCAGGTTGTAAGCATTCATTCCTTGTTGTGTAGGGAAACAATTTAAAGATAACCACAACACTGTATACATCCTTAATCAAGATATCTAAATTGTGGTGTGTGTTTATAATGGACAGTTGATGGTGTTACTTTTCCTTCCCCCTGTGTTTGTTTAAAACGTGTTTGATCATCTGAAATATAATTGAACATGATACAATCCAGGCATCCATGTCCCTATTCCCACTTCTTATCTGGGTTTGTGTCATGGTGACCGCAGATTGTAAGCAAGGCAGGATGGACGTCCTCCACAGACTCGTAATCCTGCTCTTCCTGATTGATTCGGAGGTGTTTGAAGGTCTGATGGGATATGTTATACCTGCAGACTTTTATGGGTCTGCCCTGAGGTCTCCTCCCAGAATACTTCCTCCGAGAAGATTTCAGGAGCCATGCTAATCAGATGCCCAAACCACCTCAGCTCCCTCCTTTCGGCATGAAGGAGCACTCATTCTATTCTGAGCTCCTTCTGGATGTCGAAGCTCCCAACCCTATCTAATGCTGAGTCCAGCCGTCCCGCAATAGAAGCCCGTTTTGGCCGCTTGGATCCACGGTCTCATTCTTGTAGTCATTACCCACAGCTCATGACGGGGGAATTGAACAATTATTAAACGTAATAAAGTCTCCATAAATAAACTGTAATCATCCTTAAACTAAGAAAGGAGCAGGGATTCAAAAAAAATGGGGAGACTGAACGAGCTGACATATCCACACGTCACCCACTAATGGCACTGTCCAGCTGCAGTGTGGAGGAGCAGGAGCCGTGCACGTAAAGGTTACAGGAGCAGAGTGTGCGCCCCCCCCCCCCCCCCCAGCCAGGCCCCCCTCACAGCGCACAATAATCAGTTCATTGTGTGATCATGGTGTTTGGTGTGTGATCACTCAAAACACCCTATTGTGAATGGGGATTGGAAACACCAGGACACTTATGAGTAATGGACAGAGAGGGGTCCCTGTTCCCCCAACCTGCCTTCCCTATCATACGCAGTGACTGCCCTGCAGCCAGGCACAGGGGAGGTTGGGTGAGCCATGCCAGCGGGTGGGGAGGCAGTGGCAGGGTTGCAAGCGTTTGATGCTCACCCCACCTTATCCGCGGCTCACAGCTGGTAATTTGTTTTGCTTTATGTAGCGCGGCATGAGCACCGCGGCGGCCTTTCTGATCACCTTAAACATGCACACGGGTGTGTGAAACCAGGCCAGCAACAAGTCAGTCACATCCTCGACTCCTAATCAGGGAGCCAGGCAGCATCCGTCCTCCCCCCCCCCCCCCCCCCCCCTCACTCCTCCCCCTCCTCCTCCTCATAGTCCCCAGTCCCCTGACCGACCGGAGGAAGGGAATTACA
Source organism: Hippoglossus hippoglossus (assembly GCF_009819705.1). Taxonomy (NCBI): domain Eukaryota; kingdom Metazoa; phylum Chordata; class Actinopteri; order Pleuronectiformes; family Pleuronectidae; genus Hippoglossus; species Hippoglossus hippoglossus. Next base: position 4,861,041 of record NC_047158.1, on the reverse strand, counting down.
TTTCCCCTGGGTGGACTAGCGCCTTCGGAAACAAGCCCCCACTGGCCTCATGTTGGGGGGGAAGATGAAGATAGTCTGTGGGGTAGATTGAAAAAGTGAGAAAATCTTCCCCAAATCAGAGAGGTGACCTAGCCCAGATTGTTTGGCAGATTAAAAGTCTAAGTTTGTGATACTTTTCATTTGTCAGACTATGGTGATTGATTTGTGCTCTAAAACCCTTTTAAGTGCAGTGGCATCACGGCAGTCACGAGGGGCCGTGTCTCTCCCGGTGACATTAAGAACACAGAGGTGGAGAGGCTTACACTTCTCTCCACACTTGTTTTTTTTTACATATTTTTCTTTCCTCTTGATAACATTATCAGTTGATCAGTTGATGAGTCAACCGGTGGAAAATGTAATAGTCATAAATATACTATCTACTAATGTTCTCTCTGTCTGTGTATATGTGGTTTTCACAGCTCCAGAACCAATCATCTTATCAGCTTCACATTGGGTCTGTGTGTTGTCAAGAGCCCGAGACACGTGGAGCAGTGTTTTCTCGAGGATGTTTTTTTTTTTGCACTGTCGGTGCTGGCTGGACGTGTTTTTCAATGTGTTTATGCTGCATTCATTTTAGAGTGAATCAAACAAACCCAAAGATAACTTCAATCCCAATTGATTAGTGGGCCTGCAGCGGAGGGGGGGGGCAGGATTCTCTGGCACGGTGCAAGGCAACCAGGCCTAATGTGCATCTGCCCTAATCTTCAAGCAGTGGCGGTGCAGCGATTGGGCCGCCACTGCAAAATGTATGTAAAATGGAAACAGCTGAAACCTTGTGATATGTTACGAGTCAAACAAAAATACGAAAACAGTCACATATTTCCGTTTTTTCCACATGATGGGTATCTTCTTTTTTTATTGTTGTTTTTTTAAATCAATTATAATCGTATTTTTGGCATTGGAATTATCTCTACCAAATCATAATAGGTATTTCTTTTAACTTTTCATGCTACGGATGCATATGGGCTTTTATTTAGATGCATAGTTGCGGCGAATATCTTTTTTTTCCTGTACAAGACTCTTGTGAGGATATTTACAATGAACGTCTGCTTTTTTAAACGCCTGCAATGGTGAAGAACTCGTTTTTAAAAGTAACACTTACACAACTCCTCTCTATCAACAGCATCATCCACATCATGTATTTCACTAAATCTTTTGTGAAGGCCCCATAAAGAGTCCGTGTCATTTAAATAGGCACTGGCTGCCTCTTGCCCGATTCTTTGACCCAGAGAAGGTCACTGTCAGTGTTTGTAGTAAAACTTTATGGGATGAAAGAATCCCCAACTGAGAGAAGACCTTGGTCTGTAATTGCTTGATATCCTTCTGCTTAATAACAAGGAAAAGAGAAAAGAGACAGACACCGAGGCTCAGGCGGGGAGCGGGTCGCATCTGTGATATTCGCGGATGAGATTGAGTGACATGGAGTTGAATATCCGGATGATGCAGTTGGACGCAGCAATCGGGTTCATCTTCCATTGTGTTTCGTTGTATCGCCACAGATGGGATAAGAGTGCGAGGGCCTTTTGTTGTGTCTGTACTCATCGCTGGTCTGTTCTTTGTGATCCCGGCGTCCCCAGTCTATTCTTCGCAGAACCAGTGATTGTCTGCGCAAACAAAACCTCCCTCCCAAGTGATCACTTTCACTGAACCAAAGACACTGTAGGAAAATGCGTACTCCGGTATTCAGGCATGGGAAAGGGCAGCTGTCAACAATACCTTTGCCTCTTTCAATTCGCAGTGCACATCAAAAGACGATGTGGGGGGAAAAATGCAGGAGAGATGCCAAGGACTTTACAGTGATTTCATTTTTTTTTTTCCTTTTATTGTGGCTTTTTGTGTCCTCTTCATAAAGAATAACAATGGCTTATTGTCTTTGTCTCTCGCTGCGAGCCAGGCAGGGACAAGCAGAGGAAGAGTAATAGGACATACAGGTTGGGGCATATGCTGGCGCAGACATGGCCCCTAAACTTCCTCTCCATCATTCTCTCCATTTACCCACCGCTGAGACACATCTGGGTCCAGGTGGCAACTGAACATGTTGTCAGCATGTTGTGGTAAGTGCCTTAATGGCTTGAGTCATTCTTACTGACAAGATGGGAAAACAGACATGGCAGAGTCTCACTCAGCCTCTTTATCTTCTGTTTACCCACCACTGTTCCATTGATAACAAAGAGCCTCATACCTCCGTGGCCCACTGGAGCGAGGCTGGTCAGGTTAGAGTCTCCCGCATTGTCATGAAGCAGATCGAACAGAGTGGGATCGCAGTAGTTGTCGCGCTATCTCTTTCTGTTTATGCAGATCTTTTGTGTTGCACTCGACTATTAAAAATAAACTAGTTATTATTTCAGTTGTCTGAATATTCTCCAGGTCGTGGTTTTCCATGGAGGGTTGCATCAAGGACAAGTGGAAATGCCTTTTGAAGATAATAAAGACATTTCACCTCTGATCCAAGAGGCTGCTTCAGTCCAGTACTGAACTGTTACTTTTATTAATACCTCTACTGGCAAAGTCCATAACTGTAGATAGGGTTGGGGAACTAATGTATCGGAACTGACATTTAAAACCTCTAATCAACTTCATCTTGCTCATGACGATTAATTTGCTTCGTACCTTCGCCAATGCGTGCATTCACAAACTGTCGGTTTCCGCTGTGTTCCGTATCCCCCTGCTTTATGTCCCCCCTTCTCACTCCCCCGCTGACCCGCGCTCACTCTACACTTAAACAATAAACACCAACACTAATCCAAAAAAAGTCAAACATCTTCTGTGCACGCAGTTCACACATACACAGGACATAATGTGACATGCACAGCCAGGAGCTCAGGGTTAAAGTGACCGGAAGGATCCGGATTCATGTTATCCAACACCATCGATTTGAAAACTAAGTATATGTGATCGTCAGTTAGTGTGAAGCGCGAGAGGGACGAGGAGACACATACACACACACACACACACACACACACACACACACACACACACACACACACACACACACACACACACACACACACTAATGCAGCAAGAGGTTCTTTCCACAGATTATGATGCAGCGCAGTGTTTTAAATTCATTGTTGCAGAAGAAGCGAGGCGCCGTTTGTCCAGGAACATTAATGCTTTATTTCTAATTATGAACGCAGATTATTCTTTAAATGCTCGATATGACAATTCTACACAGACTGATAACTTTTATCGGGTAGGTAACTTTTTCACAACAGCCACTGAAATGATCAGATTTGAGAAGAGTTATTTCCGTGGCTCTGGCATGACATCTCATTCTTTAACATTAAAACTCTTATTGTCTCAGTCATGTGTCCAAACAGGGGAAACAACCTTTCTGAAAAAGAATCCCAGAAATGGGGAACAACACAGAGGTCAGAAACTCGGTTCTATGAGACATTCCTGCTTCTAACCAACATTTTTACACTGAATCTTTGTTACACTGCATCTTTTGAAACAGCTATAAATTCTGGTCTAAAATAAGAAATAGCACTGCAAAAAAAAACAAAGCCATGAAATGTTAAGTTTTCACACCTGCCGGAAACATGTACTTATAAGAATACATGAAGATCCATTTCATGTTGACATTTAAAGATAGTAGAGCAGAAATGATACCCACAATGCTTTGTCTTGCATCAGTTATACACACACACACACACACACACACACACACACACACACACACACACACACACACACACACACACACACACACACACACACACACACACACATACACAGGTTAATCCCTAAAACTATTAAATAAAGCATAAAATAATAAAAGCAGTTTTGGATGAATCCTAATGAGCTGAACTTGAGGATTTTTAATTGACAGCACAGTCAGCTTGTTGCCTGCAAGCACGCACAAACACACACAAACACACACACACAGCCGTCAAATAAATTGGCCCTCGGTTGTGCTTTGAGTGTTGCATAAGAGCTTCCAGGTACGTCTTTGAAAGAGTTTCGGTTTTTTTTCTGTAATAAAGACTCTGAGATTAGACCTTGTTCGTGATGACGTGCAGAGACGTGATGACCCCGGGGGAGCTGGAGATATAATCTGGATAGGGCAGGGACTGTGAACTTCCATAAATTGTAGTGAGCCGCGCACTTACGTTTAATTAACGCAGAGTTCAAGAACCGTCGGCTCCATCCGTTACAGAGAGGGGCTGACGGAAACTTCTTTAATTGGGGATGAGGGAAAAAAAAGAAAATGGTGAAGAAGAAGAAGAACCCCCTCCCCCCCACAACAATTGACAATGGAGCTGAGTTGATGGGTCATGCATTAAGGTCAACGTTTTCACAGAAACCCCCAATCCTCTCTCTCTCTCTCTCTCTCTCTCTCTCTCTCTCTCGTACAACATGATTATCTTTGTCACAGCTTCATTTTCCATCTGTGTGCGCTGAGATAATGAGTTTCGAGTTGGAGCCATAATTTACACTGTATATTCCAAATATCCACCTCAGTCCAAAACAAGCTATTTCTACAATTTGGTGGTGCTGGAGATGAGTCAGACGGACAGGTTTCATGTCGTCAGAGATTAGTGCAGTGAATCTCTGTTGTTTTCTTCAAGCAGTTGTCGAGGAGCAGTGTCACAGAGGTGGATCCAGTGGACAGAAACACACAGAATTACGCTGACTGTGGTTCATTCACATTTCTTTATCTAGGTCCCTTTGCTGCTGTAAACTATTGACAGCAATAATGTTTTAAGCTAAAGCAATGACGCAGATTTATTGACAGTTTATTGAAATTTATTTCCCGTTATGAAAACTAAATACGATGCTCACAACAGCAGCAAAAAGACCAATCAAACAGCAGCGGTTGGGTAATAACAACTTTTTACGAGGTGTAGTGTGAGTGTTGTGTGTATGATTCAGTCATGAGCAAACAACCTTTTTCATCTCCACTGGATAATGCTTGGATCAAAACTAATAAAAAGTAATAACAATCAAATGACTAAATCGTGACTCAACTCAATTTTATTTTTCCATGCGGTGAAAACTAAACCAAACTTAATAACATGTAAAATGTTCAATGTTTTAAGTCTAAATCCAAGCAAATAGGTTTTCATTTTAAATTATCAATCAGAAAAAAATGTCCGTCCACAATTACTCCTCACTTTTGTATTTTTTATTTCATGGCACCTTTCCAGACACCCAAGGACACCTTCAAATATATCATAAATAAACACATAAATAATACCTATCCATACAACATATGTAACACAGCAATAGTTTAAAAGGGTGAAACCAAGGTTAAAATCAGGTTAAATAAATATCACAACACCATTCGCGTATATACTGGTGATATGTGTGCCAGTGTAAAGAGAAAGCCGATAATACTACAACAAAGTACAGCAACGGCGAAAGTTAAGACCAGGGACCAAGGCATAGAAACGCTTCCATATTCTGTATCGATGTTGCGTTCAACACTGGTGGTCGAATCGTGATTGATTGAATAGGACCCAATCAGGAAGTGAATATGGGTGACTGCATCATCATTCTCAAAAGTCTGTTTCTCCCCGTCCACATATACTACAACGGAACCAAGTGTTTTTAAAACTCGCAGTTGTTGGGGGCTTGAAAAACGCTGAAGTCGTGTGAACGCCAGGCACAACTACATGTAGCTGAAAGGTTTGCGTCTTAAAACTTGAACATTCAGGATGAATTTGAAGACTTTTCCAGAAATTACGTGAAATGTAACTTTACAGTTTGGTGTTCAGTGAAAGGAGAGGATGGGTTCTGTTGATAAAAATCCATGTCACCCAAAGACCTGGAGATTAGGTGAAAACGTGAGGCCTCCTGCACGGCCCTTGTTTTAACTTGTCATCTCTGATGTACTCCTGCAGATGGAATATTAAGTATGCTCTTTTAACACACAAGAGGTGGGAAAACAGTAGAGGAAGGGAATTAATCCGCTTGGCTTTATTTTGATAATGTTTTAGAGCTACAGTATGTCTACCCAAATCCATTGGCAGGGCTGCTCTACTTTCTCTTCCAAAGACGAGCCAATTCTTAATCCCAATTCATCTAATTGTACCTCAGAGTGCTAATAAATATTGTTATGAATTATTCAGGCTCTGAGTGGGCTGATGACACAGAAACGGGTGCAGTGAGTAGAATTCAAAGCACTTGAAACTGGAAATGGGAAAGTGCACTAAATTCTCTCAGAATGTGAACTAATGAAAGTTACATGGACAATAATAGTGTAGGGACCTTCTCCACATGATTATGGTGCTAATGGGGATGTTAGTGCAACTGTCTAAGGCAAAAATACAGGGAGTTCTAATCAAATGCGAGCTGATATAAAAGGTTAGTGGCATGAGACCATAATGTTGACAATGAAAGTAAACAGCGCTGTGTTAATTTGCCTATTATACATGAAGGTTTGTGCACTTAACAGCTAACTGACATAACCTGAACCCTGCGTTTCTCCTCGGCGCTCATGTCACAGGAAAGCGATCCAGTAATCTATTCGTGCTGCACCTGGCCGTCATTTGAATGCCATTTAAGTGCTGCTTTTAATGCATTCATCTCTTCATTTGCCACCCAGATACTGTATGTTTCCAAATGTCATCCATGTTCCGCGCAGCTGGGGGTTTTAGAACTCGCTCCATGGCTGCTGTTCCAAGGGGAGTGTCCGGGGGATTAGGCTCCGTGGCAGCACTGCGCTGAGCCTGTCTCGTCGTGGTACTGTTCCACCACTGAGCTCCACTAATGGCCAGGGCTCAGACCAGGCCTCATTAAGGCAAACTGACACCAGGAAACGGGGGCTCGCGGTAGCCGTGATTAGATTAAAAGTTCAGACAAGCCTTTGGTCTGTGTAATTTGCGGGGCTCCGGTCATACACAAATAAACAAAACGCGGGAGCACTTTCAAAACAGCCCCCTTAATTAGCTCATTGAGACTCGGGTAAGCAATATCCACACCGTGGCCTTGGGCTCGGCAAGGAGCTGCTGGAGTAAGGGAGGAGCAGCGTGGGGGTTGGTGCGGAGAGGAAATGAGGGACAGGAGAATTATTCACTGTACAGCCGTGTTTGTAGGAGTGTTATTCTGCGGCAGGGGAAGCAGGCGGGAGGTCATCGGAAGCAGCAGCTCGGGTCCAAGCCGCTGATTTGGGGCTGGAATTAAAATGTCCCACAGCTGTTTGGCTGGTCTCTGTACCTTGACTAATGAGTTGCGGAACAGACTGATATCTCGCCAGTCGGTGACATCCTCAGTCCGACCAGTCAACTGTTTCAAAGCGCTTTCTGACTAAAATACCACCTGCCCCGCTCAGCTGTTGCTGCAAACAGCTGCCTCTCCAACATGTGGACCGCAGTGCACTGTGTGCAAACTTAACTTTTTTTCATCAGACCACCAGCACAATTAACAGGCTTTTCATACTTGACATCAGATGCGGACACACTCTTGACTCACAATGACTTTGTCTATGTTCTGGTCATGTGCCAATTTCCCACCGCTGGATCCCGCCACTAGGACAAGAAGAAAGTTAATTTGGTTGCCGCTGCCAAGGGCTGTGGAGCGCCGCCATAACTCCAGCAGATGATACGTCAACTGAAATGTCTATAGTACTTTGCAGAGACTTTCTTTTTTTATTAAGCAGCATTTCTTCCCTAACAAGTATCTGTTTTGATCCTGTTGATCATATTTGGAAGTTGTGAGGTTTAATTGATAAGCAGTGACAGTGGAATGTTATATTGTTCTTTCAGGAGCCGTCTGTTCAGTCTTCATCTGAATATCAACCCCCCCCCTCCACAACAATAACAAAAACTTCAGTTCTGAAAAGTGTTTGCTGTCAGCAGCGTTCTTGATTGTCACTGGAGATTATGATTCTCTAGGTATGGAACAGGAAACACTGGAGAGTCGCAAAAATATCTCCTAAAAGTGGCATTGATATATTGCTGAGGAGTTTTTCTTTAAATGTTGTTGAGGGAACAGTGTGCACATTATAAACACACCAGTAGTCTGATACCAACCCGATTAAGACAATGGTCTGGCCATGTAAACAGCTACATGTCCTACATTTGTGTGTCCTATTGAAAGTGTCACGTCCTGTTGGAGTTTTCACATCATGCCCTGCAGTGTAACCAGTAGTAGGATGTAATGCTGAGTCATAATCAGACTATGCTCTGTAACACGTCAAAAGGAATATGAATGGAAAGTTATTATAGAGAATCATATAAACATCATACTAAATGTAATGTCCAATCCCGAATAAGATCAATACTTGGATTATTGTTGTCCGTGCAAACGCAGTCATATTTGCATCTTGACTTCCATCCTGGAGCTGTTTCCAAATCCCAGTGCGGGAAGTGTTACCTGGTTGTCAGGTGCAGAAGTCACACAGAGGTTTGGTGAAGAGTGAAGATTCAGTTTCATGTCTTGGTTCATTGATTCCATTATATAAGCTGTTATAATCTTTAACCAAGAGACGAAAACTAGGTTCCCTGCACGTTAACAGCCCTTAAAGTGCTTTAAGGATTATTATTATACATTCACGACAAACATTGTGTTCATTCTTTTCTGAGCTGTCGAAAACGTTTATATGAGGACATTTAAATTAATGCTACATGGACATAAATATTTGGAGACATGGTCGTCTTATCTAAAAAAAAAATGTGACAACAATCAGATCCAGGAATTGATAAGTTATGGAGCTGAGGCTCACAATCATAATTCAATTCAGATTTGATAAAATATGAAAATGATCATGCTGTGGGACCCCGTCTTATCTCTTATGTGATGGTGCAGGAGAGTCATCAATGAAAGCCTGGAAACCACAATGAAAATGGAAAAAATTACAGTAACTATGTCATTTTATTTGATTTTATTCTCAATTTTTTAGCTTAAAAGTGTTCACAATTTAAGTTGATAGCCACCATCCGAGCAGCATCTAAACTTATTTAACATATTTGATAAAGTATAGTAAAATCTATTTCCTCTGTAGGGAGCACTGTCAGTAAACATTATTATTGAAGCTGCATGCTATCTAATCTGATTGATGGATTATGCATGAGTTATGGTGACACATAAGTGATGGATAGTGTTAATATCATTTTTGAAAACATTTTTTTCCTTGTAAAAAAAAAAAAAAAAAATCCAGCAGCAGGCACTGACACTCCTACACTTATTTCCCATCCACCAGTTAACTTCCATTTATCATCACATTTGTCAGAATGTGTGCATCGGATGTATTTTTACTTCTTCTCTCAGTCTCCTTGGTCGATAAAGTTTTCCCGTGTGGTGTCTCTGATCAGATTAAAGTTATCTTCCAAACCTTTAATATTCAGACTTTAAAATTACCATTTCTATCCAGCTGTCAGAGGAGGAGGGAGGAGGCAGTCCAAGCAGGCCCGTCTGGATGTGTGTGGGTGTGTGCGCGTGTTGTTATGGCTGCACCGCCACTATACATTTTATAGGTGTCAGGTGATGAAGAAAGTTGCTGCATTCTTAATAGTGGACCTGTTCAGGTTGGAAAACCAGAGCCTATTGGTTGTAATTCAGAAATCACGTCACACGTTTATGGCCACCATAAAAATGACGATGTTTAAGTAGCCTGATATAATCCTAATGGCAGTGATCAATAGAGTAATGTATTTTCCTGTAAATCCTTTAATCCTAAATGATGCTAATCTGTCATTATAGATATATTCTTTTGATCTTGGCCTTAATAAGTAGAAAACCAAATTGTTTAGCTAAAAAAAATCTTAAACCTCTTTCCCAAATTTGGCCTCAAACACTGTCGGCACCGTAGCTGTTCACTCTGAATCAGCTCTGTAAACACGCAAGCAAATGTGGCACAAGCTGATCGTCATGGCGAACAGCTTCCCTGTTCACTGCAATATAACTTTAATGACACGCTGGGAATGTGAATGAGTCGAGTTGAAACGCATCACTCGAGATACGACCTACTTCCCTGTGCACCTCTATAACGGGGGGGAAAAAAAAGGGGGAGAAAGTAACTGTTCAATCAGAGCTGAGTTGATGTGAGTTGATATGAAATTAAAAGCTTAACACACCCATAAGGTTCAGGCTTGTGAGGAGAAAGGAGTCTGCACTTCGAGTTCTGTTGCCTTCAAATAGGTAGAGGTGGACTGTGATAAATACAACTGTGCAAGAAACAGAGAAAGTTTAAAGAACCCCCCCCCCCAAAAAAAACAACATGGACTTATGGAGATTGTCCACACAATGGGGTTGGGAGTTTGCCGTTCACACATTACCAACGCAGCAGGAGAAATCCCTGGAGTGTTCCGGTGTGGGCGGGCGCAGCGTGCAGAGGCAGGAAGTGACGTGTGCACTCTCTGCTGCAGAAATCCCATGTCTTTGTTTGCGGTACGATGTGCCGCTCGAATCTGTCTTTCAGAGACGACATCTTTGTCTGTGTCTTCTACTTGTTTGGCACTGCTCCTTCATCCGGAGATATTTGTATTCTTTTTGTCGGTTGCATGTTAGAAGCGTTGTTAACATGCCCACTCGCTCACAGTGAATCCTCCGGAGAATCTGCTGCTGTTGTCTCGCATGAGCTCACTCCGACATTATCTTGGGTTAGCACCAGGGGGCTGGTTGGAGAAGCTCTAGAGAATTCCTGGAGCCTCACACTCATTTGCATTCTCACATCCAGCCGTACCGGAGAATGTCAGGAGATTATCCGGAAATGAATGCATGGAAGCAGCTCATGCACGGTCATGAAAACATAAGCATATCCTTGTAAAAAATTATAAATGAACAGTGTGAGGAGCAGACAAAAGTGGAATATCTATTATCTAAACTGCTCGTCTTTTTAGGGTTGCGTGGTGTCGGAGGAAGCCTGAGTACATGCGGAAATCCCATTCGACACGAGGAGCATATGTAAACTCCACACAGACGGTCCCCAACCAATCGTGAGGTTCGCACATAGATTCTTGTGGCTGCTAACCACTGCACAACGTTCGCCACCTGAAAGAGAAATGCAATGCTGAAAATCTCTCATATAAAGTTTGTGCCAATATTCTGATTATTTGCTCAGAATATCAGGTGCCTGCGGCGTTTTTATCAGGCCTTCAAACCAGGTTAATCCCTCGTGCAATCCATGACTCATGTTTGAACTGATGCTTTCTTTTAAAAAAATACACCTTCCACTCAAATTATATCAGACTTTCAAAGTTTTGCAATTTCTCCCACAGGTTAGATTAGAAACAGCTACACTTGATGTTAACTTAATGGGTCTCAGGGAAGCGATGATGCAGAACATCTTATTTTTGCACACCTACTGTTGTGCTGCAATCCACACAACACAACATGAAGCCACTACTTTGAATCTCTGAACTCTGAAACTTAAAATTTCTGCATATTTTCTCAAGATGAATTTGGAGAAATAAAAGACAAATGCCAAGTCAAAACTAAACAAATATGCACAGTGTATTAAATTTGCATTAATAGCCTCAAAACACAAGATCAAATACTCCGAACCAGAAGGGCCACTAACCAACATGTGCTTTTAGCAGCATCCAATACAATCTGCCAAGTCTGGAATACCATTCCCTCATTGCCTGACCTGTTATTTCCCACCTTTTAATGTTATTTTGCACAGTTTAAATATCACATTGGTGAAAGCAAAGGATCTTGTACAACTGCACGTTTTAAACAACATGAGACCCTCCTGCATTTCAGAAGTTACGTTTAATTTCATGTTTTCATGTAAAATGAGTTTATTTTCCCTATAGAGGAAATCACATTGGCGCTGAAATCTGTGAAACTGTTTGCCAGCATACAAGAAGTCTAAAGATGGCAAGGTTTCATATCCAGTGTGGCTCAAGAGCAGAATAATGAAATAATTAAAATGAAAACTGCGAGGAGGCAAAAAGTGACAGACAAGTCAGGCCCTTTTCTGTTCCTTTTAGATTCCTGTCTTCTGACTTCTGCCACCCACAGTGTTAAATCATGGGGCCAGGTTGAGCTGACTTCTAATATGTGTGTGTAGGTGGTGGGGGGGGTCACAGGTGCCTGAGTCCCATACCTGTCAGCAGGCCTACATGGCACGCTTGGTCCAAAAGCCAGGCCTGAGCGCTCGCCTCCGCACCGCTCAGCTCGGAAAACATCCACACTGTCCACCAAACAAAACCCAGAGAGCAGGCGAGCAAACAAAGTCATATTATACAACATACACACTGTGTATGTGCACAGCGGAACTCTGTTTACAGTGTGTATATATATGTATATATATAAATAAATAAATAAATAAATATATATATATATATACAGTATTATATAGAACGTGTGAGCACACACCACCACCACACACTCGTCTCAGGAAGTACAGAGTAGGAGGACAGGCCTGGTATCTCATCTCCTCCACTCGTCCTGTCACAGTGCGGTGTTGTGGTGGATTCAGGGCCTCTGTTCGGCACAAAGGCCTCCTACATGCCTGGAGGCCAACTCCTACAGGCCGGTTTTACCCAGCAGGTTCCCTCCCACAAGGATCCTGCTCTGAATCATGAACTCTTACTGAGGCTTTTCCACTGTGTCAGTCACCGGTGGAGCTAAACCTGGCTAATGGATATAATGCCGGGGTCACTGTCTTTTACCTCTACGTTACCAAGATAGATAATTCTTCTGATAGAAAGAGCCCACGTGTGCTGTACTTTCTTAAAAACAAAATAATCCTATTAAATTACACAAAACATGCATTTTCCCAAAAGGCAGAACTGCTCCAGAGGCACGAGGAGAGGTAAACGTTAATGAGCGGAGCATAATAACCACCATTTTTACTAAAGTGCTAAAGTTACATTATTCTCATTATTTCTGCATTTTCATCTGGAAGCTTAAGAATCTTTTATGTTTTTTGGGCTTCTGCCTCTTTGATTTTGTTCTCATCCTTAACTGCTGAGATTATTTCTCTGGCTGGTTCTCACCTCTGAACTGTCGTCCACATCGCTGCCTTTTTCAGTAATTGAAACAGGTCTGCTGTTGTGCTCGCAGGCCTTTTTTTTTTTTTTACTTCCGACATTTTGACTTGTCATCGCACCAGAAAGCACAGGTGTCACTGAGGACGTGTCAGCTGTGTCTCTGTCATCCTGGCAGAGCTAGAAGCCTTTTTTTTGCACTGCTGACAAACATGGATGAGATCAGTGGAGCTGTATTGGTTGTGGTTTAGAGTCGGCGTTCGGATACGGCACCGTTTTGGAACTGGCATGTTGCTTTGATCGGCGTGACACGTGTGAAGATAACCGCTCAGCAAAACAGCTACGGCGGCTCGTGTTGAATGGAAATACATTAGTGTGACGGACACGTGAGTGACTTATTGTCAGGGCTAAAAAATTACGACACCCTCCCAAACGGAAAACATCAAATACGAACACGGTGTCAGAGCGAACGGCTGATTATTCCGTCCTGCCGTCCCATCTCATCAAATGTTGATAAGCAAAAACCATAGCTTGCCGTTTCACCCCAAGCGACATTTATTTCACTGGGATGACCGTCAAAGAAAAGTCTGTGACATGACCTAATGAATGTCGATGACAGTGGGTTGTGTGTGTGTGTCGGAGGTCAGGGTTAGTTCGAGCAGCATGGAGCTAAAAATATAAATCAATTAGAATGGTACAGAAGTGGAAGGGATATCTCTCCATTTATCTCAGGGCAGCGTTCAGTTCCATAGAGGATCTCATGTTACCCGTTTACGCTCATCTTTTATTTTTGCTGACCACTTGTGGCTACAATGGATTATTGCCTGTGCTAGTTGGATGAACAGTCGCTGCATCTATCTTTCTGTAATTTTCCTGGACGTGGCCGTGTCCTGTTGATAAATCCTGGGGTCAGTGATTCCTCGCTGGGCCACACTGGTCGTAGGGTCGTATGTGCTTTTCATTTCAGGGCCCATGTTGTCAGGTTAGAGTGACCACACATAGCCGCCTGTGGTAGCCACATGCTCCTCTAGAGAGTCAGGGTCTTTCTCCACTTACAGTGCGTGGCTCAGAGCAAAACAGACATCGGAAATCATCTTTCACCACAGTTTCACACTCAAGTGTTTTTGTTTATGGAATCCTTTAATTTGTTTGAACAAGGTTCTGTTGTTCTTGCAGGAATGGAAGATGCACGGCCTCATACCGTAGAGTTCTGGTATTTAGTCAGGCACATGGGCTTCTTTTATTCAGAAACCTCACGTAGCAGCTCCATAAGCGGCTCCGCAGAACGCACGCCCCCTTGTGTGAACAACAGGGGCCTGCGACACGCAGCACATCAGTGACGCAGCCAGACGTTTGCGCATTCATAGCGTGAGTCACGGGAATGTACACTCTGAGCATATTTCTGCCACAGAGCAGCATTCTCCCCTGTTTTCATTGTAAACAATAACAACCTCCTAGCTGCAACCTACATGCTGAAAATGGCCAAATTAAATTGTATTGTTTCTCAGTTGACGTGAAACTATTTATAGTTTTTTTTTGTGGCATTTTCTTTTCTTGCAGTTAGTCATTTTGCCCTACATTTATATGGCCAACAATGTGCCGATAGACGAAGACAATACTCTGCATAAGACACTGCTATGTAAACAGCATTTTCTGATTCCTTTAACCTGAACAAGGTCATACATACATAGGAACAATCAAATGCAGTGTTCCCTCCTTAGTCGCATTATGTAGACATGTACACATCTCATCACATTATAACATCTTATTGGAGGTTTCCCTGCACCTTGCTACATATAACAGTTACCAACTGCTTGACGACACATGTGGGTATAAACAAGATGAAAAACTAGCTCATTCAGCGGCACCATTGCAGCTTTTTGGCTTTAGCACAGTCCAAGATGACTGCGATTGGTTTATATCACTACGAACAAGCCAGGGTGTTTTTTTTTCCCCACAGCAGAATCATAATTGGTGCAGCCAGACCATTCTCTGATGCTGACACAGCACTGTGGAGGCAGCACATGCACATTGTGGATAATCCTGGGGATCTGTGATGGGTTACTAGCTACAGACTGTGTAGTGTGAAGTGCGCTTGTCAAGCTGCCTTTGAGCTCCCACCGTCTTGAAATCACTTATAATCTTGCAGGTATAATCGTGCTTGTTTGTTTGTCATGAAATTTGATCCATTATATTAGTTTTTCTCTTTCCAGTCATGTTGTAATGCAGTTGAAAGAACAGATTGTTAAAAAGTAATGACGGTAATGTGTCGTCACCACACTTTTCAGAACATCTTCACAAAGTGCTGGTCAGGACACTGAGGTCTGCACCAGCCACTGCGGCACTTTGACCAAAAACCTCCCGTCACATTTTCGTCTCGGCACCGTACATCGCCAAGTCCCCCAACGACATCAACGCATCAGTCGTCGGGTCCCGGATGTCATAATGAGTCTGGACAGAATCAATAGACATCAGCGGTATGATTGATGATGACCCGGAGCACCGCGCACTATCTCAGTTGTGATCCGCTTATAGTAAGATGCGCATTAGCATGTCTTCTTTAACGAAGGAACAAAAACAAGGCACGGCTCTCGGGGGACTGTTGTCTAATTTTTTTTTCCCCGTCACGCTTGATTGGGCTCGGTAGCGTCCTAGTAGCCCATTCCAGTCACCATCAACTAACTGCTGTACTCTGGGGCCTCCAGACCTGACTTAATCAGACCAGCTATACATAAATAGCAGGCCAGCCATATGGTTTCCACCGTGATGGCTAGTTCCTCATTACATCGGTTCTTTAAAACAACTAGCGAGCATCTGTGTTCGGTTCTCGTCCTCCAGCAGGGTTAAAAATAAACAATAAACAGCTGCATTATGAGCAAAGGGATGGCCTACTGTATAGTAAGTTCACGTGTGCTGTATACGTGGTGCCATAGCCTTGGGCAGTGCAGCGTTTACCATATGCACTGGCCTCTAGGTCAGAGCGTAGCTGAATTCACAACATGTAATTTAGTCATAGGAACACTCCACTTGTCAAGCAAGTTAGTCGGGGAAAAAAAATAAATAATAATGTATCTGCGCTGCAGGCTGTGGAGACGGTGGGAGGGAAATCTATAAATGTTTGCCATATATTGTGTCAGAAGCAGTGTAATTGTAGCCCATTAAATCAGCAGGGTGTCCGGTGGGCTAGCTCTGATGAAACACCGCTCCGCTGCCGCCTCCACCATCCACAGCAGGGTCAGCAGGCTGGGGACCACCGGGATGATTTAAGGCCCGAGTCGCTGGTTAATAGTTAATGAGAGTGAGTCGTTTGGTGGCTCTGGATGGTTTCCAAGGCCCGGCCCGGCTCAGGGGCAGCAGCTTCACAGCCACTTCAGGGCTGGAGCTGAGAGGCAACCGAGAGGTCTAATCGCTTTGTTAAATAAAGGTGTCCCCCTCGCCACCCTCTGCAGATACCTATGCACACAATAAGATAGAAAACAAACACAATAGATACGCCTACTAGCTCCTGTGGTCGTGTCCCTGCCTCATCTCCCGCTCTTGTCCCGGAATCTGATTTACAGCTGTCCCTGTCGCCTCGGCAACTTGTTCCCCCGGAATTTTTTATTTATTTTTTACTCCTGTTGTTCATCATTTTTCCATTTTTCAGGCCCACACACATCGAGTCATAATTCAGGATACGGCGGATACCTTGTCACTTTGCCATTTCCCGGGGAAAAAAAAATAAAGGGGCTGCTTTTTAAAGGGGGTGGGGGGGGGGGATAAAAAACCTGGGGCCTTTACACACAGGCGCTTACAAGGGTACCTCTGTCATGCCCCTCTGCCCATAAGCACAGCTGGAAGGGGTGATAAGTGAGAGGGAATCAAGGGCACATTAGTCTGCGGAGAGAAAAAAAAATACGGACCTACAGTAGGAAGCCATTATTATCACAGGTGTTTTGCTAATGCATAAAATGGTCATTATCTGAGCGCGGCTGCCACACTCGTCCCTTTGGTTCAGAGGTGTTTATTGGTTTATTAGGATCCACACTGACTTCACTCTACCAATTTAATGCCGTGGAATTGAAATAGAGCAAGATAATAGTGTTGTCTGCAGGGGTAGAGAGAACTGTGTCATGTAGCCTGTTAATGTTGTTCCATTATGAGAGAGGATTTAGAAGGCTGTGTGCCCGGCAGATGTGACAATGAATTTTTAACTGGACAAATTCAGACTCACCAGCGAGTGCCGCTTGTGTGCATGCGCATGTTTGAGTGTGCGTCGGCCCCTCGCGCCGCGCTCCGTGCGGGAAAGCTGTGCATACGGCGCGGCGCGGGCGCCTTTGTGTGTCTGCACCTCGTTGGCTGGGAGAAAAGACAGAGATTGGGCGAGAGCTATAGAGGGACTCTCCAGGGTTTAGAGAGAATGCTCATTAAGGCCTCCTATAGCACAGCCAGCTCATTCCTCACAGTCCCAGCGGCTGGCTCTACTACGCTCTGCTTCCTCACCACATCCTCTCCCTTCTCTTTATCTGCTCTCCTCTATTTCTGTCTCCCTCTCTCTCTCTCTCTCTCTCTCTGTCTCCTTCCCCGTCTGTGTCTCACCCGCTCCCCCCCCCCGCTCTGTATTCCACCTGCCATTTGGAGGCTCAAACAGCAGATGTTTTGACTTTGAATTGACAGTGATGTGACGCTTGCTTGAGCATTTACTACTTTAGCAAATTAGAAATGTAGCCTGGCTTAAATTAACTTGAAGCAGCGTGAATAACTGGTTTTACCTGCAATCTGCATTTGTTTGTCTAATCAGGCAGGAAACATTTTCCACGGGTCACATCCGCATGTTTGATGATACTGATAAAACACATGCAGTGTATATACTATAAATACATTTATATATAACATACACTCATGCACAACTTTCCAAAGTATAAACGCACCTCTTGGCCTTCACTGTCTTTTTGAGGGGTTAGGGCGGAGGTGTTGAACAGGTGGAGCCGTCACTGCTCCGAATCGGTGCGAGCTCACCGCTGTTTAAAAGACAGTTTTATATTTAACTCGCCCGTTTTGAATCTTCACTCTTCAGCTCCTTCTCACAATTAGAGGGAAGAACACTCCTCTTTGTTTCTGCCTCATTTCCTGGTTTGAAGTTAATGAGGTTACTGTATTATTGCAGAAATATCTCATATAGCAGCTTTAAGGGATAACGATGGTGTTATTTTATCTTCTTCTTTAAACAAATCCCCACAAGAGACCAAAACCAAGAATGAGTTTATCCTGCTCTCCTGCTCTGTGCTATAGAGATGTGCTTTTTTTTCTTTTCTTTTTGCCTAAAAAACTATTAAAAATGCACAAAAAAAGCTGAAGTAACGATTGTTACTTTATTGTGAACATTTGCTTTATTCCGAATCAACTCTGCAAGAACATTAAATATGAAGGTCATCAACATTAGAGATATATGCATGGAAACACGGAGGATCATTGTTAGTGCAAACACACCTGCAGTATTGTTTTCATGAACTTTGTAATACCAATGTCTGTCATAGCTACATGCTTAATCCTAAGCCGTGCTGCCTCCTGCATATGCTTCTTTTTGCACCGCATACTCAACCCTGAGAGTTTGTGTGTACGTGTGTGGGGGTGGGGTGGGGGGGGTGTATTTGCGTGCTCGTGTGTACAGATGAGTATTAGTGACGTTATCTGTCATGCAGACAGGCAGCCCGCTGTCTGCTTGATTACCGCTGGCCAGCCAAACGCTTGACCCGCAAGCGGTCGAGGCCCCGGCGGTGGCAGCGGTGGGAGCATTATCCACCTCCACCCCTGCCTGTGTATAATGGCCGCGCCGTGTGATCGATGGCCTGTGTACCTGTGGAGCCCAGCAGCCAGAAGCCGCACACGCACGCACACGCACACACACTTGCACAGGAACACACTCAGTGGCTCTCATAAAGGCCAGGAGACACGCAGTACTCCTCAGGAAACACCTCGAAGTCACACCCTGACACATGGATCCATTATACAGGCTTGACTAGATGTATGGTATATTCATCATCTTGTCCAAATACACTGCAGTCTCTGTGCTGAACTGCCTGAATACCAAATGGTTCACCTCGGTAACAGAAGCTTGATTCACTGCTTTTGTTTGTTTGTTTTTCCTTTAATCATGATAAAGAATAAACAAAATTCACATACACAGCATGTACAGATTATGTGTCTTATCAAACTTTGACAGTTGGATTCGAGATCACAGCCTATACACACACATACACACACATTTACGCCTAGTTGCTCAAACACATACAAACACACACAAATATTTTGCTAGTATAGTTTTGTTTTTGTGCATTCTTACCTCCGCCAAAGAGGTTATGTTCTAATGTTTCCACCCCTATCCGTTTCTTTGTTGGTTTGTTTGTTTGTAAGCAAGATTACGCAAGAAAAAAGGACAGGACAGATTACCAAACAACTTGGTGGAAGGATGCAAATGGAAAAACTATATCAGCCATATGTAGGGAATTGATTTCCATAAGTGTTTGCAATGTGGTGCAGCTTTATAGAATTTAAGGGGACTGTTGGGCCTTGGTGGAGGTATGCACTGTTCCATTCTAGTCATCTTTACTTTTGAAAACCTTGGGGGCAAAAGTTTTCTTTTACTATTTAACTTCCCTGATCCATTATAAAAGTTTGACTAGATGTAGACGCCGCATTATTGGAACACTGAATTGCTCAAATGTCAAATTGTTAACTTATTTTAAAGCTGATTTATGCATTTCCTTTTCCTCTTGAAAAATATTGTCGAAGAAATTCTTGATCTTTCTCAAACACGCTGAACCAAGCTCTGAGCTCTCGCTCTGAGTTTTTCGCTCGTCCAACAGCGACTTAATGCATTTTTTCCCTTTGCTTTAGACAAATATTGACGGAGGCTTTCACAGAGACAGTTTGCACAGATTCTAAAAAGCATTCCTGTATTATCAAGTGTCCTTTTTGAAATGTTAAGGAACACACGCAAATTATGCCCCAACAGAAGAAAGCAGCTGAGGAATTTAGGTCGTGTTTTAGTCTACCCCACATGTTGAGGACCTCATCTTCCCTTCTACTTTTTAGGCCGTCATCTGCATTGCTCTTCACATTGAGAAGAATTCTAGGGGTGCTGCTTAATTCGATCACCCAATCACAAGTAGTAATGGAAACCGCGACTTTCTGAATATGGTATCTACAGCAGGGGTGTGAAGCGTTTTCCTATCAAGGGCCATTTCAGTTTTTATAACATCCTTCGAGGGCCATACAACATTATTGAACACATACATCACACTAACCTCTCTAATGGAACTACTTCTCTTTGGCGAGACGTCTGATGTCTGATGTCTGATGTCAGTTGATGGTGATACTCGCAGCTGGTTTTAGCCAATCAACGTGCTCAAACAGTTGTCACCTATGGCGGCGCTGTGCGAGGCTTGCAAAGGGAGGAATCCCTCGCTCTTATCAAACTCGGCAGTGATCACGTACTCAATTACTCAATTGTGTCTCTTGTTTCACTGCAGACCAGGGAGGAAAAACTTGAAATTTATTGGGACGTCCTCCACAGATTTTTCAGTATCGTGCTCCATGTCATTGACACTTTGGAAACATTGTTTTACTTTGCCCAGTTCAAGCGGCTCTGCAGCAGCAACGTGGCTCCTTCACCACTTTCCCTTCTGAATTGAGTTTCAACTTCTTAGCGATCAGTTCCCTCATCAAAAAAAGCAGCCTGCGTAACATTGTCTCTATCAGAATGTGGTCTTGTGAAAGCTGCTCGTTGGGACACCCACACTTCATCTAAGAGCATTTGTCCTTGTAACTCGTCCGGTTCAGGGGCACATTTCCAACTGTGATAACACTCAAGATTATTTTGTTTGATCACTTTGAACTAGGTACAGCGGCTTGTCTTTTACGTCAACAACATCATAGTTGTCCTTTTTTTCTTGGAAACAAACATATCGCATTTACCTTTTTTTTTTAAACTTTTTAACCTGACAGGTATTAAACCAATGGGG
The DNA here is from genome assembly GCF_009819705.1 of Hippoglossus hippoglossus. Taxonomy (NCBI): domain Eukaryota; kingdom Metazoa; phylum Chordata; class Actinopteri; order Pleuronectiformes; family Pleuronectidae; genus Hippoglossus; species Hippoglossus hippoglossus. The sequence goes on along the minus strand of NC_047158.1, from coordinate 4,840,118 downwards.
ACCACCCTGAAGGTTTCAATTGTTGTTTTCTTTTATAGCAGAAAAAAGGAGAAGTTGATGAGATCTTATTTTTTTGTATTTCTGAGTTTCAGTTTTCTTGTCTATGTATTTCCTCAAAGACAGGATCACATTTTCTCGCAGGCCAAATTTGGCCCTGAGGCTCCCCAACCCTGATCTTTTCTGTACATGTATATTTGTGTATACATTCTCCTTGAACACCCGTGTTCCCTGTGCCATCCTCTTCCTGTCAGTCTCCTCCATAAACAAAATCCCTCCTGCTTGATCTTTTCAAAACTCTACGTTTGTCCTTTGGAGAGCCAAGGTTACCATGTCCATCGCTCCCTCCCGCCGCAGCAGAGATCTGTCAACAAACTTCTGAAGACTTTCTCGCTTGGCAAACTTAAAGAGGAGCGTGAATGTCCCAGGAGGTAATCAAGCACCTTCTCCCACAACTGGTATCTTTAAACAGAATAGATAAAGGAGGAGCGGGTCATACAGGAGAGCTCAGGTACTCGGCAAGAAAAGTTCAGTGTATTGATGTGCTGCAAAGGGCTGCTGCTTCACAGCGAGGGGAGCCCGTCAGACCGCAGGCTTGATACCTGCACAGGTAGCCCAAAGGGAGCCAGGTTAGTGCCCAGAGAAATTGGCTTGCTTAAAAAAAACGAGAGAAATGACTCCCTTTTTTTTTTTTTTCTTCTCCTCAATCTTACACACATGAACCCTCGTTCACTCTCAACTTTTGCGGAAAAGGAAGAAAAAGAAAAAAAAAAAACATGGATAAATGTCTTCTTCACTGGAGACTAATGATCCACTGGTGTCTTTCATTCCTGCCACTGAAAGTGGAGAGGAGCTTTGATGATGGAGGATTGCAGCTGACAGATAAAAGCTGGTTGGCACCCCTCCCCTTCCCTTGAGATGCTCCTCCATTTCTCCTACTACTTAGTTGTATGCTACACTGTTATTGCTATGGTAACCCGTTGTTATTTCATATTTCATCTTTGCCACGAAAGTTCAAGCTGAAGGCAGAAGAGCACTGTACAAATCGAAGTTGCCTCTCGCTCTGTATATGTTAGTCTGCCTACCCCGTCTCCATTTTTGTTTGTTTTTGACTGGATCGGTTCATCATACAGAATTCACCTTTGTAATGTGATGGCATTTCTTTGAATAACATCTTTTATACCGGGCCTCTATGTGTGTCTCTGCAGCATGGGTTCCGTTTGTTAGCTATCCTATTCAAGTCGTTGGATAAACACTTGAGCTTTTTCTTACATATTTCTTATATCAGACATCCAGTGACATAATTATACAATGAAAGGTCACAGTATTGAGCGCCAAATGTATAAAACTCTGCAAAGCTCCCCCTGATCTTTGTATTCCGTGCACCGACTTGCTTACTTTCCTCCCCACTTGACTCTGTTTTCCAAAACACGGCTTTAAAGATACCATTCTGCAAACTCATCTGCATTATTGAGTAAATCGCTGTTCCCAGCTATTAAAGGAAAGAAAGAACTCAAATTCCCCGAGAAAATGTTTTGGAGCCCCCTTTTCACCTCTCCTTCCTTACTCCTCACTTTTTCACCCGAACACAATTTGATTTGACTTGATTTGATTTGAGCCCTGCCACTTTCAGTTTGCATAAGGTAACCAAGAGTTATTTGCTAGAAGAGACAAGGGCCTCACCAGGGGCGAGGTTTGATGAATTTCCACGCTGCTTAGAAATTCTAACTTTGCTTTATTCAAATGTAACACATGACTACAAAGACCTGGTGTTTGATGAGGTGCATGAGATGTAAATGTCGAATGGAGCCCCCTCCACTTATCTGCCCTGTCGAGGAAGGTGCCCGGCATTGTAATCATCTGATCTGGATGGATTCAAAGTGTGCCCCTTGATGTGACTGAGTGCGGCTCTATTGTTTTGACGGGGGAGCTGTACAGTAACATTCCCTCAGGGCTCACTGGATCAGATGGAGCAGGCTGGAAAATGTGTGCTGCAGCTTCTCAGGGATCTGAGATGTGGAGTACAATTACTTTTCCCGGTATCCATTTTTCATCAAGGAGGAACACTTCAAATCTCAGCCTCCCACTACATCCGTGCTACATTTGTACCTGATTTACTCGTGTCTCCCAAAAATACCAACTTTTTCCACGCTCCCTTTTCCAACTACATCTCTTCTACACAATGATTTCAGAAGCACACAGAGTTTTCCTTTCTTCAATCGTCTAGTGAGTTGTTTTTTTGACCTCCTCGCACTGCTCTTGCCTGAATCACAATGTACTGCAAGCCACTAAATGACGAGATGAAAATCTATGTAAACATGATAAATTGTGTGTACAAATCCACGCCCGAGTGTGCATCAGCTCTTAGAAACCACATGGAATCGTTCCACAGTGCCCCACTGTTCCCTGCAGCCACGCTACAGTTCCATTTCAGTGATGAGGTTGTTGAGAATTACCACAAAACTCAATTTGTTTAATTAAAAAAAGGAAAAAAATAATAAAATATCAGCACTTAGATCTGAGCTATTTAACAGCAGATGTTTAGTAACACAGCAGATGTTTTCATATCATCAGCGGTAAGAGGCTACATGAAGTCGCTCTCTGCTTGTACAGTAACTAATGTGTGAGCTCATGGATAAGTGCACATCTACCTCTGCACATGGCTGAGCCTCTGGATGGCCATGCATCTGTCTGGGGGCAATCTAAGCTCAACCTTTAACACTCTGTGCGTGTGTGACTTAGAGAATGTGTGTGCATGAGCATAGCGTGCCCATGCACACATGCGTGTTTCTCGTTGTGTATTTGTGTGTGAGCCTCAAACCGAGCTGCTCACTGCCTGCCTGCCCGTCTCTCGTCCCCCCCCAGAGGGTCATTCAGCCCCTCTCTCAGCTTCTAATCCCGTCTGTCCGGGGGAGATAGAGGGGAGCGGACGGCTTCAGCGCACCCGGGGCGCCGCAAACACAATCACCAGCCTTTCACAGACACTTAACGGGGCTTTGCGCTTGTTCAACAAGGCAAAACGCGGCAGGAGGGATCAATTTAATACAAGGCCTGACTCAAATGGAAAGAGGGTAAATAAATAAGCAATGACAGCGAGGACTGTCGCACAATTTGTGTAGTGGCTGTCCTCTTTCTCTCGGTCTCTCCTCTGTTGCTTTTTGCTCTAGCACCTATGCGATTCCATTTCCTCCCTCTGCGGCATATGGGGACGAGCTGGGGAAGAGCGACCCTGGCTTCTCTCTCTCATCAGGGTGTGTTATTTTAATAAATCACTTCTGCCATTGCTTGGTACATTAATTCCCCGGGCCCAGAGGGCTGTGTTGCCACTAGCAGCGATCTGCATGAGGCGCTAAATGATGTGGGGGATCCCCCGGTGAGAGAACAGAGGCTCTCTGAATCTTCCCTCTACCTCAGCCTTGTCGGTTTGGCTCTCAACCAGGGTTGGCCCAGCTCTCAGCAGACATCATAATCAGAAGAGAGCCAAGGCCTCATCGCGCTGCACATACCAATGAGACGCACATATAGCCAGGAGGGAAGTCACCTGACACCTCGCTCTGCAGACACTAGCCCCTTGCGTGGCTTCATTACACTTCTTCTCTCTGGGGCTTTATCATACAGTTAATGTACTGTACGCTGTATGGTAACTACATGCGCGTGTGTGTGTGTGTGTGTGTGTGTGTGTGTGTGTGTGTGTGTGTGTGTGTGTGTGTGTGGCATGCACTCTCTCTAATCAGATTTTTAGAGCTGTGTTTATTCGATCAAGGATGGGGTTCCTCTCTCATATCATCCAAAGACAGTGAGTCTCACTGCAGTTTAACCTGTGTCCCCCTTGACCTCTCGGTTTGCAGAGATGTTCCACTTGTCATGTAGCATTCCGTCACGTTGTCGTGCGCTCAGACAATCGCAGCCTTCAGAATGGGTCATGTGTGTGCAGGCAGCGGCACGCACACACACACCACATAGCTGTTTTACATGGATGCTTGATTGAATCCAGCAAAGTGTGACTGCACAGAGGCAGGTGGCAGGAGTAGCAGTAGCCGCCAAAGTGGTAACACTTGCACCAGTAGTGTTGATGGGAGTGATGTGAATGTATTTCTCCGCTGGGGGTTTCCAGACGCCCCCGCATTCCCCTCCCAACATCTTGACGCATCATGGACCAGCTCACAGATAATTTTTTTCTTTCCTTTCTTTAAACATCATAACTCCTTAGACAGAGGGGAGGTTGCCATTGGTATGCACAGACAACACCGACAGATTCACCACCCAGAATACCGCAGGGAGATTATACCCTTCCCGCTCCAAGCAGCAGGGATTCGGCCACCGTAAATAGAGCACATGGGAGTGTGTGGTGTGCCCGGAATGACAGAGCACCGCAGCCAGCCAGACGCAGAGCAGAAACTCAAGGACTGCCGCAAATACAGTAATCTCTCATGCTTTCGGTTGTGGTTTTTACCTTTGGGGACTCAGAAACTGTCGCACTGGAGATCCATCTGGCTGCTCGCCAGTGTGCGGTGGGCAACCGTTGGGGCATGCAGGACATAAGCTACAAACAAAATCTGTTGGACTTCAGTAAAGAAATATCACACGCGATTGCAGAAAGAAAATTAAGTTGGTACAGAGTTATTCACACAGCACTTTCATCTTTACGTGGAAGCTACTCAGTCAAGGCAATAATTCCGCCCTGATAATCACAGTTTTCAGAAGAGAAAATTGGCCCCACTTATTTGCTTTTTGCTCAAACGTTAAATTAGCTTATTAATAAATTATTCAGTATGAGTTTACATCAGATCTTGGAAAGAGTGGAGCACGAGTTGTAGCAGTGATTCAGCTTGAGGAGCGAACCATACATGAAAAGCAGAGGTTCTTCTGAAGGGCTTTGAGACAACAACACTGAATGGCAGCAGGAGAGGTAATTCGAATAAGTACAATGACTTGCTGTTGCTATGGTGTGCAATGACACACGGTGGAAGCCAAGATGCAGTACAGTGAAACACTAGATAAGAAGTACTTTGTCATGTTTTAACAACAGGCCCAGCTACTCATTACAGTATCAGTAAGTAATGTAAGTCAATACCCACGTGTTTTTTTTGTCTCCTTTTTTCCTTAAGAAGTTAACTTTTCAAGCTCAATCAAATAATTCCATGGTCATTTTCAGTTTTCATCATCAAGCTTTACCAGCTTCTGTTTTTTTTTTTGCACATACCAATTTCCATTCGTCTTACTTGGGCATACCCTGACCCATTAAAACTGCATCTGTGCATTTGACTTAATATGGGCACGGAGGGCTGTCTTAATTAATAAGCAGGCATCCACCAAACTAATCTGCCTGTGTTGTGAAGTCTGTCCTTTCCATTAAGTGGGACTCACATTATCTCCTAATCAAATTAGTCACTTAATTGTGGCCCTCCCTTGATGGATTCCATGAAAAAAGGAGCGCTGTGTTTGCTGGAGGGGGATGTGTGAAGATGGAACACGGCTGTTTTATTACGATATGAATTTTTTAATAACCAAAGCGTTCGCTGTCATCTCCTTACTTTGAACCTTTGCAAAGGGTGAAGTTGAATTTGACATTTTATCCACTCACACAGTTGAGTGTCTAGCTCATGTGTTGGGGCTAAGTAACTAGCCCAAGGCCACTACCCAATTGCCCAACAGGGGATTGACCCCTGTCATGCACTGATCACTAGTCTGCTGTCTTAATCACTTCCCGACACTGGCTGCTGCACCACCTGATCTTAGTCAATGCATTATCTCCCTCAGCCCTGATAGAACTGTTGTTCCCTGAGTCACGGTTAAGTAGGGAAACCTTATGTGACCACAGACACCACTGGTCCACCCTCGGCTGTGTGGATCGGCCTTTCGGAGCTCACCTTTTTTTAAGGAAGTTCGAAGGCTACCTCTGCGGCGTTAGAGAGGCTGCGGAGTCCGGCGTCCACGGGGGAGAATCCGTGGGGAAACCCCAGGCGTCTGATGAATGGCGGCATGTGTGGTCGTTTGTCCCGCTGATGGAGTTTTATCCCCTGCCCTTTCAGAGCGGCCAGACAATAAAGAGAGCCACAGCCAAGCGTGACAGGTTAACCCAACAGTAATAGAATACTCTTAATAGTCTGGCCTGAGCCAAAGTCTGTAGCAGGTACCAGCCATCGCCAGGCTACCTCGGCGCAGAGAGTGCAGGGGGATGCGACGGCTGAGCTCGCTGTTGTTGTCAGAAGAGAAGCAAGGACAAAGAGGGCAGCTTGATGGCTTAATGGGTGGTTTGATGGTTTCATAGGGTGAAATTTAAGCTGGTGAGGGCAACCAAATAGATGAAACAGGACAGGGGCCGGCATTGTACAGAAAGATGTAAACTGTGTAAATTCTATATTTTACAGGAATCCTTGAGGTTCAGCGAGGCGGCTTTGTCTCCCTGCCTTGCCTTCATATCAAGAATAATTTATAGAGAATGCTGTGACACTGTGTTAATGTCTATACAGAAGGTAGAAAATAAACACAATCAAACTGAACAAACAGTCAGAAGAGATTTAGATGATGTTGTCATGACGTTGACGCGAACGTGTCTGTTTTCTGGCAGATAATCCTCACAAAGAGAATCCTCCAGGCTACAAGCACCCGCGCAGGCAACGCTCCTGTCGGTGTTTGTTTCTGTAGCACCTCTGCCTGCAGTTTGTCATGTCTGACTTGGGCTTTAATTAGGCCCACAAATTGAAGCGGCGGCAGCAGGGCTGGGAGCCCTCTGTCCACAGCTCAGCCGTCCTCCACGGCGTCTCCTCGGAGGACCCCTCTGCTCTGTGTGGTTAAGATAATAGAAGCTCGCTCAGAAGATGTTAATTGAGGGGAGATAAAGTGCAGTAGTGGCTGGAGGGATGCAATGTGCGGGGGTGCAGGGGAAGGAGGGAGGGCTACCTGATTAGAGGCTGAGGTGTTTGACTTACAGCTCTTTTTTTTTTTGGGGGTGATATATGTACTGCTAGATTTTCAAAAGGGAAGAAATAAGACACAGGAGCAGCATGCATCAAAAACCCACACCTAAAAGACAGTTATTAAAGTTTCCCCTGAATCATTTGTGTTGTTCAGCGCTGTGCCGTGCCATGCCATGCTGCGCTAGCCTTGAAAGACCAGATAAGGCCAGGAGGATTAATATATTTTACCTCTCAGTAGCTGCTGGAGCGGAATGGTGCTGTCAGGTTGTGCAAGATGGAGCTGATAGTCAGGTTTTTTTGGAGCTTTTTCTTTGGGGTGGGGGGGGGGGGGGGTTTGCGACAGCTAAGAAAGGTGTAGCAGCCACACAGCCAGGTAGGGAAGATGGCAGACTCAATACGTGGGCAGAGAAAGTGGAAGCAGAAACCAAAAGTGATCTGACCAAAAAACAGCTCAAGTGACAGAAGCTACATTAATAGTGGCATATGTCTGGAGCGCGGAGAAAGTAAGAGAGAGAGAGAGAGAGGGGGAGAGAGAAAACAGACCCTCGATCAGCCCGGGAGAGGACGGAGGGAACGAGAAAGAGGAGGGGAGGAAGAAAAAGGCAGAAAACAGTGCCAGCAGCCTCTATAATTGCCTCAATGCCACTGGGATTGCTTTCATTCAATTGAAGCATTCTCTTTCTCCGTACATTCGAGGTGGAGCTGGAGGTGTGGGGGTGGTGTGGTGGTGGAGCTTGGCTGGGTGGCGTGGGCGGGCGGGCGGGCGGGCGGGCGGGCGGGCGGGCGATCCGACGGTGCCCTCCCTCTCTCAGCAACATACAGCGATGAGGGCGATAGCTCCCCTGTAGCGGCTGAATCTCTGGCATCAGTGTGAGCAGTGGTGAGAGAGAGCGAGAGAGAGAGAGAGAGAGAGAAAGAGAGAGAGAGCATAGTGGAAGAGTGAGGTAGCGATAAGGAGGTAGGTGGACTGCAGATCAGACCTGTCAGATGTGATTGCGCACCCAAGTGCAACACCGCATGTGAGTGTGTGTGTTTTTATATTTCCCAAACAGTGGACCCCCCCCTCATACACACACACACACACACACACACACCTCAGTCATAACACCACACACACCATCACTGCCCGAACACACTCACGTTCCCAGAGGAATCCTTTATTTCTTTATTTGGGCTCCTGTTGGTGCGTGCATTGGATGCTCTGCTCCCTCCTCCTCCTCCTCCTCCTCCCTCTTCTTCTTCTTCTTCTTCTCCTCCTCCTCCTTGTCCTGCTCTTCTCTCCTCCTCCTCCTCCTCTCCCCGTTCTCTTTGCCGCTCTCACAGCCTAGTTTTCTTTTTTTTCCCCTCTTCAATCTTGTGTGTGCAGGTTGTATCTGACGGAGGGACCGGTGCCGCGCTCCCATCCCTGCGCTCCTTCAACAACAACACTGTGAGTATTCTCATGCTAATTTGGCTTCTCCAGCCTTCCCCGGTGTCGGTTTGTCTCTCTTTCTCTCTCCATCTCTCTCTCTCTCTCTCTCTCTCTGTCTCTCTCCCTCTCTATCTTTCTTTCTCTTTTTTTCCTTCTTTGCTTCTTTTATGTTTTTCATCTGTCGCGCAAATGCGGTGGCAGCGCGGGAAGAGAGAAAAAGAAGTGGATACCAAAAGGATTGGGAGAGACGATGCACAGAAATAGAGGGGAGAGGAAAAGGGAAGCGAGAGGGGAGGGGAGAAGAAAGACAGGAGACAAGGGGGGAAAGAGATTTCTGCTGCCGCTGCTGCTGTGAGCAACCCGTTCTGTGCCTTCGGAGGTGTTTCTCTTGGAGGATGCTGGAATCGCCGAAGGGATGAAGGGGGCGGGTCTTGGTTTTGTGAGTAGATAGTTGTGCAAGAATGATAGGGGATGTTGTTGACAAGCATAGAGTGGCTCATCAGACAGCCGGGCAGCTGGAACCAAGGTTTTCTCTGTTGACTAAACTTCTGATTCATCTGTCACTTTCCTATTTACACACACAGGCACATCTCCTCTGTCTTCTCTCCTTTTCTTTTCTTTTTTTTTAACTTCCATTGCTTTTTATTTTATCATTTCGCAAGGAGGACTTTTTTATACCATAGTTTTTTTCTCTTGGTGAAGTGAGATGTATGGTTGGTACACATGGGAGATGAATCATCGGCGTGTTTGACTTGGTTTGTACCTTCAGCTCCACGTGCTGAGCATATGTGTGTGCCATTCATAATATGCACTAAATAAACTAGAGTAGCAGCCGCATGAATTACTTTGATTTTTCATTCAACATTTTACCACAAAACTATGCATCATCAGAGCTGACAGTTTTTATACATATATATCTTGGTGTGTATATATGTGTGTGCATATATATATATATATATATATATATATATATATATATATATATATGTAAATATGAATGTGCACGCTAGGAGGTCAGTAAGTTAGTGTACATCCAATGTCCATTCCTACATGCTGCCCTTTGATCAGAGGTCCATATTTAGTCTGCCCACAGCATGTGTTTGAGCTATATGAAGAGTGGGTGTCGTGAGTGTGTGTGTGTGTGTGTGGGTTGCTGAGATGGAAAGGCCCCCGTGTCCTCTCTGCAACGCCATGGCTAATAGGCACGCAGGGGTCAGCAGGGGTGGACACGCATCTGGGTCCACGGATAGGTCACCGAGACCAGAACCTCTCTCAGGCCTTCGCCAGGACTCACGGAAACACAAATCTTTTCAAGAAAAAAAGCATATTGGGCCAACAAAACACTCGCAACACACTTTGGCAGATTCATTTGGCAGAGTAAAAGGGATTGATCTGAGCGTGGCAATTAGGCAAATTTCAGAACTAAGCATCTGGCGAGGCGAGAACGCTCCGCCTGGCAAAGGATTACCATTTTAGTTCCATTTTGAGACGACGCAGCCCAGAATGTGTTATTTCACAGCACTCGAGCAGCATGGCGGCTCAGGCAATACCAGCACATGAGGGATCTTTGTGCAGCGTTTACGTTGTGTATGTTGATTTCCACGACCTGCTAAGTAAGAGCGGTGCTTTGATTAATGATGATTAGGTTTAATATGTGTGTTCGAAGCTGTGGCGGCCGACCTCCCTTTCCCCGGCCTTTATGAAAATTAATCGTCAGAGTAAAATGCCTGGGATGATAGCAGCCTGCCGATGAGCTTGCTTTCTAAAGTAGGCTGATAAAAATGAGAACCATTCCCCCAATTACGGAAGATTAGGTTACCCTCCACCAATCTGAATCCTTAAATCCCTTCTGTTTTTACAGCTCTGTCTGCCGAATGTAATCCAGCCTCGAGACCTGGGCAGAATAGCAATAAAAGAAGGTAGAAACTTTAGCAGTGAAAGCCAAGCAGTAAAAATATCCATTGGGAGAGAGCAAAAGCACATGATAATTGACACAGCGCTGTGTTTCACTTGGCTGTAATTAACTGTGTAACAGGGGTTGTCAGTTGGAAAGGGAGAAAGCCCAGACTATCTTAGTGTGTTTAACACACTTGAAAGTGCAACATTTATCGTGTCTTTCCAGCCTTTACTGAGAGTGCGTTTCAGGTTAGCGTGGGCCTCTCTGCTGTATTTATCCAGATCTTTTACTGTAGGCCCAGTTAGACATTATGCCATGCTTCCTTTATCCTTTCTACCAAAGTTTGAACACATGGAAATCAAAAGAAGCCATTGTTTCTGGGGCGAGCACAAAAAAAAGCTTATCATCTATTTTTAGTGCGCTTTTCCTCATTGTTGCCTGGGCCACAATTCATGCTTACGTCTAGCGGTTGTGTGCCATAAACTATGTTGTGCTTCACAGCCAGGCGCTGGCTGGTGACAACTCTCACCCACACATTAGTGATCTATGAGCCGTACACCGCGGGCCCCCTGCTGCCTCGCCAGCCGCTTTCAAACGCGCAGGACCACAACAATGTCATTCTCCCTGTGTGATAGCACCCATATGCGCCGAGAGCACCTGTATTAGCGTAATGTGCCAACCCTTTATTTCTCATCACTTATCACAACCCGCTACATGCTGTACCAAAAAGGTGGAGGGGGAAAAAAAAGCTCATAAAGATAAAAATCACATTTCACTAGAGGGTGCTTGTGTGACAGTGATATATGCTGTGAGCATCCTGCCACCTCATTGAGATGGGAGTGAGTTCTGGGTGGCTAAATCAATTTGTGCAAAGGCCGTTGGCGCTAGTATTGGTTTCGTGATATGATCTTTGTTGTCCATTTTTAGAGGTCAGCGTGAGCGCGACGACAAGGGCAGAAGAACCTGACCGCTTTCTCTCTTTATCCTATGCTAGTAAACGATCTCCCCCAAGAGGATTGTGGGTAAAGACCAGTCTTGATCAAAAAGGTATATGTTTAGGGTTTTTTGCTCAGGTTTGGACTCTATGGATTCTCTATTAAGAATGTGCTTTCATCCATTACCGCACGCGTCTTGATAGAGTGTCCAGAGGCGAGCTCCGTCCATGCATTAATCGCTGTAATTACTCAGCGAGGGTGACAGTGATTCTGGAGGTGCGTCTGAGTGCATATACCAGTAGACGACTGGGGGCGGGGGGCAGTAGACCAGTCGATAGGTGAACCTGACTCCCTCTGATGTTCCAGATCTCCGGTCAGGAAGTAATGGAAAAAAAGAGCAAGTCAAGCAATTTCCTTATAACCATCTCATGATCTATGACATTGTGTGTAATACTGTAAAAGTCATTATCTGTTTTTTTTCCCCCAAAAAAATGTTGTATTCATTAATTTCTGTGCGCGTGCAGCTGAGAACTGCAGCTTTTAAAAATTATGTTCAGTGCTTTGAGGAGCGTGATGGCTTTCAAGCCTTCACTCCATTCTTCAAGTGAAGAATAACGTGTGACGCACTCAAGTCATATATATATATATATATATATATATATATTTTTGAGAAAATAAATTAATAAAAGTCAAAGTTCCCTTTCAACGAATTCATCAAGGAAGACGTCAAAGTAGCGGCCGCCGTCGTTGACTGACTTGTGAACTGCAGCGAAGTGCAGTGCAAAATCACCACAGCAACGACTGCTTAGCAACAAAGATGCATTAAAAAACACAAAGAAGAAAAAAACAACAACAAAAAAAAAGAAGCAGATCTCACACTTATCACATGATTTAGTACGTCGGAATATAATTCTGCCGCATTTGTTTTATAGCGCAGACTGCTGCGACGTGGCTGTACAGATGTTCCGTCTGAGAGATGCTCGTAAAGAAAAGGGAAGCCAGTGGTCAAATCAAGGCTGTCAAGTCAGGGAAAGAAAGGCGGAGGAGGGAGAGCTGAACACGCTGCAGCTTCGAGGGCTCCATATTCTCTGTACAAGGGCAGCAGAGTTGGTCTTTGTGTGACGCTTCTGGAATGTGTCTTATAATGATGTCAACGGGCCAGACAGTTAATCAGAATGGCATTGTTGGTCATAATAAGTGAATGGAATTTAATAGGTGAACGTCTGCCACTTCCCTTCTTATCTCACGGAGACTTTCACTTTCTTCTGCTGCCTACAGCAAGTAATCATGGGAAATGTACGACTCGGAGACACTGTTTTTAATTAAGAACAATTCTTAGCATCATTGGAGGAAAAAAAAGGGACGTTCCGGGCATTTGGCCTTTTTTTTCTTTGGGTTCGGTTTTCTCATTAATCGCAGCAGAACCGCGTCTGATACCAGCGCACGGGAGAGGAGACCGGGCTGGTACGCCGGCGTCGAATATGTGAACATCTCGGCACCGATGTGTGCAGAGCAGAGTGTGTGTCTGCAGGGGAGGCTTTGAAATTTCATCCACTCCATTCCTTTTAACTCGGCGGATGGGATGTGTGTGTCTCGCTCCAGTTGGCCAATGGCTGTTAGGGAAGCTCCCGAGCAGCCGCACCACCAGCACCCCTCCAACCATTCACACACACACACATGCACGCGCATACTCCTCACTATCTGCCTCCCCTCCTCCTCCTCCTCCTCCTCCTCCTCCCCTCTGCCCGCTCTTCTACTCCACCAGACCTGCATTGTGTCAGGTAGTTTAATGTGAAATTGCTTTTCTTTCAAATTTCCCCCTGGAAACGTAGGTCGTCGCAAAATGTTACATCTCATAATGGCGTGTTATTGTTGTTCTTTCATACGAGTCTTTGGCTTCTGAGCGCAGGGTTTTTCAGTACAGTGCCGAGGTCAGACTCGGCTATTTTTCCCTCGGCTGCTGCCGCCTCTCCTCGCTCTCGGCCATCTCGGATTCTCCACCTGAGCTCTTCCTCTGCCGCGCACACTGTAACCCCGATGAAAAATTTATCACCACCTCACTCTATGATTACGCTATGCATTAGCAGGGCTTAAATTTAATTTGTCGGCGGGCCCAGTGCTACGGGCCTGGCCTATCAGAGACACTTTGTAAAGGCCCTGGAAGAGCCTCCCGGGGTGATCCTATCAGTCAGACACACTGTCAGCAGACACACTCAGTTAGTCAGCATTGAGTCAGAAATGTGGCCCAGCCAAGCCACACGCCACCGATGGCTGCTCCGCTGGGCCGCTGCTGTGGGCATCAAACTCCCCCGCCTGCCAATCAAAGCTCCAGCAAGGATGCTGACCTTTGTTCCCCTGTTGAAATGAATGCTCTTCAACAGGTGATCCGACCGACATCCCTGCCTCAAGTTTAAATATAGCATACTTGTTTTTTGTTTTTTTTCCTCTAACCTTCCTTCACATTAGCCTCTTACAGCACTGCTGTGTTTATGTCAGTAGGCCTGTAGGATGTGCTCACATTGTTTCATATATTTTTAGATTTTATCCAGTACACACTGTCAGTCCTCTGGCGGTCACCTCCATAATAATCACCTGTCCTAAAGTGGTTATTAGCGCCTTCCACTCCTGTGATTTACATTATTACGTGGTGGTTAATGTCATGTTTCTTTACTGAGAGTATGTGGAACATTTAAGTGCGAGGTGCTACCTCCGCAGCTCTTTGCTGTGTGATTATGTTCCCTTTTGCTTTGCCTTATTTTTACTCTCACATTTTCATCCTCGCAGATGACTATCAAAATAACTTGATCTGAGGCCACTCAAGGCTGCTTTTATCGGTGCTCGCAGAATGAGAAGGTCAATTTTCAAGGCATTTTGTTAGGTGGGGGGGGTGGTTTAAACCAGCGTGTTACTAAGAGAACCAAGAGGGCCGTATGCTTCCTGCGGCTCTAATTGGGATCCATTTTCATTTTCATATGATTTTAAATGTCAAGAACAGAGCACACGCAAAGTGTTTTGAATTTGCTCGGGAAGGCCTCAGTCCCCGGGTCAGACAAGTTGAAAGCATATTGGTTTATTATGAAAAGGAGACGTACTGTAACAAGGCACTCTGTGGTTTCACCATTGAAAAAGAAGGAGGGGAAAGAAAAAAGATGATGCACTGCTTCTGACCTCATCCGTGGTCCTCTGAGAACATAATGTCAAAAGTTGCCAGCGCCTTTCTTCATTTGACAGAAACAAATCCTCAGGAAGGACTCGGTGGCCCCACCTCCCTGTGTGGAGGCCGTGCACTCTCTCCTCATGCCTGTGCGGGTTTCCCCTGGGTGCTCTGCTTCCTCCTCATGGTCCAGAGATATTTAAGTTATAAATGGGCTGAAGACTTCCCCAAACATGTGAATGGAAATGTGTATTTTAGTCACACCAGAATCCTTGTGAAAACAGGTAGTCGTGGCAGCATGGCGACGTAGATACTGCTTGTCATAGTTCATTTTATTCGGTCCTCATCTGTGCTGCTAATAGGAACTTCATTAATATTTAAAAAGTGTAGTAAGCTGTGATTAATTTGGGGTTCAAACTCGTTGTGTACTTGTTTTGTTTGAGGGTAAAATGCTGCTTCTAATTCAGCAGAGAGCGTCTTTAGAAAAGAGCCTCTCCTCCCACGAAAAGGAACAATAACGGCATGTTTGCATTCAAGTGACAAAACCCCCTAGTGGTCAAGAGAAATATAGTTCTCGTCAGCACAGGAGCGAAGGAGGGAATAGAGTGACTTTGCTACTGAGCCACAAAGTCAGCAGAGGTTCAGGTGGTTGGATGAGTAAACAAAATGTTGGACCTTGAAGCAGGAGACATACATTCGCTTCCCGTGTCCCATCAACAGTCAACAGTCACCGCTGACCTGTCCAAGCTGTTTGAAATCAAGCTGCCCTGCTCGCCCGTTGCACCCATTCTGAATCCGATTCGTCAAATGTGGACCTTAGGGTTTACAGCAGCGGGGAAAGTAATAGTTGCCACACGTTGGAAGCCTCATTGTATACATTGTATACTTATACGTCATAGATGCGTGCTACCTTCTCTTGATAAACCTCGAAAAACGTTCTTCAATTTCTTTTTTTTTCCTGCTTGTTTTATTTTATTTTTTTGTGTTTTCATGTTTCTTTCAATAACGAAAAATTGAATCACAAAAAGAGTAATTTTAACCCAAAATATGATCTTTCCCTTAGAACAAATAACTCCCTAGGTTTTTGTGCATTAACCCAACCAAACCACAGTTTTGTCAGATCAGAGAACATCTGTGTGTGTTAATGAACCAGCTTTTGTTTGGGAATTTAATTTGCTGTAGAACGTTGCTGTAAAATTAGCTATAACAGTATTTTGGACCCTTTTTCTTTTTCTCTCCAAAATCAGCGCTGGAACACTGAAAAGGGTTCAAATAGTATGAAATTGGTCAACTGGTCAAAGAAAGCAAACAAATCGACCTATCACGGCGATAGAATATTAATGTCAACACCAGTTGTACATGCTAATGTGGACGATTCCAAAGCTCTGTGATTTGTCCACGCAACTCGGCAACCTGTGCAGATCAGAATACTAAAGCATGCTGGGTATGTGACTGGGAAACCCCACAACCTGGATTTTGTATCCGAAGTTCGAATGCAGTTTTTCTTCCCCAGTAATCCCTTGTCCAAGCAGCTTTGTATTTCTACCTTAAACATCCCTTTCATTCCCTCATTTAATAAATGACACCCAGAGGACGAAACGGGGACAAGTCCCTGCTGACACCTGTGAAATATAGACTGATAATGCTCCTGCCACTCGCCTAATGCCGCTCCCTTCCACCGCCTTCTGTCTGACAGGCCGGCCCGATGCATGTATCATAATGAGCGGATCTCTGTGCCGTCAATTAGGAGCACCTCAAGCATGTGACTGAACTTCTTTGATTCCTGAGAATAAAGGGGAAAAAAAATGGGGAGGGGATCTCTCCCGGCTCGTGGGAGCGAGCGCCATTGCACGTAGCATCCACTCAATGTTAGCTATTTCTGCCACACGATTACAAGCCGAGCGTCTATTGCTTCTTCGTTTTTTTGAGTATATGTGTCCCAGGGGTGGTGTGACGGAGAGGAGCAAAGCGTCCCAGCTCCTCCATGCCACCCCCCCCCCCCCACCCCCTCCCCACTTTCCTGCCGATCTGAAAAACTCAGTCAGTTATTGTCTGCATGGCTCACTTTGAATGATTTAATTACTTGCTTTAGACTTGAGCAATTATAGCTGAGCAGCACATATGTTAATTATATCTGACCTCACATTTTTGCTGCTCTGTTAATTGTTCGCTTAGATGACATTCCCAGATGACTGTCATTGCTGCCTGCGTATCGGGCAATTTAAGGGGGGAAAAAATGACAGCGAAATGGCTGCGTGACAGATTTTGGTCGATGGAAAAGTTTAAACTGTGGCGTTCCCTTCCAGATGGAGGGGGTCACAGCGTGTAGGCCCTATGACTCGTCCTTTTAACCCCCCATGTCTGCATCTGTTGCCAACGGTTACATAAACCCCTCCCCATCTCTGTGAAGAGGGATTTCTGTTTTTTTCTCTCTGTGTGTGTGTGTGTGTGTGTGTGTGTGTTTGTGTGTGTGTGTCTGCGTTTTTTAATCAAATGTTTTAACAGACTTCAAAGCACGCGCAGTGTTATACCCGAAGATTGATGCTGCATAAACTGTGCATGTTGGCAAACACTTTTACTGGCCACAAATCTTGTAAGAAGATGTCAGTTGTTTGCACGCATCATCCGTGTTTAGCAAACAGGACAAGCTGTAACGCTTTTTCTCAAACGAGTGATTCTAAAGACGCAGGGCCGTGGACGCCAGCTGTCTGTGGATGTAGAGCTCACATCCTGTTGTGTCCTGTCCTGACATGATGCATTTTGTTTTTTTGCTGTCGCCCTTATTGCCCAGGAAACATGCAAACCCACAGACCCCCAGTTAAAAGCTCACACTGGCGGCTCAAGTGCATGTTTGCTTTCCCTTCCGCAAGTCCTACGCTCCAAAAATCCATTAAAACACACAACAAAAAAAAAAAACAGCTTGCAGAGACAAATTGCTTCCTGAACTAATACATCTTGTTGAACGACACATGTATCGCAAATTTCCCCCCAACGTGGTTTTATCACACTGTTTTTATGACATTTAATGGGGACTGTTTTCACTTTTTGCCATTACCGACACTGAGGTTTAATTCTCCTGGCAGCGAGGAGGCAGAACAGAAGTTAAGGCAGCGTGGAATACAGATACACACAGCGAGCTCTTCAAACTCATTTTATCTTGTGATATGATTGCAGCTGCGTGACTGTGGCCTCATGAAGCAGTGGCAGGAGAAATGAAAAATACATGTGCTGCTCAACACGATTACATTTGTTAATGCAGCAGTATGCCGGAGCATGCTGGTTCTAATGGACTGTGCTTTTGTTTGTCACCTTAAGTGAGCGGAGACGTTCTCCTGTTTCACTTCACTTCACCGGAGTTGAATTTCGAAAAATGGGAAGAATCTGTCGTGTTTTATTCAGGGAAGGAAGGCTTGTGTTACACTTCCTGTTGCTCAGTTACTTAAAGAGCATGAAATATTAAATACAACAAACCACACACTTAATTAAAGCCAGACTATCACTGAAGAAAATCTGAGTTGGAAGCAAAGACGAGGCGAAACATCTCCTAGTCTGTAGTATGTTCTGTGTAGAGTATATTCCAAGATGATCAAGATCCCTTCTGATCCATGCGCTTTTTATCGTATATTTCATGATATATCAGTATCAGTTGCAGTATATAATTGATTTGAAGTTTGCTTGCTCACATTGGTGTTACAAAGTGTTGTGACCAGCACTTTCAGCTGATGGAGCACCACCACCGCAGTGGGGGGAAGGAAACGTCATCTTGCATCTATTTTAGGTCCCATTTTACAGGTGAACTTCACATCCACTGCTTTTGTTAAATAGAACGTGAGCATTGTGTTCATGCCGACGCTGTCAAAACCTGTCCAAAACTTCCTGCTGCGACCGCTCCGCTCCGACACTCTTTTAAACGCTGTTTTGTAGAGAACATTATGGGGCACACACACTATGAAAGAGAATCGCAGCGCAGGCGGTTTGTATTTTTAAATGCTTTCCAGGTGTTGCACATATTTGTACTGCTACTTTTGCCAAGCATGCACAGAGCAGCTGTGTTATGTAGGGAACAAAAATACAGGTCATATTTACTGGCATTACCGTGCAGCGGGAAAAAAACACTGCTCTACAGGAGATTCACATTAGATTGTCATTTCATTTCGAAGCATTAATGCATTGTCACATCCTCGCTGGAAAGTTGCAGCTCGTCTCCGCTCCTCGTCGATTCTTTGTGACTAATGCACTTGTGATGTGGACACAGATGATTTGTCGTCTTTGGATCTGTTGTTACTTTGAAAACTCACATAAGTGCTGCTTGTCAGGCCTCTGTTATAGCCGACAATACATCTCCCTGGCATTAAACCGATTGCGACTCAACACCTTTAACAACAGTTGTAATTGTGATTAAGGTTTTCTTTAACACCTTGTTTGGTCCAGACATCCTGACTTTTCAGTTTAGTCTGAGCTAAAATAGCAGGTGTGAGAAGTGTCTCGGACAAACAGACCAGGATTTAGTCAGACTAAAAGAGGTCTTGGTCTGGATCAAACTGAACCTCGGATTGTTTGCAGTGCGAAAACACTTTTGTTGTATTGTTCAGACAGAAACAGCATCAAACACTAGAAGAAGAAAAGAGGAGGAAGCGGCTCGAAGGCTTGCTTTAAGTATTTGCCTGTGACGATATAAAGTTTGAATGACGTTTATTTGATGCATTGGAACGAGTGTGGAGTGCTGCACCAGAATTTGCTGATGCTGGTAGTAGTACCTTGATGATACAATGGAAACCAAATTGCCTCCATTCAGGGTTAGGGTTAGGGTTACCGACAACACACCGACCCATCTGCAGACCACACTATCAAGTATAGGTACTGTAGACACAGTAGGTGATGACGACAGGACGTCATTCATAGTCTCTCCATAAATTACAATGTGAAACCAAAATTAACCAGATCAAATAGAAACAATGTAACACAAACATGAAGCTGGGTTCAGACTGTCAGGAGCGAGAACACCCTCAGCTACTGCACATAACTTTTTTCTGTTCGGTGTTATTTCTTTCTTTTACTTTGTCGCATGTTAGTGTGTGTGTGTGTGTGTGTGTGTCACATGTTTGTGTGTCTGTACTATTGTGTGCTCGTCTGTTTTGGTTGAGATCCTGAGCTGATGGCAGCACACATTCATTAGGTGCAGTGTCTCAGGCTTTCCCCCACCAGGATCCACAGACAGCTGTCAGTTCACTGAGGGACTCCTGCACTGATTGTACATCAACATTCACACTGACTCGCACATTCCACTGCACATCTACTTACCTCGACATTTACATACTCGTGCTGCAGCATGAGCGCTGAGTGACTGTCAGGACCGATTACACAGCTACGACCTTTGCTCCCCCGTGTATCCGGATGTGCAGGTTGATGTTTATGTCAGAGTGGATGATGATTTACATTCGTAATGTAATGTGGAATTTTAAGCTGTATTCACGGATATATTTTGACCATTTATACAAGAACCCAGCCACGAGCTCCCAGACGTGAGTAAGAGTAAGTTTGCAAAATCCATTATTTACAAATCCAGACAACTTTGCATTCTGCCGTTTGGGCTGATGGGAGCACTAAAAGCCAAGACATACGTCTTCATTGAATCATCAGTGTAGCTACATCTTAGCCTGGTATCGTGGGCCTCATACACCACAACCTACTGTGCACCTTCCTAGAAATGTCATTACACGCTGTGGGGACGCAGACCAGCAATTGTCACTGGTCGTACGTTTTTGTTTCCAAATGCAAGAACTCTGCAACAGATACACCCGATGTCCACACTCATCCACAATCCAGTCTGGATGAGCAGAAACAAAGATGTTTTGAAACTATGCTGTAGACACCTACAACCGCTTGCTGATTGGTTCTGTTTGGTGAAGACATAGCCTGCGCTGATTCATCAGGCTCCTATCACATGACCCCTTTCCAGGAGAAAACAGCCGGCATTAGCCTCGGCTACCAGTGTAGAACGCAACGTGGATAATCGATTACGAGTGTTACTGACCCCGTCGTCTTTGCTAACTGTTGTTGTGCAGTTAAATTCTGCATTTTACAATGATACAACTGCTTTCATGCATAGGACACAAGCTATTATTCAAGGCATTCACGTGTCTACAGGTATTTGAGTGCCCAGTATACGTGAAAATGCAGTATTCAAACAAGAACGTAGTATTATGGGTGTAGCTTAAATCAGTTCAGTGGTTGTATTTCTCCTCTCTCTTTTTTGAGTTGCAGTGAAAGTAGCTGTTATTCAACATTTATTAGCTCAAACTCCAACATGATCTGCTCAGTTTCAGTCGACATTGTTGGAAGTACACGCACAGAGAAAGAGGCAGAACCCCCCCCCCCACCAACTAGCAATTTGGTGCTGTAATTGCAGAGCGACACAGACTCAACGCTCACAATGGCCACTTGGATTAGGATTGTCATACAAACAGCAAATGTGGTTTAAACTAACACAATGAGCTAAAAGAGGCTAAAACGCTTCATAGCTGCTGCGGAGTTGGTGAGCAAGTGAGGCCCGTCACATTCTACAGTCATTTGATTCTAGGGCTGAAACAAGTCATTCAAAAGGTCATCAGCAGGGAATCAGTGCCGACAGTTATTGATGATTAACAAAGCAGGTCAAAACTAAATATTTGCTGCTTCCATTTTTTTCCTTTTTCCAAAGTTTAAAACTGGATTTCTTTGTCGATCCAAAACGTGCACCTGTGAGCTTTCAGTGGCTGTAATTTAAACCGGCATTTTAAATTTATCGATTAATCAAAAACATATATAATGGACTGAATAATAAATCCAATGTGAAAATATGAGCTTTCATCGAGTGCAAGTGCACATAAAAAGAATTTATGTCCTAAGCTTGTGTCATAAGAAAGTTTTACTACGTTCCTTCCATCCATATTCCTTTCATTGTTCGTTATAAATTAGGTCCCTTTTATTTTACCTCACTGTTCCTGTACGTTGCCGCAGCAAGGAGTTTTTTTCCCCCTTCCTATTCATTGGTATTCAAACATGCTGGTCCGAGATGGCAATCTGTTAAAGAACGTGGAGGGGGGTGTCACCTCTCAGTTAAGGCGGACTGCCATCCTTGAGGCCTGGTGTGCCTGGACAGCTGGCCTCAGAGTTAGCGAGTGTGACCGTGGAGGAATGGACGCTAAATAACAGAGCCTGCAGCTCTGCCCTCCCGCCTGGCCGGCTGGCTGGCTGGCTAGCGGGCGTGACGCAACAGGACGGAGGCCAGAGCCAGCTACGATCCATTACTTTTACCTGAGGAAGAGGGGAGGCGGAGAGAGAGAGAGAGAGAGCGATTGAGCTAAGGCCAGAGCACCTTTCAAAGCTCTCTTCTGCATGCTAATTCCACCGGCGCCGCGAAAGGGATCAAAATCTGCTGGCTGAGAAACATGGCCTCTTAACTCACTAAAGGAACGGAAAAAAAATCCTCCTACTGCCTGACACTTTAGTGGCGACCAGTTTGCACGCATGCACATGAACACACAGCTGCACACAAGTGTTTTAGAGAACAAATCTGGTATTGCTCAAGTGTCGCGTCCGCTGCCTCATAACAGCCCTCAGCGGATATGGAGATTAAACCTGGAAATTGCAGCCTGGATGTTATTCTTCTGTGTTCTTGAAAGTGTACACAAAACACGCCGTCTGCTCACAAAGCAAACCTGTTAAAGACAGAAGGACGTGCCAAATGAATTTAAACATTTTGTTGTGACGTCTTTGTGGAGGGAATGATAAGGACTTGATTTGCTAACAAAGGAGGAGAAGGAGGAAGATGTAATATTTGCTTGCCTGTCACACACCAGGTTGTTACATTTTCTTTCCCAGATTTATCACTCGCTCTGTGATGTCACGACACACACCTCCATACCAACACAAATCACCTCCACCCCCTAAAAATTTCCCATGCACGCTAGACAGGGAATGCAATGAGCATTTGTGCGAAGGGCATGAAGCAGAGGGTGATTTTTGAGGCGCTGCTTAAAGCTATCACTATTGGAGTGGAAAGTACACATGACAACTGGTTTGCAGGTTCCAAATGAGAAACCACCACAAACAGAATGGGTGGGGGCGGTCGGAGGAAAAAAAAAAAAAAAAACTGTCTGGATTGGCACCCAGTGACAGTGATAAATTTCACCAATCGTCCAGTGTGAAGATCTGTCTAATCTTTGCAGCGGCTCGCAGCGGGGTAGGACCCCATCACTCTCCCATTATTTGACAACAAAACATCCGCGGAGAGCAGTGAGCCAGGTTCAGTTAGCTACAATACACTCCCCGCATACACAAATCCCCAGCGAGGGGGGGATTATAAAGTGGTTCTGTGGCCAGCCGTTAAAGGGGCAGGGCATTAAAATGCAACCTAACCACCTATCCCCACTCTCACCGTAGAGTGGTGGAAAGAGAACAAAACAAAGCCGTCTGTCAATAGCCTTTAATTCTGAATAGAGAGCAAATAAAATTGAATGCCTATAATGGCCTTCATTTTCCTCCAGACTCTTGAAATTGATTCGATGGCTTAATTTGGTGCTGGCAGGTGGGATGCGATTGGCAAACATATACGGCTGCATGCAGTTCACCCCAGATGACTCAATAAACAGCGTTTGCAGCAGTTTAGCAACAAAACATTTTTCCAAGGCCATGCATCACCGTCCATATGCATCCATCACAGCCATGTGGTGTTGTGTTGGCAGTTACAAGCTCTGCGTTTACACCCAAAATGTTATTTTGATTTCACTGACACAGAGATAATGTTTCATAACACACAGTCAGTCACAAATTAGCCCATCTGTCTGTTTGAGCTTCGCGGTGTTGATGGGATCTCTCTGTGTTTGTGTTTGGGTGTGCGTGCGTCTGTGTGTTTTGACCACAGTGGCTCAGCCCTCTCCCCACCCGGACTTGCTGACGGCTGTCAGCTCATTGAGTGACTCCTCCACAAATTGTATTTGAGCCAAAATCCTGATCCCCCGTCTCACTGCTCCTCTAGCGCTTCGCTTTCACACTCCTCCCCGGCTTGTCGGCATGCATATGCTGACACACTCGCACGTGTACATACAAGCGCCCTCACGCGCGGGACGGTGTGTTGTGTTACAGCGTGTGGTATTCAACAGGAGCCACTGGTGAGTGTGTGAAACTGAATCTGAAAGTGCATTTTGTAATTCACTCCAATCAGCCCACTCAGATCCAGCAGCACGTCTGCAGCTCGGTGGCACCAGCTTCTCCCAGCGAACCAAACCACTGCCTGTTATTGAAAATCAATCTTTTGTTGGAGACGTTATTGACGGGTGTTCACATTTCTTAATCTTACCTCGAGTGACTTGATAGCCTGATGCTTTTACAGAGTTGTCAAAGGGCGCGCAACTTTGATTTTCCTTCTTATAAGTATTTTCTGTGCAGCTGAAGCTCTGACACCGGACCAGCTCTTAACAGTATTACTCTTTTATACGTCTTTCAGAGACATTCTATATACGACTGTGGCTGGTGTGGGTTGCACAAGGTTGTAATAAACCTATATACCATCAGAGATTTTACTGTTAATGTCATGCTGTTTTTACTGCGCTCTCATTTTAATATCTCTATTCATATCATGTCATTATGGGCAATTTTACAAATCAGTGAGTAGAACAGCTTTATGGCAATATTGGGTTTTTTATTGGATTTTATTGGTTTTGTGTTACAATAAATCGTCTAGGTATTTGCTAGATTAAGAAAAAACACATCACACTTTATCCCATATGAACTGATTATCCTGAAAATGTACTTCATCATGATCGGTGCTGCAAGGTCAATTCCTTTTGTGTTGAGAACTCGGAACGTTTGGATCTAAGACCGAAGTAAGAATATTTGACACAAGAGTTAAGCAGTCTATAGGACACAGTGCCATTGTCCCTGCATGAAAGTAAAGGAACAGATGGTCTTAAAGGTTCTTAAAGTAAATAACATGTTCTATTCAGTTGCATAACCGTTGTTTGCCACACGCGCATCAAGCCTGTGACCCACTAACATCACCAAAGTTGCTGTCTTCATTAGTGAAGCTTTTGCAGCATTTTCCCCCAGTTTCCTTCAGTTCTTTGTTGTCCGGTGGGTTTCTTCCAAAGTCTCCCCTGGGTTGAGGTGCAGTGATTGATTTGTCCAGTTTCGAGTTCCTCCTGATTAGATGCATTTCTCTGTAAACTGGCAAACAACGTGTTTCTGTTTCTGTCCAATTCCTTCTGCTGCTGCTCATGTTGCATCATCTGTAAAGGTTAGAGTCAGTTTCAGAAGCAGCAGTGACACCAGCTCCACCGAGCTTCGGGCATGAGCTTGTATGTTCTTGATCATGAGCTTCGGCCTGTTCACGTTTTTTTCGGTTGAGGTTCATCTTGGTCTCTTCAGTCATTCATTTCAGAAGAGTTGCATCTTCTTTGCAAATGCTATCCTTCAGATTCTTACAACTGATGAGTGGTTTTCATCTTGTAGTGCCTCCTCCATATTTCTCTTTTCTGAGTCGTCTCACCTCCCCCCCTGCCCTGTGCACGTGAATGCTGGTTGAGGCTGGTTTCTTCACTGCTCTCTCAAGTTTTCCGTCACCAGCTGTTGCCGTTGGCCAAACTTTTCTGTGTACGTTGCTCGATATGCCATTCTTTCCAATCCCACATTTTTGTGTTGGCTATGCATGGTGTTCTGATTGATTTTCCGTCTTCCCTCCAATGGACGGCTCTCCCTACATCATGTCAGTTCATCCTTTTTTTAACAACAAATGCTGTCTTAATAGGCGAGCGCCTGAGGCGGACACCAAGTGTTAAAATTCAGAGCTTTAACAATAAATTCAAAAAGCAACACCTTGGCAACAAGTAGCTCCAGTCAGCCAGACGTTCAAATATTAACGCTTGGAGACACAATGAAAATGCTGGGAGAAAAATCCTGAAGCTTTGTGTTACATTTTGATTTTAATGAATCGTCCGTTACATTCCAAAGGGACCAAATATCAACACTGATTTGTAAAATTACTCAAAACGTCTGATAGAATGGTTACGAGTAAATATTTCTCAAACTCAACTGATTCAACACTAAATTGATGTGATCATGTTCACTTCCTGATCCTGGCTTCTATGTCTTTTACTCTTTACCACAGTATGAACAACATGCAGGTGTCAAATGATGTGAAGTGGCTCGTGCGTGTTGCACTTAATGCTGTAGATCTGTTAGTTTGAAAAATGAAGAGATGTCAAAACACTTCACAGCTGTTTATACACTGTGAGTCATTTTCTCACAACTCTAGGGCATCACAGTAATGCTCACTTTGACGTCTATCAGCAACACGCCACCACTTTTTCGTTCGGAAAACAAAACAACTCTGCTACCGATTAATTCGGTGTCCACAATACTCCGGAGTTCTGGAGCCGCCAAAACGCAGAAGTTTGGAAATGCTGCTGCCCCCATGTTAGTTTAAAAACCTCTCGGGCTCTGTTTTAGTCTGAACGAGCAGAAATGGAGATGTTTGGAAATAAATGAAAGTGTTGTACTATGGATGGAGCCATAACGTTGCCCGCTCGCATCCGTTTGATTGGCCAATTACGTCCACCCTCTTGGAGGCTGCTGTTGCTTTCGCTCAGAAAACCCCCCAACCTGAACAAGTTAGCTGCTGATTGTGGCCTTTTTTTTAGCTTAATTAAAACAAAAATTATAAGAAAACTGTTACGCAGAACCATTTCTTTCTTTTAACACTTTTAGGTGGAGTCCTGTCAGCTCTAAAACATCTTTCTAAGATGGTACTCAATGTTCCTTTTTGTCCCCATCGATGAGAGAGTGCAGTGCCTCGGATTTGTGTTGAAGGCAATAGGGAAGCTGTGAGAATTGCAGAGTAGACCATCCATTATACACTGTGCGGTCCTGGTGGGGTTAAACTTTTTCTCTCTTAATTCAATATATCCTCAAAAGTAAAGAAACTAGTTCAACCTCTATTATGGGCAAAAAGTTCCTCCACTTCATACTGTGCTGCACTCACATGAAAACATGGTCCTCTTCAATGATTTTCTCCTGTACACTACGCCGCGGTTCTGCAGCTGCTCATACAAACCCACTTGTCCATCCCTTTGTCTCATCAGATTCTTCCTCTCTCCATCCTCCCCTTTCTCCTCATCAAAGAAGAGGCAGAATGCCTTTGCACTGGAAGTCTCGCATTGCTGAACAATTTTGATCATGGCATGAATTTTTAAAACTGAACCCAACAGGAAAAAAAATTAGTTCAGTTCAGCAAAAAGGAATCAAAGCTTTTTTTTTGAGTGTTTTTCATATCCTCTTCCTTGTCAAACACTTCTTTTATAATCTTTTTTTTTCCTCTCGTGCTCTCCATCTCTTTCTCTCCCGAAACCTCACCCATCGCCCCCGCATGCCATTTTCTAAACACGTACAGAGAAATGATGATGCCCAGATTGAGAACCGGTGCGATTTACATGACTGATTACGGTGTAATTTCACACTTATTTGCATGGATCTCCTCAACATCCTCGCCGAGCTAATGGATTGTTAGAGCTCCGCAGCCCAGGCCATGTAAATGAGGATGAGCAAGACGAAGGGAAAGACGGAGAAAAGGAAGACAGAAACAAGACGGGGAGACAAAGTTAAAGTTAAAGTTCAAGGTCGTTTAGCTCCGCGGCCCTTTGTCACACGCCGGTCTCAAAAAACGACTTTAAGAGAGACGGACAAAAGAAGTAAAGAAAGACACGATCAGAAAAAAAAAATCCAATTACATCCAACTAATCAGAAACCAATCACAAAATAAAAATGAAACAGTGTGTTGAAAGGACGAGGCTGCGTAGCAAACCTTCTAATCAGCCCGAGAAAAAGAGAAAAAGACATGATGATGCTTTATTAAGCTCAAGAAAGTCTGTTTGATGAAATGACTCCACGCTCCTCTGCAGGGCCGGGTTATTTCATTAATATATAGTCAATGATTGTTCACTCATCAGCAGCAGGGAGTTGAGCCTAGTTTCAACTACAAGCATTGCAGAGACTACACATTACTGAATGTAAATAGTTAGATTTACACTAATTTAGCTAATTCAAGTCATTGTTAAATATACCCCGTCTGTGGCCTGTTGACCATCTTTCCATAACGCTTATCAATTATTCACCATGTCGTATTATATTACGTGTACAGATATCGATGGAGAGAGTAAAGGAATTATCAATAAATGGATTGGACAATAGATAATTTGCCGTTTTGCAGAATCGTTCAATAAGTTGTGTCGAGTCGACTTTGCCTTGAGTTGAATGATTGAAATCCTAGACTGACAAAAAAAATTAACGACTCCACTGGTTCTAAAAGAAGTCAGTTTCCATAGAGGTTTATGAGAAAATGATTTTATTTCTCATGTCAGTTCAAGATAAGCTTACTTTTGGTTTAAAAAAGCTCAAGGCTTCAAAACACAAAGCAATGGGTGGCTTCACGGTTGGCTGCAAAATGTTTGTTTACACAACAGCATTAATAAAGGCATAGCATCATTCATGTCACCGCCTGTTTACATGTTTTATTTATTAGCAACCTGTACATACATTACTGACGCCTTTACAAACGCATCCCTCGAGTTCTAAATAATTAGCGACTGAAACTCGCTCAAAGTTACAAAGACTTGAAGAACGTCTCTAGAACAAACTTTCTGAATAGCGTCGGCTGAAACCCCATTCAGGTCTTAATCAAATGCAGGCTTTGGAAAAAAAGTATGAAAATGTCAAAGATTAAGTCTATAAAAGTATAGACTGTGTGTTTAAATTGGATTTTGCGCATCATTCTGATGTTCAAGGCTGCAGTAGATTTGTGCTGCTGCTATTAGCGGTCAAATGCGTGTCACGGGGTCTACATATCTGACTGTAAAAATGCACTAAAGCAGTCCAGCTCCGCTCTATAAAGTGCTGTATTTTATTTTTCTCTACAGATGCCATTTATAGTTTTGTCTGAGAATTTCATCAGTGCTTTTTTATGAGAGGTTGTCCGTATTTGACATCGCTTTTATGAGGCCAGTTACTTTTTATGTGAAGCCTTCAGTGGGAAATGTTGATGCGGTATGATTGCTGGATTTGGAAGTTTATAGGGATCAGTGGTTCCGTCCAATATACACATGCTCTGTTTAACAAAAAGAGAACATGCGCGGGGAAGTTGCTCGCGGCTCGGAATTCCGACTTCCACTTTAAATGCATGGATATGTAATCTCATTTCTTTAGGATTAAAGTCTCTGAGCAGATGAATATTTTGGTTTCATTTCATTATTTTTTATGATAATATCAGTCTTACGTCGCTTCATCTTCTGAAAAGTTTTTTTTTTTTTCTTTCCTACTCCTTCTTTTCTTGCAACATGTAATTAATTTCCACTTAAAAAAAAGAGTTATGGCCATCTCCATGCAAATAGTGATTAATTGTCGCTGGTTTGAGTCCATTTGTTCTCATGGAAGCTGTGCAGGGCAGCTCCTCGGGTGATTCATTTCTCTTGGTTCCAGAGATGCGAAGCTCGTCTGCCTTTTCATCACCCTTTTTGTTTCTCATTGTTCCTTTTCACTTTCATCATAAGCTGCATGCTAATGTACAGTGCAGCCCACAGTGGAGAGCGGAATATATCATTGTCTGATTACATTCTATAAATGAATTTGTGGCTATTTGTACAGAGGAAAGTGTCGTGGCGACATTAGATATGAAAAGCTGACTTTTTGGAGAAGGTACAGGTTGTCAGAGCGTCCGTCTGCTCTGCAGCAGCTCGCTGTTCTGACGGCGAACGCTGCAGAGGGAATTACCGGCCGTCAAGAGGAAGCTCTATTAGAATATCTCTGATGGATCCCAGAGTGGGAGTTGACGTTAAGGCTTTTTTTTTTTTTACCAAGTGATTTTTTTTAGGTACCTTATGCATAAATGGTGCAATTCAGACTGCTACTTAAGCCCCTCGCCGAGGTGCTTAAGTCTTCTCTCACACACAATTTCCTTCCTGCTCATTCTGACATTGAACTGAAGTGCAAAGCCGTGCTGCTCCCGGCAAACCACACATTCAAATGGTCATTTGCATTATTTAAAGGTTCCCTGCAAAGTCCATTATAATTTCTAAATTCACATTCATATACGGAAAGGTGTAATTGTGGTTGTTATATATAATTGGCATGCTTTTCTATTCTCTTTATATGTGTATTTTGTTTTTAAGGAACTGCAGGTTAGTTTATTAAGCTTTATCTTTTCAGTCAGTCTCACTGAAATCAGGATCTTGTTTGCTCTTCAGTTTAGTCAACACAAACAAGTTACTTACAAAAATCTACAAATGTTAAAAATATCCGTGAGTGAAATTCAGTGAATATGGCCTAGTGGGAATGTGGAACTTTTAATTCTGATCTGTCACCGAAAGGCTTCACACTTCACCCCAGGAAGGGATTTCATCCTGAAACCTTCAGCCTCCACAGGGAATTTCTGGTTCTCAAAGACTGATGTTGAATCCCATAATCTGTTACGTATTAAAAGATTTAACTATTGAGGGCGAGAGAATCGATCCAACGGATCAATAACAAAATCAAAGTGATAATAACAGACTAAAGGAGAAGAAACTGCAAGATTAGAGTCAATTTTACCTAATTTATTTCTGCTATTTTTTCTCTGCAGGTTTTTAAAATACATGTATGAAAAATATAAGGGGGAAATAATAATGTTGCTACCACCTGCAGATGTTTCTGTGTGGGTCTGTTTCATTAGACCTACTGCTTAGCTTCCACTGATCCCTTCTCAAACACTATTTCCTCATTGGAAGAAAATCTAATTTAGTCACATCAAGTACGAGGACTGGTCTAATATCTGAAGTATTATAATAAAGGTGACAGTGTGCGCAGCTCTTTAGAAAGGAGCACACACACAGCAACACATACACCAAAGTTCAGAAACGGAGCACGTGGCCCAATATATATAATTTAAGAAAACTAAGATGAATTACCTTTAAATTACCTCCTCAGAGGCCGCCAGCTTTACAATTCCTACTTTTCAGGATCGTATCATCAGGGAATTGAACAACCTTCTTTTGAACACTTTTTAAAAATCTTTTTGTGCCTGAATCACGAGCAGCTCTAACCCGCTGTACTGCAGCTCCGACGCCTCTCCACCACTTATATACACACACTGAGGTCCAGTCACACCGCACCAAAACCCCCACACTGCCACCCCCTCCTCGCTCTGTACTGTATGCTCTTCATCTCCTCTCTCTCTCTTTTTTTTTTTTTTTTTGTCTTCCTCCCTCCTCCTCCTCCTCAGCATGGTGGGGCTCTGCCAGGGGCTTGTGATCGGATTTAGCGCCACGTTCTCACTCCATCTCCCAGAGATGAGTGACAGATGGTGGCCATTAGTGTATATTCCATGCATCTGTTGCAAGGCGCTAATTTATCTCATTAGGGGAACGTGTGGAGGGGGAGGAGGAGTGTGTAGGAGTGGGATGGAGCATTTTATTATCAGTGTAAAACAACGGGAAAGATGCACTGAGGCGGCCGACACGGAGGGAGGGAGGGAGGGAGGGAGGGGGCGGAGCATCGGAGTCACGAGGTCATGGAGTCGAATCAGTAGTCTTTAAGATGTCTCTGTGTGTGTGTGTGTGTGTGTGTGTGTGTGTGTGTGTGTGTATTCTATTCAGATGTGAGTGTGTATTTGTATTTTATGGGTCATCCTGTGGGGTGAACTAGACAAATACACGTACACATGCGTGCCAGCCACACATCCGAAGACACACACACACACACACACACTCGCACAGAAGCAGCCACACCCCCACACACCCCTGTCATATCGGCGTATGTACAGTATACATCAGAAAGGCGTGCAGTGAACACGCTCCGGCTTAATTAGTGTTCCACTGTGGTGGTATGCCGTGCGATACGGAGGCTGAGCGTGTTTGTTGGGGGATGGGTCGGCGGATTCCGTTGAATAAACCATTAGTAAGTTGACATATGCTGCGATTCCGCTGCGTGGCACAGTTTGAGCTTCTTTTCTGAAATAATATTGTATTTATATCACAAAAGACGCTTGTTTTTAATTGTCAGGCAGGAATCAGTCAAAAATATTCCAGAAATAGGCGCACAATCGACAACCATGTCGTTTTTATCAGCACATTGTGTTGTGTGTTATCATGTTCTTTACTCACAGCTTAAAGTTGTGTTACTAATTAATCAATTCCTTAATTAATTTTCTATACGCATCGTTCCTAAGTGACAGTGAAGCAAGCACACAACACAAATAGTATTATTATATAGTATAACACAAGTATTACATCATTAAGTTGGTACAGTAAATGTGTAAGCTGACAGTCAGGTTTTGTCTGTTACCATGGAAACCCACATCAAAATCAATATGTGAATGTAACATAGCTTGGAAAAACAAAGATGCTAAAATGCTCTGTAGAGCTGAGGTGAGGTGTTAAATGATCCAATCTACATGTATGTATGGATTTAGAACACTTCCACACCCCCCTTGCTTGGTCTGGACCTTCACACTTTTCAGTTTATTCTTTTAGTCTTTGGTCTTTTTGCATTGTCCAATCTTTCGGACCTATTGCAGGAAGTTGAGACAGCATTAAACAATAGAAGAAGAAAAAGAAGTGGAAGAGAAGCAAAAATGAGCCGTGCTACCACATTGGGGCGGAGGAGGAGACAAAGTGTTGAATTGAAATTTGGTCTGAGGAAGACATAAACATAAAGACTACAACTCTACAAACTGACCAGTCAGACCAGTAACACCCCAACGTCAGATGCACGCCATTTAACAAACCATTGAATGTCTAGTATAGGTAGCCAGGACGCAGCCCACATAGGTGATGACGATATGACGTACACATATGTCTTACCACATTCTTTAGTCCACTCCTTAGATTACAACGTGAAACCGAAACCAACCAGAGCAAATGTAAACTGACTTTCAGGTGTGAAACCATCTATGACTGCTTTAAACTGTAGTCTGTGAGGTTTCTGTTCTCTTCGTCACTGTGATATTTTAGTTTTCTCGGATATAACTTGTCAATCAATCAGTGGATTTGATTCAGTGAAGCTTTTCTCTGTGGGTTATTTTTCTTAATGAAGGCTGATTGTTTTCTCAGCCTCGGCGGCTGATGATGTTCTTGCTGACTAACCAGATGACAGACAAATTAAATGTGACATTTCCTGTGTGGCACAGTAACACGAGGCGTTTCCCGATCTGGTTATCGTTTGTATCAGTGTTGTGTTAAATCACTCTGTGACACACAGAGATACACCCATACTTGAACAGATAATAGACTATTATTTCATGCCTGGATTCATTCTTTTTACTTTAATATGTCTGTTCACAATGTCTTTACACTTCCTGAGCTCGATGCGGGTGCTGATGACAGCTCCATATTTGATTTAATGACAATAATGGTGCTTTGATACAAGAGAACCTGTGGCTGAGCCCGTCATGTGAGGTATTCTGCTCTGATTAGCCTGGATAAAAAAAAAGTACTTGAAATAACGCACATTATTTTGACATTGATACTCATTACTGCATGGATTTTGACACATAGTGTAATTAAACAAAGGAAAAACAGGAATATTGCTGGGGAGATTGGCAGCCTCCTCCACATTTTACATTGTGTTAGTGTTGAAAGAAGCGAACCTTAATCCTGCAAGCCAAGTTTTTTTTTTTTTTCCTGTAGAAGATTTCAGTTCAGAAAGCACCAGCAGAGAATCGCATTTAGCCCAACAGCTGGAAACTGAACCAGTCTGTGAACTGTGGAGACTTTTTTGGAGAACCGGGAGAATGAACAGTGCTTTATTTTAAAAGCTGCCTCGGAATGAAAGAGCTTTTTTCCAGCGTCTCTCTTACGGGCAGAGTTGGAGCAGCAAAAGGCAAAGAGAACATTTTTATGTTTATCTTTTACATTAAAATTAATGCTATTCAATTACACTTGGAATAGCAGCACCTCTTCTTTATTTGGAGAAAGGTTTAGAGGCTGTGAATCATTGCATCCCGGGTCTCATTTGTTTGTAGTAATTAAACCAACAGTTGGGAGTCTCATTACTTCCACAATAACACGGATAATTACAAAAATTAAAAATGTTGTCGCCTCCGCAGCCGGACCAGCCAAAGGTGGCACATCATCCCTCCTCCTTATGGGCTTAAAGTGCAGCGGTGGGCATGTTTAAATTTCTGTCCAAAGTGTTAAGTAAAGTGGATTAGAGAGGCCTGTACTCTGTTCACAAACTCCCTAATACCTCCAAAAGATTGTTTCAGCACACATTCATGAATAAAGAGCGAGTTTAAGGAGATTTGGCATCAGGGCTCTTATTGACCCGTCTTCTGTGTACGGTTTTGCAGGGCTATCTGGCAGCCCAGGGGAAGGATTTAGCCTGCCCAGGAAAAATCTAATATTTCTCCACATTAAAGTCAAATAAAAGCCACCTGGCAAGCCGCTGTGTGTGTGCGGCGGGGAGATGATACAGTGGTGACCTACAGCCATTCACCGGAGCCCGAGTTAAACACTCTGGTTCGGCCTCCTGCTATCTGCTCCGGGTGCCATGAGAGGTGACACATTCCCATAAGCAGGCGGGAGGCCACAGTGGGTGTTGATATGCTGCCGCTTGATGTGTGTGTGTGTGTGTGTGTGTGTGTGTGTGTGTGTGTGTGTGTGTGTGTGTGTGTGTGTGTGTGTGTGTGTGTGTGTGTGTGTGTGTGTGTGTGTGTGTGCATGTGTGTGAGAGCCGGTGCAGGACTGTGTTTGGGAGGTGAGGCTGGGTGAGTAAATGTAGTGAACAAAGTTCCTGCGTTTTTCTTTTATTATTCCAATGCACGGAATGTGTTCATGAAATAACTGTTTCATTCGTAACACATTTAATGTGCTTTTTTTTAGTTCACTGGTGTTTCATTGAATTTAATTATGAAATAAATAAGATTAACAAAAATGCAGCACAAACATTTTATAACTTTAATATCATTTTTGCTCAAGGTTCCCTCATTTAGCAACTATAAGCAGCTCATGGATATTGTTTAGAACACCCTGTAACTAATTATTATGTAAAATATTTATCAATGCACAGTGTTTGTCAGTAATTATAGAGGGAAGACCCATTTCATAATTGTACAGATCCATTCATGATCTGTTTATAGAGCAGCCTCTGCTGTTCACAGATGAAGTTACTGTTACACTGATAAACACTCACATTTACTTACAACTACACTACGGTGCATTATAAACCATTGATTAAACATTTATATATAGTCATAAAAACAACAGATATTTTAAAACTGTTAAAACAACAGTTAATTGACCAGTGAAGCGCCGGCAGGAAGGCATCAAACATATTGATCATTTAATTTTACTAGAAGTAGTCATATAAGTGAATTAGAGGCATAAAATATAAGCTGGAGATGAGTGAGTGCACACGAAGCTTTGCATAAAGTACAGACCACAAGAGGAGAGTGTATTTGTACAATAATGCAAAGTGCTTTACTTGAGTTGTGAAAGTCATCACAACAAATGGTAAGAGCATCATAAAACAATACCAACAAGCATTTACAGAGGACTTACAATTAAAACGAGGATTTTGAGTATTTCTTTTTTTAATTAATTCTAAATTAGAAATTAACAAATACAAAATTAGAGTAGAAGGTACAGTAAGAGATGAGTAATTAGTCGATTTAATAAACAGGATTGATGAACCGGACAGAAACAGCCTGGATTTAAAAGAACTGAGAGTCGCAGCAGACCTGCAGTTCTCTGACTGTTTCTTCCACATGTCCGGAGCATTACAAAAACTCAGGGCAGCTTCTCAGTGTTTTAGTTTTGACTGTGGCGACAGAAATCAGACCTGGTCCAGACGACTTGAGGGGTCCGGCTGCTTCACAACGTGGCAGTAGATAAGATGTATTCTGGCCCTAAACCATTCAGTGCAATAAAGCAACAGACAGGAAGCCAGTGTATAGAACCTGAGAATGGATCAGTGTATAATCCTACCGACACACAAAGAATGCGCCCCCCCTACCCCTCGCAGCACCGCCACCATGTGTGTGATCTGCCTCATAGAAAAAAAAACTTGTTTATGTGTGACAGTTTCTTTCAACGTGAGAAGAAAAGCATTGCCTTTGTCTCTTATTGTGTATTATTTATCACTTTGTGACCTAGAAATGTGTTATTTACTAAACTCTTTCTTTCATGCTACAGTTGAAGTTGAGGGTTTCAAGGACGAGTTGCCGCAGAACAGAATCACAAAAACACAAAATGGAGCGAGCGAGCGAGCGAGTGGCTCGAAGTGAACCTCAGCGAGAATTTGAACAGCGTGGATGATTTAAGCCGAGTTTTCCGTTTGAAATACTTCGTGATTTCGCTGCGTTAATCTCTGGTGTGTTGCCTCCAGTTGCTTCTTGTTGCTTCTTCTCTGTGCATCATCAATGACGCCGTCGAGAGATTTCACCATTTCCTGTGTAGTCGCTCATTTGAGAAAATAAGTGGAAAGTTGTCACAAAGCACAATAAAAAGGGGGAGTAATGTAACTTGGCTAACCTCGTTAAATCAAACCTAACACCTTTTGGGATAAAAAAAACCCTGAGATTGTGCTGCAGGTTTTTGGGGGGGGAGATTTATTGCAGAATAGCTGGATCTTTATCTCAGTTTATGCTGCCATGGAAAGCGTTTTGTTCCTATCTCCGTGTACTTGTCTCTGTCTGCCGTCACATGTCTCTGTGAAGCGGCTGTACTGTATGTTCCCCGCCGCCTGCAGCCGTGCTAGATGAAAGCTGCGTCGGTGGCGGATGAGGCTCAGATGCAGGCAGCCCGCAGTGAATCGGTGAGCAGCGACTTGTCTTTATGGGGGCCAGGTCACCGGGAGGTCTCCTTTCATGAAGGTGACAGATGTACAGGGAGATGCACATCCCTGTGTGTGTGTCGGCGTGTGTGTGTGTGTGTGTGTGTGTGTGTGTGTGTGTGTGTGTGTGTGTGTGTGTGTGTGTGTGTGTGTGTGTGTGTGTGTGTGTGTGTGCGTGTGTGCGTGTGTGTGTGTGTAGGGGGAGGTCCTCTTTTTGGATTTTTGCATTGATCAAATTAGACCTTCCCATAGATGAGAATGTTCATTTAAATGTCAACACTCATATCAGTAGGCCTCCTGTGAAATATGGGGGATTGGGCGGAATCATTTAGATGTCAGCCTTCGTTTTATATCTGCACTTTAGTGATGAATGGCACCAGTTTGCGTCTCCTGAGCAGATTCAAGGGGAAGGTCTCATCATGTCAAGTCAATATTCAAATCAGGGGAGGCTGGAGATGGAATTTTTTTTTTTTTTTTTTAGGGGAGGAAGGAGGAGAGTTCCAACTATCTGGATTTCTGAAGGCTTTTATAAACAGTGACATTCTATCTGTTGTTCATCAAGTCTGGTTGTGTTAGTGTGAACAATGTTAAAGACAATTTAAAGGGCACATATTATGTGTTTTTTTCAGTGTTTCTTTCATGTTTTGTTTTTTTGCGTGACTATAACAGTTGTGCAAAGTTAAGGGAGCTCCTCTCCTCCACAGACAACACTGAAGATCCTGAAACCCCTCGCCAGTAGTCCAGACCAAACTTACGCATCATATTTGCATAATGCACACGTAGCAGCTGGTCTGGCCCGCCCCCCTAACAGAGCCAGGTAAAGTGAGAGCAGAGGCCGACGTCTCCTACGTGCAGTTGACCAATCAGAGCAGTCCGGGCTTTGTCAGGAGCTTCTGTTTTCAGTGCTTCTGTGTTTCTCCACTGTCGACGCTCTCTCTGTTTTGTTTCACATGTGGTCAAAGAGGTTCATTGTGGTTTGATCTATCGTGGAGAGCAGCATTAAAAGTCGTGGCAGGGTTGTGGTCAGTGTCAGACATAGCCTGTCTTTTAGGTACGAGCTCCTTGTCTTAACTGGTCGGAATCGTCCCCTTGTTTGGAATTACGATATTTATTTATTTATATTGGTTGTTTATGTTGTTCTGTGCACATTTCCTGTGTCATGTGCATAGATTGTATATAAAAAAATGGACATAGAATGCGGGTTGAGAGAGTGAAGCTAATGCGCTCAGTTACTGAAACCTGTATTTGCTTGAAAGAAGTCAGTTTCTATAGAAGTCTATGAGAAAAAAATGTCCCTGAGGAGTTTATGTCTCAGTCTCTAGTTTCAAGTCTTCTTTAATACAGCGTGATGTTCATTATGTAAATGAAGGTCCCATTTAGAGTCAAGTAGACGATAAAGCGCTGTGATGTGGATACCAAGTGATTGACAGCTAGTACCGTCCAATGGGTGCAGGTGTCCAGGTGTAGGTGGGCGTGTGGTGTCCTCAAGCTCTCATTCATTTGAGAGCTTGGGTCTTTGAACATTACGTCCAGAGACAGAACAGGATTGTCTTCTGTGTATTTAATGTAAGTTTGAATGTAACAAAATACACACAAAGCACAGACCCAGTGGCAGGTCAGGGATGAGAGTGGGATGTCTTAGGGGCCCGGCAGCAAACCAACCGATGCATTTAGCCATTGTAGGAGGAACAGCTTGAATATATTTGCTTGTTATTAATGAAAATAACTTATATTGAAAGCTGAAAA
Organism: Hippoglossus hippoglossus; assembly: GCF_009819705.1. NCBI lineage: Eukaryota > Metazoa > Chordata > Actinopteri > Pleuronectiformes > Pleuronectidae > Hippoglossus > Hippoglossus hippoglossus. Next base: position 4,802,224 of record NC_047158.1, on the reverse strand, counting down.
CAGTAGCATGGTTTCAGGGTGATGTTGTTTATGTGACTGCACATTGATCTTAGCTGGGGAGGATGTTCTGTTGTGAGATACTATGTACAGTAGAGTAGTGAGCTGAGCTACTTCTGCCCTCCTGGTCTTGTCCACTGCAAACTTTTCCTGAGCCCTGAAGCAAATGTGCTGCACATTACAGCTGCATCCCAGCGAGATTCAGACCAACACCGTGAATAATTCACTCTGCTCTATCAACATGTTTTGGAGAACAAAAAAAACAGAAAGAAAGAGAAAGTCCTTGCCGCCTCTCTCCCGCCCTCCTTTCTTCTCGTTTCAGTATAAATCACACCACTTCTGTTTTTTTGAGGGGGGGGGGGTTCAGGCTCTGGTTTGATGTGCAGACGCTCTGAGAGCCGTGTGAAGCTAACAAAGCTAAAGCAGCCAGGATATGCCCCTCTGAGAGACAGGCACCTGTGTGCTTGTCAGCATCCCTTTGTGTCAGCCACCTAATTGGGATCAATTAGCCCAAAGGTTGTTTTACACGGCAGAACATGATAGACTCCAGTTATTCCATTGTTCCCGGTTTGTGAATGGTGCTATCTGAATGAAGCTCTGATTGGAATTGTCTTTCACGACGAGGCTCCGCGGCGTGTCAGCCCGTCAAAAAGACACTTCCTGAAAGCTCCTTGAAAATAGGCGGCCCGACGTGGGGAGGTCATTGTCATCAAACGAGCGGGCGTGCGTTTTTTACTCCGTGTATCTCATGATCGGGCCAGGGCTGGGTGCTGCGGGGGCGGGCGGGAACAACAAGCCTCTCATTTCTATCAGCGTTTGTACTGAGAAAATAATATGCTGTCATCCAGGAACAGTGCAGCCATGCGTGCGTACGATATGATCAGTTATGGTGATAATAAGTCATGATGGATCCTCATAATGACTCCACTGGCTTTTGCACCACGCGCACCCCATCACCTGTTCCTTCCACACTCGTTTGTGAATGCGTGGAGGCCAGCTCGGCCTGCTGGTTGCCAAATGGAGCTAACCCGGAGCCAGCCAGTGCTGACTCTCCTGTCTCCCGTGGCTCTGGAGGGGAAGCCATCTTCCGAGGCCAAGGCAACGTCTCCTCGACAGATCCCTCTCCTCTGTCACTCTGCAGGCTCTGGTGTGTTTGTCTATTTTCTGTCGGCATTGGCTCGCTGACGGACTTTTATTTAAAGTCAGATCTGCTCCAGGCCGCGTGGTCCACAACTAATGTGATAAAGAAATATCCATGTTGTTTTAATGAATATTTTCTGCTTTGTTAGAATTAACTAAATGGTTAGTGGAGTAATTCTTCAGTTTAATGGCAGAAAATTAGTTTCAGCAACTTACTTTATGTAATGGTACCATTACAAACATCACCTGTGTCTAGTTTAGAGTTCTTCATGGGTCCACAGATGTGTGCTTGAGCCCGAACAGACTTCAAAAGAGACCCGGACCTGTGCAGAAGCGAGAAATGCTGGATCTACAATAAGTTACCGTTAATTCACAACGTGGCAAAAAACAAACTTTGTGTCTTACCTAATGTAACGATAGCAACCTTCTCCCCTGTGCCTGGCCTTGATTTAAGTTAAAGTCACGGTGCCGGATAAGAAACTCGTTCACGATCAGCTTTGCAGTTTGGTTGCAGTATAATAAGATAGCCTGGCTAGCTGGGTCCGTTCAGATGTTACACATAATATTAAACCCAGGACCTGCAGTAGTAGAATGGGACCCTTCCCGGACCAGACTGTATAAAATGTGGATCTGAACCTGAACGGGTTCAGGGTTGGGCCTCAGGTCGGGCCTTGGGTCGGGCCTTGGGCCTTGGGCCTCGTCTCCTCCGGTTCGTGTGGACCTGTAAATGCCTCTATTCCAGCTTCTCAAATGTCTTATTTGTTTTTAATGTATTTTAGTTTTTTTGTTAACTTGTATTTGATGAAAATGATGGACATTTTAGTCACGGGCGTCTAGGGACTTTGGGGGCTGCAGGCAAAAGCTACCTACAGGATTGTCATTGCCGTGCCCCAGTTAATTGCCTGCTGTGCCATCCCTGTTGCAACGTCCCTGTCTTATCTCAGTGAAAGAAACTTGTGACTGTTTCAGTCGTTTTTTCATCAGATCATATTGAACATCTCAGTCAATCTAGTTGAGCCGAAAACAATATTGGTTTTGTCATTTTAGTCTAATTTAATTCAGAAAAGTGGCAGTGACTTGGTCGGAGTTCTCACTGTGTTTCCCACACTGTGCTCTTTGTGTGCTGCCGGTTGATGTTGTCCTACAGCTCTGACCTGCTGCACAAAACAGACAACAAGAATACAGGCGTAATATTTTGTCTCCTTTTCGTCAAAGAGGGCGATATTCAGTTATCTTTTTATTTAAAACACACTTTTGTCTTTTTTCTCATCTTAGTCCTGGAAAACAAGTAGATTTACTCATTGTTTTTGTTGATGTATTTAAAACTAATTTACAGCCCTTGTAGTCTCATTATTTCATTTGTTTTTCGCATCTTATTATAAATTTATAGAGATTTCAACTGTCACTCAGTTGAGCCTTGATAAATTGTGAAGGCCATTTTTCAGATTTGGGCTCCTCATGCACAAAATGATCCATTGACTTGCAAATTAAAACCTTCGAAAAATAATGAATCACAGGCCTGACTAGGATTGATTAATTCTGCAACTGGTTTAATTTGGGAAGTTCTTAAACTGAGATAAGTCTGATTCCAGGAAATTAAAGGTACTTCCACTTGGTGTTGAACCCACAACCTTTCCCTGACAGGAAATCCGCTCATCACAGTAGTGATGGTGCCACAGAGAAATCGAAATGAACGGAGTTTTATTGAGTCAAAAGTGTATCCATGAAGTATACATGGAAAATGATGCTACTGTTATTAATATGAACAACAGTATTAAGAAGAGTGTTTGTTTTAATGTTGATGCTGCACCAATTATTTCCCACCACAAGTTAACAGATGCACAGCCCAGACATTTAGATGTGTTACGACTGACACGTTAGAAGACAGTAGTTTGCTGTGAGCAGCTGCCAACTGGTGCTGGACATGGATACGAGGAAAAGGCCGGAAAGAACCACACCATCACTACAGCTGGATCCTTCCTGGGCTGACAGACCCAAGGATTCACTGTTTGCTGATGATGAATTACTTTTCAATATATATATATATATAGCAGTGTTCAATTTGGTGCATTTTGGAGATGTGATACCGTCAATATTAATAAAGAGGTGACAGGGGCTCTGCGGCGAATGGGACTCATCAATGCAAGTGATGTTGTCGATCAAGACAATGTTATCGGCAACAACTTATCTTTCAATTCTAGCCTTCAGGGTTCTGTGGACGGAGTCCTCTACTTGCTGCGGCTCAATTTCTGCAGGTCACTTTTACAGTTTCAGAAAGAAGACTGCAACCCACAGACCAAGCAAACGGCCCATTCCAAACTGACATGTTTAGACCTGGAAGAGAAAATGGTGGCAAACCCTGAAAACAAAGCAGAGTGTGAGTTCAGGTTTTAGGCTTCAACTCAGTCAAATAGCTAAGAGGACGGATGTAAAATAAAATACATACAAATAAAACAAAGGGTGATGGTATGGGCGGGACAAGCCGGTGACACTAATAGGAAATTATCATTAGACCCCCCCCCCCCCCGCTCATTTCGGTGCAACCTACGCGGCCTGCGTGGTCTCCGTAGACGTCCACTGACACTGGATTGGGAAAACAGTTTCTGAGCTAGAAGAGTTTAAAACGTGCAAGAAGACATTTGATTTGTCGTTTAGTTACAATAATTGTTTAGTGCGGCTTCAGTGTTTGTTACATTATAAAGGAGTAAGGATTCACTGTGTCCTGAGACGGACCAAATTCTGTTTCAGAGGCTTTTCCAACCTGCCAAAAATAGAAATCTGGAGGAAGAACTGAGTGCTCTGAGCACACACAACACACACACACACACACACACACACACACACACACACACACACAAACGCAAAGACACACGCGCATACACGCACACGCACACGCACATGCACACACACACACACACACACACACACACACACACACACAAAAAAAAGATGTAGATATGCATGTTCATTACAAGATGCCAGTGTCCAATGTTGCACCTACACCTCCTTCTGTTCTCTGCCTTGTGTTTGTATCAGCAAAATATTATTGTCGTGCTCGTGTGTCCAACCTGCTCTGGGACACCTGCCACAGTCTTCCCACATCCTTGAAGCTGTGCTGCTGGAGCTGAGTGGGTTTATGCGTGGAGCAGTATGGTCCTGAAGGAAGGGTGGGGGCGGGGGCTGCATGGGGGTGGGGGTTGGTGGTGGTTGTGTTGGCAGGCGTGGAGGCCTGATCCCTGGCTTCACTCTTTCTTTAGAGCCGGTGTCTTGGCTGTCGTTACCGGAAGTAGCAGCGGGAGGATGGCAGTGTGTTGTAATACCCAACAGCGTGTCGGCGTATTTGTGATATAAATACGGCAAAGAAATATCCGTGCAGTCAAACCGGGGTTTTGTATTTCCATGTCAGATGAGAGGGGTTCACTCATTTTGTTTGTTGACATTCATGTTTGTTATGAATGTAATTTGTGTCTGTCCATCCAAGCAGGTCTACGCGCTAATGCATGTCTGTGCATGTTTTTCCTGACTGTGTGTGTCTGTGTGTGTGTGTGTGTGTGTCTGTGTGTGTGTGTCTGTGTGTGTCAGCGGGTGCAGCTTGCAGCTCAGTGTGTTTATATATTCCTGCTCTCAGTGTGCGTCCGACACTGCGGCACTGCGCCGGCTTCACCTGAGGCCAAGGAATGTCCTCTCTTCCTCCTCCTCCTCCCAGCGTCCCTCACACTCCTCGCCCACGCCCCCAGCGGGACAGCGGGCGCCTCCGCACGGCCCGGGCCAAACAGACCTGCCGGGCATCTGGGTCGACTGAACCTGTATACGCTCACCTGGACCTGGACAAGGTCAGCAAGTTGGGAAAGAATACATAGCAGCACAAATGCTCCGGCCCGGGGCAAGGAAGAGCAAAGGCAGCGTGAACCCAGGAGTACTCATTGTTTCTTTTCACAATGAACTGACGAGGAGTTCCGCTGTACAGTTCGAGCAGGCTGAGAAGAAGCTACACTTTTTCCAATAATTCAATGATCAGGAGGTTACAGTCAAAACAGAGCGAAAGCAAAAAATGTAACTCAGCCAAGGTCAGTAAAAGTAGATGAGCTGCGTGATCCAGTACGTGTTTCCTTCGCCCAAAACATGCCGAGTCTTCTCTGTGTTCAGGCTGCTGTGGGAATGAGTGTGCCCGGGGTTATTCGGAGGATTTTCATGCTGTGCTGCACACCAAATAGGCAGAACCGCAGTCAGTCAGAGCAGGCAGAGAAATTCACAACTAACCCCGGGATCACTCAGTGTCTATAGCAAAAAAGCCCGATCTCTCCTTCACTGCCCTGTGTTCTCACACAGCAGACAGCGTAGCTTTGTCTCGTCAATCCCACACTCCCGGAATTCAAACTAATACAAGCCCGGCCCACGAGTGTCTGACTCCGTCAGGATGCGAGCTACAAGAGATTTGCTTCACTTCAGCGCCTTTGAAACAGGTTTTCCCTCATCGCCATTGTCTCTTTGACTCTTAAAGACAATACTCCCGAGGAACACGGGCATGGCATATTCCAAGCGTAACTGGTAGACAGAGCAGAGGAGGATTGTGGGTAACACAGCAGACCACAGCCTCTGATGAACGAGCCACTCAGCTTGTCTAATGCCAATAGAGTTTACTCTCGCCGTCGAAACGGGCCTGAACTACTTTTCATGCAGCGCGATTCCCCGGATAATTCCGAGGCCTCGATTCCTCTCACAAGCTCATTCTCGTACTGTCACCCCCCCTCCTCCCTCCTCTGTCCCCTCTTCCTTACCCTCATTTTTATCACCGTCGTTAAACTGGACCTCCTCGCCCCCCGACAGCGGTTTTTATAGTCCTTGAAGTTATTAAACATGTATAATTACTTTTAGTCACTTCTGCCATGGGGAGATGAAGAGAGAGTGCGGAGGGAAAGGATGGAGATGGAGGGAGGGGGGTAGTAGAGACAAATAGAGTTGGATTTTGTGTGCTCGTATATCCTCATTTTTCATAGAGAGAGTGAGAGCAGTGTGTGTGTGAGTGTGTGTGTGTGAGAGTGGGGACGTGTGTGTTTGCCCTCCTGCTTCATCCTGCTCATATTTCTTTTATTGGCTGTGTGGCGTTGCTGTCGGACAGTGCGGGGAAGCCACGGGGACAGCAGGTGCGGCCTCCGTGTGCTACTGTGTTAAAGGGTATAAAGGAACACACTGCCCAGGAGTGGTGCATGCTGGGTGCCATCCGGACAGCTGCACAATGACCACCGGGGCTCCTATTGTCCAGGACGGTGTTCATCCCCTATTCATTATTCACCGTGTTTACGAGGAGTCTAATTTAATATTTTTTATTTGTTCTGTTTCCAGGCTCTTTTCTGTGCGCGGCCGACGGGAGTGTTAAGGTCAAGCTCCAGTAGGGGGCACTCACCCCGTCGTGTGGGCTGACAATTGATTTAGGTCGCCCGGTGAAGGACGTACGGTGGCATGTCGTGGGGGTTTATGTGACATTTCAGACACGGCTTCACACCAGGTCCTCCTCCGGTGAGAGTGCGCGTGTTGCACATAAACCAGGAGACACTTTTCTGCCTCTCAGGAGGATTTAACTCCTGTTTAAGCGTCTGAATCTGTTTCCTCAGCAGGGCTCAGTGTGGAGACATGATGACTCTCCTCCACTGAGGATGCAGGGGCTGATGGGTATTGGCAGGCAGGGAGTGGGTTGGTTTGGAGGGGGCTTAGCATGGGGCATGCTGGGTGGTTGCTGCAGTTTTGGAAGAGGTCGGCTGAGGACAGTGGAGTGGCGCGCGCCCGTGGCATTTCTGTCTGCACAGGGCCATCTGGTGGACACAGGCGGGACTGCAGTGTGGTGCTGAAAGAAATACCTGAAAGTTGCTTTTTTTATTTTCTTTGTGGCTTTTTGCTCTGCAGGGGTTTGAAAATCTGCTGAACCTCAAGAGAAGGATGGAAATGTAATTATCTGTATGCTTCTGCACTAATACATAGACATTGCAAAATCACCTCTGCAACACTCATCAGATGTGGTCAAAAATCTCTCTGATATCATGTTCACATTTTCTTATTCAGTTGTGGACATAGATTTCTGTTGTTGTTGTTGTTGTTTTTCTTTTGTATGTGTCACTGTGCTGCTCTGGTCGTCTCGCTTCTCATCCATGTGCTGCTTTGGTGTCAGTCTTGGCCAGTAGATGGCAGCAGTGCTCTGGATTTGTTTTACTGTAAAAAAAAAAAAAAAAGACCAGCCATTGTACGTGAAGGAATGAAGAATCCATTTATTTATCAGATTTCTTGACTTGCATGCTTGTCTTTGAGGTTTTTTTTATGGTAGTTAATTGAACATATTGTTTTCAAATTGCAAAGGAAATAATGCTCTTAATGAGATTATCTCATATCCTTCCTTATTTCGCTCCCTCCCTTATACATGCTGAGCATTAACAGCAGATTGCCAGCAGGAAATTACTCAGAGTTGTAAAATATAAACATAAACTGAGACGGGTTATGAGGAAACACGTGCATTGTTTGTATTTGTGTTCGGGCCTTCATTGCGGTATTATGATCATCAGTAGTAGCAGTCAAAATTATTATTATAACATGAAGTATTCAATTAAAAAGTAGCGCTCTTTGGACACAAAGGATCTGCTGGACCAGGGCTACAGCTAATTTCATTATCCATTCGTCTGCTCGTCGTTTTCTGGATTAAACGTCAGAAAAGCGTAAAATAAAATCCCGTCACCATCCTCAATAGCTGAATGTGGCATCTTGGAAATTGCTCTTAATGTCCAATTATATGTCAAAACCCACAATATATTCAATTTATTACCACAGAAGTCTAATAAAACCAGCAACGAGTTACAGCTTAGAGTCTGTAACCAGAGAGGTTTTTGGCATTTTAACTTTACAAATGAACTAAAATGATGAATCAATTATCAGAATGACTGCAGATGAATCTTTCCTCGGTCGACTGATCATTTCCTATTCACAGTGTACATAAATAACTTCTCTGTTTAAAAGCAACATGTTGGTGTTTTAACCCAAAATAACAGCCAATGTGTTGCTGCTCTGTGAATCCAGTGATGCAGGGCAAAGGGGGGAGAGAATTCATTCATGTGTAATTATCGGCGGTGTTCTGATGTCAGGTGCTCGACACATGCAGGCAAGCAGGCCTCCACCAGCAGCAGCAGCAGCAGACAGAGAAGAAACTGGGAAAGCCTTCCTGTGAACGTATCAGCAGCTCTCTGCCAGCTGCCTGTCTGGAATAAACAAACACAGGCTTATTTGTTGCAGGCGGAAATAGGCAGAATCAAACTCTATGCCGCTTATTAAAAAGCGCCCCTAATCTTTCGCAGAGCACACATTGCTCTGAGATAAAGACCACCAAATTAATTACCGGTTAATTATCACTTCTCACACCGCTCGTTCGAAAGAGGACAATGGAGTCTTTTCCCCTCCCTTTTTCGCTCCTGCTCCTCCCCCGTACATAGGTTCTCCTCTCTTCCGTGGCCCGATAAAGTGTTTATTTATTCCTACAGTATATTTGGCACACGCAACCTTTTTTTCCCAGCTACCTCTGGAGCATCTGCACTTGAGCATGCTGGGAGAGAAAGGCAAAATATGATTTGAATGCAAATCAGTGATATAAACACAGACAAGCAGCAACATGTTGTGTTGATTATGGAATGATATTCAAATAGAGAATATTCAAGAGGAATAAAAAAAAAACCTCAACAGGGCTGAATAATCACTTGAGTGATGGAGGAGCCACATTTACAGTAAGTAGGGAGATGACTATACTTATCTGTTTGTCCTTTCACGAGGCAGGATTCAAAAGATATGCTTAAATCGTGGAATTGTTTAATCGCGCACTGTTTTCTGTGGATTTATTTGTCTATTTTTTAGGTCTGCAGACGAAAAAGCACCTGCTTCGAATCGTCTGACTGGCAGCTTTTGGAAGAGAATGAATGAACAGCGCTACTTCTGACGTGCCCTTAGGCAAGGCTCTTTTACCCGACAAAAAACTAAATTCAGGCTAATTGAGGAGGCTGACAAGACGCTGTCGCTTAAAGTCAGATGATATTCTAACGTTTTTTTTTCTACCGTCCACAAATCCTGTGAAAAGCCTCAAACCAACAATGAATTTCTGCAACTGACAAATGTCGACTGTGTTTAATATGTGTTTATCCTCGGTGCCAGAGCTCTGCTATTGTCCAAAAACTATTAAAAACTCGTCAGTGATACACACGGCTGCACTGGGTGACATGTTCTTCTATTATCATGGGCACACACACACACACACACACACACACACACACACACACACACACACACACACACACACACACACACACACACACACACACACACACTCACACAGGGGTGTAATTTTGACTGAATCTCCCATACACTTTCCGGTTGCCAGAAAAACTCACTCGATTACCGGACGTAATTATAACAACTCATAAATACATAAGGCCGCTGTCTTATTAAATCACTGACGTTTTAATGTCTTTGTAAGATTACGACCTCTGTCTGAACCAAAGTAAAGAGCAGGCAGCTGGGAACGGAGTCTGGGAAAAGTGGATTGATTGTTGGTTTTGGTCATTTCATGGTCCTTTTTCTTTGCCTGTTTTCTCTGAGAAAAACCAGAACGGTAAGGATTTGCAGCGAGTTGGCCTCTGGTCAGCACGGCCTGCGGACTGCACAGCCTGTGGTGGCTCTGATGGCACATCTCTTTGTCTTTTTTTTAATTTTTATTTTAAATAGAAGCGAGCCTCCCGCGGACAGGAATGCACGGAATTTTGATCAGTAGTCTGATCCGCTCCAAAATGCTACGTACTTATAAATCCTTCTGGCGTTGGACCTATTTCTGTTATCTATTGCTGCCACAAAGTTCAAGAACATATATATTTTTTTCTCAACATTTTAAATCTGCCATGCGTGCTTACGAGTGAGTGTCACCCTGTGCGAGAGGAACCCTTCATAATCTGGTTAACTCATAGAAATGTCAAAGATCTTTGCTCACCTGTTCTGAGGACACTGCAGCTTCCACACTAAGACTCTCAATCTGTGGCAGTGTGCAAAAAGGTTTCTGTTTTCTAAAATGCCACAGTATCTATGAAAATAAGTTTTCCCTCCATATAATTTTAGCCAATACTCTGTGATTTTCCTGGCTGCTTGTTTTCTAAGTTTGTCTGCAGAAATGAAAACGTGTGCATCATGCCAACGACTCAGGGACGACTGAGGGGATTTTATTTATCTGCATCAATATGTTATTTTCAGGGGCTTCTCTATCAGTTCATCGTTCAAGGTACAAGTATTGGTATTGAACATTTCCAGACTTTTGGCAGAGGTTGTTTCCAGTTGAGTTTTTATGAAAACTTCCGCCCCCGTGTTCAGTTCAATGCAACAGCATAGGTGCAGTGTAGTATGCGTCCACTGTGGCGGCGGCACAGCAGCGCGCAGTCGGAGGTTTTCAGTGTTGCCTCTTACCACTCCACTCCAACAGTTAATGACAAATCAGTGAAGGGGTCAGAGGTCACATCAAACATGGCTTCGTACGCACAGGAGCTAATTAAGTTGATCTCTGAGTACCCAAGAGTGTTCGAGTCAGTTTCTGCTCCACAGAGACACAACCAACGTCAGATCCAAGCGCAGAGGAATTATCAGACCGTGTGGCACGTTGTTGTTGTGTTTGGAGTTTTCTTACACTGCAGTGTTTTAGTTAATTATTCGGAATATACTTGGAATACACCAAGAACACTGCCTTTATCTACTGTATACTTGTTTGGTATTTCATGATTTGATCCAACCCACCTTCCTTATATTAAGAAAATAGCACATTAAGGTTAAAAAAAAGATTAGATGTAATATTGTTCAGTTTTTATGTTTCTTTCATTTATTAATTACTGTGCATTTTTACCCTTTAAACATGTTGTCCATCGACAAGGAATTATATGTTTCAACCTTGTCTCCAAGAAATGATGTTTATAACTAGAACTGAAAAAGTCAATACAATATAGTATCATTTGTAGGGTTGCTAAGGATGCATGTTCGCAAATGATTTACACCTCTTAGTTTTTTAAAACATCATTATTTTAAAATCAATTTGAATTAATATATCACTGCCTCCATTGAGCTATTAAATGAAACGTTTGTATATATTTACTAAAATGTCCAACCTGCGAGTTCATAACATGGACTGTAAAAAAAGGACGGACAATGCATATCCGCTTCCTCCCACTATAAATGAAGCCAAAATGTTCCGGATACAGATGCTGGAGTCAGAGTCTGTGAAGGAGCAATTGGGGGAGCAAATACATGTGGTCAGTCTCAGCTGTCAATCATGACGATTCACCCTATTTTTATATCATCAAATAACTCATTAAAACCAAACAGAAACACAACACTTGGACAAACACCATTGTGATAACAAATACCGAAAATGAAAAAAAAACATTTATTTGATTTGTACTTTGATTTCTTTGAGTTTGGTCCATGTCCCATCTACTATCATGGTGGAGGCAGGGTTTATGACCGATACTGCAGCCAGCCACAAGGGGGTGATAGAGAGGATTTGGCTTCCCTTTTGGGAGCTGTCGTGTCATCCATCTTTATTTACAGACTGGTCCGAACATTCAGTCTGATGTTTACGGTCACAACACAAGAATTGAGTTATGATCTTAAAGCCGTTTTCATGTAAGTGCTTCAACGCACAGGAGAAAAAAGAAGTGTGTAGCTTCACTGTATATCTCATGACACTGAATCCTAATAATGACACTAATACATCTAATGTGTGACTACTTGCTGGTTCAGATGAAGCTCGTCTGAAGGCAAAATGTGTCGTTTAACCCGAGCAGATTTCATTTCATCCTTTTTTTCGCTCCTAACCAAACAGCTAAGCTGAACCCAGCTGCCATATGGCTGCTAGCAGTACATGCTAAGTTTCAAATTCCCTCAACGGCACTGTTACCCCCACTGGTGTCTGCTAGTGTCAAAGACTTGACTTTGCTTCAAAGCTGGTGGCAAACAGTAGAACGCTGCAGCGAGCAGCCTGCGAGGGTGCATTTTCATACAGCTGCATGAATGAGAAGAGGCTGCTAACCCGCTCAACAAACCTTTTCTCTGCAGACTGTAAAAGAGTAAATGTGGACCCACGGCTTTTAATGCTGGTTGCCCTCACATAAAGAGTGGGCAAACAGAGGTAGCAGTGTGTTCTGCTGCTCAGTGCAGAGCAGGTACATGGACATGATGATAAGAGCGGGGGGGGGGACTCTGAGGAGACCCAGCACAAATGAAAGGCTAAGTAAGGCGGGCGGGCGATCTTGTCATCACATTAGCCCGGCCTCATTGCGATTGTGAGGCTGCTGCTGTCAGCCCCGGTGCAGTGCAGAGCTCCGAGTCAGAGCCGCAGCCAGCGCCCTGGATAAAGTGCTCCGCCGACTGGAGATAATTGAAAATCCAAAAAGACTCGGGCTAATTTGATTACGCCAGGCAATCGCTGAATTGTTCCCATTATTAAAGGGATTTGATTATGACATGGAGTCAAGTAATTATTGGTGCCGAAACTGCAGGAGCTGTCCCTTCTGAGGGCCACTGCTGGAGGGAAACAATGGTCCGTGTGTGTGTGTGTGTGTGTGTGTGTGTGTGTGTGTGTGTGTGTGAGTGTAACAAGAGAGAGTGTGAAGGTAATTTATGTTCAAAAGAAATTAAAGAAAAACAATCAGTGAGTGTCAGTCATAATAGTCCTTTAATCTAACCTCATTTTCAGAAGTGATCCTTCTGATTTAATGAGAAGCGAATGTGTTGATCCACTTACTGCTGAAATGATACGAATTATCTAAAAAAAAAAGAAAAAGAGCTGAACTGAATACCCAGAAATCCTGTAACTCTACGCCATGCATCATGTTGACCATGGTGGTCAAAATTAGTAACACACTATTTGTCTTTCTTTCAAACACTGAAGTAAATCAAATAAACTGGTTCACGCTGCCAGAATTACACATAAAGACACGATTTCGACTTTTAGCTTTAAACTGACTGCTGCCAGACACCAGAGTGAGAGGTGTTGTAAAAAGTAAAAGACTGCCCCCATTAGACCGACGATCAGCTGTGAGATACAGTTATGTTTATTAAAAAAAAAACTAAAAAAAAAACTGCAGCACAAATAGATAAAACAATAAAACTACAGTGCTACTCAGCCCGATGTATATTACATTTGTGAGGGCAGCAGTATGGCTCTGCAAGCTGTTTTTTAATGGATTTTGGAGAACAATAGGCACAGGAGCAAACCTGCAGCCGAGCAGACTGCCGTGCACTTTTCTGAAATACATCGTCAGGCTTCGACTTCTCCCAGGTTTTTTAACGGCAGAAAGAGAGAGAGCGGGAGAGAGAGAAAAAGTCAAATTGCAGCAGTTTTAGCCTTTCACTTTTGATTCATCACTTCCTGAGGACGAGGCGGCCTCACCGACAGCAGAGTATAATTTGGGCAAATAGAGTGAAACTACAGCATCTCACTTAGGGGACGAGGGGGGAAGCTCTTCTCGGTTTCTCCCCCACTTAAGTGATTTAGGCTGATGCGATGCGTATGTTTGTGTGGCGCAGCGTTTGGCTCGACGGCAACTCATCTGCGTTTACTTGCGGAGGATGTTTCCAATGGGGGACAGGTGAATAAAGGAAAGTTCAATAGTTCGACATACTCATCATTCTCGCCGTTTCCTCCCCCCAATCTGCCCGCTGATTTGAATATCAGCTGAATTCACTGAACACTCCCATTAAGGCCGGGGACAAGTTGTGTGTAATGTATGCCCCCTCATGCAGCTCCCTCATATTTGCCACACACGGCGCCTCTTCTCCGCCTTCGGGCACTAAATTCATATGAGGGATTAAGAGTCCTTCGTCACTGGACCCCATTGACATTTGAGTGAGCATTAGTGAAATTATAACTGCATCTGGACAATATCCAGCCACGTTCTCGCCGCTCCTGATGTGATGATGGGCTGGAGGAGGGCGGTGTAGCCACGCGGTGCGACCAGAAGGGTGCAGTCTTGTGCCTGGGAGTGTGTGTCTGTTTTCGGCGTGTGTTTGCGAGTGTGTGTCTGCGCTGTACAGTACATACACCCGTGCACACGCCGGGTATGCAGAGATGGGGAGTGTACAAGTGTGAAAGAGTGATTTTGTCCCTTTTGTATCTCGGCGAGCGGCGCCCTTAGTTCTGCTTGGATGGAGGTATGAAGAGTCACAGTGGGGGGAAAAGGCGCAGTTCTCTTTAAGGCAGGCTTTACCCACTCGAGTGTCCCCATTTGAAACACTGTGCCCAGCTTATCCCCCCCAAAGCACCTTTGACTAGGCCAGCTTCAGTGTGTTCCCCCTGTAGAGTCGAAAAATGCCCCCACCCTCCCGCCCCGCCGGCCCCTGCACAAGCAGTGTGGGCAACCAGACCGACGAGATGACTCATCCTCAGCCTCCCTTCCTTCGCCTCTTCCTCCTCTATCTCCCTCTCTTTTAACCAAATTTGAAAGTGACTGTGTTTGTAATTCACCTCTGCGCTTGAGTAAAGCCGTGCTCCTCTCCAAAATGAGCTTTATACACTGTAGATGTGTGATGGCTGTTTGTGCTCCCCCCCGTCCTTAGTGGCAGCGATAGAACACGAGTGGTTTGAGGTTTATTTATTTATGCCTTTCAGGCTCTCTTTTCCTCTTCATTTTGGGGCTAAGAAATGGCGAGCAAGTGCCGCTGAGGCTGCAGAGATTAGGTTAGCATTGATTGCTTTATTGGTGTGGTTGGATTGTTTCGTATCTGGGAACATTTGATGTAAGCACAGACATTTGTCTTGTCTCGTGCTGTCTCTGCTTCATCGAAAGATCATTCATTTCTCTCAGTGCGTGGGATTTATTGGTAATACAGAAATAGGGAGAGCAAATGATTTTTGTTATGTACCCTTGTGTTTCTTTAAATGATGAATGGAGATGTAGGTCCAATGCTTGGCCCTGCCATTATCACTCTCATTGGAGCTATTGCGAGTAATGTTCCAATTTTAATCAACACCTAATTACATCCAATAATGCACATGTAGCTAATCGGCTATTGTAATTACTACGTAGTCCAGCCTGAGACGTATGGATCTGACTTGCTTATAGGGAGCTCTGCTGCCGCGGACGTTTGGATGTGCAGCAGCATTGATCATAAGTCAATCATGACACACATTATAGTAACTTTTTTATGAGGGCTCTGCAGTGTTATGCAATTCCTCCTCCTCAGTCTGCTGCCCCTTCCTTTATTTATTGTGCTGAGCTGGTGTTATCCCCTCTAGACCTCATTGTGGATTTGTTTGAGCGTGTCAATACCATACTCTTTTGGCATCAACCATCAATACTCCACCCATTAAAATGTGAAATTGCTTAACGCAACACAGTAAGATGCATTTCTCTGTATGGAGATGGGTGTTTGCAAATAGCCCTCTGATCAATGGTCTTTCTCTGCCTTCTGAAACCATTGTCTGCAAAACAATTGGAAATCTTTGGGAGAGTATAGTGGGGGCAGTGTGAGAGGAGCTGGAAGAGGCAAAGTATCCCAGCACAGTGGCGAATTAATTACCCTTGTGAAGAATGAAGGTCTGTAAGATTTGCTTTTTGGGCCATTATCAAGTGACACTGCAAACGATTGTTTGTCCCACTCTGGGTAATGTAGCCCAAACAATGGCTGGCCCAGGCCATCATATGGATCATTAGCAGCTCACCGTGGGACCCTGTTCTATGAAGTTGCCCTTCTGGGGGGCTGAGGGGTGGCTGGGCGCTCTCCCTCCCTCCGTCTACCAGGGGACAGACAGCTGACGGCCCACACGAGAAGACGGGCACTGGCTGCCGCTCATTAGGAATGACTGCACTCGAGTTGGGTCATCAGAGCAAATCCCAACGGGCGAGAATGTGGCTATTACTGTAACTGTTTAGACTGCAGAGGGACACCAAAGCTCATGACGACGCCAGAGACACAAGATGGCGCCCTCAAGTCCAAATAATAAATGCCAACACTGTGTTCTTGTGGACTGGTTTTGCTGTTGGGTTCAAACTGAAGAGTTTAAAATAGTGAATTGCTCATAAAGGGAGAATCTTTACTCTTAAACAGACACCATCAGTCTGTGGTTCTCATTGCATTACAAGCTTCGTCTACATGACTTATACACGTCCCAGGAGGCATTCAGTGTTCACCCAGGAACAGTCATGTGGCCGTGCCATGCAGTGAGGTGTCCAACTCACAAGTGCATGTCCAAGGGTGTGTGTAGTCCTCTTTCAAAATAATGTCCAGCATTATGAGCCACTGTATGTTCTGCTACTTTGAATGAGACACCTGTGTCTGTGTTTTCTACAATTGACTTTTCTTATTACTGTTATACATCAGTGCAAACATGGTTTACACAGGACTAATGGCAAAACCTGCTGGTGGACACTGTATCAGAGATATTCGAGTTGTTGTGTGTGGCACCATTATTGGTCTATTTTCATTGCCGTTGTATTTATTGTTATAACATTGGTTTTAAAGCGGGTGATGCTAGCTGTTCAACAAGGTTACACTGTTGGAGAATACAGTGTAAAATGTAAAGTCTGATACTTTTTTTGTTAACAAAGGTGAATCAAAGTTCATACTTGATGTTGTGGATACATTCAAAACTACAATGGCCCTCAGTAGAGCGAGTATCTCCACCAATTTCATTCATATCAATTCTCTAAATATTCCTGCTTTTTTCATCATTCTGACAATAATTGTCCACCAACATTTAATGGCTTCTTCGCTGACCCATACCAGATCCTTCCACCAAGTTGTGCATAATCAAACAAGCAGACAGGGGAAACATAACCTCTTCGGCGGAGGTAACAAATTTGACAGTCGTTCCACTTTGCAGAGAAGCGTGAGAAATATTTTTATGAGACAAGCAGTCAGGTGCCATCAATATCTAGATAGTTTATCATTAAACCAATGTTTTATCTCAATGACAAATAAGAAAAACGTCTTTTGTGTCTGAAACATTTTGTTTCTTCTCTGTGAGGAAACCTAATGTGAACATAGCATTACATTCTTTCACAAACAAGCAAAGATAGAAAAGGAAATTGCGTAATTTAAGGCATTTCTACCCACGAGGTTGTATCAGCACTAAAACAAACAAGCTAACGAAATAAATAAATAAATGAGTAAAATGGTTTTACCTTGAACCGTTGGTCCAATTTGTTTGTCCAAACAGACATATAATTTAATTCCAGTGCATGTTTTGGATCTAGTGTGCAGTGCAAGAGAAACACATTTCCCCAGCGAAATGGGGAAAGAACAAACAAAATTGGCAAGGTGCTGATGGATTTTATGTACAGAGGATGCATAATGCCCCGTGTCAAAAAAGCAAAGTGAAATTTCCTGTTAAATATGCAAAATCCCGGCTGTCTATTGAATGATAATGGCTCGGCACCTTGTCGCTGGGTTGCTGACTCCGTTGGCTGCGCTTCAAAGGCCTGTTGACTAACTTTGAAAAGACCTTGTGTTTCCTGACTCTGGGCTTTCTAAGATTGGACAAATGCAGCAGAAAGAGGGCTGTACGAGTGCCAGTCACGGCTTCCCCGAGACGCCGGAGGGATGTCAGCCTTTGAAGTGATAAAGACCCACTGTTTCTCAAGACAGCCGTCTCAATATGGCCGAGCTCTGTGATGCACTCATGTTTTTTAAGAAAAATGGCCGTGTTGCTTTTGGACGCCGCACCTTTTCTTTGGGGAGTCACGTGCTGCATGAGTTAAAACCCATTTCTGTGCAGTCCGGTTGTAGTGGTTTCTAGCATGTGTGTAGTACACGTTGTGGCCATAAGTATGTGGACACAGTCAAAGTTTGTTGTTGAAGAACATTATTTTTCGTGTGGCAGGACGGAATTTGCCTGTAAAGAGCAATGATTACATCATGTAACCATAGCTGGGTTAACCAGACTGCAAGTTAAGATGGACAGCCTGGTGGCTCCCTAACGTGAAGCCAAAGCATCTTGATCGCCATCTAGTGGCTGGCTGCAGTACAAGTCATAAATCCCACCTTCTCGATGTTAGTGGATGGATTCATAAAAATCTCAAATTCAGAGAAGTTTTTCTCTGATCTGATTTCTGTCATTTTCAGTAGTTCTCATCAAATTGATGTAAATACAAACTGGGTGAAGCATCATGATTGATGGCTGAGACTGACTCGTGATTAGTCATGCTAATGTGCTACTGCGGCTCCATCCCCGGATCGCTATTGCACAGACTCTGACTCCAAATGTGCAAGATGGCAGTGTTCTTATCCCGGATATTTCAGCTTTATTTCTGGATAATAGCAGGAAATAGAGATATGTCATCCATCTTTATATACAGTCTATGGGATTTAGCTGTTGTAGGACCCCGGAGCAGAAATCTACTGTTGGGCCCCCCCACACACCCTCGGCGTTGTTGCCTTTTCAATCAAATACGGCGCAGAATTGTATTTTGATTCAGTGAATGCACCAATAAACACTCCTAAAGCTACGACTAGACACAGGATCCCTGCACAAGAAATCACCACCAGGGAGGTAATAAAGCGGGAGAAGTTAACAGGTGATATTGTACTTTAGTACTTACATTAGTAGTAAATTAGGGGTTTGACATGTGGTAAATCTGATGATTATCTTTTGTCGGCACTGGGGGCAGTTGCCCTCTTTGCTCTGCTCATAAATCAACCTTCCATCAACACCTTTGTGCCAAAGTGGAACCCGGTCTGAGCCTGGCCTCATCCCCCGGCATCAGCGGTCAAGCTTCCTGATGCTCTTGAGGTTAACGGAGGCAAATCCCTGCAGCCAGGTTCCCAAATCTGGTTGTGTGCTACAGCCACTAAGTAATTCATTTATTTGTTTTTTGTAATGGTTTTAGCCATGTTGTCTGTGGCAGTAAGCATCATTCACCGTCACCTTCATCATCAGTCCTCAGCACTTTGTCTTGATTTCACCCAATCCAGCCTGCGTGGCGCATTGTGCCTTCGCCAGTTGTTGCTCCACACGTGTAATAAATGGTGTGTGGAGTTCCACTTCATGAAAAATGGGCTGCTCCTCGTAATCAATGCGGGAGCAACATGAATCCGGCTGGCCATTATTCCGTCGGCCTAATCATTTCAAGAACCAGAGACAAACTACCACCTGTGCTCTGAGCATTGATCATGTGTAGGTATTCTATTAAATCTAATAATACACTTTCTTTTGGCTAAATCACCCTGCACATTTCAATACCAAATGACTTCTGTTCATTCTATTAAAGTGGAACTACTCTCAATTATGTTTCATAGTCCTATTGTCTGATACTAATGAAGATGAAACACTTTCATTTTTCCACTTAATTAGTTCATATTTAACAAAGGTGCTGTGCCATCAGACTCCAAGAAAGGAGCGCCTGCCCCCCCCCCCTCTTTTTTTCCCCTTCTTTTCCTCCAATGGCATTGAAAATAATCCTTTTGCTTTCATGCCTCCATAGAAACAGTGTCTCTGTGCTTTTCTTTTTTTGTGTTCTTGTTTTTGTTCTTCGTCTTTCTCCGAGACTGTTTTAATTGAATTCCTCAAAAGGATACACCTGATCCTCAGCAAGGTTTTTTGTTGAATGAGCTTATGCGTTGTGAATGTACTGATTCTCCAGGTTCCGTCGGCAGGCAGTGCCAAGGACAGCTAATTGAAGGTGAATTGATAATGCCCCAGCTGCCTGCGTGTTGCAGCCTCATAGCCGGTCTGCTATGTGCGTCTTTGATAAGTAATTCATCTGTTTGGCCTGGCAGCACTGCCTTGTTGCTTTCATGTCACTCTCCCTCTCCCTCTCCCTCTCTCTTTTTCGCGCGCACACACACACACACGAAATATGTGGAGCCTTGGATGCTCCCTCCCCCAGGCTATGTGTCTGTAGTCATGGTCAACAGGGGGTGAATCCTCTGCTCTCTCTGCTCTTGCACTCTGGGTCTCTGGGTGGCATTATAGTACTCCATCTTTCTCTCCCAGGCTTCACTCTAATTGGATCCACTCCCCAACTCACCGAGAGAAAAAAAAAAAAGAAAGAAAGACTCCTCTGCAAGTCAGCCACCTATCCTGTCCTCCTCGAAACTTCATCTTCGGAAAAAAACAATCCAGAAGTGGTTGCGAGACGCCGACTGATGTAGCGCCCACAGGTGTAGCCATGGAGCACGCCACTGACCTGCTCCCAGACCACGTCCTGTTGCTTTTAAAGTAAACTTCTCTGCCCTCGTGTCAACCTTCCACCCCGAACTCACCTCTCCCAACTGCCCTCGGCACCCAGACGCACTTCAGCTCCATCAAACCGCCCCACCTCTCTTTTTTTTTGGCGGCACGATTCATTAACATGTTTGAGGTGGACATGGCAGGCCACAGAGCGGCATCTGAATCAATGCCCTCGCCTCCCAATCTGCCCTTTATCATGTTAATATGATTTCCATTGATGGAACGCTTTTTCAAAATGGCATCCCTCTATGGTTTTACATATTGACTTTTTAATTCATGGCCCTCAGTGCCGCATCACTCTTGTTGTGCCGCCGCTGCAAGAATGCTCCCAGATCAGAGACGGATGTTGCTCAAGTGTGGAATTGACTCCGGGGCAGTGTTTTTTTTTTTTATTTTATGATTCTCTTTTTATTTTTTCTCTTCTTCCTCAATGCAACTGTGTGAGTGTGAGATTGTGCGTCTCCAGCTCCACCCATTTCTCTGTCTGTCTCCCTGATGATGTGTGTGTGTATTCTCTCGTCAGGCCCGAGCAAAAGAAAAAAAAAAAAAACCTCCTCCGGTTTCATGTCACTGGGGCAATGAGTAAGTTGCCTCTCCGCTAATGTTCTCACCATCAAAATACAGCCTGGCCTCAATAGTAATAATGTTTACATCCCATCCCAATAGCCAGTGGAGAATTGCCTCAACCTGTAACATAGCTATAACAGGAAATGGAGAATTTAATGCCCCGTAGAGTTACAGTGTACTAGCAGTAAAACATATACAGTATTTTATTATATATTATGAAAGACTGAGGGGTGTGTTTTTTGTCATTGCTGCTCTTTTCTGAAGCGTGCACAGACCTGTTTGTGAGTAGTTTTTTTCGATTGCAAATTGTAATTAAAGTAAGTTTATCACTGGTGCTGAAATTTGTGAAACTCAGCGTCATAAAGAGATCCCGTTGAGATGAGTCTGAATCTCTTGAGTGTTTGTAAAAAAAAAAAATGGGTCACTGGATTGTTTCTAACATTCGTTACGTTCGCTTTTAAGCCCCGAAGTAAAAAAAAAAAAAAAAAACTATAACATTAATGCGCAGTAACAAGGGAAAAGAACATTGAAGTTGGTTTTGAAAATAGTGATTGAGATAAATAACGTTGGAATTACAATACGTATATAAAGTCAGTTTGAATTCACTTCATCAGTGCTTCAATGTTTTATCGACAATGACATGATGCTGTCACGTTAGCCTCTGTAGCACAAGAGCATGTTTGCCATAAACGCTAAAACTAGTGGTTTGATTGGTGGCTCTGCTACTCAGCGTGTTGAGCTGTCCCCTGGGCCGGACACTGAAGTCTCGACTGCCCCAGATGTGACTATGTGGACAGGAAGTGCCAAATGAATATAAAAACTGAAAATACAGATGAAACTGTGCGATGGCCAGAGAGCTGAGCGACGACTTTAACAGACATCCGATAGCTGCAGTCGACTTCATCACCACCAACTGTGAGCAACAGTTGCTTGTGCATAAATGAACGATTAAATGAAAATAAAATCACTGTCACCGCACCAACATTTTTGATGCACAGCGATTCAGTCACCCAATCGCATGCGTGCGTCGGATCATAAAACGTCTCAATTACAGCAGCGGCAGCAGCCAGCCAATCGCTTTGTCTTAGCTTTGGCTGTTGACACGGAGCTTCAGCCACGTTCGTCTGGGGTTCCTCAATGGAGAGCCTCACAGATCTATGTTGAGCTCACTGATTAAGCAATGGCTCTTCTCTCCATTTCAAACGACAAGCTGCCAGGGACTTTGGTTTTAAATTGTGCAATTAGTGATCTGGCATGCTTTGCTTGGCTTCAGTCAGACTCAAATCCCAGTCCAGGGCCTCACCGAAGCGCAGTCGACAACACATACTCCAGGAGCATTTGTCAGACAAATTCATCTGAGCCTCCACTTCCACTTTGCTCTCCGAGCATACTAACCTCCCTCAAATGTCAGCCAGAGTATTTACTGTCTCACTGGGTAAACAGCGGTGATCTGGGTTCGGCGGCACCAGATTTACAGTCATTCTTCTCAATCAGAGCAGATGATTATTCACTGTTTGTTTTTCTCTTTACAGATGCACAAAATTATGTTGACTATCGGCTGAACTCTGCCAAATCTTAAACCACTCTTCCCATTCACCCTTTCAAAAAAAAAAAAGAGATGTATTTCCCTGCAGTCATAAATTATAAACATTTACAATATCCACCTCGGACTGCTGTAATAAATCTGCATAATCTTGTTAGGTTTACTGCAGCAAATATATGAATTAGGTTACTCATTTTAGGTTGTAAAACTACAAACCAGCCACCTCTTGATCATCATGTTGGCTCAAAAATGAAAACTGGCTTATATAACATAATTATTACTGTACTATATAAATAACCTAAGCTTGATAATATTGGGAACAGCACAGATAATAGCCTTAATATTTAATTTCCCCCTTTGAAGTTGTGGCTGGGTGCATTAAAAGTTAAAGAAGAATATGGTAAAACTTGTCATTACCACCAAGATTCATTTGAACATGTATTTTTAATAGACTCTTGTAGGAGTCGAATTTCCACAGCTCTGAGAACTGCTTTCATTCCAGCAGTAGTTTGTTTCATGTCTAAAGCCGAGCATCAGGAGTCTACCATCTGACCAGCTGGGATTTAATGTGCCTTGCTGATGGATGAAAAACTTGCTAAGTTGCAGAAAAAAAAATATTCTGAATTATAAGTACCCCCCGCCTCCACCTCCTCCTTCTCCGTCTCCTCCTTTTGCATCCAGAATTACAGCTGGATACTAAATATCATTTTTCTGGTTGGCGGAAACAACAGTCATCTGCAGAAACGGCATTATCTGGCGTTTATCACGTTGTATTTTGTTGTGGTAATTAACTTTTTAATGCTGGGAATTTTGATATCTATTACAAATTAGTACAGTTTTTTTTTTGGTGTGTGTGTGTGTGTGTGTGTGTGCTGCTCATCGGGGACACAACAAACACGAGACGTTAGACACATTAGAATGCAAATTTCGCTCTGCAGCTTTTGTTCTGTCTCACTGACAACTGTTGGATTGTCGTAGCGAGCACAAGCAGCCAAAACATGGTGTTGTAACATTCATCCGCAGCACATCCAAACACCAGCGGTGAGGAGAGATAACACTGTAGAAATCACGGCCTACAGTAAATGCCCTAATTTTCAGTTCAGGCTTTTCAGATGTATGAGGGTGATTTTACTGATGATCACTTCTCTCCCTCGGGAGCAGGAGACGTAAACGTTAACAGCAAAGAGATTTTAGACTCTGGCACAGACTGAAATCCCATCTCTCTGCCAGTGGATGTTTCTGCTGTTTAATATGCTTTAACCCATCGTGACTGGCACTGATGTAAAGTATCTCAGCCCTTTTTTTCTTCTGTATGGTAATAAAAATACAAATTTGAGATACTTGTACCGTACACAAGTATTTCAATTTTATGCTTGAGGAAACCACTACTCCACTACTTCCAGTTACTTCAGGAATTAAAATGATTTCACTACAAATAGACCAGTTTTAAATGAGATACTTTGTAAATGATTAAACTTTCCAACAAAATGTATAAAATGGTAATTGATGACTTTGTCCCCCAGTGATTCTAAGTTGTAAAATGATTGCGCTGCCGTTTCAAAGACAAGATCACTATAACATTTATCACCATTACAGAATACAGTCATTTTCACCACTGCTCATTTTAAAAAGACCAGCACCAGAAAATGAATGAAACATAGATATTTGTTTCTGGCTGCTTGCATTAGCAGTAAGGTTAAAGCTATCAGCCTCCAGAGCAGGAAACAACCATCCAGAAATGAAACCCCTGATCTCAGTGCTGTGGTAGAGGCAGAGTAAAGCACCTGGTTACAGTAATAATGTAGTTTTTTTCTTTTTTCTTACTGATCTAGAGGAATGCAAACTAAACGCTTGTAAAGTCCCAGAGTTCTCTACATAATCGGATATCTGGACCATCGCGACAAATCTGCTGCGTCGGTGGGCTTCTGCATGAAGCCAAAAATCTTGCCCGTCCGAGGTTCATCCTTGTTTTACCTCAGTTTCTATCATTCTTGGTCTTAACCTTTTTTTTCCTCCTCCAACAAAAAAAGCTCTTGTTCCACTGACCACATTTTCCGCTACCTGGCAAAAGCTAGCCAGCGTGGAGAACAAAAGCACTGTCCTCTCTCTGTTTTGCACAGTGGCAAACAGAACTTCCTTTGTGACTCGAATCAATTGATTTTTTTATATTTTTGTGAAAATTCGGACAAAAGAAGCAGAGCGAAAATGTTATTACATTGTGCAATCATCATTTACTGCAATTGTGTATTGCCATGGTAGGCATTTGAATTCAATTTTCAGTATTAAAATGATCTTATACATAAAAGTACTTATACACTATAATACATATGAAGATTATTATAACGGTTGAAAGGCTCAGTTTTGAAAATTACCACTTTCAATCTTAATAAGATAAAATAAGTTAATCCTATATTAGTTCCACAATGGGAAATAATTTTAAGTAAAAAAAAAGACATCCATTAAAGTAAGAAATTAGTAAAAATGGAATATGCATGCAAGGAAATATAGACCTTAATAGTATATATATATTATACATACAGTGTAAACAATACTTAAATATGATTGTGTCAAACAATTCTGTAAACGTCACATATTTGTACAGTTTTATTGTTTTTACTCAAGTTGCTGATCTGAATACTTCACATATGCAGAACTAAGTTGGAGATTGTCGGGGACACATAAGTTCACAAGAGGAACATTTGTAGAATTTAGGCGAGGGGGGGCATCTGTGTAGAACACACAGGAGCTAGGACATGAAGGAAACAGTCCTTATCGACAAAAGCTTTAGAATCTCATTGTCTTTCCAAGTTGAGTCTCCCACGTGGATGGTACCTAACTGATGCATGTATTAGAAACATCGTTAACATGCCCCCGTGTTGAACATTTTTTCCTGTTGTATTTCTACATAGGCTCAATCTGACATTTAACTAGGGGGCTGGCAGGAAACGTATCAGAGAAGCATAAAGCACAAAGCCCCTTAAGGAAAGGTGTGAAAGCAGCCTCAATCACCAAGCTTTGATTGTTGATTCCACCAGAGTACTTTTTAAATAATCATTTAAGTGATATTAACGTGTTTTAACCTCCTTCATTCAAATGAAAATAATAAAGCCAAACTGGCTTTAGATATACAAGGATAAATAAACTTGACTCAATTGAACGACGGGAAATCACTGTTATTTGTTTGTTTGTTTGTTTGTTTTTTTTGGCGCTGATCATATTCATTAATCTAGAAGCTCACGGCGTTCAGGCGTTCAGGCGGACCATGACCACTGTGCACTAAGATGTAATAACCAGAGCTGGACTCGTATGGAATTGAGAAACGCCCGCACGCCTTCATACACACGGTCCCACCATGGTAGTTCGCTCTTCTCCCAAAGCAAACATAGCAATTACAGGCGCTGTCAGTCACTGTCAGATGTGGCATCGGTGATCAATCCCGCCCGTTGGACTGAGGACATTAGACATGAACATACATGCAGGGGAGTTAAATCCCCCCCACCACCCCCTACTCCCCGGCCTGCTGTTCATCCAGCTTCCTCCGCTGGGATTGAATTGGGAATCCATTTTGTGCTGCAGGCTGGTGTTTCTCCTGCAATTTCTCAAGCGACATCTGTCCATTTCAACCCATGGAATACTAGCTATTGCCCTTCACACATAAAAAATCCAACATTTAACACTTTTACGACGATCAAAACAGTATTTGACAATGTGCCTTGTGTTTCTGGCCACCCTTGTTACCAGCTGCGACAGTGTGCTGCTGGTGTTGTTTTCAACCTTGTGTGTGTGTGTGTGTGATCATAGCAAAATGTGGTCATGGAGACCAACTGCAGCCAGAACCTTAACAGAGGCGGTTCTGAATACTTTGGCAGGTTTTTATATGTCTGTATGTCTGTGGACATATTTTGTCGCCACAACAGCATCGCGACTGTGAGAGAAACTGTCAGAATTTGTAGGTGTGTAGATATGATCCGATCCATGAGTACTGAGTACCAATGTAACAATTAGTGTTGGGCTCCTACACTCCCAGTACAGGACTGGATCACAACACAGATTTCTCTCTGCGCTTCATTTCGGTGCCTGAGATCTGTACTGAGATAGATGCCCTGCTAACAGGCAACGTAAACATCACGGCATGTGACAAGTTAGCATTACTCTTAACCCTGGTAGTAACACACACTCTCTACATGACTGGCAGCTCGAAACGTTAGGCCACAGTTAGCTAGCAGCGACCTCAAACTCAAATCTACACGAACCAACAAAATGTCTGAAGCTAATCAGTTGATGGTGTAGCTGTTTTTCATGCGATACAAGAATTTCAAGGATTCCCGCAAACTGGAACATGCGCAAACCTTTGACTTTAATTCTGTGTAAAGGGAGGAACACGTGTATACATTTGAAAGCAGAGGAATGCTCTGTGTTTGACTGCGTGCGTGACCCCATGTCAAACACATCAGCCGGCACTGTGAGCGTCCCTGGCCCCAGCGGCGAGGCGACAATTAATTAGCGAGTTTTGAACTGAAAGTGTTTTGCTGTATTAAGCACTGAAATTGTTATTGACTGGTAAATGATTGTACCTGGGTTAGGTTTAATTTATTATGTGATTTTCTTAGGCAACTTTATAATAAGTTTTGCACTTTTTTACATATATATTAGATTTAAACTTATAATTTTCCTTAGCAAGAAAAAAGCTGCTCTAAACGTCAACTGTCTACTTTTGAGAAAAAAGTATTGGTTCTGGCACTGGTCAGAAACCGGTTCTGTTTTGAAAGTGTCAATTTAATATAGATATCAGGAAAAAAACAAATGATAACTAACTCTAAAGTAATTAAGTAATAATGCAGTGACAATTGTTGATTACTTGTTGTTTCCCCTCGTATTTTATTTACCCCGTTCAATAAATTACATCTTACACACATGGCATAAAAAGGTTCATTTATGTTGAGGGGTTCATTCAAATTTATGGTCAATTTGGAGGCTGCAGGTTGTGGGACGGTTGAAGTGTATTGTGCTTTATACGGACAGATGTTTCTATTATTCAGTTCCCCCAATTTATGTCAATGAACGCACAACAGCATCGCAAACCACATCGTCCAAAATGACCGTAAAGTTGAATCAACAACTCTCTAAAACAATCACAATAAAATCAGAATGCTATAATATTCATGAAGAAGGATTTATAGATTTTTGTATCACACTTTATTATGTGTCTTTGTGTATTGGCTGTATATTAAAACACTTTAACCTGACAAAGTGCTTGGACTAGAATAGAAATATCTACAGGTTGAGCGTCATTGTGCGTCAGGCATTACTATTTCCTGCTGCGGGTTTCTGCCAATTCTTTCTGAATTGTCATAAAGTAGGGGTGGTTCTTAGGGGCTGTGTTGCCCCTCAGCCCCCAGATGTTCTCAACACACTCCTGCATGTTGGGCTTGGTAGAAAATCAATTACTGAAGCAGAAGTAAAAGAGACAAGTGGGACAACAGAGGCATAAATGACAACACACCATCACAAAATATGTCCTGGAACACACTGAGCACCACCGCCTGATGGACATAAGAGTATCTGAGGCTGGAGTTTTTTCCTCTAAGTGCACAGTTATCATGATGCCAGACCTCTGAGGAAAAAAAAAAGGCATAATAGCCCCATTCTTAACTTTATTCCGCTGTAGCTTCTGGGCATGTGCATCACGCGCCCCTGTCGCCCTCGCACAGCACAGCAGATAGAGATCTATAACTACGATTTCCAGTCTGAAGGGAACCTGGGGGAAAAGGGCTTTGTTAGGCTACAGGTCCCCGCCTGCCTGGCTGCACTGCTGCGCTCCTGCATGGGTAAAGAAACAGCCATACACACTGACCTCAGAGCTGTTGTTTAATCACCAGGGCATTTTAATGGCTTGTCAGAGTAATGAAATATGGTTGGAGGCTACCTGGTGCAAACATTACGATAAATCCCTCGCACACAAGCCTACGCAGGGCTTAATGGTTATAAATCATCACTTTGGGGAGAGAAAAATGACAGCTATTAAAATAATGAATGGGATGATTAATTTTTCACATTAAAGATTAAAAGCTATGAGAGGTATCATCAGATATTTGAGCCGCTGTAAACGTTTGAAAGTGAGAGCTTATTTTCCGCACTTTATGACGCCCTCCGTTTCTTCACTGTCATCCAAGTTTTTTCTTCTTCTTCTTCTTCTCCCTCTCTCTCTCTCTCCTCCTCTGTGTGCTGGCTGGGTGCGCCCACCGACACAGGCATTCCTTACACCTAATTTGTGCTCTTGTAAAAGTGCTCTGAGGAAAAGCCTTGAAGAACACTCATTGCTTGAGGCAGTACAGGACCCTCTCAGCCTCTCTGCAGGGGCTCCTCAAGGCTCTCACCGACATTATTTCATACCTCTAAAGCTGTCATACCTATAGCCTTTCACAAGAAGAATAAGAAGAGCTGGACGGAGGTAGTTTGCTCTCCATTTTGGGCTTCTTTTTTTTTTTCTTTTTTTTTTTGCTGTTCGCCTGTCCCTGCCAGTTTCCCCAGCTACGTCTGTTCTGTCACTAGAGCTGATTATACAACTTTCTGCTTCGAAATGCATGTCGAACAAAGACAGTATATAATAACACATGCTCACTGAGCTGGCATAAATCCCCATGTATACACAAACTATGACAAGCTCTCTCTCTCCGTCAGATGGCTCCCAGGGGAAGGTGTGTTATTGCACATAGATTCCTAATCCAGTTTTCACTTTCAGGGGACTCGCTGTGTTGTTCCGACATATATCACCCAAATTGCAATCCGAAAGATTAGAGGAGAGAGGCATAATTAGAACATTAATAACCATACATGTTAGAGAACATAAGTAATTGAGTTTTTTTTTATGATGAATGGGAATGTAAACAAAAGGCAGGAGAGTGAGAGGTTCAATTAGAATTTCCAAGCAGGGCTCTGTCTCGGCAGACACGTGAATGTAGGCTTCTCCCACTGTTGCCCAATTATTTCTGTGTTCCCAGGCAATGATAGTATTGCTTGTCCATCTGCAGCCTTCAAAGGGATATTCAAATCGTCTCATTGAAGCAACGGCTCCATTTGTTGGCAGAGAATAAATTGTTGGCTGGAAATTTTTTTTTTTTTTATCTGCTCAGAGCAAAGCCAGGTATTTGTGCAGCTAAAGTTATTTACAAAGTGGTGGGAAATTTAAACGACTCCTCTGGCATTTCCGCGTGCCTCTTTTTTCCCTTTGATTTCTGTGTGTGTGTGTGTGTGTGTGTGTGTGTGTGTGTGCGTGCGTGCGTGCGTGTGCATATGCGTGTCTTTTTTTGCTGTTTTCATTTCACATTCTGTCACTGGAGACGCTTGTGATGGCCACCCACACCTCATTCATGTTCCTCCAGCTCTTTTTTGCCGTCTGCTAATGATCCAGGGACACCAAATAAAGGGCCGCCGAAACAAAATGGCCACCTTAGCTGCCCACTTATATCTCAACCCGCCCCTCTCAAATCAATTCTGACATTTCATTCTGCCCTTATAGAAGGTAATGGTGCATTCAGAGGTTGTTACCGATAATGTTGAAATGGTATTGCTTGGTTTCATTGGATAGACGTACTGTAACCTCGGCTGTAAGATGGCTCCAGCTCCTCTCCTGCTCTTCACTGTCCCTTGTATCTGGTTGTTTTCCCACTCAGACGGAGACGTTGGTATTTACCGGCTCAAATATCTCTTTTGGCACAAGTGGGAGCAGCTTTTTTCCATTTTCTGTTAACAAGTAACCAACCAGTGTTTGTATTTTCCTCCCACACTTGTGTTCACACAACATGAAGAGAAAACAACCTTTTAAGTCAGCTAGTCAATATGCTGTTTCTTATATATTATTTACTGCCTATGGGCTGTATATCAGAATGCGCTAAACAACTGTTTCGGATTTGCAGTCATAATCATGTAGAGAGAAATCACAGAGCCAGATGTCTGGCCCTCGTTTTACAGCGTTTATGTTTTCCTCTGAGTTTATGTAAAATTCATCCTTCCCTGTTTTATTTATTCCCCCGTTTTCACAGACTCAACAATTAGTCAATTCCCAATCAACAAGAGAAAAGAAATAGCTTTTAATTACTTTTGATAAATGACAAATTGTGTTGGCATCACTCCCTGCAAATGCTTAATCAGGTGTGGGGCGGGGTAGGCAGGCGGGTACCGGGAGAGGGGATTTCTGCTGGGATGAAATCAATGCGCTCTCGCCGCGGTTCACCGGCTGGGCTTCTGGGCAACAGCCAACCAGAAGCCTGCGAAGATACACAAGTCAGCAGAAACCCAGCCGCTGTGTGAGAGCAGCCCCACATTGAGGCATAAACATGCTGTAATGCTTAGAGGTATGTGCTGTGTAACAGCCATATATGTGGGACATGATGTTTGCTCACAAGATTAAATACAAACAAACACTGTGCCTGTTTGCCATGTTGTGTCGTCATAGTAACTTCACGCCAGCAGGAACAGTGTTGAGCGGTGAATGGGTAACGTGTAAACTGCATCATGTTTATCAGTGAACGTTAGAGAGATTCATCTGGTTTTTAACCCTCGACAGATTCAGGGTAACCATTTGTACCTGCTCGTAGGCTTTATGCTAAGCTAGGGTAACCACATCCTTACTCCAGGTCTTAACACACAAACTAGTGCTTGCCCCAAATGAAGAAACTACTATTTCTTCTCTTTGTAATTTGGTGAGATCATACAAATTCCCTTTAAAGTGCCTCCAGGAAATAACCATATGCCTGCACTCTAAAGTCCAACACTGACAGAAGCCTTTGTCTTTGTTTTCAGTAACAGTTCCACCTCATCGTAGGTCCAAGCATAGAGATGCCTGGTCTTACTTTCCACCATCTCTGTACTGGGTTTGTAGTATTGTCTATAACCAAGCAACCAACCACACATAGACAATCTGCTTCCTGTTTACACCAGTGTAAACATAACCACTTTACTTGAATGGTCATGCGATATGTGTTTTCAGGTGTGTTACTATTAGGCGGGGACGAGAGGGATCGTTTTTTTTTTTTTTGTAAAATATCATTTCAAAATGAAAACACATCAGTATAGGTTTCAAAAAACCGACTGGAGTTCGTTTGCCTCTCAGGTTGTCCAGCACACTACAGAGGATGGTGAACACCCCACAGATTCACATTCTTTAGGTTATTGATGCATATTGTTTAATTTCTACTTGATATTCGGATATAATGTTTGCGTATCTTGCACTCTCTTGGCCTTAGTCTCTCGGCGCAACACACAATGTGAGAAATCTCCTATATAGCAAGGGTCAAAAAAATCTTCCCTCATATTCTTCCTGACGCGAAAGCTGCTTTAAGACATGCACTGAACTCCAGACAGA
Organism: Hippoglossus hippoglossus; assembly: GCF_009819705.1. Lineage (NCBI taxonomy): Eukaryota > Metazoa > Chordata > Actinopteri > Pleuronectiformes > Pleuronectidae > Hippoglossus > Hippoglossus hippoglossus. The sequence continues at coordinate 4,770,385 of NC_047158.1, read as the reverse complement.
AGATGCCTGTCAAATTGGAAAGATGAAATTTGAGAGCCTTTGGCGATATATGCAGAAGCTTGTGTTGATCTCTGCAGCAGAATGTATACTTCTGTATGCTCTACCCAGGCTCCACCCCTTGCCTGAATGTGTTTCTGTTGTTGTGAACGTGTCTGTCCCGGACAGTCTCTTGCTGTGTTCTTCATATGTGAATGTCAAACTATGGAAAAAGTCCCAAAAAAGTGTCTGGAGTTGTCTGAAAATGAAAACATACGCTTCACAAATCATTACTGATATTATTTATAAGCCAAATGAGCAGATTTCTGAAAATGTTAAACTATTAAAGGTAAAAGTGCAGTAAACTGGAAGAACAAATTCTGCATCTCTAAGTACTCAAACAAACTTCACCTCTTTCTGCTGCAGAGAGTGTTTTAACAGCCAGTGTGTGTTCTGTTTTTTTCTTTCTTTCTGCAGGGTTCATCAGTCCCTGTGGCAGCAGCAGCAGCGAGTCGAGTGACCCAGCTTCAGCCCGACCGGCTTTACCTGTACATGGAGACCCCCAGCTGGGCAGGTCAGCCTCTAAACAAACCCCTCATGTCTGTTTGCTGTGCACTTTAGGTCCAGTCTATCTGTATGTGTCTTAACTTACAACTAGTCTGGCTTCAGGTACGCTTTCTCGGTGGAAAAGTTTGGGTTTGTTCAGCTTCACACTGCCTGAATTGAAGTTTGGAATTGAAATATCTGTTTTGCTGCAAGATAACAGAAAAGGAAATCAAATCATCCCACTTATATTGTCATATTTTTGCCTCCTTGTTTGCAAATATCCCAAACCACATCAACAACTCTTATCCACGGGCACTGATAAAACGTTAAGTATGATTTGTGACGGCATTACCAATTTTCTTCTTACTCCTTTACTTAAAAGACAATTTTGTTGTTACCTTTCTGAAAAGGTTTCCAGAGCAGCAATCATAGTTTTATTTTTTTCTGTTAGAAAACCTGAAAAAGTATTCCAGTGTAGAAGATAACTGTCAATCAACGATAGCACAGCCTCAACCGAGGTAATTCATCTGCAGCTTTTCACACAACTGGCTCCGTTTTTTCTCTGAAATTCTGAACTTGTCTGTGATTTTCATATCTTCTCCAATGTTTATGACTATTTCTACCATGTAGAAATATTTGCTTAATATCAGTCTTGATTAGGTTTTTTGTCGTAATCTCTGCCATTTGTCGAGGAAGTGCAACAACAATCTTTCTACTGATAGTTTCATACTCTTTGGACATCAAATCCTCCATCTTTATGTTGAAGTATGGTTTTTGTAAATGCTTTCCGATTACTCATACGACAGTTGCCTTATCTGATATAGAACTATTAGAAATTCTTATTTATTGTTATGCTACTGCTTGGGTCAAGGTTTGGTTTAAAAAAGATCCTGTTTTCTGGTTAAAGAAACTAAGATTAGGGAACTTTTCTGCAGTGTTTGGGTGTGGTCCGATTTGCAACACAGACACACTCAAGCGTGTTAAATTCCCGTTTAACTTCGACGACCCAAACACCCACCGAACCCAGCGTCTTGCTGCTTCAGCCTTTGCTCCTGACACGCAGCAGTCATTATTCACACGGCCGCTGCAGCTCTTTTCCTATTAAATGTAAATATGGGGTTGTTTTGGGATATATGAGCAACTGATGCTGTTGTTTCCTCTGGGAGAAATGGGCTCCATTCATTTGGAAGTGTGCCTCACATTTTAAGTGTGATTATCTGAGTGGTCCTTTTCTCACCTGGCCTCACACGAGCAGCCGAACGCTCCAGAGTTTGAGGAAACGGCTTCACGCCCTCTCGCTGCGGATGCGCCCTTACTGTAATAAAGTCTGCATGTATGCACGCCTTACTCTCCCCTATCCGGCCATATTGTGCTAATGTGTGCTGGTTAAGTAGCGGAAGACTAGAGAAAGACTCTTATCCATATGCCTGAGAGCCCAGGAGCCAGTGTGATCTCTCCCCAGATGGAGCCCTCTGCCTCCCCACCCATCCTCCACGGAGCTATATAGCAGGTGGCAGCGAGGATCAATGGTCCTCCGCCATTACCTCTTCTCCACTTCACATCTCCAGCCTCATCTCCAGGGGGGGCCCGCGGCGCATGCGGCGCGTCTCGCTGCAGCACACCGGGAGAAATAGGGACGTTTTCCATTAGTCTAATTGCTCGGTTATAGTTCTATATTATTGCCGTGATCACCACTGTGGCTTGGTAATGATGGACCTCCCGTGCCCCCACGTATAGCTGGTGGGTGTTATGTCTCCCTCGTCACCGCCCATTGAAACTCCAGTTGCAGTGGGTGTAGGAGGAGAGAGTGAACTTAACAGAGAAGAAAACAGGAGGATAAACAGCTAAAAAAAAAGAGAGCGAGAGAAAGTGCTCTTCAAATGTTTTGATGTAAGAGTTTAATCAAATAGCCTCAGCGATTTACATTCTCAACAGGTGCAGCGTTCGGCTGATTTATGGAATAAACACTGGAGTTCTAGTGCTTGTTCATTTGCCTCCGCTAAAAACTGGCAATATGGGGCTAATTTGCTATAATTTGCTGCTGCTGTGGCCACTGGTTAAGAATGTTTATATAATCATGATATAATAAGAAAAATGAAAATGAGTTTTTCATGCGGTTCAGGCCCCGTCACTCACAGACTCGCTAAATGATAATTACATTCCTCAAGCGCTGTATTACATTTTACCCTCTTACATGGACTTTGTTCAGAGTAAATGGGGGAGTATCATTTTCATTTTTAAGGCGATATGACCCATTATTATTCCCACATCTGAGCCACCTCAGTACAGTAGAAGGTATTCCCCCCCATCAGCGATTACACGAGGAGACTTCCATCAGTCAGCAGATGAGGTGAGGATTATAATGAATTCATTTACCCTCAAAGACTCTGCCTTTCTTCTTTCTGTTTATAATATCCCATTTGCATAGCGCGGTCTCTCATGTTCGAGACGTTGTAAAAGCTCCAGTCCTAAGCTGCGATGGACTAATCGCTGCTGAATGTTTCACGGCTGACCTGTAGCTCTCCCTGCAGGTCCGCACGTAATTGCGGCTTCCTGTTTTGGAATTTGTCTCATGGACTAGGATCGTCACCGATTTTTTTTATTCCTTAGAAGGAGAAAATCCTTGGCCGTCATTCCTGCTTTTTGAATTTTTTATTTTAGTTTTACAGGTGTGGGTATTGATCTTTGCCTTTGCTCCAGGGGAGCGTGTTCACTTAAAAGGCCCACTGATGTAGTTGAGCTTATTAAACAAATAGGCCAGACAACAAGGCCACACTCGCTTTGAATCATGGAGGACACTGGCTGTCTTAGAGCACCACTGTATCAAATATGAAACGCTCCACTAACAAGGTGTGTAATCTATTTTAATCAGATCATATTTTATGAAACAAGGAGAAGGTTGAACTTAAGTAAGAGAGAAAGATGGAGATTATGGGGGGGTTGGGGATTGTATTTTGAAATTGGATGTGACGGCCGGGGACCATGACTTGATTTTACATGCATGGCTTTATAATGAAGCAACGCGAAATGGTCAGTTATGGTTAACTTTAGGGGGAGCTGGAGCCTTGCTGTAATGGGAGGCTAATTCAGGGCCCATAACGCCTTGACAGGCTGCAGAGCAGAGCAGGAATATGGAGAAGGATGTACATTAGAGGCTCTGGGGCAGAAGTAAAGGTCTGTATTTGTCTGCAAATTACCGGGTCGCCTGAGGATATAACAGGGTCAACAGCAGCGTAGCATATTTTTCCTGAGTGTACACAGACGTAAATACGATACAGAAACACACTCGCTCAGACGGGGGGACTCGCTAACTCGCTCAAATCAAGTGTCGCACAGGAGTGACTCCATATTGTCATCACAATTCAGGCCATGATCCTTTTTATATATCTTTACACTCACTGAGTTCATAGGCGAGTGTTTTCAATCACAGTTTTTTTCCCCCTCTTGCGCCATAAATTGTTTCAGATCGTGTGACACTAGACTTGGTTATGAATATATGAATATATATATATGCTCCAAAGACCTTAGGAAGCACCACTCGTCAGACAGGGTAATGGATAGAGAGAGATTATATACTGCTCTGGGAAGCACCACTTGTTAGCAAAAGCTTTGCCCAGATTTTAATGATCATAAGGAAACATCTAACACCAAATGTCTGCCAACAACACTGAAAAGTACATTAAATTTGTGTTTTAAACCCAAGCTGACAGTGTAATGCAGTTTCTCTTCCTTACACTTATGGTAAATAATCAGAGAGAGAGATGTTGTGCACTGCTCTGGAGGGGCTGCACTCGTGAGAACATGCTTTGCAAACATTTCAGTTGTAACAGCACTAAATAGATAATCTTTATCAGTGAACGTCCGCAATGTTAAAACACACGTTGAAGCCCCACAAGCTGACAGTGTAATAGAGTTCATGTTCGTCCGAAACAGAACCCGACGCTGCGGGAGGAATATCTCTCGCTGCTCTTGGAGGCAGCGCTTGTGAGAGGCCAAGAAATTCTCCGGACATTAGTCACTGTAAGAGAAGAAAAACCAGGCACTTAATAAGAGAAATGTTAAAAATGTAAGATGACAAGTGCCATATTGTGCAGCTCCCTTTGTTTGCATTGTGTTATGGCGGCTTTATACATTTTTGGGGCCCTGAGTGTGTTTCCAAGGCCTCTCTTTCACCACCAGAGGGGTGATGAGGAAAAAGGATGGAAGAGGAGGAGGAGAAGGAGAAGGAGCGGAGGGAGGAAGAGGAGGGGTGCCTGCGTCTTTAAAAGCTAGATGGAGTGAGGGAGTGGGGCGGACGGGTGGCTGGCAGAATTGTGCTGACGGCAGGGCTTTGGTTCAGAGCATGCCCATTAGAGGGAGCCATAAATCCTGGGCTCTCTGGGCCGGGCTGTGTCAGCAGTCCACTGAATGAATTGATTTTAAACGCCACTGAAAAAAAGAGAAAGTGCAAGAGAGAGAGACAGAAAGAGAGAGAGAGAGAGGGAGAGAGAGTGACTATTTAATTCACCCTCCGCCAGAAGCCCACACCCCGTTCCACCCCGCTTCTCAATTCAGGACTGTCGCTGAAAAGGGGGAGGAGAGAAGTCTAGAAACACTGAACCTGTCATCAGCAACAAGCCCAGGGCTGCACGGCCCCTACACGTTTGATTTAAACAGGAGGGAAACGCACAAACCCAATACATAATCCCAAATTCCGTACTGCATTTGTTCTTTCCCACCCCTCTAATTTTTCCTCTCAGCCCTCTCCTTTTACATCTCAGCAAGAGAAATGAGACATATCGTAAAAAAAAAAAAGGGGGGGGGTGAAAGGGGGGCACGGCTGCATTTGAAATTCAAATGTGTTGGATTTTGAAATTGATGTATGTGTTTATTCATTTACGAGCAGCATCCATGTGTGCATGCATTTATATATTATCAGCGGCAATGAAACGCTGCATAGAAGGCTCGCAGCCCATCTTTCTCCCCCGTGTGCCCCCTCGTCTTTGTTTCCTCCTCGAGCCGCGGCTGCAGTGTTATGTTCGGCATCACAAAAAAATATGTCTGCAAATAGACACACAATAAATTGTGCATGAGGACCAGTTTCAGTCTTGTTTTTTTTTTCCGCTTCTTTCTTCATTATGTAAACACATTTAGTACCTGTACCAACTTTGTGTTTCTCACCCTTTCTACCCACGCCTTAACACCTCTGTGCGTGTGTACCTGTTGGAGTATTGTGATCGTGGTGGAGGAGTGCGAGCGTTGGGCTGCATTTGTACGACATTAAAGAGAGCAGTGTAACGAGACTCCACAGGGCCGGGCTGAGGACGCCAACCCTGCGTGAAAACCTGCAGTGCAACTGGAATTCGGGGCCAGTTTAGGGCGTATTAAGTATGCAAATCAGTCACAAACTAATCGCATTAAAGTAGAACTCTGTACCACCTAGGGTCATCGAAACTAAGACAAAAGGGCTGTTTCTGATGGTTTTATTTATTCATTTTCGGATCGTTTCTCAGGGATTCGTGAGACTTGGTGACTGCCAGACTGCTTCAAATGGAGGAATACAGCAGATTTAACTATGGTTGGGTTGTAGCCCATCATACACTGTGCCTGGTTTATTTGACATAACTGGACTTGTTTCAAATGACCAAAAAGAAGGGAATCCAGTAGTTTCTATCGATGTCAGCTGGAATGCATTAGAGCATACGTTTAAAGCAAAAAAAACTTACTTAAAGCTGCAATATTATTCATTTTGGCCAACAGGTGGCAGACAACAACAAGCTGACAGTCACACAGAAGGTGGTTTAAACTTCACCAACTTAAAAAAACTAGCTCCGCATTTTGTAGTCACCGCTGTCTTTGTCTGTTTGCTTCCTGGTGCTGCTCAGGTTTACATCTGATTCTTCCGAGCTCGATTGAGCTTCGAATAAAACTCCTAAACGAGACGGATAAAAGCTGCAGAGATGGCAATCTTCAACAATTTGCTGTGGGTTTATTTATGTGAGTGATCATTGGCAATACAAATATATTGATTAGTGCAGCTTTAAATAAGTAATTTTCTTTTGCGTCTTTGGAATCATTCATTTGGAAATCAAATTTAGTAAAACGCTTACTCAATCTGTTCATGCCGAGTGTCGATAAACAATATCCCTGCACTGTTGGTGGAGAGGTTGGGTTGCTTGTGTTGATAGAAGGAAGGGGAGGTGGGAGGGTTTGGGGGGCTGGGGGGGGGGCAGCGTCCTCTCTGGCTCATTACGCTGTTTAAAGAGCCGGCGCCTCCGAATCACCTGCCCGGCTCCACGCTTCAAACAAGCTCAGCCACCAGGGATCATACATCAACTTCTCCATCAGTCCCCCGGCTTCACTTTTCCACCACTCACCTCCCAAACACACGAGTCTCACATACAACCCACACAGCCTATGTGCAAAACGGATAGCACCGCTTGTTGAATACTGATGTCACGCCTGCAACAGAAAGAATAATAAATTAGTCACAAACCAGCCTTATGTTGTCGCGCATGTAATCATGAATTTAATTGAACGCTTCCAGTGGACTTGCAGCAGACGAGGCCTCGTCTGCGGCCGCAACATTCTTAATGCATGTCGCTCTCATGTAAAAAAAAAAAAGTGCTATTTTTCATTCCTAATTATCCACGGGCTAAGACATGAAGAGCGCCCGCTGCATATCACTGTAAAGATTGTGAGGATATTTCACTTTGAAAAATGGCAAAGCACACAGGACTAAGGGCTTGATTACAAGGAGTGGGGCACACAGCCTCTACATCTTCCTTCCCTCATTTCAATTATGGCTGACTGGAGGCACGACGCTGCCACTGTCCTCAAATAAAACTAAAATATGATAAAGCTGAAATATCAGGCCCGGGACCGCTGCAAGCCTCGAGCCATGTAAGGCGCAGATACTCGGCACGTAATTACAACATTTGCCAATATTCTTTTGACGGGATGTTCAACGTGGGTATGAGCGAAAGGGGGAGGGTTGGCGGTTGGAGAGCGTTCATGACACATGATATAAAGCACATTTGATTTTGCCTTCCCAATGGATAAGAGGAGACATGCCTGTGCAGAACTGCCACGGCACCCCCCCGATGTGAAAGTGTAGGATAGCAGTGTTATTTTTAAGTTGAGAGATCATTACTCATGTGTAAGATGCGTGAGCTAAGAGAAGGGATCTGCTGTCATAGCAGAGGACGGCGAGCATGCGGAGCGCCAAAAAGAGCGCGTCGTTTCAAGTTATACGATCCATGACAAAAAGAAAAGGTGTTCCTGTGTTTGAAATAAGACCCGGTGGAACGACACCTCAACAATCCAGACAGCTGTACGGAAATATTTATTTATTTTTGCTCTTTAATAGAGGACAGAGGAATGTGCTACAAAGCATATTCTTTATTCAACTCATGTTTGCCCTTTTAAACGCTGCCCTCCGCAGCCCCCTGCAGATGGAGGTGACGTGTAATGTGGCCGCTTTCCCACCGTGACGCCCCTCAACAAGGTGGCTCTCCTCTGGTGCCCAGATCCCTCCGTGTCCTCAGCACCCCGGGCAGCCGCACACTGACCTCTTTTACGTCAGTGTTAATAACAGCCCGGCATGCTGACCGCGCCGTCAGTGCCACGCAGGGTCAGCGCGCCGCAGATCCAGGCTTTCCGGGGGAAATCCCCCCGTGATGTTACAGAGTCTCTGTGCTACAATGGGAGCATGAGAATGAATGCAAATTGACAGAGGATTTGCAATGAATGTAATCTATCTTAGCACATTTTAAATTTAACCGCTAATTGCTTTGAGAATAGCCCTGGTTCAAGCACTGTTTGCTTGTCAGGCTACGGCTTAGAACATAAACAATTTAGCAATTAAATTTAGCAGAAACACACATGTTTATGAAACGTGTGATTTGGGACCTGACATGTCAACTCTCAGCAGAGTCATGTCTGTATTATCTCTTTATAAATCCTCTCTTATGGCTGTGAGGAGCTGCAAGTTAATAGCACCAGTGTGGCCGTTAAACAGAAGCATTACTTAGTTTTCCGTAGTCTCTTTTTTTTTATTTCTGTTTTGGAAATATTTATTAAAATTAAAGGGAAAAAAAACGTTTGAAGTCTGTTCCCTAAGATTTTAGATGTTATGTCTCAAAGAAGGCAAACTTATATATTTTTTTTTCTTGAATACATGATGCATTTTTGAAGTCCATTATAATTTTGTAGATTGAAGAACATAATATAGCATTACATAGATCTGATCGTGTTCATCAAATGTGAAGAACAACTGAAGCCTTCTCCTCCTCTGTCATGATTTACTGGACTCAGTCGCTGGATCTCTTCACATAAAGAATCTCAGGCTCTGTGTGTTGTTGTTTTTTTTTTGTTCTCCTCACACTGTTGAAGTAGCTCCAGCACCTGCTTTTCAAAGTGCAGGAGGAAATGTTTTGCAGAGGGAAGAGCCTCTGCAGCAAAATCAAGAGCGATTCTGCCCCCTTTCACTCGTCACAGTGTGGGGGATTCAATCAAAAGTCTGCCCTGTGACCTGTTCTCCGAGAAACAAACAGCCGGCAGAGTCTCCGAAGACCAAAGCCATCAGAGGGGGGCGGCCCGTGTGCGAGCTAAATCGTGGCACCCTTCTGAAAGCTTCCATCACAGAAAAAAAATTGTGAGTTGTCGCAGTGGAGAGTGACTAGCATGGTGGTACAATGATACATTGATGCAGTGAATGCCTCGGACAGTGCAGTAAAAGTGCTGAGGTTGAAATTAAGCTGTTATCTCTGGCATGTATCACTAGGGAGGCAAGAAGCAGTGGTGCAAAGGCAGCAGCCTGTTTGCTTTACTGTTATTGCCTCGGCACATCCGTCCTCGTCTGACTCTCTTCATGTCCGGACATTTTAAATGCATCTCTTAAGTTTGTTGATCTTTGATGTTTAGAGAACGATCTCTTCCTGTTTGAAAAAACATCAATCCTCTCCGGTTTTTCTTTTTTTTTCGTCTTCAAATTGAATTACAACTCTGCATGCAGCATTTCAACATCAATAAAACATTACCACCTTCATTTTAAGAAATTGGTGTGATTAACAGAAATAAACAAGGCCATCTCTGAGAAAATTGGTGCTCTTATCCAGACTGAATGCTGCATTTCACACCGCGGTGGCCTAATTATTTCCGATTTTCACCTACCAGCAAGTAAATTCATTGGTGTTTAATTCAAACCTCAGTAAGCAGGTCAGAAAATTGAGGAAAGGTACAGCATCGTAAAAAATTGTACTTGTACATGTATCTGTTTTTACTCAGATGGCGCATTATCACCGGCTCGTTAGTGTTTTGCCCCCCATGTTATCCTCACCTTCTATTAATGAAAGCATATACTCCAAGAACTGTCCTGGTAGTATGAGGATTTATTCACTGAAGAGTGATTAGTGTCGTCTCACAGCAGGAAACTAAACAAATTTGCGTGGAGGTCATTAAATCATGTTAACATCAGTACCAACAACCTTCTACCATTCATCAGAGGTGTGAATATTTTGGTGAAGCGTAGAACAACGACCCTTAACTGTGTGCCACACGGGCCTCATTCATTGCTTTATTTCCATCCCCTTCCCTTTGTCGCGTTTTAGATTCATGTTAAGCTACACGATTCAACCCGTCGTGTTGCAAACCTACTGGTTTACATTATTAATCGGGAGGATGAGGCTGTTCTGTCAGTGCAAGAAGAGAGCCCAGGAAAGTCTGATCAATAAATTACTCTCTACTAATTTCTCAACTTCAAAAGAAGGAGAAACAGAAAATCTGAAAACGTCAAGTATCCCGGCGCTAAGTTTGCAGAACTACTTCCACAAACACTTTCATGAACTAGAAGCTATAATAGTCTCATTTGTTTACGAGTGAGGTAAACAAATGAATCACAATTAATTTGACAATGATGTATTAATGTTCAAAATGCTGCACATAGCACCTTTAAAGAAACCTATTTCAATGCATATTATCACATGGTAGACAGTGAGTAATATCCCAGGGGTACAACAATTGGTTGATGTGACAGAGCAAGATAATGACAAAAATCAACAGATTGGTCTTTAAAGATGGAGACGAGATACCATCCTTCAAAGTTTCGGACCTTCGCGTTTGACGATTTTCTGAGAACATGAAGGGCATTACATTTTCTGGATCCCCGAGATAAGTTTGCTCGTTAAAAGTTCAGGACGCTCGTATGTCATATTTGTCTGCCTCGGGTGCAGTGAGTGAAGGGGACATAGGTGGAGGTGCTGGTTCTGTCATGCCGCGCTGACACCCCCCATGAGTAATCTGGTGCATGATAAACAGAGGGTCGAGGTGTCACAAGAACACCTCAGCGACTGGCACAAGGGTAATTACTCTTCCTGCGTGGGTGCAACTCAAAATTTTTGAACCTTTTCTTTCTCCAATCATACTTGATGGATTGAGTGGAAGGGGGCGATCATCTGGTTCTTAGCAGGCTCACTGAGCGTGGTAGGCCTCTGTTGATTAATGATATCTGCTGCAAGTCACCAAAAGCGGAAATTAAGTATTTCTGTTTAAATGCAACATTTGTCTCCTTTGCTGGTGTTGAGAAAGGCATTTGTCAAATTCCCCCGGCTTTGGCGAGCGGTGGATTTCCTCTGGGAGCATACGGGGAATTACACCCTACTCTCACATTAATGGCATTCAGTGTTCCTATTTTATACCTTGAATCCACATTTCGCCCTTTCACCTTTACAACGTACTTTGAATACGGAACTGTTCCCTTTATAAAACCCCGCAGGTTTAAGTATATTGTAGCTTTTCTTTTTCCGGAAAGATGAGGAATGACCTTGGCTGCATGAAAGGAAATGATTCCTGGTGTCATTTCTGTCTGTGGCAGGCACATGGGAGGGGTTGTGGTGGTTTCACTGGTTGAGTTGGGTTACCGTTTGTGCTGATGGCAAACTCTGCTGTGCTGGAACAGAGCAGACTCCGGCTCCTGAGAAGACTAATGGTTACAGAGCCTGGCCATCGTCCAGTGCTGGCCCTTCCACTGCCTCTCCTGTCGCTGGGATATCATTACCTCCAATGTGTTACATCAGACTCGCTTGGTCAGGCTCTGAAACAGTCAATACTCCACAATTTAGAAAATCAGCCAAGTTTGCAGAAACAAAGAGGCAATATCGGAAATAAAGACGGATATATAATCTGACGCCAGGCATTTTTTCATGCTGGGTGAATTATTTGTCGTCCGGAAGGTGGGGACGTGGAATGGGTAGAGAGGAAGGAGGGAAAGAGCCGGGGATCTGTCAGGGGTTAGAGGAGGTGGTCAAACGGCCTGAATAAACGTGCAAATCACAGCGCCCAACCACTGACCCTCCCCGTCTCATACAAGCAGCCTCTACTTTTTCCATCAATGGAAATCTAATTGCTTGAAAAGCGATCAATGGAAACTAAATTGGTTTTGTGTGGAAGCGCGCACGGAATAAGCACTGAGCTGTTTTAATGTGTGTTGGTTTTGCATCTTAAATCACGGTAATATTTGGAGCGAGGCCTCCGCTCTCTGGAGGGGGTAAACTTTGGTAGTGTCGAGACACCGGGGAGGAGGCACTCAATCAAGCTCCTAATAAAAATCACAGGCTTAATTGTTTTCCCAAACTCATAAATCGTCCAGCTTAATGGGTTAATATTAAGACTTATACAGGGATGGTGGGGTGCTTGTTTCCGAGCGGCCGGGAGCTGCTCGTTGAGGAGCTGCGACCACTGATAACCCTCTAGTGATCTGATATGACTAATCCCCTCTAATCCTTAATACACTCCTTAACATGCTCCTAACTGACAGCAGTCGATATGGGTGCACTTCTCTGTCTTATCGCTGATCTCTTTGTCTTTGTACACTCTCTGCAGCGAAATTTGGCGTTCCACTCATCCTTTTGACGATGGATCACTGGCACATCTGCACGAGTGTCACACATTTCCGCTAGGAGTGGTTCTTGATAAGCGAGCGGCTGATCACAGTTTTGAAATTGCACCGACTTGCGGGGTGACCAAAGGGCTTGTACAAAGTCAAGAGCATGGCGGGGGAGTAGTGGAAAGCCAGGCCCTTTTTCTACTGCAGTATCCAAAACTGCTGCTTTTTTCCCCTCACTAGTCTTTTCCCAGCGGACAGCTAGATGGACTGCACAGGAGGTTGGGATGTGGCTGGTGCCCGCCGATCGTGTAGCCTTACCCAGGAAAGAGCGGTCCCGGCAGAGTAATTTATTGACAGCATTGAGATGTGTTTCTGGCCAGGTGCTTCTCTCAGCCATCCCTCAGGTGCTTATCTATCAGTTATCAGTGCAGACAGAGCACAGACCCAGGTTGTATTTCTGTCTGCTATTGTAATTACATTGTAATTGATCCAAGGGTGTGCTGGGCAGTGCCCATGCAGTAGCTTTGCAAGGGCTTTCCTTTCTTTTGTTATCTGGAGAAGTGCTACAGCAGGGGTGGGGAACATTTTCCTATCAAGGGCCATTTCAAATTTTATAACATCCTTGGAGGGCCATACTAAATTATTGAACACATATATCACACTAACCTCTCTAATGCGATAGCTGGAACTGCTCCTCTTTGGTGAGGCGTCCGACGTCACGTGGTAGTGATGATGATGATGATGCCGCTTGCAGCTGGCTGTAGCTACAATGGCTTGCTCAAAAAATCCTTACCTTTGTAAGTACAATGCATTCTCAGAGTCATGTTTCCCTCAAATCAAACTTGGCAGTGAACCCACGCACCAAAATGACTAATACACATTTGTCTTGTTGTGTTGTTTAGTGTTTTTCAATATTTTGTGTATTATCAGTGGCTTATTTATGACAGTTCTTCAACAAAAACGTGCTCTCAGACAAGTACTGGCCTCCTAACACAAAAAACCCTTGAAAAACAGAACAGTTCACAGTGAGCAGTTGAGTGTGTCAATGACATTTCTTCGACACGCAATGGACGCAGAGCAAAAAAAACAAATATCTCATGATTAGAAAGAGGAGCCATACACGTAGAAGATACCAACGAGGGTGTCAACTTGGAAAGATCCAAGAGCTTTAGGTGATAAGTGCTGACACACCGGTGCTGATGTGCTGTAAACATAAACATGTGATTTCCACAACGGAATTTAAACGCAACGTCCTACCTCATGTATGCTCCACCCAAGCTCCACTGGGCACCTTCTCGTTGATGTGATTGTGTCTGACTTGGAGAATCTGCTGTTTCCTTCTTCATGCGAAAGGCAAAATGTCCTGAATATTGGGTCCAGATATTCTCCAGATCAGCTAAACCGACGCTTTCCCCAATTCAAATTCGTAGAAGCAAAAATGCTCCTTCGCCAACTCTCTTTCCGTGAGAGATTTCAGCTTCTTAGTGTCTTCACACCGCAAAACATGCCTGTCAGAATGAGGTCTTGTAGCTGTCTCTTGTTCGACAGCCAAATGCCGCCAAGGAACTATATCTAAGTACGTATTTCAGAATCAGGTTTTATTGCCAGGCAGGTTTACAGGTTTACACATGCAAGGAATTTACGATTTCTAGTCGTAATGATGCTCAAGATTGGCCTTTTTCACCTGAGTCTTCACAAACTAGACACACTGACTTTTCTTTTATTTAAGGAAAAAAAAAGGTCGTCCATTTCTCTGGGAAAGCGCAAAGTTCTGCAGCGTCAGCAATGACATGTAACAGCTGCATGTGTGTTGAGTTCACACTGACCAGGAGTGACCATTAGTTTTACTAAGTCTTTTTTTTTTTTTTCGCAGAAAAAATAATTGCTTTAAAGACATTTTTCTTGTTTTTTTTTTCTTGGTTTTTGTTATGACTTTCGGAAGTTTTAAGGAAAAAAACCTAGAAAACAACCGTTGATTTGTTACAATGCACATTTATAATCATTCTATGAAACCTCAGACAGACAGAAATGCTTAGATGTCAATATCTGCTTTATTGGAATTAATGTTGATCCTGTAAATCCGAGAGCGTGTCTTTTCAGTATGTGTGCCGTCACTCTCACAACAACAAACAGCACGGTTCGTGTATCATTCCAATCACGCATATTAAGCAGCCCTCCGCCACCCATCAATCTTCCCACCGCCATTTTATAACTGATGCCGAAATTATGTTATAAACGATGTTTGAAAATATCCCCCCACCGCCCTGCATCAGCATTCTGAAGGCCTATCAGATGTTCTCCGCACACATCTGTGAGCTGTACTCACCTCCGGGAAATTAGCAATCAACCTTTTACCAGCCAACACCTGTGTAAGGAACACAACATTTCCCCCCCATCCAGCCGCTCGTAATGTCAGGTCACACACCCCGCGCGGCCGTTGTGTTGAAAACGTTATTGTTATGTAGATAGTAATTTCACATTGCTAATCACTGTCGTGGCATGTAATTTGCATGTCGGCTCCTTCTGTGTAGCAGCGAGCGCCTCAAAGCGAGTGGCGAAACCATCGGAAAACAGCGTTCGTCCATGCTGTTGCAGCTCTTGAAGCTCTTGTGCAGTCTAATGTAAGTATGCACGCTCTCCCTCATGATCCCTCATTTATCATTTTGACACTGGCTACTTTTTTGAAGTGGAGAAAAAATGTTGCAGTCAGCTCTTCCTTTGGTCTCGGAAAATATGTGCGAATGAGTGCGTGCGTGTGTGTGTGTGTGTGTGTGTGTTGCACATGCACCTTTTCAACTGCTTGTGGGAGATAGAGCAAACGGATGTGTGTGTGTGCGTGCGTGCGTGCGTGCATGCCTGTACAATGCTGTGTGTTTGTGTGCATGCATCAGTATGATTAAGGAGCATGGGAACATGGCACTGGCTATTTACTGCTGATAAACCAGAGTGTGCATATATTGTTGTGTTGCACCGCCATTTCTCGATGGCTTGTTATTCTTATTCTGATGCTCCATCTATCCTGCTTTATGTAAGACAAATTGTATCCTATTTTAAGAAGCTTGTTGACCTGATACAGAAAAAAACACAACCGCTTCAAAACTGTTAATATTTTATTTCCGTCCTACGCCACATTTTACCCCACTTAAGTTAACTTTGCCTTAATGTTCGATGTCATTTCGTCACCTTTCAGTCCAATTATGACCCAGACACGATGTTTGGCAGAACTCTTGACATTTACCTGAGCTTGGACTAATATTCCTGTTAAATTGCATCAATAGGTATCTGAATAGGTATCTATATTGATTGCTGTGGAATCGATTGCTGACATTATGATCCTTCTTACAGTGTGCTGGTGGAGAGCCTCTGATAAACAGTCTGATCCATCTAGCTGCACAGGGGGATAATGTTACTTTTCCTTTCTGTGTGTGTGCGTGTGTGTATGTGTGTGTATGTGTGTATTGGAGTGTGTCATGGCAGGTTACAAATGAGTTTGTTTGTGTTCTGGCCGCAGAAACCTTTTATGCCCGAGGCTGTGTGTGTTGTGTGGGTGGGTCTTGGTGAATGCGATAGAGACTCAGGATCTATACGTATGTATGTGTGCGTTTGTGTGTTTTTGAGCCCAAATAGCTTTATATGAGTGGGATGGTTATGAGTTTGAGATGCCTTTTTAGTATTTTGCCCGTTGTTACCACTCTAAGCCATATAGTTTCCTGTCTACACAGTTTCGATCCCCATGCTTGCGCTGAGGTCAACCAGGTGACCTATTGGTAAAAGTGCCTTGCGTGCCAATAAATGCCTAGCAGTATTAATCACATAGGAGCCCTCACTCTGTGAAGAGGTCAATGCTTTAAAGGGCACCCAGAGAGCTGCCTAAGACTGAAATACAGCCAGGGCATCTTTCCGGTTGAATGTACCAAAAGTTTTATTAGTTCCCCCAATGAGGTCAGTCTGCCCCGTATAAATGAAATCTGTCGATATCCCATTATAGGCTTTTGGAACTTGATTGTGAGGCATCTGTCAGATGCATATTTCATTCTAAATTTAGTTAGCTGGCTGTAAGTAATGCATGCATTACCACCAGCGTATTTCCCAGTGTACATGGCTGCAGAACATCTGTTTTTCTATTAAGTGAAAGATGAAATATTTATCTGAAAGCAGATCTGGTGCGAGTCAATCACTGACAGGCCGCAGTGACAGCTGCTCTGAAAGTAACACCAACATGTCAGGTGCCTGCCTCGATACATCTGATCACATCAACACACACTGTAGCTCAGAGCCAAAACATGAACAGGTTCCCTGGATCAAATGGACTGTTTTATTAACTGGGTCGATCTAAGGAGGTAATTGGAGAGCGGTTACAGTTAGAGAAATGTAGAGTTGATTTGGCCAAAAGGAAGATGCACACATCCTGAAACTCACCTCAGTGCTGCAGTTCAGCCATTAGCTGCGAGTACGACCAGGGAAGCAGCGAGCCATGATATCCTGGTAACAACTTGGGTTTCACTGGACTGTAGAGCTTTGGTTTCAGAAAGAACAGGGACCAAAATCAACTTGGATTACATGGTTGAATAATGGGAATGAAAAAAACATAAACAATGATAATTATAATTTTCATCAAGATCCCTTGTCTGCACTCAAGTCTTCCCTGTGTACAACTACCCTAACGGATGTTTATCTATAGGATGCCTTCTCTACATTTTATTTATCTCATTCTGCAAGTTAAACATTCTGGATGATGAGAAATCGAATATTTGGATAAGAAGACTTTTTGGGGTATTTTGATGAAATTATAGAGCTGAGAGCTGTTATCACAGTTAGAGTGATACAAAAATAACAGGACTTCCAATGGGCAGTATGCAGAGCCAGAGTCTATTCATGCTCCGTGTAAAGAAAAGTTCACTGACCCTTGGATAGCTATACAAGATAGATTTTGCATTAATCACTAAATACATCATCCACCTATTGAACGTATATCAATCCACTCAATGAATTCATTGAACAAACAGAGATCCATACTATGCAATTATTGCCCTCTAAATAGCTCCTGTGAATACTTGAAAAGCTAACTCTGTGTCAATACTGCTCAAAGGCGAATTCTATTGACGCGTGGCATTTGAAGAATTTAGTATTTGACTCGGTTGCCAGGTGACAGGAACTAGACCTTGGCTGCAGGCGGCTGCAGGCGGCTGTAGCTGTTTTGTATGTTTCTCATCATCCAGACCTTAACAGGATATGGAGATTTCACCATTGCCGTGTTTATCTTAAGACCATGTGAAACGCTGTGAACTCAAACAATAACAGCATTAATAAATCATCACATATAACTTTCATTGGGCGAATATGTCAATTTCCATAAAATATGAGATGAAATGGCATTAGGTGATGTGCAGAAACATGAAATATTGAACAATAGAAATTAGATAGCTGAGAAAATCTTGTATAATGCACAGTATTTCAATATGAAGAAAACACTTAAATGTTCAGTGTGTAAGATTTAACTGAAAGAGATCTATTGGGAGAAATTGAAAAAGATTTCATCTTCATTGTACTAATTGCTGTTTTCTTTACCCTAGAATGGGCCCTTTATATTTTAATACTTTATATTTACATCAGGAGCAGGTCCTCTCCACGGAGGCCACCATGTTTATTACAGTAGCCCAAACTGGACAAACTAAACACCTTTTGAGTTTTTATGACAACTGAAGGCTACCACAGGTTCTCCGTCATGTTTGGAAGGGGAGGGTGAGGTGGGGGGTATTCAGCTGCAACATGCAACTTCACCACTAGATGTCACTAAGGTCTACACATTGAACCTTTAAGACTAAAAATGTGTTTCGCTGTTGCAGTGACGTTGTTAGTTTTGCATCAAACTTTCTAACATTATTTTACTTGTTTATTGTCTAAAATACTGTTTTAGGTAATGAACACAAACCACACAATACAGCAATTTAGCAAAAGAAATAAAGAAAAGAAACTGCTTCAGAGCATCTAAACCCAATTTACCTTTCTGAACATCCACCTCAAAGGTGCAGTTTAGTTATGCAGCATGCGTTTCCATTACGGCCCATATGCTTTATCAGTGTCTGCTATTGTTATGAGGCACACGGCGGGGCTGCACTGTACGTCCATGCAGATTTCCCTTCAGGCCCGACTGTGTGCCAACACGAGCAGAACTGTCCTCCCTCTTGAGCTAAAGATGCTTGGACATTAGCATACACAGGTTGTCACTGGTAAATGAATGACAAGAGTTTCATCTCCCCATGTGTCAGCCTCGCTTAGCGGTGACACGGTTCAATGTGCCCGCAAAGTGCCACTTTGGTCGCCAGTGGAACCGGCTTAGGATTGAAACTGTGCCTTGCAAAGATTACTTAATAAATAGAATAATTTCACCATCAATATTATCCCAGCTTTGTGACAATGTCAAAAGAGAGCAAGAAAATAACCAATCTATATTAGTTAAGAAAGTTTGCCATCCTCCCAGTGCTGTGTGCAGCCATTTAAACCATAATGAAAAATAGAGGTGTGTTTTTATGCACAGAGGAAGAGTCCGCTTTGATTTCATGTGTTTTCATTTCTCGGCTTCTGCGTTTTTTCTCTGCTATGTGTTCCTCACATTTAACTCATGCCACTGTTGGTCAAGGTGAGGTTTTATTATGTAGCACACACAGGTGAGCATCTTTTTCACAGGTTTATACTGACTCAAGACGGATACGACTGGTGAACTCAATTACTGCACATAATCTTAACCCTGCTAGTTAAAGCGATGTCAATTAGTTTTTGTTGGGGATATTTAATGCTCATTAAAAATTAAGAGTGAGAAGGCTCACTTTGCAGGGAGAAAATTTAAAACATGAATATTTTATGAGACCTGTCTTGTCTGTCTTAATGACTGTGACTAGTTCCGCGAGCAGCTGCTCCAAATTTCGCAAAGCCACCCGTGATCCAGTTCCAAAACTTCTGACGTTCCCGTCCTCAAAATGGATGACATCTTGATTCCCCAGTAATGAAATCATCACTGGGATATTGGAGACGGTTTTAATTCTGATTAAAAGTCATTTTTTAAAAGGATGACCTCAAACATCTCACTTCCCTCATCTCAGCTCTAATTCTTCATTTCCCATTGCTCAGAGCTGAAGTCCTGAGTTGGCAAAATTCCGCTCGCGAATACGAGACGTTTATCAAATTTCTCCATTAATCTGATGTGCAGGCCTTGATTAAAATGCTACCCCACACAGACAACGCAGATGCTCAGAGTGCAGCCTTATAGGAATATACAGATTGATACAGATGTGCTGCGCGCCTCTACCTTTGGACACAGAGGGCAGCTGAGGTGGGAATCGATAGACGGCATGCTCCGTGATTGGGGGGTCTGCTTTTGTCTTTGGTGTTTTTCCTGACTCGGCACAAAGTCAAAAATGCAGCATGTGAGCGAAGGGAAGACTGATGTCCCGAATAAGCCCCCCCACCCCACCCCACTCCCTCCTTCCCCTCCTCCCTCCTCTTGGTATCTGACGGTCAGGGATTCCACAGAGCGAGCAGAGATTGATTCTCTTCCCAACCAGAGATAGGGCTTGTTTTTCACATAGGGTGATATGAGACATTCAGAGAGGGGTCTGGCGATTCGGGGGGGCGTGGGGGGTATTGTGGTGGGATTGGTATTGGTGGAGATGACAGGATGGTGATGTGGGGATAGGCAGGACTGATTGGAGTTGAGAAAGGAGTGAAAAACTGAGACAGAGATGGAAAAGCAGCGGCCCACTCTCTGAGACTGAAAGGATTGGCCCGCTGCCTCATTCCAACCGTCCCGAGCCCAGAGACTCCACTCAGGCCGGCTGGTGTTGCCTCTGGACAAGTTGTCCCCCGGCATATAGATCCGCGGTCTCCTAATGCTGATTGATATTAATCAAATTGTCTTTGACTGACACAGCAGCCAAGAGGCACGTTTTTTTAACCCAACGGGCAATTTTCTAAAACGGGCCTATAGGTTGAAAGTCTGCGAGCGCTCCCGCCGACTGCTCCTGCCAGGGCCACTGACCTCTGGATAGCACATGTAATGGATGAGTACATATGCCTTGTGCTGTCTCCCTCTCTCTGAGCGGAGGAGACATGAACTAATTAATTACGGGGGATGTTGGCCAGGCTGGACGCTGACACGATCGTTGTGGCTGTGTGGTTATTGACTACTCCGCAGAGGAAAGTTGCTCATTTAGCACTGTGTTGCGAGTCTGGGAGGTCACTGATCATTGTGGAAGGAGCATATGCTCCGTGTTTGTCTGTCTCTTGTTTTGTTTTGCTTTGTCTGTCACGTGCAATATATGTGTGTACGTGTGTGCACGGGCATGTGTGTGTTTCCTCCCACGTTCCAGGTTTTAATTGCAGGATGATACGAGTAAACATGTTTGCACCTGACGAACATTATTTTTGATTTGACAGCAGAAGTGTTGAAGTAAATTGAAGCTGGTTATGACGGGCAGCTTTTATTTCTCTGAGCTCAAGAGTGGTTGTGGACATTCCAAGTACATGGCAAGTGGAGTAGATTAGAGGGTTATGCCCTTGAACATCTCTGCTTCTCTGTATTATTCTGAAAATATAGATTACAGACTTGGGGTCAGGGAGAGCGCCACAGGAGACTATAGAAAACCACTGCAATCATCTCAGCCAGTCTCCAGCTCTGATTCACAGATGCTTTTGAAATTCTAATGTGTGCCAAGATGGATGTGGAAAAGTACTCAACGGCAGCTTAAAAACAGATAAATTATGATGGCCATCCTTTCACAAAACAGATTGCCTTAATGGCAGGGCCAAACTGTGTCAGAGCTTATGGTGTTTCAGCTTTAAATGGTGCACCTCATGGACCCACCGTGGAGCTGCAGATCAACCTTGCTCTTTGGGGGAGGAGATGCTTTTTTAATTGCTTTGGCTTTTGCCTTTTGACTTTTGGTCTGCAGGCATGCATACCACAGGCCAATGAGAGGCCGAGGAGGAAAGGCCTTCTGGGAATTGAGTTAGGCAAGTGTTGCAAATATTGTCAATGGGAGAGATCGAGGCGAAGTCTGTGGTTGTGCTGTTGTTTTATTCATGAGGGTTAACACAAGGCTGAGATTCCTGGTGGGGAAAATATTATATTAAGCTTTTCTTCAATTCTTCTGACAGGTAAAGTTGGGTATTGATTCCCAAATCTGAAGTGGAACCGGTTCCAAATTTATAAGAATTTGTCATTTGTTACAAAACACAACACGTATTGATCCCTGATGAAAGAACTTATAGACCGACTGCGCTTTCACCTACATCGTCCAATATGCATGCATCAAAATACAATCTGTATATAGTGGGTGCAATATGGCAGAAAACTAATCTGATCACTGCACTGCAACAATTCCAAGGGAACAAGTCTTTCTAACATGATTCAGAAGCCTAACTAAATTAAAAAAAGACTGGAAATATTAAAGTGGTGAAAGAATCTAGTATAATTTTCTACCTTTATTTAATATAGGAATCAAAAAGCAGTTTTGGCATCAATTACTTTACTTAGAGCACGCTGAATCCAAACTTTATCAACTGTTCTTTTTCTTCACCCAAATTATATTTAAAGAATCAGCACCAGGATTCAATACGAAACAGTTTGACAGGCAGAATCCAAATCCCTATAACTGCACATGATACCGAAACGGGGCCGTAATTTGTCAATATGATTGGCTCTGTGCTTGACTTTAAATATCCTAAGCTGTTGTTTCTGTGAGAGAAACCCGCATGAGAACGACTGTCTTCAACTCTCTACAGAAATAAGAAAGAGGAGGCAGCTACACTACAAAGCCCAATCAAAAAAGGAGGGGGGAAAAAAAACTGTTAACAAATTATACCTTTAGTATCTTTTCTCTTGCTGCTGTCATAAATCCAATAAAGCTAAGGTCCAGTGGGTCTCCTCATAATAGATGAAGACAAAACTCCCCCCGGGGCCAATTAGACCATCAGGAAATTACTATCTATTGGATTGTATACCATAAGAAAAATCATATCTTTATGTCTTTACAGGGCCTCAGTTACCGTGATTGCCAGTTGCAGAGGCTGTTGCTGTGAACATCAGGGTCGGTGTAATGATCCGGCAGTATCGGAATCTAACAGCTGATGGTTAGGGAGTGACAGTCGGCCTTTTCCGTCCCCAGCTGATGGAGGTGACAGTGACGTGGCACAGACAGGCGACAGGAGTGAATTGGCAGGTGTGTTGTTGCAGTTGTTTTGTGTAAGCCGTGGCGGAGGGAAGGGGTCGAGCTGAAGTTGTGGGTGGCTGGATGATCCTCTGCCTGACCAGAGGGAGATGGCGACTCGTACATTTTTAATGGTTGTCTGGGGTTGCTTACGCAGCTCCTCGTTACTTCCCATCCAACCTGTCATGGCAGCGGGCCCGACCGAGTTACAGGCCCTTCTTTAGACACCTCAATGATTTAGTGCATGTGTTTACAGAACGTTGACAAAGTCAAGTGGACTGGCCCCCTGTATACAGCCCAGGATGAATAATACATGTGGCCGGTTCAGGAATGTGCCTGGCGGTAGGGAAGTTCAGATCTACCACACATAAGCAGAGTAAATGTCCTGACATTTCAAATATCCACTGTGCTGAAATGTGCTGAATGCACAGAACTGCTCCGACTCCCCGTGAAGAGGGAGAGTTGGTTAGGAGGTGGTGGTAATGTGTGTGGGGCGGTGATGAAGGGAGGGGTGACGATTCTTACTCCAGAAATAAAGACTACACCTTCCTCTGAGCAATGGCCTGACACATGGCCACAGGCTCTGTGACACATTCCTTACTTTCTTTCTTTTTTTTTTTTATCTGTTTGTTTCTATCTGTTCTCTGAGACGCTCAGACGATTTACAGGCAGCCAGAACGCGTGGGTGTTATGTTAAACCAGAATTACATCTCTCCACCCGGTTTAAGACTGGAAGTCCAAACTACGATCCCAGGAGGATGAGAAAAAAAAGACGAGCAGCTCTGGGGGAAGGAAGGCAGGAATTCACATCCCTTTTTTCCCTCTCTCCCATCAAATGAAGTGTTAGAATCTCATCAGGAGTGAAACGATGACTAATCAGTTTTTTTTTTACAGCCCCTGCGGTGCAACAGCCCAGGACAAGGAAAAGCCTCTAATTTTACTTGTACTTAACAAATGTACGGGTTTGTGTGTTTTTGAAAACGGCGAACGAATGACGCTTAATCTCATGAATCAGTAAACAGTGTTCTCATGCTTTTTTTTTTTCTTTTTTTTTATCCCTTTCCTCCTAAAAAAAAATAACAATCAACGCGGAGTAATTACAACTTTGTGAGGCACTACACGGTTTTATAGTGGACAGAGATGTAAAACGCCTCCCTTCAGTCGCTCCCAATCAGTGTGGTTTTTATGCACGCCGCGACATGTGTGCAATGTGGTGGATCACATTTCAAATGGAGTTATTTGCAAGGAAGACATTATGTAATATTGTGTTAGTGCTGTGTACACTACATACGCAAACACAAACAGACATTGCTTACATTTTGTTTTCCCCTGGCGGCATCGGTGTTTCTGAAATGAAGCAGACAGCAAACATTTCCTGTTTGCCACATTGTAGGTATTATGCCATCTCTGCTGGAGCAGACGCCGGCGTTGCTGTTAAAAACACACAACTCTGACACGCACACTAAGCCTAATGAATTTCCTCTCCCATAATTCCGATTTAGATTTTGTTTGTGAACATCAAGAGATATCTCAGACACGTCACGACTCAGATCGCAGCACTGCTACCTGGGTCCGACTGGTATCTGCATCTCAGTGGCAGGAAGTGGAGCGAGACAAGCTAAACATGTGAGCACCTACTGCCTGGAGCCTCAGACCATGAAGTGCCTCAAGGCTTCCAGATACATTATATATCAGTTGGTTCACAGTCATTTTGACAAATTGACAAATCATGCATGTCCACAAGACAGGGATTTCATCTCCTCAAATTTCAAGACATGCTATGTTGACTTTCTCGTTGTTCATCGGCCTGACGTGGCGTTGGCATTATGAGACCTAGACACTCTTGATTGTCTTGTGCAACATATGTGGCGTCACGCTTGTTGCACCTGACAACCCTCGATGAGTAAACACCTTAGATAAAAAAAATTTAACATTGTATGCATACATGCAAATTGAATGTATGCATACAATATAAGTATAAAAGCAAGTGTGGAGCGTGTATTGTACCCTTTTTTTTTCAATTAAACTAAATTCAGTTTTACTATTTACATAGAGTCAAATCATCTCAGACATTATCTCCCAGCACTTTACAGAGAGAGGTCGGGACCTGACAATATTATAGATGGACACAGCAGCTCAGCAGCTCAGCAGCTCCCACCATGAGCGAGCACGCAGCGGCAGTGGAGAGGAAGAAATCCCTTTTTTTTCATCTTGATTTAAATGTCTGACGTCACAGTTACTTCCCAGGAAGATCACAAGACAACCCACGTTAAAAAGGTAACTGAGCTTTTGGCTGATATTATAGATTAAATGTGAAGAATAAAACATTAGTTAGTTAAGAATACAGGTATAATTCAAATGTTAACTGGTATAATTCAAATTCTATCATATAGGCCAGTGGCCTGCATGGAAGAAAACAATAAAGTAAAGTAAATACATAAAAAGAGAAGTTCATTCAAGGTTGAGAGACAACATCATGGGCAATATATACAGTTGCGTCACCTCAGGACCTCAGAGATTCAGGCTCCTATCAGATGACTTCCCTTCCCAAGTAAACAACTGACATTAGCCTGCCAGTGTAGATCACAAAATGGCTAATCAATTTGAAGCATTGCTGACCCTGTTGTCTTCTCTTACAGCTGTTGTGCAGTTAAAGTCTGCGTTTGACAATGATACAACTGTTTACATGTTTAGGAGACGAGCTATTATTCAAGCAGTCTGCGACAATTCAGCAGTTAACGACCGAATGAAAGAGTGTTCACTGGCGCGTTCATGCCCGCAGTACGTGAGGTGTGTTCTCAGGTTTCAGATTCAATCTGATAAAGAGCCAAAATGTTCACACCGTGGACAGAGACGGTTTGCGTTTGCAAATGAAAACGTAGTAGTGTGGATGTAGCTTGAACCTGTCGGCCGACCAGATGCCAGTGTGTGTGCGGTTACCTCTGGGTTCTCTGGTTCCCTCCCACAGTCCAAAGACATATATATATATATATATATATATATATATATATATATATATATATATATATATATATATATATATATATATCATCATTTCTGCTCACGAAGAGATATTTTTTTTAATGTTTTTAGCCAGTCCAGCTATAACAGACTAGATTAGTTGTCAATGTGATTTGTGTGTGAGAGATCAAATACGATTTTACTCATTTGAAATAATTAAAAAATATAAAACATATAAAGTCAATATGTGGTGGTCAGTGATGTGGTAGTGGCCACAAATAAATCAATGTGTGTGAAACACAAAGAAGTGTATCTACACTTTGGGTCCATTATGAAGCTGTAGCCGCTCAGAGGATGTCAGCTGAGTGTAGGCGGTCTTTATGTGACCCAGGATGCATTTGTGTTCACGCTGATAAAAACATGTGGCCACATGTGTCTCAGACCACATCAGATTAAGGTCTGACTGAGATCTCAAATGTTTTTACACATATACATGGGTTTTCTGAATGCGTAGAGAAGTTCCCATCACTGACGACTGGAGAAGGAGCCGATTCAAACTTGTGTCCACTGCAGAATGAAGAATGAAGATCCCATTGCAGACAAAGGCCAGATGTCAGTGGATGTTAGTGGGTTTTTGACCCGTGGAAAAGGGGCTTTAGATGTTGATGTTAGTATCAGGTCTGAATTGGGCCTGTATACGGACTGGCGACCTGTCCAGGATGCACCCTGCCCTTCCTCACCACGTCAGCTGAGATTTCCGCCGCCACATAACCCTCATTGGAAAAGCGGCATATCACATATATGGATAGTTATAGAATTGTTCAAAACTTTAAAAACATCCACAAAAGTTGATCCCGTATCAATTAGGGGACTAACCTGCACAGCACTAAAAAGAAGAGCCGGTTTAAGACCTGCCGCTGGAACGGAGCCACACTCTCTTCTGGGACTGTGGGGGGTTCTGTAATTTTAAAAGAGCGACATGTCATGTCAATAAAGTGCCAACATTCATATCCCTCAGCAAAACCGATCACAGTGGATTGACCTGCCGGGACACTGGCTTTAGGGGTAATACAGGGTAGTTGTTGGGAGTATTTGCAGAGGCGTAATATACATACACGAGCGTAAGCATTCACCGGGTGCATGGGGCATGTTGACGGGAGCTGACTCTTGATTGAGAGGCTGTCCCTCTCTCCCTTTGCAGATTTATGACTGAGAGGATTTGTGTCCAGTTGGGATACAGGCAGGTCAAACTTATCTTGCTGATAGACAGCCTTGTAGATTTCCTCAGAGTGGATTTATGTTGTGTGGGAGCCAGCGGTTGTCGGGGGGAGGGGGGGTGGTAGTGCTCTGCACCTCGCATATCCCCGTTTTACACTTTATTTGAACTTTACATTTCCACACGGCTGTGTCGCCCTGCTCCGAGTGGCTCTCCACCTCCAGCCATTTACTAGAAATGTAATTATTTATGCTTCAGCGTAGAGAAAAGGTTTTATAAGGAGCCTCACGTTTTATCTAATTTCCCCTCGTCTCAGAAGATATGTGATAATTGTGTTGAATTGCTGGCGATGCCATATATGGAATCTTATTTTACTACATTATTTTAAAGTCAGCGTGATTTATGGGCCCCAGACTCAAGACGTGATGATCGTAATTAATCTGAACCGTCGTGAGGGGAAAAGGCCAACCACTGATCTATACACGGCATATGGCTGTGGGATCTTATTCTCCCTGCACCAAATCTCACTTATTTCACCTGAATCAGCACGTTTGACTTCCCTGTGCGAGCTCGCGCTGCCAGACTCCAGTCTTTCACTCATCACTCTTTGTGTCTGTTTACCCATATGTTTAAAAAGATGTGAGCGCAAAAACACAGGTAGTTAATTCGCTGTGATTATCCACCGGAAGAAAAAACCAAGAAGGGAATTACATTTAAAGGCAGAAACCAATCTCGCAACATCCTTTATTGCAGAGGTTGTTTGGCAGGAAACAGGCAGGAGCCATATTTGTAGCTCGCACGCCCCAGACAGAGAGACTGAATCATGTGTTGACCTCCTCATACAAAACACATTTTGCAGAAATAAAACTCATCTGAGCCTCAGACCGGCAGACAAAGGAGACACAAGTAGCTGGAGAGCTGGAAAGATAGAGAGAAAATTCTGAGTAATATTGATCTTAGTTAATTAGATTCCTATCTGGTCTCTGGGGACTGGTGTTCCGGCAACACATTTTAGAGTGAAGAAAGTGGCTGAGAGATATACCAGTATATGAACTCAGTTAATTTAATTTCAAAGCCCCGAGTACAAAATGTGATTTGATTATTGGGAATATTTTTCATGTCTAATTACAATTTCTCTTTTCTCCCCTAAAGTTTATCTGAACTTTTTTTTTTTTTTCCCAGGGAATCCTAATGAATCTCATTCCTTGTTTAGAACTAATGACCAAGTGTTTATCTCCCCCCCCCCACCCCCACCACCATCACCCCATTCCCCCCCCGACCCGTTTCCCTTTCCATGCAGTTCAGTAATTCGATATGTATTGCAGAAGAATTTGATTAGAAATGGAATATTGTTACTTTCTCCGCTCATTGACACTAAATGAATTTGCACATTGAATTGCTAATTAGAAGGTGTTTTATTTCACTTTACACTTCACTTGATAATATAAAGGTAAGTACAATCAGCGTTCTTTGCCAGTGTGTTTAGCAATAAGCCGGCTGATTCCATTCAAATACTGAAAAACAAATAACGTGAGGTACGATTTCAGCTTTAATCTTTGTCAGTTTTCCAGTCGATTACGGTTTCACTGTGCACAGGCCGCTCTGGGTTTTGAGTGTGTGGGTGTGTGTGTGTGTGACGGCAGGGGGGAGGGGTCATGTTGGGACGCAGCGGCCTGACGTCCCGGGGCCACATACCAGGTCACCAGCTTTTCGTGGCTGATCTGTTTGTCATAATGGCTTTTAAAAGGTCACATGTGTTGATTAAAATGAGTGATCGTTAAAAGCATCCGTCGGTAACACGCGCGCACGCACACACTCACACACATAAACACACACACACACACACACACACACACAAACACACAGCCACGCGCACACACATTTCCGCGGGTCATATCCAACGGTGTATAGTGCCATTTGTTATGGATGGATGCAGAGAGGGCCGGGATACATGAATTAGTGGAGTAGGTCAGGCAAACATATGAAAAGCTCCCCACTCTTTTGACATATCGTCACATTTTTCTCGTGTCACTTGGTGCAGCGGCTGTGAATGTGAGGGATTTTTTAGCAATATGTAAAAAAAAAAAGAAAAAGAAAACGGAGATACAGTACAAGCAGAGGAAGAGAGACGTACAGCATTAGCACCCGCTGAAAAGGATTATCCATGTATTCTCCTCACACTTGTCATCATTTATCTCTCGCACATTATTTTTGCTCTGGCCCTCTCCTACCAGATTCTGGCTTTGCTGCAAGGCAATTGCTTTCTTGCATCGCAGGGGAATTCATTGCATTGCTCTGCTAGAGATCCAAATGTATTACTATGAGGCAGCTGTGAGTGGTTGGCGGTACGGGGGGGACGTACCTGTGTCTCACTTTAACCCACCACCCCCCCTCCCACCCGTTCGCGAGCAGCTCCCCACCCCCAGGCATCTCGTTGTATGGGGGGCTATAATTGTTGCTGTAAATTCTGCCGCTCCCCAACGCCCCTGTCTTAACCGCCCATTACGCATGGTTCACTACGGCCCTTGTTGATTGCAACTGTCAAGAAGGGCAGATTTATGCACTCTTGCTTGGAGATGGAGGGATGGAAGGGAGGAGAGAAAGGAGGGTGATTAGGGGGAGGCGGGTTTATTGGGTGTACCCACGCTTGACCCCTCCTCCATCCCAGTTTACCCTCGCCGGCGTAGGTGGAAATGAGTGAGGCTGATCAGGCCCGGGCACAGGACGACAGAGGTGTGAGCCTTCAAGATGGAGGGAGAAACAAGTGCTCTAAAGTGGGCTGCTGATGAGATCTGAGCCTGATCCGCGCTTTCTTTCCTCTTTTCTTTTTTTTGTTCCCGTTTTGCTGTTGTGTACGTGTGTGTGTGCTCTACTGTGCACACACTCTCTTCTCAGCCTTCAGCCAGGCTCTCAGACACCCTGTCCTTTCTCAGAAAACACCACTTGTGTAACAAAGGCTGCTAATCTGTTGAGTACAGCAGTGAGCCCAGTGTGGGGGGAAAAGCACTTCCTCAGCCCATCACCGAGTCTACTGTGGTCACACTCTAATCCACTGAGCCATCACAGCACTAAAATAAACCATTATGCTCCGATACTGGAGGTCCTCTGCTCCGCTCCGCTCCGTGCAGAGGCACAATGTTGTTGTGAACCAGCAGAAAATAAAATCCGTTCCGAGAACTGACTACTTGTAACATTTAATTATAAATGAAAAGCACAGTTTTTTGATTGAAACGCCTTCAATCTGAGGACCTCTCCCTTACACATAAACTTTTTATTATTTGTCTTATCTAAATTGTGTTTTTTTATGTTCATCTTGATCGCCCCTTGGTGGCTGGCTGCAGTATAGGTCATAAATCCAGCCTCCTCCAAGTTAGTAGACGGGACATTGACTAAACCAAAAAGTCAAAAATACTCTCCAAATACATTTTTCTCCAAGATAGTGTCTGTCATTTCAGTTAGTTCACTGATTTTTGTTTGAGCGTTCATGTTTGTGAAGTGTGGTTTATCATTAGTAATTTGATGATACAAACATGGGGTGAATCATCATGATTGACATATGAGACATAACTCATGACTCGGTTGTTAAGATACTTGTTTGCAGGCCGCAGATCTCAAAATAGATCAAATATGAAACAAAGTTAAGTTTTTTTTCTTTTGCCGGTATATGCTAAGGTTAACTGGCTAGACTTAGCTGAGCAGCACATTAGCAATAACTGTGACTGAAAAAAAGATAAACTCACAGGTCTGGTCAAGCATGTGTAACGGCGGGACCTCGCAACCGCAGCTCCATCCCCCGATCACTGTTGTGCTAACTCTAGCTCCAAGTGCATAAAATGGCAACATTCACATCTGGGATACGTTGGCATCATTTCTGGATAGTGGGAGGAAGTGGAGACACAAATCATGCATTGTGACTTGATGGCAAACAGTAATTATTTTGTGTGCATTTACAACTTCTTTAACTATTTTTTATTTAAGGTTATCCCATGTGTTCCATGTGTTTTGTGTTGCCATGTTACATGTCAGTATGTGTTATGTAGTTATGCGGCGTAAAGTGTCATCGTTTGTTTTCAGGCTTTCTTTGCTTAGTTTATATTTAGTTATGTCTGAAAGTCTTGTTCTGCTTTGTCGTATCACGTAATGTTTAAGTTATGTTTTGTATTAAGCACCGTTGTGTGTTTTATTTTGTGAGTGAATGCATTTTTATTTGTTATTTGTCATATTATCTGTCGTCTTGTGTCTCTTCTATTTTTTATGTTTTCTTTTGTGTTGTTTTATGCGTTGTCGTTGTGTGTTTTATGTTTAGCTATTTTGTCAACTTAATTCTGATTGTTAATCTTTGGCTGTATTGCGTTCTATACGATTTTATTCTGTTGTGTTTTGTTGATGTATTTTTCATTCTGTTTTGTCCCACTAGTGTCTTTTAAACTGGGGCTGGAGCAGGAGCTGCTGTTTGTTAGATAGTGATAGATAGTGCTTGTTGCCCAGTTGGCAGCATTACTGTAACGCAGCTAAACGTGCACAAGTCTCTAAGTGGTCCCTAAGTTGTCCTGCGGGATGATGGGATGCCATAGTAGCGGCAGTAATGGAATTACAGGAAAGACCCTGCCCTGGTCGCACTGACGAAAGGCACAAATGGAGGATGAGATGGAGTGAGGAGGAGAGGCAGAACCAGAGCTTGAGCTAACAGACCAATCTGCACTATGGCACTTATGGAATTACCCGGTTCACCTTCTTTAGACCGAGCAATCAATGGCGCTCATTAATAATTCACACGGTCTTGGGAGGAAACCATAACTGTCATAAATGGTAATTTTGTTTGATCATTACAATCCTTATCATTGGGATAAACAGACAACATTATTCATCAGCAAAAAAGTATAAATATTCATGACATGCACACATTCGGTATGCAGAATAGCAAGCGACCTGCAGAAAAAAAAAATATATCCAGGCTGTATTGATGCGATTTCCCCTGAATGATGAAATAATTTACAGAATTGATTAAGATGAAGGCTAATCTTTATGCGGCATATATGGCTGAATATGAATGCACCCGGGCCCTGCTCTGTCAGCCGCTAGATGGATGATAAGCCGGTGTTTGTCTTTCAGCAAAGCATCATGGCAACATCAGAGGGAGTCAGGAGTTCTGAAGCGCTGTCCATGAACACTGCTCCCTCTCATGCACCTCGCAATACGTCACCTTCATTTCATTAGCTGCCGAGAGCATCAAGTCTGAACCACTTTGAATTTTTATTTATAGCCCCCGTTGCTTTCTTAGAGTCATCGAAAACACAATCACAGTTACTGCTGCAATCCATTCCTATCTGCTGTGTCTAAAATAAGTGCCATGATATTAGTCTGTGGCGATGCCAGTTTGCTTATGAGTAGGAAGAAACAGATGGGCTATTACAGATACAGAGACTGAAGCAAATTGAGGTCATCGAGCAGGTCTTGTGAATCGTGCGTTCAAGACGTCGGCCGTCAGTGCAGAGCAGGAAGGAGGGAGTTTTTACTTAAAGACGTGTTTTTGGCACGAATGCAGTCGGCGCGTACGGGAGATGACGGGCCTCTGGGCACAGACAGCCGTCAACGGGCAGAGGTAATTTGATGAATGCGTTTGCCCCCGCTCTCCACCACCCCTCCACAACCAGATTTCTTGTTCTCCGGCTTTATGTTTGTCTCTCGGATGAAGTGAGCGTGGTGGATTGCTACATTTTGTATTCGTCCTGGCTCGGCTGTGTGACCGCAGGGCTGGGTGACTTCGAGAAAAAAAAAAACGAATCTCTCTGTTCAGCCTCCCTCCAGCGCCGTTCCTCCTCTTTCAGCCTCCGTTGCTCACCGTTCTGAGCATGTTCAGGAAGGAAGAGGGGGGAGTGTGTGTGTGTGTTTGTTTGTGTGTGTGTGTGTGTGTGTGTGTGTGTGTGCAATGTACAGTACATGTGTGTGTGTGTGCGCGGCTGTGTCTAAAATGTAAATGATGAACTGTCATTACAGACTGCATCACACAGGCGAGGCAGGTTTTCTCTTTCCATCCTCAGCCACGGGATTTGATCTCAGCTTTGTTTTGCCGTTTCCTCACAAGTGTGTCGGTGCGTGTACGGGATGTGTGGGAGCAGCCACTGAATGCAAGCCAGTCACCACCGGGGAGCGATTTAAGGGCCTTTTATAGAGATAGATCCGTCCGGTTTACTGGGCTGAAGCTGGCTACCAAGAATTGTGACAGACATGTGCCTGCTAGACCTCATACATAAACCACTGGGGTGTTTGTATGCGTTTGTGTGTGTGTGTTGCGGGAGATAGCGATAGCTGTTGTATCTCACGTGCCTTGCTTTCAATAGCCCAATCAGTCAGTGGAACCCTTCAGACAGTCTCCTCTTAATAAGGAAGCTTCCAGCCCAATTCCCACAGATAGCCTAAGTAAATCAAACCAGTGAGGAGGAGAGGAGAGCCTCTTCAATCAGGCTCTAGAGAATGGAGCCTGGGCAACTCTAACACTCCAGACAATAAGAGAGAGATGGAGGGAGGAGGAGATACAGTGATATTCTGGTATGGTGATGACTATGCTTAGAGTGAGGTATACCATTCATCTGGCCCTAGCCATCTTCTCAGAGCTGTGTCTCTACACCCTCAGGTCCTCTACACTCTGCATCCCGCTGTAAAACATTCGCCATTGTAATTCATGTTATGCTGCGAGAGCCTGGGCTTTTGGCATGTGCATTCACACCCCCCCCCTCTCTTTCTTCCTCCTTCATCCACCTCGCTCGCAGCCTTATAATATGGTCCTCATGGCGAGCTGAGCAAGCCATAATGCCATGTTTTGTATTCAACCCCCGATAGCAGACATTTCAGCAAAGCCACAAACCAGGGGGCCCCAGCTTGCGCATTGGTCAGGGTTCAGGTTGGACCATTCGGAGCAGTCCCACGTCGGCAATTTGGGCCGAGAGCGCTCCAGGCCACATGCGCCTTGTCCGTCCATCACAGGTGAAGGGGAGCACGGGGAGGAGAAGAGGAGGCTGGAGCGAAGGGGAGGAGGTGGGGCCCAGGCTGAAGTCGGAAGGCGAGGCCCTGGCATCTGCATTAGGCCAGGCCAGCAGATGTGGCGATCCTGGTCTATTTGAGCTAAAGTGATGATTAAGGGATCATGGCCCTTAAATAGACAATCCTGTTTACCCAGTTTAGGGCTGCAATCAATCCGCCACTCGCCAGAT
Organism: Hippoglossus hippoglossus; assembly: GCF_009819705.1. Taxonomy (NCBI): domain Eukaryota; kingdom Metazoa; phylum Chordata; class Actinopteri; order Pleuronectiformes; family Pleuronectidae; genus Hippoglossus; species Hippoglossus hippoglossus. Next base: position 4,736,407 of record NC_047158.1, on the reverse strand, counting down.
TAATTGAGACGCTTCCGATTGATTTTCCTTTTTTTTTTTTCTCCCCTCACTTCCCTCCTCCTCCTCCACCTCCTCCTCCTCTTCTACTTCTGCCCAGCCTTCCTATCAATGACTCCTCAAACTGCAAGGCCATAATTCATGAGAGAGGGCTGCCCGGGTGGAGTGGGGACCGGGCTGGGTGCATAGTGAAGTGCATGTAAAATGTATGACAAAACGTTACATCACTGCCGGCCTGTAGTACACGTGTGGCTCCGCGGTGATGGTGACTTGGTCGGACTGCGAGAGAGATGATAACAATCCTGCGCTCGACTCAATCCTGGAAACACAGCCGAGCTTTTCTCTGACATTAGTGTCCGTTTCTCTGTAAACTGCAGATCAAGCCAATTTATTTCTTTATTCTCTCCCCTTATCGCCTCGTCTTCATTACTTAAATGTATGTTGGTGTAGTAAATGTCATAAGATATGTCAGGGTGTGGAAATCTCTTTATTGTCTCACCTGTAACGAGCCTCATTAGTGGCTTTGCTGTTGCGGGCTGACAGGGGAGGCATCAGTTAATTAGACCAAAAGGATGAACTTTACACACACATCCCTGGCACCAGATGATAAGCACATCAAGATGTGAGAGTTCCCCACTCTTCTGGAAAAGGAAGGATCAACCCGAGCAGCCGAGAGGAGGGAGGCCACTTAAAGCTCATTTCCTTTTTCTGTACTCACACCTTTTTTCTCGCTGTAAAAACACAGGGGTGGACATGTGAGTGTGTACGCCTGACGTATGTTTATGCACATTTAATTGGCTGGGAATCAGCTGTCTGTTGGTTTACTTATCTGTCTTGATCAGGGGAATGATGGGAGGGAAAGGTGATCACGATTGAACTTGTCTCCGGATCTCCTACATGTGAGACGGTGTCTGTCAGACATCACGAGCATCTGTCAGCACAAGGAATCTTTAAAGACTCCTCTCTGCACTTTGCCTTCGGGGCAAACACATTTCTCATGTTGCTCCCCTTCCTCCCACCCACCCCTCCCCTCCACCCAACCAATAAGCAAAAGAAAAACAAAAGCTGGAAAACAAGGCAATGAGGGTATCAGTTTTGGCAGTGCGTTCTGAGCGCTCACTCTCGCCGAGGCAGATTTGTCAGGCTTTGCGTGGCTGCTCCTTGACAGCTTAAGCACGGCAGCTACCTTGCTGTGAATTTTTCTGGAACGCTGTGTGTGCAAAGTAGCCGCAGATCATGTTTTTGAGTCCCTCTTCTCCGGTCAGCGTGATAAAGTAATGCGGATGATTGCATGAGCGTGTTATGTTAATCACGCCGGTAATTCTGTTTTCCCGTCGGTGATGCTTTATTGAATGTGACAGCGAACATCAACGGGGACAAGATGACTCGTAGTTAGCCACACACGTGGCGCTGGGAAAACAATAGGAGTGTCTCTTCAATCGATCTCCACCAGAATAGTAACACGACTGGTGATGAACAATAACCACAGTTTGGTTTGCAGTTTTGCAAGCTAACATGGAAACCAGGCACAGGTCACACTCTCACCGTGAAAAAAAATGAACCGAGTAGCTTTTAAGCTCAAAGGTGTCAAAGTATATGCATTCTTGCCACATGATGGTGCACACTGCATTTGTATAAAAATAATTTTAAATATAGATTTCTCAGATGAGACCTGCAGGTGTGCAAGCAAGGTGCTTTGTGGAAGCGCGGCACTTCCTCCTTCTGTCTTATGCTCTAATTTGATTACAGACTGATTAAACCCTCCCTAATGCAGTCAGAGATACGGCATGCTAATGTAATAAAATCACTTACAGCTAAAACAGGTTAGCTTAATTGGCAGGAGGCACGATGCTGGGATTTGCATTAAATTATTTATTTGCTTAGCAGACGCCCTTATGCAGGGCAACTCTCAATTCCATTATACACATTAGCCATTTGCGCAGCCAATTTAGCTTGAGCACCTCGTTCAAGGATAGAACAACAAGTGTGGAGACCGCCCCCTCCGCCACCGCCACCACCCTTCACCCAACACCTTCCCTCCATGTCGCTCAGAGGTACTTCCTGAGGAACGTCAAGAGAACAGGAAGTGGTACCTGGATGGATGACACATTGTTGACGCCCTTGGAAAAGCCTCAGAAAGTTTGCTCTTTTTTTTTTCTAAATTTGATCTTCGCTTAGTGTCTGGAGTTAAACGTAAACAGCACACACAAACACGAGTGTGCTGTCCCGGTCAGTCCACTGAAAGTCAAAGTGTAATTGAGCAGCTCCATTAGCACCGGGATCAACCAGATGGTGCCCCCGTTCTTTTATTCACCCATTTATGTGGGCATGTCATTCTTCCAAGTGGGAAAAAAAAAACTAAGAGATAGAATGAGTGTTTGCATGTGTGTGTGTGTGTGTGTGTGTGTGTGGAAGGTGTGGGGGGGTGGGGGTGGGGTCGTGGATAACTGTGGGTGCCGCCAGACTCCCACCTGTTAACTAATCTTTCAGCTTGGTCTGTCAGCACGATCATCTCTCTGCCTAATTGCTAACCTGGTTATCAGACAAACTGTACACACCACTGATGGGTGTCTGCACTTAAATGAATCAATTTCATGTGTAGTTGGATATGGGTGCATGGTACCTACCACGCTGTAGTCTTGGTTACACAAAATCTTAAAAATATTGTTTATACATCAGAAAAGAATGGATGTTCAAGGCTTTAATTTCCTATTTTAGGATACAGTGGCGACAGTTTTCCCAAAATTCCTACGTTGTACTTTTATATCCAAGTGAAATATTTGGTAGAATTGTCATATTGTTTTGGGTATTCAAATTTTGTGTTTGAAATCGTGCCCCTATTCTTATTCATAGTATAAACAAAACACATGTACATAATCTCTTTATTGCCTTTTTATCATATGATGAAAACCTCACTGACGTACCCTACTTAGTAACAGTGTTGATAAGAATCCATTCCTGATGAAGCAAAGCTTGCCAAGGTTTAAATTTGGCTTTGCGCATTCAATTTGCTTTACATTTAATACAGTGTCTTTCACCCAGTAACAGAACTGGCTGCCTGCCACAGAGGCTTTTGATTGGAATTGAATGCACAGTCATTTTCTCTAATATAAATCAATACTCTCCAAACCTGCCACAACACATATTTGATGCTCACTATTGCTCAATTGCAGTTTGGAGCACTAGTGAAACGGTCAAACGGTTGACACATTTTGTGCAGAGATATTGGTCTGTTTGTGAAATCTGGGAAAACAAATCACTTAAGAGCCACTCCGACTTAATCATATTACCTTGCTAAGTAAAAAGTTTCGGATCACTCCTTTCTCCCGAACTTCTGAAATGTCTCCCCAATCCCCGACGTGTGTGTAGGTTCATGGCTGTCGATGGCGCTGTCTGCCCCCCCCCCCCGCCGGATCGTGTCAACTATTGTTCAGCGTCATTGCGTGGCTCTTTTGATTCTCTGCCCTTTGGTCGTTGTTGGATCGGGGGGGTTAAACGGGTGCACTGGTTTTTGAAAAGGAGCGCATTACAAAGTGAAACGGTTGACCAAATTATCAGACACCAGATCCCCAGCTGTGCCATATGTGTTGCTCTCCATTTTTTTTCCCCTCTGTTTTTTTTTTTCTTTGTTTTTTTCGCTGCAACAACAGTATTGTTTGCATTAAGGGCCTGGCTGGAGTAAATGGAGCTGTTTTCAATTAGTTTTCAAAGTGCTTATCCCATTAAAGGTAATGACTTATTGATTTAACGACAGAGGCGCTTTTGGTGTGAAACGTGGTGCTATTATGACTCTCTCCTCTGTTGTTTGAAAAGGGCCAGCGATACTGAGCACCGGGTGAACGCCTTCAGTCTCAGCCTTCCCATGACCATCACGCTTGTTGTTTTTGCGGCAGTCCCCGGGTCATTATTGAGTGGCATAAGTAACTCTGCGCTCGCGGGGCGGAGCAGGTGATTTCTCTCCTCCTGGCCCTTTGCCAGCGGTGTCAGCTGGGATCCAGGAGCCATCACAGAGGTGGGAGAGCCTGATGTCATTGTCAATGTTCCTGTGCGCCCCGCAAACCGCAGTGCAGAGGAGGCGAGGGCCCCGTGCAAGCTAATGTGCCCGCTGCCTCCCCGTGGGTTCCACTTTGCCATGCAGCCATATGGCCGCGCTCCTCCCCTCGGTAATCTCTCACCGGTGTCAGCATCCAACCCAGGAGGGCCACACTTTTGTGTTTTCTCCTTCTTACTCTCCCACCCCGTCTTTCTCTCCCCTCATCTTTCTCTTTCCCTCAGATTTACTTTCTTTGTTCGACACATGATTTTTTCTTCCTTCCTTGGTATTCTGTCTCCCTGTTGAACTCCTTTTGTTTTCTGTCTCATTCTCTGAGCAAACTAAAGGTTGAAACATTGTTTTTTAACCTTGACAGCATTTTCAGAGGATCACTACACTAATATGTACCCCACCAAGATAATTGGCTTTCACTTATAACCCATCATTGGTGGTTGCTACTTGCCGATGTACTGCATGTCCTCAGTATCGTCAAAACCACTGTTTCAGACTGACTGTCTTTACTGCAGTTACAAAACCTTTCACAATTCTCTACTATACTCCCTTCCATAGACTCTGCCATCCACATGCAGATTTCTTATCACTAATTGAGCTCAACAGAAGACATATCACTGCTGTAAGGAATAACCAGGAGCAGTCCGACTCGGCTTCCCTGTTCCACTGATTTCCTCTCTGCTGCACAATGGATACGTACTGGACCAGGAGGAAGATGCTCAGTTGCTGACAGTTGCTGTTTCAAGTAATGAGACAAGTGATAAGTCAGCCAGCGACCTTGTCTTATTCCCTTTTGCTTTCGCTCTTGCATTTCAATCTGAGCTATACACTGTATGCTATGCACACCTAACTGTGCTGTGCAGAGCAGTTATGACTTTATCTTCCGCTGTCATAGAATATGCTTTAATAACCAGCACAAAATTCGATAACAGCTGCACTGCAGCGCTGAAACAATTAGAGAGTTAATAGATTAGTTGATATAGAGAGCGTTGATTAAAGTAGTTGATTATTAATCAATGGACAATTTATGATAAGCAAAAATGAACGCTTATACCCAGGTTTTCTAGAGGATATGCCCACAAGAACAGTCATCCACGCTAAAACCAAACAGCTGTTGCTAAGATTCCACTCCTCTGGTCTTAGGCTTTTCCTCCAGAGTCCAGATCCTTGATGCAGGGATTTGCTTTTATTCAAACACAAGAGTGTTAGAGAAAAGAACAACAGAGGATAAGGTCTGCATCACAGTCGGTGTTCCAGTTCATCCCAAAGGTGCTGTTTGGCATGTGGAGGGATAGCTGGGGTCAGGTTCTTCCACAGATAACTGGGAAAACTCAGATGTCTCACTTTGTGCAATGGGACATTGTCATGTTGAAACCAGGAAGAACATTCCCCAAACACTTTTCATAAAATTAAAGACACTAGTGTCTAGAATATTGATGCAGACTGGGCTTTATCGGGAGGGGGGCATTAAAGAGACAGGAGCTAAAATCAAGAGTTTTCGACAAAGGCTGGAAGGAGGAGCTGCAGCAATGGAAAATATAAGGAAAGAAATGTGTGTTCAAAAAACATTAGGGCATCTAAACATTTTCAAGCCATAGAGCTTTGAAATGACAAAGGTTGCATTTTCACCAGGGCTTTATTTACGAAGGATGGTCAAATCTAACCATCGTTAACTGTGCACATCGTTCAGCCCTCTTTGAGCTTAACAAACCAAAGATCTGGTGCATTAATAAATTAAAAGGTATAATTCTCTTGGTTAACTGCACCTGCTGGAGAACATAGCTCCAACTTGACATCCCTGTAAACACAAGCAAAACGTGGTAGTTACTCTTGCCTGTGATAACATCCATGAACACCAACAGAATGAACTTCCTCAGAAAAAGGTGTCACAGCAAACGCAAGTCTCCTTGCAAAAACACCAGAGGAATGACTTCTTATCAACCACAGGAATGACTTCTTATCACAGACGACGGGGATAAAATCAATAAAACAATGAACCTGCAGAGTACCACTTTAACCGAGATACCCCTGATGAGGACATCTATGTAACGGGGGCTTTTTTTTTTATTCACTCAAAAGAGAGGAAGCTCGGCTGTTCTTCTTTATCTGATGGTAATTTTTCACTGCCTCTAGTGGCTTTTGGAGTCTGCAGAACCTGCCGCGAAAAACCCTGCAGCTTGTCGAGCCCATGCACAGTTATTGAACAGCTTGAGTCACTGCTCAGTGTCAGTGAACAACATGATTTCTGTTTCCCTGGGGAATAAAAATCAAATCATTTTTGCGCTCAGTGGGATGTGTGATTGACATCTCTTCGGTTTTTGAACATGTCATATAGCTCACTGTTGTTATTAAATTGTTAATAGTTAATAATTTCCACTTGTTTTTATCAGCCATAAATGATTTTGTCTTTTTTGGTTGAAAATGAATATATATTTTATTATTTCCACTCTACCTTTTTTGCTGCCGTTAATATGAGTAACACCGTGGGTGGGGTTAAATAACAATGCTACTTTCCACATATGTGGCATCGGTGATGAAACAAGTGATTGTCTATGTTACGGTTTCTACCTAACAGATCCAATTGTGTCATATTGTTCGAGGTTGCACCTTTACCTGCAGTCGGTAATACACAGGGGGGAGGAATTGAAGATACTCTGACAACAGCCTCAGTGCTCAGCATGGGTGAGATTATACGAGCATTGTGTATTCCACTGCATACACAGTAGACCGAAGCTGTTTTTTGCGAAAGGAGACATCTCATTTGTTCCAGTGCTTCACACTCTTTGTAGAGAACCTGGTCGGAGCAGCAGTCAGGAGCCAGACAGGCCAGAGGCCAACAGAGGAGTAAAAATACTCACTCACTGTACTCCGTGTGCATGAAAGTTCCGGCCTGTGTTTGGCGCTCTGTATTCACATCGCCCCAAGCCGTGAGAGGTTGGTGCAACTGTCCACCACCTAGAACTAAGCACCCGGGCAGAAGTGGTGTAGAAAATGGGAGAAGATCATGAGGTCATCTGACAGCCGAGCCACAAGTTTATGGTCCTCCTCCAGATAAACTCTATTTATAGACCAGAGTAACGTCTCTGTTTGTTTTCTATGTAAATTGTGACACTATCGACCAGAAAAGTGGCACATTGATTTATTTTTAACACGGTGAACGAAAGTTTCAAAATTGACCGTAGGACACAAAGAAGAAACCACATGCTAATTGGCTGTAGAAATACATTCATGCACAAATAACATTTTTATTTAATAGGTGTAAATGAGAAAATAGAGAACGTTAAGAAAAATTGTCAATGTTAAGAAGACCACTTATTTCTTTGCTTGTGTTTAAGCTTTGAAAGACAAACAAAAAAAGGGATACAAAAATGATAGACTGTAAAAGATGGACGACGCGACGGTGAAGCCAAATTGTGTTGATTGTCCCCTGGTGGCTGGCTGCAGTATCGGTCATGAATCCTGCCTCCTCCATGTTAGTGGATGGGATATGGACCATAAAAAAATATATATCCAATTACACGTCAATATTTCTTTTACAATTGATGGCTTATGTAAGTTAGGTAACTCTAATCACACTGTTGTATTTTCAAGTGTTCGTGTTCCTGATAACTTTAGATTTAAATCGTTATTCGATGATATAAAAATGGGGTGAAACATAATGATTGACAGCTGAGACGGACTCAAGATTGGTCGACTCTGGCTCAATATTAGATAATACATGAAAGAAAAATGAAATCTTATTGTGGTATGTATTATACATGACACATTCCAGGTTTCATGTGGAGATGGATTCTGAGGTCAATATGGAGTTTTATCTGTTGACTTGTGAGTTTGGCAGCTGGTAAAATGTCATCCCGTTTTAGAAAAAGTTCCAGAACGTGTCACTGATCAGACTTTTAATAAGGATTGTGAGGATGAACCCTGATGTTTAATTACTTGTTTTTTTTTTGTTCCCCTATCTTTCCTGAAGAGCAGGTTAGAAAGTGATTTCCATTGATTCCAGTGATTTTGAATGATTATTTCGGTCATAAAATAAAAGTAAATCATCCGACTATTTATTTTTACATGCCAGCAACTGGTTTCAAGGGACAGCAAAAAGAGAAAAATCACATTTCCCTCTTATGAAGATGTCACCCTATGCTGCAGAACAACAGGGATGAAGTAACTAACTCAATCACCAAACTAATACACTACACATGACCTTTACTTTTAATTCTATTAGAGGACAGTCGTTGAAGAAAAAAAGTTTTGATGGATAGATCAAGTTGCCTGTGAGAGTCTAAATTAGTCTTACCTTTGCTGAATTTAATGAAAGTGGTCAAATGCAAATGTGGGAGTGTGGGCTGTGTGAGGGTGTGCTCTGTTGTCTGTCTGGCGTGGTGCGATGATGGATAGGGCTGCCAGCGGACTGGGGTTTCGCTAATACTGGAGCCTCTGTAGAAATAGGGGGAGGGATGCATTAATGGGTGTGTGTAGGTGTGTGTGTTCGGCTGTGTGTGCGTACCTGCATTTTAAAGCTGAACGTGTGCATTTGCACAGGTATTCAAGTCGGATTTTATTGTACACCTCGCTGAAGGCTTTGTTTTGTAGCTTCCTGCATTCAGCTGAATTGGTTTTCACTGTTTAATATCATCCTATAGCAGGTTTTTTTTTTTTTTCTGTTTAAAAGGACTCAAAGGGCTTTTGAATTTCAACTCGGCTGCAAGTGAGTTAGAGCAACAATATATTGGTCTGGGGTCTAAAAGTAACCAGACAGTTTGAAGTTCAGTTACTTCCGATCAGGCAAACTTTATATTTACCGTAGAATTGGTCCCTATATATTAATATGAAAACCCTAATCTCTATAATGTGAATATGCAGATTGGGTGGGTGAGGGACACTGTTTTGGGGCAGTAAGCCCTCTGGTTTCTGTTTGTAGTTAGACCAATCATGTCAGAGCAGGCTTTGGTTGCACGCAGGGGACCAGGTTGACCGAAATGCATTGGCTATTGGCTTTTAAAGTTATTTACATTCATAGCCAAGATTAGCCAAAATGTTGTGTGGACCTAAAACCCCTACCACTGTGGGGGTATTATCAGTGTTTGCGTGGAGAAACTTGTATCTTTTGTGATAAAAGAAACTAGTCGGACTGTAAATGGTGTACGCGAACGAAAGTTCCGGAAGCCCCAAAATATTCACTGTGGCCCCCAGGGGGTAATTCGTCATCAGATGATAGCCAATGGGCTCTAAGATTAAATGAAACATTCCTTTTTATTAACACTGTTGTTCTGGGCTTTTAAGCTTGACCACCATAGAAGTAGCATTTTAAGAAATGTTGTCACACTGGTACAAAGAGTATTGGGATTTGGCCCAAAAGCCCTGATGGTGATTCCTAGAGCGGCAATTTACTGTCAAAACGTGGGTAATATTATATACGTGTTGTAAATGTAACCAGCCCACACTATAAGACCAACAGCATGGAGCGTTACTGGTCATGGGTCTCTCCTGAGGGTGGCACTAAAGCGTAAATGGAAACATTTGTGTTTGTTCTGATCAGAGACATGGGAAAATGGTGGAAGAGGAAAGCTTATGTAATAACTCAATAATAATAAGTGTGACGTGGATTCTTCTTTGAAAATGTTGGACCAATGAAGATGCGTCAACAAAATAATAAGGATTGACTGGGAATATCTGCAGCAGTTTTAAATGGCAACAGCTACAAAGACCCAAGTTGCTCCGCACCATGGTGTTGGACCGAATGACTGAACTATAACACTGTTGTTAGGCTTCATGGTTATTGGGTGGACGGTGGTGTTTACCTCCACAGGTGAAATTAGAAGAACTGACAGCCATCTTATATTTCTCTGGTGATGTTCCCCCATGGCCGTAAAACTTTTATTTTACCGACTGAAAATTGCTTAACAATGTAAAAGAAAGCTGCGTCTCAGCTCAAGATGGCCAATCTGGGCAGCTGCTGCATTAAGAGTTGTTGTGTTATGACTTTGCAGAGTGTAAACAGCAGAATATATGTTTGTGTGTGTGTGTGTGTGTGTGTGTGTGTGTGTGTGTGTGTGTGTGTGTGTGTGTGTGTGTGTGTGTGTGTGTGTGTGTGTGTGTGTGTGTGTGTGTGTGTGTGCATAAATGTGATTGGAAGGCTAGGCAGCACACCTGCTGGGCTTGGACCAGCAGTGTCTCTGGACCTCATATCCCATTCAGGCGAGCTCCTGTGCGGAACAGGAGCATATGGTCTTTAAAAAACAAAAAAAAATAAAAGAGTTCTTCCGTCCTTTGTGCTACAGTTTTACAGAAGGCCCATATACCCACAGCACTCCAAGAACGAGCTGCTTCTCCCTCGTCTAACCCACAGCACTTTGCCCCCTGTCTGTCTCCGCCGCCTCATCCGTGATGGCTTTGGCAGTGTTCATCATCCGACATATGAAGATAGACACCCTGGGAGGCAAACTGAGTGGGTTGAACCTTCCTCACTCAGCTGAGATGACTTGAATTTCTAATTTATTTAAAACGCGGGTGTCTTTTGGTTTATCTGCCATTTTTTCATTTTTTTTCTGTGAGATTATTCTTACAAAGAGGGAGGACTGAGAACGTATGTGGCTGAATTAGAAAACATTGTATTCCCATTCAGCGGGGAAAAAGCTGGAGTACATGATTGATCTGCGACAGTGGATTGATTGTTTCCGCACACAAGAATCTAGGATTGTTGCACTACTGTGTTGTGTTGTTCACTATTGATGTGTTCTCTCATCGATGCAGAGATTTGGGTTGAGGGAGCACCTCCACTCTGGAGGAACACCTGTTTCATCCTGCCTCCAGATGGTTAGCAAATCTAAATGCATTTTATATGATGTCACACTAATCTGAATAAAGCATGGCGTGCACATCAAAACCTACGCCTTAGGTGGAGACGGTGGCCTCCATATGCCGTCATATATGGAACATGTTTACCGTTGTGTTATTTTATCACAGTATTTGGCACGTGAAGCCCGCGTGACTGAGAGCGAACGTCAAAATGTCACTTATATTTTGGTTTAACCTGTTTATTAAACTTTTAATTTGGTCCGTGTCCACAGATTTTGCCATGATGGCGTGATCTGTTTTGAAAATGTAGATGTTGGTGGCTACTAAAATCTTTTTCCACGACACTCAGGAGTAAACAGTTGAACTTAAAGCGACTTCTACTGTGAGACAGGCTCTTGTGAGGCTGGAAAGCAGCAGCAGGCAACAAATTGCGTACTTTGACACATTGGACATATGTGAGATGAACCAAGATGCTTTCCCTCCCTGGACCACTGATTCCGATCTCCCTCAAATACTGTTACTTAGATATACACTCCCCGACCGCACCGGGTGCAGCTGCGTCACTGATCTGTTGTGTCTCGTCTGTTGACCACATGGGGAGGGTTTCTGCCGCGTGCCTGCTACTACGTGAGATTTCTGGAATTACTACTGTCCTCCAATACAAATAGGCCTATGTACTCAAGTAAAGGAGTCTACCGTATGAAGCTGCACATCAAATACTTCACATTAAACTATTAAGTCAGCCATAAACAGTAGAGTGCTTTTACTTTGAAACTGGTACGGGAAGTGTTGCAAATATTTATGTTTGTAACTAACTCACAGATAGACATTGCGGCCAATATACTTTAGCCTCTACATGTGATTACGTTGCATCTAGGTGACCCAGTGGTGCTTCTGTTATTATATTTGAAATAGCCTCTTTCTGGCTGGTCATCAACCATTTCAATTTTGTTGTGGAGGGTTTAGCTTTAGCTTACTCATCGCTGCACTCTCCTGGTTTAATAGCTTTAACAAACAGCAGTGATGTAAACATTTATACAATCGGTATTTTCTTTTTCTTCTTTCAGTATTTCACTTGAAACACAAGGTGTGCCAAGCACATAAAATGCTTGTGCCGGGAGCAGGTTAGCTATGGAATCAGTTTGAAAAAGTACAGCCAGGGTGATATCACAACCCTGAGCTTTGGGGTTTAGTGTTGATTATTTGTGTGTGTGTAACACTACAAGCACCCTTCTCATCTTGTAGATTCATGAGAACAACATTAAAATCAGAAATATTGATGCCACTTTACAGATAATTAGAAAATGTATGATTTTGGCTTTATCCCATGTTTGAATCAAAAAATGCATTTTTGAGACCCCCATCCTATTCCCAAGTCTGTAGTGGAACGATAGACGATAAAAATAAAGATGGACGACATGACTGCTTTCCGAAAGTGAAGCCAAAGCATCTTGATCACCCCTTGGTGGCTGGCTGCAACATAGGCCATAAACCCCGCCTCCTCCATGAGAGTGGATGTAATTTGGGTCGTTCCATAACTCTGCTTTTTTCCCCCATCGCGTATGCTACTACACAGACTCTCCTTTGGTGCAAGGTGGCAGTGTTCGTATCCGGAATATTTTGGCTTAATTTCTGAATGGTGGGAGAAAGTGGAGACATGTCATCCATCTTTATGAGCAGTTTTTGAGCAGAACCGACGTCGGCCTTTAAGTAACATTAGAATGTGAAAGTTGCTCCCTAGAATAGGAGGACCTGCTCATTCTTAGCTAACGAAAACAAAATGATTCTTTAGTTCAGGTGATTGTATGCTAATGAAAACATAAATATAATATTTAATTTCTGGCAATAGATTCTCCTAAACTCTACATACTTGTCCTTTAATGCAGTTACTCTTCAACAGCTTGTTCTTAAATAAAATACAGTTTTGGTGGAAACATTGAAGATCAATGCAGAGAACTTCTGACATGAATATGAACATGAGCATATCAGTATTTAAAGATAGCAGATGTCAGTACAGCTAATAGTGGAAGAGCGCTGCTGCTGCTGGCACATGACTGACAGACACACTCGTCCTGAATTCACTTTCCTTTAAACTTACACTCCACTTCAAACCACATCCAGCTGGAACATGTTATCCAGCCAATCAGCGCGGCGATGCTAATGGAGGCACATAAACATGCATACTTACATATATGCTGAGGCTTTGATCACTGCACCGCCTTCATCATCTACTGCCTTGCGTGACAACCCTCGTGTGATATGGTACTAAGAAGCCGATGCCCTGGCTTCATAGGTTCACATGTATATTTAACGTCCTCTCTGGTGCATTAGAGAGTGGTACAGCCGGGCTACCACATTCTTATCAGTTCACGAATGTCCACATGTGTTAGCAAAGTTTTTTTTTTGTGCATTAGCCTGGGAATAGTTACATCTTATATTCACATGGGTGTGTGCATTTGCTTATCAATATTTGAAGATGTGTAACATATTCTATAAAGCATATTTTTAGGTCAGTCCCCTTCCTCTGCATGTGTGTTCAGTTGAATATGTTTCTCTCCTCTTGGCCCCTTCATATATGTGTGTGTGTGTGTGTGTGTGTGTGTGTGTGTGTGTGTGTGTGTGTGTGTGTGTGTGTGTGTGTGTGTGTGTGTGGGAACGTAGCCCCAGCCCCTGTGATCCATCCTCCTCTGCACCAGGGTTAAAGCCACACACTCAGGGCACGGGGGCTGCAGGAGGGAAAGCACGGGTGGGCGGCTCATTAGATAGCACTCCCCGCGGAGTGTGAAGGAGAAAAACGCCCATTAGCAAAACAAACGACGTACCCATCACTCTCACAAACACACCAAATGTTTACCGAGAGCCAGGCGGGCGAGAGCCGGTGGCAACCTGTGCCCGCTTGGGGCTTCCTTTCTAAGTACTTCCGGGGTCACGCATGAGGGTAGAGACGGCAAAGGGTTATCTTGGTTACAAATACATCACCTTACGGACGCCTGTGGTGTGTCTCAAAGGAGCAAGAAGGCAAATTATTACTGTTGTAGTGGTGAAAGTCTCAAGATAATTTCTAAGGCAAAAAGGGCATCAAGACCAATACTTAATGAGTTTCTAATTAAAATGTATATGAAACAGTGGATAAAAAATGTAAAAGTATGAAGCACAACATCAATTATTCATTGACGCATTAGTGTACACCTCTGCACAACTACTGAGGCATTTTTTTTATCTTGCATGGGCTACTATCGTACATACATTATAGACTTTAAAGCTCAGTTTGGCTGTTTTAAAGCAAGTTTCATGAATTGTGAGTTTCTTTAGCATTTAAGTTCTTTCTTCAAGATTAGCAATGAAAAAAGTAGTTTTTTTCATTGACTTTGAAAATAATACATTTGAGCATTTTCAGATCCAACAGGACAAAGTTGTTTATCACTGCCATCCACAACTCGCACAATGACGAAAAACCAAAATGACTCATGTTTCCATTTTACGGTTCGAAACCTCTGTGATCAAAGTTTGACGGTTTAGGCAACTATAACTACATGGTTGAGGGTTAGGAACTGATTGCAGCCATGGTCGGGAACAATAGTCCCCGATGTCCCTCAGTCACACACTCTGTTGGATTCCTTTTTTTACATTAACATTTGCCAGTGCAGTTGCTGAAAATTGGTCTGAACCTCCATCATCAACTCGACCGTGAGCTCACCTGGCAGAGCGGGAGACCCAGAAGGGGAGGCTTGTGTCTTGGGTTTACGGCCCAGTCCTTTGATTTATGTCTTCCCTTTTGAATCTCCACTCTCCTATCAATGAAGGCAAAAATGCCCAAAATATTTCAAAACAGGCAGGTGGTTTTTAAAAAATATTCTCCAACAATTATAAATGGAGCTTGTACAGGAGAAAACACTTCAGGAAATGATTTAGTTATTTGGTTAATAACTGTTTTTAAAATTGTCCAGTGGACCGACGGTCCAAACCCAAAGACAGTGAAGAGACAGTGATATAAAACGGTGCAAAGTAATAAATCTGCACATTCTAGAGGCTGGACTGTTGCTACACACAGATAGATCACAGGGCCACTCCATCACCGTTAAAACAGAAACATGAAATGTGTTGCTTGAGTCCTGGGTGTATACATGTGTCATTTGTGCAGTGAACCCGTGAAGCTCATCCCTGTCTGTGAGCGGCCGGCCGGGCATAGAATCCTGGGTAATAAGTGTGTCCGTGGCTGATTTCTCTTCCTGACCTCTGACCTCAGTGAGTTTTCCTTCAACACCCCATTTCCCCTCCTGCCCCGATGTCCGCGCCGGCACCTCATGAATCTCTGCCAAACAAAAGACCGAACAGCATCTGATCCCCGGGTAGTAACACCAGTGCTAATTTGCTATTATGCGCAATCTTCCAGTCATTTGTTTGGATGAGTGACTACACAGTGTGTGTTACGGTCTGCTGGCTCTGCCTCTGGAGTCCTCCCACCGTCAGGTGAATGATGGAAATAATTTTCATCAGATAAAAATCAGGCCAGGCATCACGCCTCATGTTTTTTCTCTCTCTCCCGGCTCATTGTGAGGACGGGGTTTTGTGGAGTCTGGCTGGGTTTTGCATTCATCTTCAATTTGCTCTGTTTCTCTCAAGGAACCTGCTTCAGATCTTAAATGGAATCACTCAACCTGATCTCCACCCTCGCTGTGGTCTCTATCATAAGTCTTGCAGATGACTAGTTTGCTAGTTTGCGAGAGGTGGTAGGTGGCTTCTTCCCCCCCCCCCCCCGTCTTGTCTCTTTGTCTCGCTACAGTCGGATAATTAGCTGCCGACTGTCAGGTAATTAGCCAGGCTGCATCTAATTTTGGTCACAACCTCGGACGATAATGGTCAAATGAAATCAATGGTGTTCAGAAATGTGTGGGATTAGCTAAGCAGCATGGGCTCAGTTGGCTCATTCCAAACGGTCTGTCCTGATTAATGCCTTCGCTGCGTTGTGTTAATGGCTATTGTCGCATCATCAGAGTGGTCACATGCTTATATCTGCAATCTAAATGAATAGGGATATGAGCTGTATTAGTGTATTTTGTCTCTTTCTATAAATCACATTGCTAAACAGCCTTGTTATTATTTAGTTTATACAAACTGTCACCTACCGATTCCGGTCGAGGCGCTGAGTGAGAAGAAGTGGATAATAATGAGAGTGATTGTGTGGATTTCTTTCACATGTGTCAGCTTTTCAACCCAACACCCTCGTGTTCAGGTGTTCTGGAAATATTGCGGAGGAGCTTCCTGAGTTGAGCATTTTGTCAAGAAAACGATCTTCAGCGAGACGTTCAGGATGCCTAGAAGTGCCATTAAGTTGAGCAGCAAGTGTAATAGGCAGGTGCGACTGAGGAAATACCCCCACCGTTAAAACCCCCACTGACACCTCCCAGTGCCAGCCGGGGATTTGGGTGAATGCAGAGTTATAAAGACATTGAGTAGAAATGGAGGTCTGGAGGCGTATATCATCATGATGCACCTCTGTGTGATGACAGCCGTACTGTATGTGACAGTAAATCCCAGATACTTATGCATCATTTCCTGTTTCTTGCTCACTGACGACTGAGGGGAAGCTTCGGCAGTAATACAACCATTTCTACCGGGGCATCAGTCTCTCTGAGAGCTGAAGCACCGGCACTCCAGCGTTTAGTGGCAGATATGGCTGCCTGCGAAGTCACAAAACGCCCCCCACTGCCAGAACCAGAATAAGAATAATTCCAACAGCGATGTATGACTGAATCTTAGTTTTGTATCTTTGGCTGAAATTTATTCCTGTTGGTTAGCCCCATAACCCAAGGAACACCGCTGCAGCGTAGGGTTTATGGCCAACTCCAGTGGGAAATAGTGTGCTCTTTACTTAGTGATGCAGAAAGTGAGGGTGTGGAGGCTGTGTTGGTGGTTTTACCCTCTGGGAAACTGTAGCTCACATCCTGACGCAATTCAACAATTAATCCTGGATTGGGACACAATCATAATCTCTCCATACCCGGAGACAAGTGTTATATTTGTCCAGCTCAAACCAAATCTGAGCCCAGAATTTTTTTTTGTCTGATTTTTTTTTTTTTAAATCAATTGTAAAATGAATGAAATTAATCAATTTCAGTGATCTTGGGAAGCTCCAATGTTGCTAAACATCAACTTGCCTGCTTTAACCTCAACCCACCATACTTATCATGGTTGGGGGCTCTCAGTTTCCTGCATGCCTTCATCCAAATAAAGCAGCGTAGATGATTTTGATTAACTTTTTGTCTCGTTTAAAATCTGTCCGTCCGATCATCTCACCGCTGAAGCATCTTTTCCCGTCGGACTTTGTGTCTTTAGTGAGAGCCCCAGTTTTAATGAATCTGAATCCTCCTGTGAAGGAGAGACTGTTGTTTCATTGGCTCAGGATGATGCACCTTTTAAAGAGTGATTAAACTGTGTGTTTTGCTAAGCTGGATGGAGGTGGACCAGCGCGTCTCATCCAAACTCCTGTCATCTTGATGCCAGCCCAGTCTCCTTTGGCACACGTTTTCCCCCATCAGGCTTCTTGTGTTTTCACTATTTCCTTCAGCCTGGGAGTTTGGGCGGGGGGGGGTGCATATATGTCATGTATGTGTACATATGTGCACGTGTATGTACATAAGTAGTGTTGTGTGTGCGCGTGTTTTCGCTACAACACTCCCCAATGCACTTTGATCCCTCGTATCTTTTGCTGGGGAACTTTGTGTGACATTAGTATTCCAACAACATCGCAGGGGTCATGCAATCTACACCCCGCTCCCTCCCAGCAGTGCGTCTCGTTGCACTCTCCCCCTCCTCCCCTTTCTCCCTCTCCTCTCCCCTCCCCTCCCCTCTCTCCATTTTGTGGGCTGCAGCACTGCTTTAACTAGAAGCACGGGGAACAAATAAAAATAGATGGGCAAAGTTGTGAGATGTGAGCCCTGAGGGACGCACTGCACGGATATACATTTTCTGTGAGCATTTGGAGCGGCCCCTCTCGTCAAAGAATATTATCCCGCCTCCCCCCCCCTCTCGCCCCACCTCACCCCTCCCATCTTTGGATCAGGGCAGTAATTCAATTGGGGATAGACGAGAGCAGGATTTCCTTGATGCTTTTTTTCCTTTCCCTATAAACGGGTTGTCTGCCTGTCAGCATTGATAATGCTAGCTGGTGCACACTGCGGCTAACTCTACCCAACCAGCACTGCCATTCTCCATACTGTTCCGGCATTGAGGAGCTTCTCCATGATTTACTTTATGCTTGTCTGCCCATCTGGCTTTTTTTTCTCATTGGCTCTCCCTCCCGAGGACTCGGCTCTCATTCTCTTGCGCTGATCTGTTTTTCTATTTGACAATCCAAGCATTGTCCATCTGATTTGTCTGCGTGTCTCCAGCTATCTTTTCATCTGTTGGGATGGGAATGAAATGTGATCTGACAGGAGCCTGGTTTTACTGCATGCTACCTCACAGCCACCCCTGATCTCAGCTCTCTGTTTGAGTACCTGAGCTGATCCATTCTCCAGCATATCTGATCAGCCAGGCTGGGTTAAGTTATGGTCTGAAATAAGCTGATCCACTGCAGACCATCCAGGGCAGCAGGCACTCCGCAGCTATACACATCATCGGTCAGCTAACAAGGACCCATATAAGTAACTGATGCACAAGCTGACAGGTGTGATCGACCAAAAAAACAGCCTCGATGCCGAGTGTGGTCGGCTTCCTCTGAGAGCTTCATCTTTGAGATTTTACTCTGACAGATTTTTGACAGTGCTGACTTCAGAACTGAATCTGCCACTCAGACACACTGTTATCGTTTTCTGAAATGTTCAACAGCATGTTAATGGGTGTCAGGAGAATGTGACAAGGTGTGCCAAACATCACAGCTGCACTTAAACACAGTACTAGAGAGCAAATACCAAGTAGGATCTGGAGAAGTTCAAACAGGACGCGAGGACCAGTTTACCTGGAGAGATCATCACTGGAGAGTTTTGGGTGTTAGTTTGTTTCTTTGACCCAAAAAGTTTTATTTTCAGTCATAGGGCAGAAATTAATTCTAGTACTTGATTATTTGAATGGCGATTAGAAGCCAATACATATTTAAATCAGGCTCCAAAGAAGTTAACCCATTAACACCTAAGACATTGGGTAAAAACAGACTCTAGAACCTAAGCACTGTTTAAAAGTAACGCCCTGAAACTTGAGGGTTTTCTGAAGAGCTGACAGTATAAGCAACATTTACAAATCCTGAATTTCTCAACATCCGGAGCAGAGACATTGAAAACAGAAAGCTCAATCATTGTAAAACCACTGCTGTTTCCTTAAACGTCTGGAATTTTTTTTGAAAAACTAATCAACTCGGAAAACTTGCCGAGATCCCCCTCTTCCTCCTGCTCCACCGCAAACACCTCTCTTGCAGACTGAGCTTTATTGGTCCGCAGGAACATTCAAGCAAAATAAAATGTAACAAGCTCTTTCTTGGCCCATGTTCCACCCTTCCACCAACTTTTGGAAAAATATGGTCCATAGTTTTTTCGAAATCCTGCTGACAAACAAACAAACACAGACAGGAGCAAAAACATAACCTACTTGGTGGAGGTAACTATTATGACCATTATTTCCTAGGTCATTTTGTTAAGTGTTATAATGTGAAACTAAGGTGACTGCTAACACTCTGCATTATTGGATGCTGACCTTAGCAGTTGTAGCACCCAACATGTTCTAATTGAATATTAATAATGCTTTTTGGGGAGGGAAAAAAAAAAGCTGCCTTGATAAGGCGCTTTATGTGATAGCCCTTAATCAGAATGTGGTTGGCTAATAACATCAGAGGACTGAGAACGTGTAAATCAGGTCCTAATCGTCAAAGATCTGGACGCTTTATCTGATGGAGTCACAGAGTGGGGATCCAAAACAAAACCGTTAAATGAAGAGTGGGATGGAGAGAGAGAGAGAGAGAGAGAGAGGGAGAGAGAGAGTAATAGGCTGCATCAGAGTGGTGAGGAAGCTAATGCCTCTTGAGACTGTTTGTAAGTGAGGGAGGCCTTTGGATGGTGAGCTGACTTCAGTATGTGCATTACTCAGCCACATAAATCTGGGAGCCCCCGCCTCGCCTGCCTGCTTTGGTTTGGCTTTAATTACCTGAGCTATCCTGCACTCACCACCAGCACTTCCCTAATGGGGCTGCCTCGCTTGGGCATCACTCACACTCAGTCCGGCCAGCTGGCAGGATGGCCTGGGGGGGGGAACCTGGCCTTCCTATTATAACTCCAAGTCCGTGCCCTAACACACCTGTAGTCTGAGTGTGTGTGTGCGTTTTTGTGTGTGTGTGTGTGTGTGTGTGTGTGTGTGTGTGTGTGTGTGTGTGTGTGTGTGTGTGTGTGTGTGTGTGCTCAAATGTGTGGCTGTCCATCTTCTCAGCTGTCACACAAACTAACTTTTCCAAGAGGGAAACCGAACGTAAAGACTCCTCATGAAAACAGCCCTAAAATATTAAGTGCTGTTTTTATTTGAGCTCGTGCTGACCAAGACTGTCCACTAATTTGGCTTTCCATTACACCATTAAGTATCTGATTAGATATGTGTCCTTGGGGGTGGTGCTGTCAGTCAGTGACATGCCATGGCAGCTTCACCACTTGTCAAGTGTGTGTGCTTTCATTCTCCTTGTGTACAGCTGCCTAACAATGTGCCAAGAGCTTTCAGTGCTGACTTAAAATGCATCAGAGCTTTTTGTTCCCCCGTGTGAAAAGACACCAAGACGACTCGGTGCGGGCCGCCCGCCTCCCGGCCGCCGTCGGATGACTCACACTGACCTTGGAGATTATTGCTATACTAGACAGAAAAAATGCTATATGTTTGTCAAGAGCTGTCTGTCATCAATGAGCTTTTGTGTTGGCTATCGATCGGCTCCTGGGCAGGACACCGGGGTTGATGGATGCACAACAAACAGACTGTGCGTTGCCAGCAAGCCGCCCAGCCAGCGGCCCCCCCTCATGATGGGATGTCAAGTCCGCGAGGCTGCCGCTCGACCCTCGTGCGCGCACTTCCTCGCTCGGATTGTGTGAATTCACCCGAGCGTTGGCCCCGCCCTCAGCCCGACGCAGAACTGAGCCGTGTCCCTAAATGGCGATTCATTAGTAAACATGGAATGGATTACTGTAGTTTAGCCCTGCTAGTGGTGTGTCGATAACAGGCCCTGATTGCTTTGTAAAAATGTTGCGAGCTGCTAGTGAGAGCTGTGCCACTGTATCTGCAGCATGCACATATAAAGATAACAACACAATTCCCCTATCAGTTGACCTGGTTTCTCTTCAGTTAGCAAGCTCCAGCCTCCAGGGTGCAATTGAGAGCGCCTTGGTCCGATACTGGATACAACACAAATGCCAGGCGCAATGCAACAATCATCATCCCCTGTGATTTGGGCGATTTTTCAGGAAGTGAACTACCACCGCTGTATTATTCCGCCGCTGTCTCTCACACAAGAGAGAATGGCATTAAAGTTAATTCCAGCGCCGCTCCAGCTGCTGCCGTTGGATGCACAAAGAGGCTGCATTGTTATGTATTTTTATTGTAATAGGAGACGGCTGTTATAAAGTGTTTGTTTTCCTCTCTTGACTGGGTTTAACCCCGCCTGGCTGCTAAGCGTGGATATGCTATGAGGTCGGACCGATCGATCTGCTTTGATATTTTATAGACCCCACTCAGCTCCCACCAGCAGGAGCTGCTGCTGCCGCCGCCCAGTGTTTCCCCAAGGCGGGATTTCTAATGTGATCCACCTGTGACCCCCAGAGATCTCGGACAAATAGGCGTCATCAGCCGTCAGCCGCGGACACCGAGACCCTAACGCACACACAGACCCACACCTCCACCCAAACCAATCCGGGAGCAGCAATTGACCTCCACAGTTAAACACCTTACAAAATAGAAAACATCACAAAATATAAACTGTGAAATTTTACCGCCTGTAACCATCTTTCATTGTGGTTTTACTGTCACATTATCCTGAACATCTGGGCTAAGAGTGTGTGGCACTAAAGCCTGTGTAGTTTCACTGGGTCTGTGTGTTTCACAGGTGCTGGACCGGATCCAAATTGATAAAAAAATTTCTTGAGTTTGCGGACTCAATAACACTTAGAAGGAAACAGGGAAAGAACAGTCCTGGACACGGAGGGGAGGTCTGGCAGATTACAGGAGATCTCTCGGCCCCTGGGAGCCCTCACTCAGCTGATGTTGACAAAGCAGAGCCCATGTAGGTTTCGTGGCGAGAAAAAAAAAGAAAAAAAAGGAAGAGAAATCATTCATGTATACAGACTTGTGCTTGAAACGTTTTGAAATTCCTTTGTCTTTTTTGCCTTTTCAACACCCTCTCCCCTATTCTCTTGCACCAAGGGTAGAACATCAATGAATTATTCATCAGTCAAATCCAAAAATCTATGAAATAAAATCATTTGTTGCCCTATAGTGTGCTTGACAGAGAGATTGTTTATAAGGGTGGTAAAGCAGGACTCAACAATCAATAATCTGATGGAATCCCGAGGCCCTTGTTTGTTGCCAACGCACATCCAGACTGAGACATCAAAACAGCTTTCGGTTTCTGTCCTCTCGCTCCAGAACATTTCACGATGGGCCAGTTCAGACGTTTCGTGGTCGTTTTCGTATTTGCATTATTTATCTCTGCATTAACCCCCCCCCCCTTTTCCCTCCACGTCTTGAGGTTGTCATTAGCTGCAGTATGTTGCGATGATGCTGAGAACAATTAGGATAATAATGCCGCGACCGATCGTAATGGTGATAATGATAATGAAGAGATAATGATAAGAAGGGATGGAAATGACTGGAGCAAATAGGGATGCTGTTTTTAGTGTTTATATTCCACAACAGCAACATCACACTTTTCTGGCACCAATCATAATGATAATTATGATAACGACGAAGAGGAGTCTAAAATCACCCCTCCCCCTGTCATCCTTCTTCCCCTTCATCCCTCCATTTTACCAGTAACCCCACCAACAAGTTCTTGGAGTCTCTGCCCAGTGACTCACAGATCTGCACAATGTAAGTGAACACTAATAAGGAATGATTAAAGAGAGTGAGGGGGCTCTTTATAAAAAAAGTAACATTTCAATTTGATGGAAAAGCAAGAGAGACCGATAAAAAACTGATGAAACCAATTCTTTACGGACCCCAATGGTTCCCAACCATAGACTGTAAATAACTATGGATGACCCATCTCCACTTCCTCTCACTATCCAGAAATAAATGCCAAAAATATCCGGCACAGTACAATGCCATCTTGTGCATTCTGAGTCTGTGCAGTCGTGATCAGGGATGGAGCCGCGGTAGCAAGGTCTTGCCGGTACATGCTTTTGACCAATCACAAGTCAGTCTCAGCTGTCAATCATGACGTGAATTATAACCAAACATAGTAAAGAAATGAGCACTTGAACAAACATCAGTGTGATAAGAACAGAAACCATCTTTGAGAAACATTGTGACGTTTATTGCGATTTGTTTTGTCCATGTTCCATACATTACCAAGGAGGAGGCAGGGTTTATGACCTATACAGCGCACTGCCACCAGGGGGATATCAAGATGCTTTGGCTTCACTTTTGGAAAGTTGTCATGTCGTCTATCTTTATTTACAAGTATGTTCCCGCAACCAGGTTTGTGACCCAACACAGTGTGTACTTGTGAATCATCACTGGTTGCTTTTGTTTACTAGTTGAAACTACTTTTAATTTTAGGCCTGAAATGTCAAAAATTATGCAAACGATTTTGGTAAAAGTCTAAAAAATATGAACATAAATGTGTGCAAAAAATTGCACAGATTTGAACTGTGACTCCTTTTTTTAGAGACCACTGAAATAAAATGTCATACTCTGCATTATATACTCGTATATACTGCAACTGTGACCAGCAGAGGAAAAAACGGCCTCAGACCAAGAGGTGTCCAAATACATTTGGCCACATGGTGTGCATAATGCAATTAAAAAAAAACAATATTTTCCGTAGGTCAGCTATCCCTGCCTCCGTGTGTCCCTGCTGCGTTCTGATCTTTATTAGCTCCCTCCTGCCTCTATTTTTTTTTTTTACACATAATAATTTAATTACAGCAGAGAAATGTACATTATTTTCACTTTATATTCAACAACTGATCTATTAAAGCAGGGTTGCTTTATGAGAAAGGGAAGACCACCGAGAATAGAGGAGAGCATAGTAATGGGGAGAGAGAATAGAAATGCATAGCGGCGCCCTACTGTATGTAGGTGTATATACATGCTGTTGATAGAGATTGGCCCTAATCGGCCCTGCGGCTCCACAGAAGGAAAAAAAGAAGAGGAATCCACTTAGCAGCGTGGCTAATTTGCATTGCTTTGAAGAAAACGGGGTCTGTGTTTAGTCAGCTTAGATGGACGAAGCAGGAAGAACGTCAGAGTCTGACACTCAGCGGGAGACGCAGCAGCTGACTGGTGGATGACTGGCTGGCTGCACTGGGGCTGCTTTGATGTACAAGGCCCCGCATCACACTGCGGGTTTATGATGATGCATAGTGATATGTTTGGGGTCGGACTTGCTGAAACTGTACCGCCGGCGAATTTCTTTGCGAATTACAAACAGAGCGCCCCAAAAAAAGTCAAACCTGTCTGCCATAAACTGTGTCCCTGTCGACGTAAATGCTGCGTTCACATCATGTGTGAGTTTACGACTTGTAAACAGCTTTCACATCAACATCCAGAGTGTAATTCAACGGAAAACTCTCTGATATATCCTGCTAGGTGCTTAATAATGTGGAAGTGATTAAAAACCAACTAAAAACAAGCATAGACGCCTCACATGAGCCAAAAAGTGTCGTTCAGTTTAATTAAAGCCAATTTTAATGGATCTGGTGTTAAATTGTCAGTGCACAGTATCTTAATCCTCAAACTCTGCCGACTGACGTGAGTGTGCGCAAGTTGTTAACTTGGGAGTTTTTTCCTATCTCGACCATTTATCTCGTATGACATGAATGCAGCGTGAGCTTCTGAGGTTTCACACTTAGGGAAACACACTTATTGGATTTCTTGCCAAGAGCTAAGTACGGAGATCGACACCGCTCTCATATCTGCATACTAAATATGAAGCAGCAGCCAGCTAGCTCAGGTTAGCACAAATACCAGAAACAGAGAAAGAGCTCGGCTGTTTTTGCACAGATTAAATCTGGTCGGCAGAGTTTGATTCCCTTTTTTTTTCTTTTTTTTTGACAGAGCCACTTTGGCAGCTTCGTCTTGTCTGCGTTTCAATCTGAGAATATACGAATATTATTATTTATCTGAAATTTGATCAACATGTCGCATCAAGATCAATTTAGATTTAGGGCCTCCTGCAGAAATCAGGTTCATAAAGTGCAATAAATATGTAATCAGTCAGACTGTTTGATATCCATCATCGTGGAGGTGAACACTGACTCTACCATATTTGATTTCTCATAAAAGACCAATATACCAGCCAATCATAACGCATCAGACATCCACTGTCTTCCCCTCTTTCCTGACCTCCTGTCTTCTGTCTCCCCATCTCCTCCAGCATGCTGGGCTTTGATTTAAGATCTCTGCAGCAGTTTATGGTGTATATATACTCGACGGACATTTTAATAGGCTTTTTTCTCTCTCATTGTATTATGCAATGTAAGCAGTAATCATAAATTATAATAATGATAATTTGTTGCTGCCGGCTGAAAACCTTTCAGGGTATCTCTAAAATGTCAGAGTTGGGAGGTTGACCACCGCTGCACATGTGAGAATTTGAGAGGATTTAATCAACACTGGTGTTCGGCTTCACTCGGCTGATACTGCGTCGCGCAGACCTTACACCAAATAGCCAGGGACGCTGGGAGTCAGTCAGAAATGGGGCTTTACATCCACTTTAAAACATTTCACACTACAACAGATAGCAAACAAAATTTTCGGAAATCACACTTGTCACGTTCTCCATTTGTGCATAAGACAACACACTCAATGTTCCCAAATGAAATCAAATAATTCAAAACATTAATAAGGGGTGGACGTTAGGCCTACCGCTATCCTACTCTCAATATGTTACTCTACAATGTGAAGTTAAATTCAAGTTTCTTTATTGATTTGTAAACTTTATTTGGCCTTGCAGTTACAGCCCCTCACCAATAGAGGGTGGTGCAGCCCCCTCAGCAACCCGACTTTCAGCGTATTTCACTTGATGTAAACATCATGAAGCTTCAATAAGAAGCTGAAACGAGATGATGCAGAATATGTATGATGCTATCAGACACTTAAATCATTAGTGGATTGTGAATTTACGCGATTTCTTCCAACCTCCAAGGTGTTTAGTTGGAAACAAAAAGTACAAACACGATGTGAAGGATTTCACATCGGCTGTTGGTTCTTTTCTAAAGATAATGATTAATGAAACCAGGCACATCGACACTTATATGCAAAATAAGTAAAATCTGCACGTTCAGTCTTAGTTTGCTCCTATTTTTTTCTTCTGCCTCTTTTTATTCATATTCTCTCTTTGCTCTGGAAACTGCCATCAGGCTCAGAGGCAATTTGCGGTACCTTTGAACATGCCCTTAACGGTACCATCATGCGTCCATCAGCGCCACTGCGAACACGATTTTATTACTCAATTTGATTCCATACAAGGTTCATTCCCCACATTTTTTATGCATCGTGGGCTTAGCTCAGGCAGAAAATAATCTGGACAGCGAGAGCTCTGTGTTATGGCTCAAACAGGATAAAGCACTGACAAATTTCGGACCGGAGGACTCGTGAGCGGGGAGGACAGGGAGAAAGAGAGATTAAGAGCTACACCATTGTTTACCTCCTCCTCTAAGGTGCAGGATACTCTGTCGTTTATAAATGTGGGTAGTTGTTATTGGATACCTCGCAGGCTTTTGGGGAAAGAGGAAAGGAAAATGAAAAAAACTTTGGGAAAGACCCAGGAGGGGGTTCGATACAACTTTAATAATGCGTAGCAGGAGCTAAATGAGCCATTCTGCGGTACTTTAAGACATCTTCCCTCCACCCATCCCCCCCTCTCCGCCGCCGCCGCCACCGCCACCCTACACCTAAGCCCCCACCCTTGCAGTCTCAGGGCCTAAATTATTAAAAGTGTTGTTTTCCCTTATTGCATTGCAGCAATGTGCCTCGTTGCTAGAAATGAGCTGCACATTCTGGAGTTTGAATGCTTAAAGTGACCCACCTCCAACGGCAGAGCCAGGGGAGGAGGGCAGAGAGCTGGGGGCACGTGCACACACACACACACACACACACACACACACACACACACACACACACACACACACACACACACACACACACACACACGTCTCCAAATTAACACTTTCTATAACACCACTCACGCTGTTTTGTTTTTCCAGTTTTTAAGTGGAAAATTCAAGCAACTGGATCAACAGTCATCAACAGTTCTTTTTTATTACAATTATAGGCCTGAAACTAACGATTATTTCCATTAACCAATTATCATTTCGTCAATAAAGTTTCATGAAATTACAGGTCAACATATTATGTTCATCATCAAATAAGGCAACCAAAAGCTGTAACTACTCAAAAGTTGGAACTTTAGGAAATATTGAGCATTCACTGAAATGATTAATCTATAATCAGAACAGTTTTCTCTTGATCCACTAATTGATTAATCAGCTTAATACTCGAATGAGTTTTTAACTCATGTTCCATTATATTCTGTATTGCTAATCATCCTTTTATTAAAGAAAAGACAGATCCTCTCTCTCTCACAACACAAAAGCCTCTCCTCTCATCAAGTTGTTTTTGTCTGTGCTCTCGTCCTCACACTTTGATTTTCCTCTAAACGAGTTCAAGAAATCTGCCATCCCGCTCATCTCTGAGGCCCTTCAAACTATTTCAACCACTTTCTAAAATCAAGTGTTCTCTTCACCTGCAGAAATCTCCTCGTTCCACGATGTCAACTCTCATACACAGAAAAATCTTGAGGCGCACTGATTTCTATCGGAAAGAGGTCAAACTCTTTCACAGATATTTGTTTTACATGTTTTAAGAAAAGAGGGTCTTAGGGGCAAAAATATCGACAGACATGTCTCCATGAGATCAAGACTTTTACAGTGCAATCATCACACCATCTCATATGTAAGAGATACGTAGCGTTTTCTTGATTGCACTCAGTTTGTGAGGCATAAATAATAAATGCGTCGTCTATTGAACCGATTCTAATTGAGAAAGTTTCCATTTGTGTTTGCGTCTTTGGAAAAGTTTGAAAAATTGGTCAAGTTTAAGGTTGAGTCTTGTTGGCGTTTCAAATAATTTATAAGTAGATTCAGTCCTGAAGTATTGGTAGTAGCAGCATCTGCCTTGAAATCTATCTCGGGCAAACTCCCCATGTACGTCTGCACTGAGATGTACAAAAAGAAAAAAAAAAGAAGCTCTGACTTGCAGCAAGAAGAAAATTGAGCCAGACTCAACTAGGCATCACACACTTAATAAAACAAGACCTTCTCCTTCCCTCCGTCTGCTCTTGCAGATATTGTTCAACATGTTCGATGATTTAGGTATTAGATAATTTGATGCCTGTAGTTAAAATGCCCTTATTCTGAAAAGCAAATGTCCATAAAAAACGATCTCAGGGAAAGTAAAAGAAAAAAACTGTTGAAGTTGAAGTATAGATAAGACCGAGTGGATTGCAGGTTGCATTCCCCCACTCCTCCCTGCAAGCCACACACACACACACTCCGACGCACACTTTAATCACACAATTAATAATTAATCAGAGGTTGGGCTCAATACTGTCGAGTCTGCAGATGAGAGAACACCCAACTGCTGAGAAGGGCCCTAAAAAAAGCAGGATTAACAACCCAAAAAGGAAAAAAACAGAAGGATTACCAACAACCAGCAACAGCTAATAAGCAACACGTCGTCAGTTTAGGTTTGATTTTATTAAAAGGAAGAAAAGATACAGATGCTGCAGTGGCGCGAACATGCAGAGTTACCTCAATCAGTTTTTATAACCAAAAAGATAAAATAATACATGAATAAAAGCCTCTGGCTCTGCAGCTCTGCAGAGGTAGTGAGGGGGGAAATTAAGTTGCGTCTTCTACGTGACATTTCCTACATGCAAATATGGAAAATTGTATTATGTGCTGTGTTCGCTGCATGTAAACACATGCTTGTGATGCCACAACACACTGGCCGTAGAGGAATAGGTCAGAGATGTGTCTTTGTTTGTCCAGCAGTAAAGGAAAAACCTGGTGCATTGATTTTTAATGTGTTACACTGCAGCGGGATTGATCATAAAAAAAAACACCAATGATCATTTTGCTCCATTTATTTATCACCAGTAATGTATTAAATATTCATACCACTATTTATACTTCTTTCAGCAGAGAGCAAAGCCATTGGTTTATGTATGTATGTAGTTTTTTTTCCTTCTTTCTTTATTAGCCTCCCTGTAGTCCCTCTGTGTGCTCTCTGTGTTTCCAGTGTTGCAGCACAGAGCAGAGTGTTTACCCAGCTGTAATTACAACATGCACAATGACCTCATTCTGCTGTGTCAGTAGCGGTAATGTATAGCCCTTGATCTTAAACTGCAAAGAAAAATGGTATGCACTTATTTTCAATATGCTGACTACATTCCCGGCATTTTTTAGACGTGGCCGTGACGGCGGATCAGAATTTGATATAAGCACTGGTGCTCCTATTCGTCTGACAAGGTCTCTCTGCCTTAATATGCATTCAATAATGTGAAATGATATTAGCTGTAGGAGCTCATTGACTGTGCACTCGGGGTCTTACAGTGTCTCTCCGTCTCTGTCTGTATCACACTCTTTATCTGTTCCTCTTCCCCACACACACACGGATACATGCACACAGACACGCACACGCACACAGAAGAAATGGAAAAAAGGAGGGGGAGGGGTTGGGGGGGGGTGGGGGGGGGGGTGCTCGAACCGCGGATAGCAACAGCAGCAGAGCAATCACACCAAAGCAATGCCCCCCACGCCTGGCCCATTAATAACAGTAATACGCACACCGCGCCCAAGCCAGCACTGCCGAAAGCACCACTGACACTTTAATGGGCATTTTTTACTTTTGTTTTTAAATAATGCATGTGCTACTTGTCAGCACTGCTTCCCTCCACCCCTGGTGCGCCTTTGCAGCCTTCCTTTGTGCAGAAATTACAATGGGGACCTGTGTTTTCTGTGCTCGCTCCATAAGCTGCATTCATCACAGACACGCGCGCGGACGCCGGTGTGCACTACATCACCCTCCTGGGGACACGTGTGTGGGCATGCATGCATGCATATGTGTTTTTTTTGTTAGTTGAGGCCGCTCATTGGCACCAAGCTAATTTAAGAGTCCCTTCGAGAGGATGAGCTGTGAGCTGACGCTCAGTGGCAGTGGACACGACTTTTACAAGAGGGCTGATGCTATAGCTTTCACAGTTGTTGTGTGTCTGTTATATTTTTTGGTACTTTTTTTTTTTTTTTGAGGAACTGACAGTGGAGGCAAAGTTTGACTGGAACTTCTGGCTTCTCTTCCAAAGATTCTGAAAATGACTAAAAATCAATTTTGATGTAGGATTACTGAACAGGATGTCATGTGGTTCACTCCATTAGAAGAAACCGAGACCTGAAGGGGTTAAAGGTCAGCTGAGTGGTCAGATGTGAGAATGAGCTGCGTGTGCAAAACAGCTCAGATGTTGTTTTTATTTACTTCCATTTATTTATAGTTAGAATGATATTAAAAAAAATACATCAAACGAAAGAATCAGTGGACATGGATGATAATGGTGTCGGTATTCATGTCGATTCCAGGGATGTAAGAAATGATAATATCAATAATAATAATAACAATTTATACCAAACTTTTCACAGCACAAAATGCAGCTCAAAGTGTTTGAGAATTAACAGCCGCTTAAATCAGAAACAAACAATGTTAAATTAATAAAATCTTAAAACGACAACATACATGTTCAGCAGTCTTGATAACGTGATGATGCTTAGTCAGTCGTTTCTTTATTCTTGCTCCGTGAACTTCTCGTATCTTCTGTAAAGTGAACTCTGCCTCTGGGATTTCAGATTCTCGTCTTGCTGTTGCTCTTTTTGTGTAAAGCAGCTGTTTGCTGTGCGTGTTTTCGTGTTTACCTCCTGTAAAGTGACATTACTGTGTGTTTATTTGTCTCATGATCACACGTACAGTATATTCCCGACACCCTATAATTTGTTCTGGAGCCGACGCTGGTGCGCTGAAATGTCATTGGAGATATGGGATTTTGAAAGCTAACAAATGCATCATTATTTAACTTTATTAAAAAACGACTAATTTAGTGACAGATGTCCCGACCCAAGAATGAATCGCAGTTAAAACATAGAACATGTGTCAAATCATGAGTGAATCCGAATATGTCAGCGGCGGTTGCTGGAGCTAAATGGGGCTCTTATTAAGCACTCTATAATCATTTTGAATGTGGGCCAGGGGGGTGGTTTGATGCCTTGTTTGGGAGGGCGTCAGGTGAAAACCCTCGCTCAATCTCAGGAAACTACGAATCATGTAGTACTCAAAGCCTAAAGATTTCTCCTGTGTAAACACCGCCAGGATCCCGGCAGTGTTGCAGAAACAGTTGCTTGTCTTTGTAACAGGAGTGCGTAAAGAAGAGAACATTAAAAAATGTTATGTTACATTTTCACAGTGCTTGTTCGTTTGCAAAGTTGGTTTACTGCCACTTAGACTAATTGTGTGTTGAAATGAAAGTAAACTCCAACGCATCACCGTCATTTCTGGATTTGTGCAAAACAAAGAAAAGAGCAGTGATTGGGGTTTTGAGTAATTCCACGTTCTCAATGTCCCGATGAAGCATCTGCAGATTTAGATCATGTTCTTATATCAAGAGTCTGAAGATTCTTGTCTTTTTTTGTGCTAAATTGTTCTCATCATCAGTTTGGTCATTTGCACTGTGTTGTTAGATCATCCTGACTCAGTTGTGCAACTTTATTGATTCTAGACAAGCTACCTATCTGTATTCGTCATTACATGTAAGGTCAATAAACCTCCGAAATCGATATTTATAACAATCGATGCTGCATTCTCTATTATTTCTCTTCCTGTGCAATGATTTCCTTTGATTGAATTTGCCTTTTTTTCCCTCAGAGCTCGCCGTGTCTTGCTGCTGGAGTGCATGCACTTGCCCCTTGCTGCTTCCTGTCCGTTTCAATGACGCCTGGCTGTGTTTCTTTGTGTCCCTGCAGGAAACACGTTGTGTAAGTCAGGAAGCATTGCTGTCTTCGGGAACGTGGTATACAGCGGACTGCTGAACGATCACCTCTGGCATTTGGGAGTGCCCCTCTTTACAAGACTGGTAAGAGCAGCAGGCCCCTCTGTGCACACTTACCTCCATTTTGTCGGGAGAGTTTCATGCGGTTCTGTTGAATCCAAACAGGCTTCAGGTGCAGAATTCCCCAAAGTCTCTAATGGGCTGCGTTTGATGCCTGCTCTGCTGACATGTGTTGGTTGAAGTTATACTCAGCGTACAGGATGTGACAGTCGTCTGCTGTGGATGTTAGACGAGGGAACTCCTCTATATCTAAGCATCTTGTTAAATATCAGACTTTTTAAAAGGTTTTCTGTGCTCTCTGAAGGCTGAACCGTAGGTAGGGAAGTCCCATGTGGGGCAAAACAAAGATGCGTCTTCTCGAGCCCTGAAACACAGGTGAAGCCATGCTGTTCATGGAATTTGATTTCCCTGTCGAGGCCGGACTGAAAAGAAAGGCTGATTTAATAATTAATGAAATGTACTTTTATGGCAACAGCTTAGAAAATTACAAGGTTTTAATTAAGAAGTGGATTAGTTGAAGTCTGTGTTAAGAATTAATGATAAATGTCCATCCCTAATTGTCAAAGGGAAATTGAATGTTTGTTTTACACTTGCTCTCACTGGTGCTGGAATAGAAGCTGCAGCACAGCAGAGATTTTTTTGTGAACGAGGAATGCGGAGCAATTTTTCTAAAGAAAAAAGAAATTCAGCGCAGCACTTTTTCTTCCTGGTAATTACCCTCTTTCTAAGCGGGTCGCAAGTTTTCATCAATGTTTATTATTGATTAAATCTGTCGTTGTAGCTGTCATTTATGAGTCGGGAATTACTGTTGATTGGTGCACAAGGGTTGCATATAATTGGGTTACATTAAATAGATAATTCAGCTGATCTCATAAATGTCTAATGTGAAGGCTTGTTTGATTATCAATTAATGTCAAACGGAGATGCGAGGGGCTGTTAGGATTCCTGTTGGATTTGCTTGTGTTGCATGTGGCAATGCGACTGTTTCTATCTCTGCACAACTGTAACAGCCTGCGGCTCGTACGGTGAAATACATCTATTTTATATAATATATGCACTAATGAATTCAAAGTAAACACCAAGCATGCGCACACACACACACACACACACACACACACACACACACACTAGCCAATAAACACGTCTGTGAAAGATCCAACAATTGATAAAGATGTCAGACAGGACAGCGGTAAGAGGTGTCAATTAAACACAAATAGTTACTGATTTGACCTGTAACTCATAAGGAGGATGCAAAAACAAAGAGTGGAAAAACATTTCACAAATCAATAAGTCAAAGCCTGGCATTTATTTAGCATAATAGGATGTTTTTAGGAATTATTAACTCATTCAATTCCTCTTAAAGGGGCAGTTTGATTTGACGCATTAGTTTTTTTTTTTCCATGTTCAGGACTGCTCCTTGGTTGTGTAATATATGATGTGGCTCTGCGACTAGATTACCATAATGATGTCACAGTGATGTAATCAGGGTTAGGGTGAGCACAGGATTTGAACAGAAAGCTGGTTTAAAATGTGGAACAATCTCCCGTCACCTATTGTCACACTGGTCCATTTCTCCTGCACGTTGATGCTAAAATGTAAACAAATCTAAAGGTTTGATCTGAACGTGTGTTTGAGCACGTGGACCACACACACACACACACACACACACACACACACGCACACATGTGTTACTCATGTTTCGAAGACAGCTAACGACCGCTGTCATGGCGTTAACATCCATCTCGGACCGCTGAGTAACGACTGAGCTCACAGGCTGCGGCGGTGCTCGTCGGAGTGAGAGGGGGGAGACTTCCTGCTGTGACAGCAAGGCGTGGCCTCGTGTTGCACTCGTGTGCCCGCTGCCGAACACACCAAGCCTGCCCAGCAGTGGTATCAGCATGACATGCAGCAAGCCTTCACATCCCCGACACACAGCCCCTAATTACTGCACAGCCCTGCCAGTTTGCAGCCCTGGGCCAGTATTGCCTGCTCAGTGCCAAGATGTAAACACTGCATTATTAACACTACATACAGTCTGTGCACACGGCCATGTTTAATATACCCGACGTATGTCTACACAGAGGGCGTTATTTTAGTGTGATTCTTTACGTGGAGCCATACAGTAGATTTATTGTTTCCCAGACAGTGAGCTCCAAATTCAGCAGATGGGCGATTTGCTGCATATAGTGTAATGTATGCTTACAAATGATGTTTAATGATGTCTTGCGGGGCCGGGAAGCAAAACATTAGCGTTTTCAAGGCTAAATATGCAAGCTGGAGTTAAATAAAATAAGTAACGCCATGTATTTTGTCTTGTTATTTTATGCATATTTATCGGCTGTCGGGAAGTCTTGATGGCATGGCACGGTTTCCTCATCATGACCGTCTAAATGCTTTTTTTCAAAAGCCGCTTCACACTACCAGAATTCCAAAAATCTGGAGGAGAAAATGTGAGGCTTTTATGTTCCTTTTTTTTTTTATCTTGTTGGCTTTAAAGCAGATTTCAGATTTAGGTTCAAGAAATCAAAAAATGCTTTATCACCCAATCAGATACCCTCTATGTGTATTTGTTCACTATAAAATGGCCGAGGTGCCTGAAACATTTCTGTAATAATAATAAGACATGATCCTGGTGTTCTTATTTGCAGCTATGACCATGATAGTTGCTAAACGTGGCTGCAAAAATGCTTTGCCAAAATTCCACACGCTTTATTTTTCAGTTATTTTATTTGTATTTGTCTTTGTTTGGGATTATCCTTTGCTGGGCGCCATTTAGCTGCAGCACCTCGTGTAACTTCCTGCCTCCACAAGAATAGCGAGGGTGCTAATTAATGCAATATTAAAAAGTTGTAATCTTTTACACGGAGAGAGACAGAAGTGAAAACATAACTTTATTTCCCTGATGTTCCGTTTGCTGTATTTCAAACTTCACCATCACTGTGCGCAGCCTGATTCTCACGACAGGCCGTATTCAGCATGGAAATGTCAGTACCTACCTGTGGAGCCGATGAAGACAGATAAAACGAGTGTAGCTGTGGAGTTGTTAAACGGGTCACTCCATAAAGTGAAGTGTGTGATTAAAGAAAAGTAACTTGGGAGACTCGGGCTGCAGCCGCCGCCTCTTCCTGTCTTCAGCCAACCAGCCGCTTCTCTCGCCAGCTGAGGCCGGACGGCGCTGGGGCCGAGCGTTTGATGAATCAGGGCGAAAGGCCCAACTTCCCTGTAACTGCACAGGGAAGTTGTAGGGGTCGAGGGTGAGCAGCGCTGCGCGTTGTCTCCTCTGGAGTCTCTCTAATGACAAGATCTGAGTGTAGCTTGGCAGAAGAAGCTCTGTATGTAGCGGTTCACTACAGAACAGAGGTGAGATCGTCATGAAATATTAAGACAACAGGTTTTTTCGAGTCAGTGAGGGTCTGAGACAGATGGACATTTTAGGCAGAACAAGCTCTGTGTGAGGCCTTCACTTCCTCATCTCTTTGAAAGCTCTATCTTTATAATGGATGGCAGTGTCTCTGGGGAGTGTCTAGACTATGGTGGGAAATCTAAATGGTTGGGAAAGCCACTTGCATCCTTGGTGAGGAGAGTGGAGCATGGGAGAAATGCAGCGCACAGAGGAGACAGGAAGCAGGGACGACAGCTCTGCACCCTGAGCCACGCCATCTCAACCCAAATTCCATTTTTCATCTCTAATTGAAGGAGATTCCTAGAAAGAAGACATCGGGATTATATGATGCTTAAGTGCCCTCAAATGCTTATTTTCTGACTTTTTTACCCCCCCTTAATCCCTCTGACCCCATATGGCCTTAGCCTCAGACCATGATGCTCTCTGTCTGCATCCACATCACCCCCGTCTGTCTGCTGCCTCCCCTCCGGTCTCTCCCTTTTTTTCTTTTTTTTCTATTTTGCCTCCACCCTTTTTCTGTTCCTCCATCTCTCCCCTCAGTTATTTATGAGCAGGACTTGAAATAGACTTCAGTAT
Source organism: Hippoglossus hippoglossus (assembly GCF_009819705.1). Taxonomy (NCBI): domain Eukaryota; kingdom Metazoa; phylum Chordata; class Actinopteri; order Pleuronectiformes; family Pleuronectidae; genus Hippoglossus; species Hippoglossus hippoglossus. The sequence continues at coordinate 4,700,257 of NC_047158.1, read as the reverse complement.
TTGATAAAAGCGTGATCCTTAATCCGAGTTGCCTGAGAAGTGCATTTCATTTTTATTTCCCATCAGAGATTGATGTAGGAATGGGGCGGTTACCCACTCTGTGATTGCTAATGTAAATCCATTGGGTTCTGGTGGACATGTATAAAGATATGGAGGACTTGTATGTGCATGGTAATGCCACAGATAAGAGATTGTGTGTGTGTGTGTGTGTGTGTGTGTGTGTGTGCGTGTGCGTGCATGCAAAGCAATGCAAAGGCTGGATTGTGATGTGACACAGATGTGAGGAAAGAGGAAAGAAGAATTATGCCATGCTTCTCTTGATTTATCCAAAGTGCATTTCCCTCCAGAAATCAACCATTCTTCTTAAACATCGCAATATTTGCAAAATCACTAATTACATTTTTTTTTTTACTGCCAGTGTGCCGTTTCATATTTCACTGTTCACTTGTGCCTTTCTGAAGGAGGTGGGAAAATAAAATGGGTGATAAATTTAAGATGACAGTTACGCCATATGAATGAGGCCCCTTGTGTATCAATTCGCTCAAAGCCAGCTGCAAATTTAACTCAGCCTCCTTATGTGGCAATTACTGATGGGTAACATAACCTGAATATATCTGCTCTGTTCATTACGGCAATGTTCTCTATAGCTGGCAAATGTTCTTTAGGATCCTACAGCAAATTAGCTCATCCCCCAGGACGTCTTTTGTTTTATTGGATGATCCAGCACTAGAGGATGCCGCAAAACCACTGGAGCTCTCCGCAGCTTGCCCCGGTTGCCACAGGGTTAATATTTAAAAGCGCGAGCTCCCAGTCGTGTATTGATGATATGTTTTGAAAATTGCTGAGGCAGGCTCATTGTTACAGTGCTGTCTAGAAGATAGCCAAACCCCCCCCACCACATACACACACACACGTGCACACACACACACACACACACACACACACACACACACACACACACACACACACACACACACACACACCCTCCCTCCCCTCATCCTCCCATTTTTCCCCTCCCCCTTTACAGCCGCCAGATGGAAAACACACTAAAGCATGTAATGTAATATAGCTTGGCACACTAAGGTGTTTCACACCAACTTCATCTGGCCGCTGATCTGTTACTAAAAGGGGTTCTCACCAAACACACTCCTGGTCACCAACCTATGAGTGTGGGAGAAAAAAACAGAAAATGCACAGACACACACACACACACACACACACACACACACACACACACACACACACACACACGAAGAGAGTGAACCTCAACTGCTAATAGTAGAAAACAAGTGGAAAATAGGCTGTGCCTCCCAATTGCCTGTGGCATACTTTAAGGTTTTCTCTGAAATCCCCCATTTTTTTTTTCTTTTCAGCGTTGTTTTCTTCTTCTTCTTCTTCCTCTTCTTCTTCTTCATCTTCTTCGTCTTCGTCAATGAACTAAAACTGTCAAGTGCAACGCATCCGTAACAAACAGTAAGACAGAGGAGCGATCTGTTAGTCCTCCACTATCACCAGCATCATCATCATCAACACAAGCGGCCCCCCCGCCCCAGCACTCTCCACCACAAGTCCCAGCTTCCTGCCCCCCCACCCCCACCGCTCCCCCTCCCTCCATCCCCCCCCCCGCCTCCCTCCCCGGGATGCTGAATTTTACAGTACCGTCTGCAGGATCCCGGTTTGTTCGGCGCACTCCTCTGTGCAGAGCAACACAGCTCCGGTGGAGGGAACGCTGGAGGCAGCTGTCAAGCGCAGGCTGCTGCTCTTGTTGAGCCCCGGTGCTGTACCGACTGATTTCACATTCACCAATAAGAGACGGCAAAAGGGGGGAGAGAGAGAGGGAGAGAGCAGAGAGGCAGAGGGAGAGTCTCGAAGTGAGTGGTGTGGAGAGGCAAGTAGAGTGGAAGAGTGTCAAAAGAAAAAAGAGGTTACAACACCTCCCCAGCTCTCTTTCCTTTTCCCCCCTCATCTGCTTTTTTCACCCTCCTCTTTTGTTGGCTCAGAAGAGGAAGAAGAAGAGGAGAAAGAAAGAAAGAGGAAGGAAAGGGGGCTTCTAAACATTAACTGAAGAACAAGCTGCTTGTAAAGAAAGACGCGAAAAGAAGAAGGGTGGGGGGGGAACCTCAAGTCAAGCCCCATTGAACAGTTTAGAGGGAGGGCTGCCTCAGTGGAACAGGGATCAGTAGAGCTCTCTGTCCAAACGCTCGGACTCTTCTTGACGCCCACGCTGGCTGGACTGGTCCCAGTGCTCGGCCCCGCTCACGTCTGCCCGCCTGCCCACACCTGTCCCACTTCCACCATGATGATGTACTTTTGGGTGAGTACTGGTCCACAAAGTGTGGATCTCTCATACGCTCACACTGCACCAGCACGGGCAGGGAGTTGGTGTGTGTGGAATATGCGTTCGAGTGTGTTTCATCCCCCTACAGTATGCTATACAGCGTGTGTGTGCGTGCGTGCGTGTGTGTGTGTGTGTGTGTGTGTGTGTGTGTGTGTGTGTGTGTGTGTGTGTGTGTGTGTGTGTGTGTGTGTGTGTGTGCGTGCGCCATTGCACCTCCCACATGCATGAACAGAGCTGATGGTTTTCCACTTTCATGTGTTTTATTGATGCTGGGTGCTGCAGATGCTATAGAGGCCTGCATGTACGTGTCGGATTTATTCAGCCTTTAAATGAGAGAGGATGTTGGAGCGTGATTATTACCCACACTAATACCTTTACAAGTATTGTTATTCAACTTCCACTGGCAGTCAAAAATACCCAGCATGCAGTATGTGTGTCATTCGAAACTGTCTCTCCCCAATTTAGTGCCGGCATCTCAAAAAACGAGCTGCTCTGGGTCTGCTGGGGACACATTTAGATTTTCCTCGTCTGCTTCTGTGTTTCAAACACTTTTGTGATGTTGTTGTTTTTGTTGCCCACATATCTAAGCCAAGCCAGAATTCCTACTTCTCCCTTTTTTTCCCCGTCTTTTAGTTTTTTCATAAATTAAGCGACATTAAGCACAGAATGAGGATGATTACAGATTGTCGACTAGAGCTGCTGATTAATTCTGTTTGAGATCATGTGTGATTAGCCGGATTGGTTTTGTCTCTTCAGTGGTTTGTATTCTCACCACAACAATACCGGCCCACTGCTCACTGTTTTCTGCATTTACAGTTTTTTTTGTAATTTCTTGCCAGTGCACATTGCACACCATTTAAATCCCCCACTGTTTCCGCTAACTGGTGTTCTGTACCTTCACAGAAAACAAAGCAAATTGAATTATTCTCTAATGCAACACATTTTTCCAGCATGGTCACTGTAAACACTCTGAGCTGTAATGCAGTCACTGTGCAGTGCTCTGTGCTCTGTGTGTGTGTGTGTGTGTGTGTGTGTGTGTGTGTGTGTGTGTGTGTGGATATCGATCGTGAGTTCAGATTTCTGGGGAGAAAGCATCTTTTTTTTGTGGGGGGGAGCAAAAAAAGTTTCTTTACATGGACGACTCCATTATAAATGACTTAATACTTGAACCACTTTTTTTCTCCTCTGTATTTTTGGAAGCGAGGTTAAATCATGAATAACAAAAGCATAATAAGCGTGCCATGAATGAAACAGCGCTGCATATTGATTTAGAGCTCGGATTTCCGTAGAGGGAGAGAAAGGGATGTTTTGGGGCCAGAGTAACTCCAAGTGGAGAAATGAGCCCGCGTTTGAAACGACAAGAAAAGTTTCCTTTTTGTTTCCAAGTCGAGTGGAAGTGACAGGAGGGTTTATGATTTCCACATTATGTCACAACTCAAAGAAAAATAATACAGCATGTACTGCAATGTTGTGCGCTTCTTCTTTTTTTTTCCCTTTTTTTTTTTTTTTTTAAAGGCCTCACTCCAGTGCAGGCCTCCCTGATACTCGGAGCGTTTCTCCTGGGTGCCGGTGCTTATTGAGAGAGTCTTGTCACTGTCTTCTGGCCTCTTTGAAGGTTTGCTGCGAGGATGCTGCTCACCTTCCTCCACCTCCAGTTTCATCACTAATTCTCCCTCCAGCAATTCAGACAATACACACACACACACACACACACACACACACACACACACACACACACACACACACACACACACACACACACACACACACACGGTGGCTGAGTAGAGGGAAGCCGTGACGCTGACAGTTTACAGCCCCGCAGGCTCATCAGTGTAACAGTTAAATATTTAACTGCTTTAACTTTTTATTCACATGAGAAAAAGCGTTATTATTTAGCTCTAAGCATTAGTTCGGTACACGACCCCTTGTTTTATCGTTTACCTTTAAAACCTCCCAAATGCTGTCAGCTCTGTGTTGCTGGTGGTTTCCACAGTGAGACTTAAGCCTTTTTGCATGTTGTCGACAGTTGTGAGGATGATTTCTTGTCGGGTTAAAAAAAACTAAAAACAAAACAGAACAACTTCTCCAGCATGTAGACAATTAAAGGAAAAAATAGATTTATTGAGGAAATGGAGTCAATTACTGATCTATGATTTGAGATAAAACGATTGAGTAGAAAGCAGAAGTTCATCATTTTTCCGTTTTTTTAAATTTGAGGAATTGCTGGTTTCGTATCATACATATCATGGCACCTTGGCCTTCAGGAAATTGTGACGGACATTTTGTTGACGAAAAGATTGATGGCATGATCGGAGAACAGTATACTGAGTCACAGTATATAATGAAAATGATTTTGATATATAGTACAGACGATGTGAATCAGCTTTTAAACTTTTAATATGAAAAATGAACTCTGCGGTGATTTCTAAAACATTTTAATGACCGAGAACAAAGGACAGATATTCTCTCTTCACTGGAATGTGTTGAGTTTTTCGGACTGTCGGTGTAACAGATGCTGTTCCTCCTGATCAAAAGTGAATTTTTCCACAATGCTGATGATAAAGTTCCTAATTAATTTTCAAAACAAGTAACTTGAAAGCAAAGCGACGGGGTCAGGCGAGTGTAGGTGGATCTTTTTTTCATTTGATATAATTCAAACAGATTAGACTGAAAAATAATCAGATAACGGATTAATAGATGTTGAAATTAATTTTCGTCGGTGCCCTGGTGTGATAACAGGAGCAGGAGCATAACTTTTTGACTCCTGAATAAGCAGGAGTTATCAATCCTGAAAATTATTAATGTCTCCAGCTTCCTGTAACAAAGTAATAGAATTATGGATATCTCCTCACCTTCTCAGGTTTTTCCTCTGCAGACCCTAAAATCAACATCTGCTCAGCTGCAGAACATTTGCAAAGCAACACGACGGGTGAACCAGGCAGAGCATTACATTATACTTGTCACTCCTGAGAAAAGTATCATCATAACTGGTGCATGATCAATGATTTACCACCTATCCCTGATATCTAGTGCGTGTGTGTGTGTGTGTGCGTGTGTGTCAGTCGGCCAGCGTTTAGCTGCGAGAGGAGGATGGGACCGCCTCCTGTTTGAACTGCAGGTGGTGAGCATTACCTGCGGTCCCTCCGGAGGCCTGTCAGCCGTGCATCAGTCTGGGGAACCTGCAAGCTCCCCTCATTAGAATATTTATTCACCAAGCAGATGTTCTTATCCAGGGCAATTACCTTTGGCTTACATTTCCCTGTTGCCCACTGATATAGATGAATGTGTATACAAAGACGTCCCGGGTTATGCATGGGGCCCCTGGGTGCCACCCACCTCTCTCACCCATATGCACGGCGGGCGAAGCCAGCGACCGTCTGGTCCGCCACAGTGTGCAACCCAAACCCAACCTCAACTCCACTGTGGTAATTGGAAGAAGTGGAGGCACATCTCCCGCGATGGCCACATAGTGATGGAGAGGCGGCCTGTATATCATTCTCTCCACCCGGCTGTTCCTTTGTATTAGGGACAGAGAGAAAAAGGGAAGAGGCATGGAGTGGAGAAACCATGCATGCTTCTGTCCTCCCCTCAGTGTGATGAATAATTTAGCAGTGCAGGGCCCTCGCTGTCGAGTGGAGATGGTGGTAATGGGGAGGCTGGATATATATGGCATGGCAAGGAGCAATGGTTTACGTTAGACTTCCCCGACCAACGCACTCAAGTGTGCCACAGGCTGCTCACCAAGTGTGTTCGGCCTGCATTAATGCTTTGTTTTTATGTGTAAAACAAAAATCGACAGAGAGACGTCCACAAACACCGGCGTAAAAATGAGCAAGGAGCTGCTTTGAGGCTTTGGATCGTTGGTCATTAGCAGGAGTGGATTCCTTTTAGGCAGACGCTCAATCAAAGCTGTTGTGATTTGGTCTTATACATGGTGCATTACAATGCAAATTGTATCAGTAGTTTAGATTTTGCCCAGATGAAGAGTAGCTTGAAGCACTGCTTTATCCTCCCTTATTCAACACAGTGACTATATGTTCAGCCTGTGTTGTGCTACGGTGCAGTTGTAAGGTCTCAGCCCCGGTGAGGCTCACTGTGTGGGTCTGCAGCTTAACCGGCAGACGATGTTAAAATTCATGGCGGACGACGTATGGAGGGAAGCACAGTTGCTCCCGCCCACTCTGGGTGGGAGGGCGGCGAGTCCAGGCCGCCGGTTTCATATTGCAAGATGAAGTGCTTGCAATCGTTTGTTAATGTATTAATTGATCTGTGTCCTCAGACGGGCGAATCAGGAGTAGTGTCACGTAGACTCTTTAGTACTCCCCGAGACGCCTTCATTAGATGCTGCTGGCCAGCTCTCCACCCCCATTACAGGGCCACGCTGCCTCACACTTTACCTGACTGCTGTAATAACTTTAGACATTTCTATCTCCCCCGGCAAGTCCTCCGACAGCCAGAACAGTTTGGGGGCTTAACATCAAATGTGAGGCGCTTCTTTAAAAGGCTTATATTGCAGGTGATTCACTCCGGGGTAGGGGTGGGATGGAGAGGAGTGGGCGCGTGGACGTTGTTTTGTCTGCGCCGTCGCTCGCCTTTTCTTACACGTTTCAGGAGTGGCTGTTGCAATCTGTCATTAACGTGCAGCTTAATGTTTTATAATCTGGAAGGCACACATGTCTTTGTGGCAGAGCTGATGTAACGGCCCCGCTGCAGAGCTAAAGGAAGCAGAGGAGCTGCTCCATCCAGGAAACCTGCTATCTGTTTAACCGCTAATACCAGCGGGATTAAAGCAACTTCATCTGCTTGTAAACTGTATATTTTTTCCAGTATAAACACATTTTTCCTCTTCCTTGAAACGCATAGGCTCCACCCTTTGCACTCTGCGGGATCATTAGCAATCAGTAGCTTTAACAATAATTCTGTCAGCTTTTGGTCTCTTCCCCTTGGGGCTAATGGGTCTAGAGCCCAGCTAATTGTGATTAGGCTCTGACAGCAGGTTTTACTTGCAGGATTTTCACACCACAGTCCTCTTTGATATTAGCCGCACAGCTGATAAAGAGATTAGATACCGAGAGAGAGAGAGAGAGAGAGAGAGAGAGAGAGAGAGAGAGAGAGAGAGAGGGAGAGAGAGGATGGAGAGGAGGGGGAGACGGAGGAGGAGGGGGAGTGTTCTTAAACTACAGAAAGACACCTACACAGGGGAAATCACTGGCGAGTTTAGCAGAGGAAAATAGATCCGGACGCAGTAAAAGCCTTGCGCTCGCTTATTGCACCTGCTATCATTAGCGCTTTTGTACACATGGTCAGCCTCCCAGGGAAAAGTCATTATCCAGCTGTGCCGTTATTTTTCTGCTGTTTTCTCCTAGTGGAGTGTGACTTCAGGGCTATAGCCAGCGCACCATTTAATGCCTCCAACACAATAAAGGACTCTAGCCTTAATGATGTGGGATTGGATGGCCATGCCTCAGGTTGTCCAGGGGCTTGTGAGCTGTTACTACGAGCGGCCATTTTGCCTCGCCGCAGTCGAGGCTCCGTGTCAATTCAAGCCCGACCGTTCGGCAGGAGGCGAAAAAAAAAAAAAAAAATCGGATTTAATGATTAATGGCGGCGGCGTCGTTTGAAGGGCCCTCTCCGTCTCTCTCCAGGAGAACGAGAGAGTAAAGGCGTGCAGCTCCAGCAGCAAAACAGTGAGCCGGTGGAGAAGTAGGATGGAAAGTTGCCAGCGCCGACCAACTTGCCAAAACACGGGGCGATATTGTCTGTATTTCCACTCGTGAGGGAGTGAACAAACGCGGATGAGTGAATCACACGCAGCGGGATGTGTTATTATGCGGAAAAATGTTTTAAACTAAAGCGAAGCAGACATTTTACATCTTACTGACTCGGGGAAATTAAATATTAAGATAATGGCTCCTCCAACAAATGATGAGCCAAAGAAACTGGAGCGAAGGTTCAAAGATTTTGCCCCAAATTCCATGACGTCTTGAGCCTAAAAATAGACGGAGACATCATTTGCACATTGACAGTAGGACCAAAAGTGTGTCTCAGGATCATACCATGTGTCATTTAAGCCTTGGAGAAGCAGGAAAGAAAGTATTTCTTGGCAATTTAGATGCTATGGCCTAAAAATGTCCCGCTTCGGCTGATCCAAGGAAAGAAATAGCATCTCTCAGCACTGATTCATTTGCCGACGTTCCCTTTCCTCTCCTTTTTCATTTCCAAATGCACTCGCACAAAAGTATCTGTTTAAGTGAGCCTTTCCGATGCCAAATTCAATATACCGATGATCTTTTTTTTTTTTGCAGTCGTATTTATTTGTTTTACTTTTTTTTTTTTTTTGCGGTCGGCCTGTTGCACTGGCAGTAACTCCAGAAGTCTCTCATGGCAGTCCTTCATCCTCCTCGGCAGCGTTGCAGCAGAAGGTGTATGCATCGCTAACACGCCTGTGCCATAGATATGCCCTGAAGTGTCAGCTCTCACATACGGAAGAGATTGGAGGAGAGGCCCCGGTGAGAACGGCAGCAACATATCCACTGGCAGCCCGCCACGCATGATAAGAAAACCACTCCTGCCCTCTCTCTTTCTCTCAAATGTAATTTGTGCACTTTTCACCATTTTATACTCAGTTGTTCCAATAGTCTCATCAAGGCGCGCTCTTTAAAATTCACAAATGAAAAGCACAAGCCGTAGGTTTTGTGATTGTTGCAGCGTCACTCTGACAAAACAAGTAAAAACCCTTAGAATGGTCACGTTTGCATTTACAATCTTAGATCAAAAGTGACAGCTGACAAAAAGCACAGCGAGAGTCAAAACACACCCATCCTCTTTTGGAATATGCTTTCAGTTCTGTTTTCATTGCAAAATACATTTTTCCCGTGCGTTTTGTTAAACCTTTCAGTGATGAGCTACACGATCAGTATTCACTGACCTTTTTCATGGGACTCCTACCTAATATTCTACATATAGATTATACAACCTCATGCACATTGAAACAGTCACATTTCATACACACATTAACAATCTAGAAATTAGTCCCAATATTGGCAACAAATGTGTGTTTTATTGTACACAAAAGCTTTGTATGATGAAATATGAGGCTTAATACTCCAGCAGGACCAAAGCTAACATTCAGATCATTGAGGTCATGTCCACAGGATTTTTTTCAACAGCCTGGGGAGGAGTGTACTACTCTTTATTGTACAATTTAAAAAAAATACTAGACCATATCTCTGCCAACAACAGTCCCCTTAAAGTCAAGAGGCCAGAGGTAATGATTATTTGATATACATTCAGTATAAAAAACTGCTTTTTCCCGCAACTTTTGCTACAGAGAAAGATTTGAAATTGCTGATAAACATTCCCAGGAATCTAACGGTGATATCCACTGGTCTTCTCCTTTTTTATATGTGTTCATCTTTAGGGTTGCAAAGGCTCTCTTCAAAGCTTCTTATATACTCTTCTCAATCAATCCCAGTGAGTATAAAGCCACTTGTCACGTAAAAGGGTGAAGAAACACTGTGGCACATGGGCTGTAAAATTAATGGCAGGAGAGTGACATTAGTGTTATAGGTTATTGACCGATTTCATGGAATTTATGACCCTAATCGAGAGGCAGTGTCAAAGGGAATGAAGCAAATAAGAATGGGGCTGACAGCGCGGCCGCACTGTGGCCACTGGACGCCACAATTTGAGCCTTCCCAGTAAATCGTGGCCGGGACTTTACAAGTCTCGGCGGAGGCCCCTTCTCACTCTGGTTGCCCGGGTCCCGAGGCCATGCCCCGGGCCTACCTCCATCCTCCAGGTCAGACACAGCCAGGCTCAGTGGATGATGAGAAATGCTACTTCATCTCACCTCATGTCAGGCCGGGGCCTCTCTCGGTGTCAGCCTGTGTCCGTGTGGGTGTGTGTTTATGTGCATCCTCATCCACACACGTGCACGCTCCTGTCAGTCGTTTTTTTTTGGTTTTGTCGAGGGGGAGGTGCCCATTCTCATGTAGTTTTCATGATCATTATATAACCTGCTGTATATGTGTGGCTACTGGTCTCTGTTTCCATGCCCGGTGTGAGCTGGTCAAAACTCCTGTTTAAGCTGCGACTAGAAACAGAAATATTCAGCAGCGTGCAAAGGGCCAGCCCATAAAGATGACTGAATTCCTGCTGATGAATAATTCTCAGTGAAAACACCGTATAATGTGACACGTTTGTCATTTTATCCCCAAAATAAATATATATATATATATATATATATATATATAAATTAATACAGGTGAGAGGACTGTGGCCAAAGAACACCAACACAGATTTCCTTTTCTTTTGTTTCCCCTCCATAAAGGCAGATGGACGCTTTGTGCACCCAAAGCTCGCCCTTCGTCCTTTTGCTGTTATAAACCAAACCACAACCACAACCGCTGCTAGTAACTAATGCAGAATGACTTTTCATGGTGCAGATTCACCAAACCTTAGATAATGCAGGTGCAGCCCGGATGAAAAAAATGCAGTTTTTCTGTTCTACACTTTCCGTACTTGTTCACTGCTTTAAGTCAAAGAACGTCACAAAAACATGGTTCACGAGCAGCATTTGTATCATATCATGTGCACCTGAGTTTGCGAAACCGTTCGCGTCGGCCTAATAGTTGTAATTTTTAAGTGTGAGAAATTGAGAATTACCGACAGCTTTAGTATCTCCCTCTGGACCGCTCACAAAATGGCTGCGGAGCCACCATCACTGGCCAGGTACAGCTGAATAAAATCTCATATCAACTAATATAATAAGTGCGCCTGATTTAATTTGAGCAGTACACTGTTTTATGTGGTTTTGGGTGATGACTGCTGCAGAAACCACACATGCTGTATATACGTCTTTCCAGTCCAGCAGGAGTTCATGTGCAGGTTGCGTCCTTGTCGGCACAGATAACAACAAATTGGAGGGCGCAGTGATGTCCGCGCAGAGCCTCTCCATCTCCCTCTGATGATACAAATGTACATCATGTGGACCCTCGCCGATCCCTGCATACTCACGCATGTGGAAAGTGTAACACTTGCTCAACTTAACATGAAAACAATCAAGTCCGACATGCCCGGCTAAGACGTGCGGCGGTGACATCCGGGATCTGTGAATAGAGAGACTGAAACCTGAGAAGAAAACAGCACGTGTTCGTGTTCATCATATAATCTATTCGGATGCTGTTGTCTCGAATCTCTTGCTCAGGTGCGTGGAGCTAGTGCTAAAGAGAGAGGCAAGGAATTAATATTTAAAACAGGCTCACTTCACCAGAAGACGCTTCCATTCATCTAAAAATAGAAGCTGACATTATCTTGTTGTCAACAACTTGGCTTGGACCTCCCAGCGAGGGGCAACTCTGTGCCGTGTGTTTACTCGGGTCCTTCGGGCTGTGTGAGGACGGTCAGCTGTGGCGGCGGTGCCTCCACCGTTCTGCCCCAGTGCTCTGTGGCTTTGTGCAGTGGCTTTTGTGCAGCGCCCTAACCTGCTTTAAAAGCCCTTTAGTGCGGGTTCTGACATGCTGCGCTATCACATCGTGGCCTCGGCAGAATGTATAGAGCCATTCAGACACTGCAGAGTGAAATGAGTTTTATCCAGAGGTTGGCGATTGAATGTAATGGCACCCTCTCCAGGGACCAGAGTTTTCTATCCACTGATGTTCGCATTGATACGATGCCGCGCTCGCTCCGCACCGCTGAGGAACAGCTTGGTCTCAGCTCTTTTAAATTATGCATTTTCATGACTAGAATATGGGAAGAGAGTGTGCCACTTCTGGACGTTTACATTAAACAAAACGGATGCAGTGTCTTGCATGTCGCACCATCAATGACCATGTGGATGCTTTAGTGTTTAGCTGCTGTTGCATCTTTTATTTTTGAAGGAAAATATCACAAAAGTATTTTTTTTTAGGCTTTGGTGAGAAAGGAAAACACTAAATGGAAAATGATGTCGCGCGAGCAGAGAATGAATAACACTGATAGTTTCCGAGCTGATGAATGACATGTAATGAGAATTAATATCCATATGAATGTCATCGCTTGGGGTTTGAGAGCTGCCATGACAGCTTAATCCCGAGAAATGACAGAGACAAACAGAGAGGAAGTTTCTCCGCCGCGCTGACTGATGACGCGCCGACAATGTGGCCGGTGTTTTTCAAATAGCGATGAACAAATAAACAAGGACAGCCCTCTCGTCCTCTCATCATCAGCGCGGCCGTGGTATTTGACGGAGAGCGCGGTGGTATGCTTTTTAATTAAAAACGAAAATTCGATAACCTTATCAAGACTTGCCATTTTAGTTTGAGACGTATTGATTGGCCGTTCAGTTATGCAGATCCTTTCATCTTCTGGGCAATTTTGCGTGGCGGCCTCTGGTTACTGAAAAGATCTCATTTCGGAAAATCCATTTCATATATTATTCAGGTTATGTTTAGTTCGGCTTACAGTACAATATTCGAATATGTACAGTATCTTAACATCGAAGGGGCCACAGATTAGAGGTGGAAACGGAGTCAGGTCCGAGGCAGAACGGAGCCTCGGGCAGGAAACGCTTGTTTTTCAAAGAGACTTTTAAACTGGAAACATGAGGTTTGAGTGGGTGAAGTGTGGCTGGAGGTGACAGAGATTCAGGACAAGATGGACAAACTCCTGTTTGGGAGAAAAGGGAAACTGCGCCACTGATGATCTGTCGCAGCGGTAGGCTAATTGCCCACACACCTCTGTGTATCCCCCTTTTTTTTTTCTTTTTTTTTTTAGTTCAATATGTCTGCTAATGGAATTAAAAACATGTTGCCAGGGGTCTTTGCAATTTGGAAAATAAGTCCATTAAGTTCATTAATTTAATAATGGGCAATAATAATGAATAAAAAGTATTGCTCAATTAGAGGGGAGCGTACGGTTGGCTGTTTCACATTCATTTGAAATCACCTCAGTGTGCAATAGCTTAATGAGATTATAATGGAATTGATATCGCATAGGTAGTGAATTAAACCGTTACCAGAGAACCCATTAGGAATGAAATTCTAATCCTAAAAACACTTGTCACAGCTAAAACAGGCTTCTGCTTTTGTTATTAGCCGTCAGGAGAAGTGGCGAAGAATCTGTCTCAACTGGAAAACAGCGTCTGAAGGTGAGTCTCTCATGGCGCTGATGATGAAAGAAAGTGATTTTCCTCCATGTGTGCTAATAGCCGCGAATGTCAGGCGGTCCCTCAGTATGTGTTTGCTATTGTATCATTGCTGTATTGGTGGCATCAGCCCATTGATTCCATCAGCGGCCGCCTCCTCAGGTTTCATAGCCAGTGTTTCCAGACCAGCAAAGCTGCTGAGGACTTCAGTTAAAATTACACAGACAGCACATTCATAGTAATCTAAAAAGGTCAGGATAAATTACACTGCTTATTTCAGTGGAAAAGGCAGGTAATGTGATCCGCCGTGAGTAGTTTTTCATGCTGGCCCCGGTACATTCTCTCTCTGGGCTATGGCGCAGATTTGACTCTTTGACTTTTACACACGCTTGACACTCCATGTCAATTTACTGTCTCTGTCTTTAGGAGCAGCAGGAGTTGGGGCGAGGTGAACTTTTCCTTTTAAATCAGGGTATTACAATAATTTGAGGTGTTTTATATTCCTAATGGCTTTTTTTTTTACAGGAACACTTAAAATAATGTGTCGTCGGAGGATGTTGTTAAAATCAGAAATAGATTGGTTCATAATTTAACTTTTCATTTCACGTGGCCGCAGTGATACATTGTCATACATTACCAGCGGTTTGTGCAGCTTCAGCAAGACAAGCATGTCGGTGTAATGTAATGTATTATAAGTGTCAGTCTTAATGCACTATATATAATGTCTAATGTGCCACCATCACGGATTCAATCAAAAAATGGGATCTCCGCCGTTTGAAAAATGTGGAAACAGGGCGTTAATCAGAGGGGAAAAAAAAGAAACTCAAACAATTTACAGTAGTTTTTAAAGGAGCTGGCGTACCCTTGGCTGACAAAATGAGCACATTTTTTAGCCTGAGTCCTTTTTATGTTGGAGATATAGAACCATAAAAATGATTCAGGTTGTTACTCCTATCCAAAATGGAAATATTGTGTTTTCAAATACAAATCTTGTGGCTACACTTATATTCCCCACATAACATGCTTTTATGAATCCACAGTGAGCTGTGAGCTGAACGCAACATTTCCGAACAAGTAGGAAATACACCCGGAACAAGCCACAAAGTAAATCACACACTGGCCAGAACATACAGGTGTGTTCTGACTCGGAGTTTGGTTGCGTAAGCCCGTGAAATCTCCTGACACAGAGCGCTGTACTCTGCGGCCAGAGTTTATTTCCTCATCCTGAACCATTGTGGCACATGCACACACACACACACACACACACAAACACACACATACACACACACACAAAAGAATGAAGTCAAATAAGGATTTTGGGGGGATGTGAGAGGAGAGGAGCGGAGAGATGACAGCACTGAGCATCCTAAAAAAAGAATGAAAGGAATTAATCAGGGAGATATGGTTGTCTGAGATATGAAAATAGGCTTCTGTGAGTGTGTGTGTGTGTGTGTGGGTGCGCGCGCATGTGTGTGTGCGTGCATGAGCGTGGGCATGTGTGTGTGTGTGTGTCAGTCTCTCTGGGTGTGTGTTTGTGACAGAGAGAAATTGAGGTTTTAGAAAGAAAAAAAAAAACGCTGCTTGACAAAATGAGACAAAGAAAGAGGGAAACTCCCAGACATTCAAACTAAGTCCTGTGCAGAGGGAGCACTGTAAGCATGCTGCCGTATGTGTGTGCATATGGGCCAACATGTGTGTGTGTGTGTGTGTGTGCTTAATTAATATTTAAGCCACCTTCAGCATACCCTGGAAAGGAAGTAAAGGGGATTGTGTTCTCATGGATCCTTTAATCCTCTGAATTAGCAGTTTAATAACAAGAAGCCATTTGTAGATTAGTAAGATCAAGCTTCCAAGACGTGCTTGTGTACAATCTACTTAAATGCTTTGATTTTTGATGTCGGAAAATTCCAGTCACACACGCTGCGTATATATACAGTGAGGCTGTGGCAGCGCATGTGCATTTATGGCTGCTATAGGGTGAGGCAGGTGCTGTTTCATTATTCATATATTTCTGACTTGTGCTGTAACTTTTAGCTGCAAATCGAAGCAGGAGATATGAATCAATAACCAGCTTGCTTATCAATTAATCATATAAGTCGCTCAGCAAAAAAAGAAAAAAAAAGCACCATTCTCTGGTGTCAGCTTTATGAATGTGATATTTGATGATTTTACTCATACACACGGAAAGGAGTAAATTATCTATTCATTTTTTTGATTCATTCTATTGATCCAAAAACCTTGAATAATTGATTTTGACCAAAGTTTGAATCGCCAGTTTTATTGGCGAGTTTAAGTTGGTGATGGAGTAACAAATATTACAGGTTCTTACTTGAAACGACATAAAATGTTTGATTTATAGAGTTGCATAGGTGGTGGGTGTGTGGGACAATCCCCAGCATGCACCAGGACAACAGACAACGCATGGACGTAAATCAATTTTTATCGATGTGCATGTATTGTTATTTACGGCAGCCATCACAGAAAAAGGACAACGGATCAGTGTCACGTTACAACGTGAAAAGTTTATTGTTGATATTTTGACATAATGGCGGCATGCAATATTTTTTACACTATAACAAGAAACAGTTTTTTTATACCATGTTATAACATGAGGAGTTGGATGAGTTGGTCTCGGGCAGAGGTGGACTAATTGTGATATGTCCTGAAAACAAGATCCTCCATCAACCCAAGCAGGAAGTAGAACTTAATCAAATCATGTAATAATAATAATGATAATTATCATAATAATATCCATATTTCTCAATGTATTCATTGTCACATTATAATTACATAAATAACAATTGAACCCCTTGTCACGATTGTTCTGTTGTCCTGCCGTGGCAGCAACACGCTTCCATAGTTCCTAGTGTTTCACACTTTTTTCCCTCTTACTTCTCAGTTATCACTGTTCCTTCCTCCGTCTACTTATTTAGCGTGACTGCAGTTACACTGTGAGTTATACTGAGTACAACTGGTAACGTCCTCTGCAGAACTAGTGCAGATATAACATGGCTCATGTAGCAGAGCAGGTGGTCCATTAAATAGAAGGTTTTTTATTTTAATAAAGACACTGAGCCCCGAGTCGTTCTTGATGAGTAGATCTGTACGTGCACGGCTTAGTGCCATGGAAATACAGTTCCTCCATCTTTTATGTGCACACTGTTAAAACAAGGAAAATGACTTTTAAATCCTGAGAAACTCACTTCTTGTTTAACTAAAATAATAATACGCTGTGACATTTTATAAAGTGAACAATTCATTTGTTTATCAAAGAATCATTTGCTGCAGCCCTGTGTTTGTATCAGACAAACAGCAGCATCCAGTGTCTGTACGATGGAGGTTCCTTTTTTCGGCCACAGCAGCAATAAAATAGTTTGGAAAACCTGCCATTAAATTTACATCTATGGACTTTTCATTTAACCATTCGATATTTTTTAAGTTAAGCCTTTGTTTAAAAAGCGCAGAGTTTTCCTACTAGGTGGGGGTGTTCAAAAGATTTGTTTAACTTTCATGTAATAATCTTTTCTTTCGGACCTGTTTATGTTTCAAGTTCAGAAATATCCGTTGGAGTGTTCACAAGCCTGAACAGTTTGAACCTAACGTCTCTGTGTTCACCTGAATTACAGTACATGTTTGTTTTTCATTGATTTGCCATGGATGTTTCGAAGTGTGTGGCCCCTGCCTCAGTGTGTGTGTGTGTGTGTGAGTGTGTACAAAGTATTTCTGCGTTTTGCATGAGCACAACCCTTCTGATCGACGCACACAAATACACACTCACGTAGATCCTATCTCCTCTATCGGCGCTCGGCGTCATCATTTGCCAGCGATGACAGCCGCCTCTGTTTAACTGCCGCAGATCAGCGTGTCACAGCAGCCGCCGTGTTTCTAATCATCCGGGCACAGAAAATCTCCGTCTTTGTTGCCGTTCGCTGATAGTGTCTGTGTTATCCCTGACTCTCCCACCCGGCCAATATCAGAGATTGATTGCTTTTGTCTTGTTATCGGGGTCGTTCAGGTGAGATTGACATGTGCTCGCAGGATAAGGAGCTCCGAGAGGCTCTCAGACTGCAGAGGAGGCGGGGAGGTGGAGGTGGAGGGGCGTCTTCAGTACAGTACAGTTGCGTGCCTTTAAACATGCATGATGACCTGCATGAAATGTTGATGATGAATAATCAGTTGCATCATGGGAGCCGTAAATGGGTCAAAGTGAGTTCCTTGCGCTTCACTTTCTGTTTTGGCAGATACACACGTGCGCGGATTCTTTTCTCTCCTTGCGCGAAGGCAGAGAGAAAATCATTTATATTTTCGCTCGACTCCAAAACTCTCGTCTCGTATTTTATTTTTTTTATTTTTTCTTTTCTTTGCCGAAAGCCTAACCTCGGTCTCGCACTCCGCCAAACTGATGGCGAGGAGGGGAAATAAAGACCTCAGACGGGCAAAATGTTTGTTGCGCACTGAATTCTCTCGGCCACTCTGCCTGGCAGTTGCCGGGTGGGGTGGCTTCATGCTCTGCACACTAGCCACACATTCTAAATAATTCACACTCTACTTGAGAATTCTCCAACGGACTCACTGCCGCCATTAGACACTCTCTGGCTGCCAGTTTTTCTTTTTGCTTTTATTTTTCGGTGAGGCTTGTTTTTCACATTCTGACTTCAACATTACAACCTCTACCACCACCACCCCCCCCCCCCCCCAAAAAAAAAACAGAGGAGGAGGAGAAGGAGAAGAAGACGGCGTGGTGTTGTGGGTTGCAAGGGGGAGAAGAAATGAAAAACGAGTAATATCTCGGGTCGATGAGAGTTCATGGACAATCCAATATATAAAGGCGAGTTTACATGCATAACACTTCAACATTAAGATTTTTCACAGAGTTCAGCATATTTTCTAGAACTCTCCCTCTGCTATTTTTTTTAATCTGAGACGCCTCTTTGACAATGTCTCCCTCATGCAAAATGCATGAGCTCTTGTGGATCGATACGGGCCCTTTAATCTCTCTACATAGACAGCTCCCGCGCTCAGGTGTTGAACCCACACCCATGGCTGCCGCCGCTGCAGCCCAGCTCAGAGGCCAGGGAATAGGGGGGGGGGGGGGGGGGTCAGGCCAAGCCACAAGGGTCACCAACACTGAGGTCGTGGGCCCTGAGGTGGGCAAACTCTCCAATATCCAAGAAAGTCTTTTGTGAAATGTGTCCCGACTTCCTGCTCCTCCATAACAACACAGCCTGTGTGCTCGCTGGAGTCCAGGCTCCAAGAGAATGAAGTTACTGTGTCTCCGGTGCTCAACAGTGTTTCTGTCTCATTAGCTGTAGATGCCGTCATTAAGCATTCTACTACCCAGTTTTATTTTGTTTTTTTCCCCACACTGAAATATTTTAACACGCACCAAAGTTGCTCGTTACATGAAACACGCTGTGGTGGAGAATCAGCGTCAGTCATCTCTTTTGTGGGAATTTGTGGGAATATCGCCTTGTAGAATTCAAAATTCTTCTTATATTATACAAATCCTATGGACATACCAAAACCAACACTGAATGTATCCTACTAACAAATATTGAGTGTGTGTGTGTGTGTCCTCCCAAGCCTGATTTCTTATTCCACTGAGCCACACAGCTCCAACAAACACCAATCCTCCAATAAATAACCATTGAATTAATCAATGCTAAAAATGAAACCATATATTTGTGAACTGGTTTTAAAGATTTACATGATTAGTGGGAAACCGTGGTTTTGGATCTGAGAGCCACAGACAGAGAGAGTAGACCAGTGAGTGAGAGGCAGACGAACACATTGTTAGCTTTGGTATTTCCGTGGGATTTGTTGATGCTATAACAAAATAAAGAACAGCATTATCCTTAAAGTTTAGAATGTAAAACTATTCTTTGAGCAGAATCAGATCATGACATCTGGATTATTGGATTAGAATTTCTGATGTATTAAAACCTCCACAGCATTCTTGTTTTGTAGCTGGTCCAGAGGGAGAGGATTTCTCCTGCACCGCTGTCGGGAGTTTAATCTACATCGTGTTTTTTAAGCCGATGATATGTTGTGTGCATTAAACCCGGATCTAAATGCATCCTGATGAATGAACTGATATTTCCGTAAGTTCACATGCAGAGACAGGCTTTAATATTTTAGAACAGAAAAATAATCATTCAAGATAAATAAATGAGAAAGTATAATTTTCTTGTTACTTTATTGTTTGTTATTCTCTATAATTGTCTGTTTGATTTAGTTATTTTACGACTTGTACATTTCTGTTTTCAAAAAGCCACTAACACAGTCACAGTAAATAATGATAGACATCATGACAGCTCCTCTAAAGTGAAGCCCAAGTGTTTTGATAGCCCCCCCCCCCCCCCCCCCACACCGGTGGCTCGCTGCAATATATATCATAAATCCCTCCACCTCAGTGTTAGCAGATGGGACATGGACCAAACTAAAATGTCAGATAAACTTTTCTCAAAGATGATTCCTGTCATTTTAGGTAAGTCTTATCACACTGATCTATGTTTAAGTGTGTCTAATAAGTTTGATTTATTCTAAATTATTTGATGATATAAAAACAGACTGAGGTGCCATGATTGACAGATGAGACTGACTCTCGATTGGTCAAGCGTGTGTATCAGCAGGGCCTCGATAGTGTGGCTCCCTCCTCCAGTCGCTATTACACAGACTCTGACTCCAACGATCGTGTTGGCTTCATTTCTAGATAGTCGGGAACGCATTGTCCATCTTTATTCACGGTCTGCGGTCACTGCTTCAGATAAATGAATGAAACAATTTTACTTATGAACAGTAAATGAGAGTAATCATCGTGTCATAACAGCCACTGGTGCTTAAAACTGTCCAAAGTAGTTATTTCAGGAGCTGCACTCAGATGACTTCAGCCTTTTGTTGGATCAGTTTGTGATACACGTTATTACACGAGACGTTTGTTTGAAGCACCGCAAGCTTATTAATTGAAACCAGTTGTGTGTGATCGCAGGGAACTGTGTCTGTCATCGAGTCGAGCGTCTCGCGGCGAGGTGCCTGAGCTGAAGCGTCGGGGCTGCCACAGAAAAAAGAAAGGCCCCCCCCCTCAACCGCCCCCACACTACCCCACATTATGATTTTTTTTTTTTTTTTTCTTCACATTTTGCACACAAAAGACAAGATTGCTCCGGCTTCCTTTTATCAACACTTCTGTTTACTTAGGATGTGCCAAACGCAGGATTTAGTGTCACATTTGTCTGAGCGTCTGGCACTTTCACCGTGCTCGTACTTCAGCCGCTCTTATTATCAGCCATTTTGAAGCTGTTACTCATTTTGCCAGTCATTTAGTTGTTTTTTTGAGGTGTTGTCATTTCCATGTTGCGGTACGCTGTGTCTACGCGCGGCTTTGATCACGTTTAGTAGAAACAGATTTAGGGAACAAAGGAGAAGCACTGAAGGTTCCGTGTTTGCAAATATTAAATGAGGCAACAAACATTATTACGTTTAACAAAAGTCGATGTTCTCAAGGGGGAGACGGGGCCAAACGGAATAAAAGATTCTCTGCGTTTCTGAGCGTCGTGAAACTCAGCTTGTGTAAACTGTTGACGAATTCTTTTGATTACGTTGGAGTTGATCAGCGTGACGGCATTTTTTAAAAACCTCCACGTCTCGATGTTGAAAAAGGTAAATGGTGAACAACAGGATTTTTACAACACCAGCCCTTTGAGTGGGGACGGAGAGCGATCAGTAAAGTGGAGTATGCTCAGGCCCACCTCCGGATATTGTGCTGGCATTTTAGAAATGATCCAATATGGCTGATGCAGCGCTGCTCTGCCTCCCCCATTGTCTTCAACCCTCAACAACCCACCCACCCTTGCCCTTGCTCTCCTCCTCCACCCCCCATAATGCAATGCAGCTTTTGTTCACTCATTCTTTTAACCGTTTCTTTGGCTGCGAGTTGTCACGGCGGGACAAATTAAGGAAGCAGTAATAGGGTTATGTCAAGTAGACGGAGGTGCTGGCTCTGTGTGGATGCCTCCCTCCTTCTGTCTCCATGAAAGGTTACCGCGCTCGCTGGATTTTGTCTCTCCCGCTGTAATGAGAAAGGCAACGGACGAGCCTCTATCAGTCGTGCAACACCTACTGACAGATAGCATTTAGAGAGTGGAGAAAAAGAAGCATTAGGGAAAGAGCGAGTGAGCATCACAGGAAGTAATACAGCAACATGAGCATGACTGATCACAATGGACACGCATGACCAGGAAAAACAATCTCTCTCTCCAAGGGTGCTGTGCTTGAACATTAGCCTGCATGACACCTTCACGTGTATATATGTATGTTTGTAATTTTCTTTCTCACAGCTATGTGCCTCGCAGAGTTTGACACTTTAACATTTTCCATTGGAGCCATTGATATTATGCCCTCAAAAGGGCGGCATTAAAACCCAGACATCTTTTAAAATATTGAGCAGGGATCGCAGCAGTTTGGTTCGGTGTGATATTACATTCATGACTCCCACTCAGAGATATTACGCTCACATTTCTTCCACCTCCTTTGGGCAGAATGTCTCCGACTCTTTCTCTTCGAGCCGCCACCGTTCCAGGGCAGATGTCCGTGGAAAATCTGTATCAGTGCTAGAGTCCCCGAAGCTGCGTTATGATGGCGGTGGAATGGCAAGAATGCGGGAGGTGACGGGGTCGTTGTTGTACGCTGCCGGTGATGTGGTCAGAGGGCAGGGTTGGATCTTAGGTAACAACAGCAGACGCTTAAGGCACTTCATGCTGCACAGGAGGGTTTTATAGCCCGGCAGGTGTCTACACAGAAAACACATTTACAGCCAGAGACACACCAACAGAGATACAAATACTCACACACTCAGGGAAACACATTGGGGCTGAGACAGAGGCACACACCCACACACGTTTTTATATTTAGAGCCTCTATTTAAGTAGCACCTCTCAAAACACAGGCGCTTACCAAAAAGGCATCGTAATAAAAAAAAATACACTGATAGAACAAAAAAATCCGATGCATAAAACATTCAACAGTCAGATTTATGAAAAGGCCTTTTGGAGCAAATGGTATTCGAGAAGTGATTCAGAGGAAGCCACTGATTCAACGTCCACAGCCTCCAGGCTCCGACGAAAGGCTCAGCCACCTTCAGACTTTTGGGAACTAAAGCTCACGGGGGGGGGGGGTTGTAATGGGTAGAGATGGAGCTGGGGGCGGGACATGGATGAGGCCTTAAACTATCCTTAAACGTATTGACGCCATTGTTGGACTCAAATCCAAATTCTTAACATGTCTTGCGTGCAGTGCTCCTCCACCTCAGGGTGTTGAAGACGGTTTGCTTGTTGCATTGGGAGCCTTCGGTTCAAATTTGCTGATTGATGGACTGATTGATTGATGTGGGTCTGCTTTGAGAGTTGCCGGCAATAGCAGATGCTGGAAGGAGTGGAGCGCTGCGACTAATGATTGTTTTCATTATCAATTCAAATCATTTATCGCACATTCATCTGTAAAATGAGGACGAACTGCCTTCACATGAATTGTTTTTCGCACACAAAAGCCAAAAACGTTAAATTCATGATACTCCAACAAAGAACGTTTGGCATTTTTCCTTCATCGTTTGTAATGTGATAGTGAACCAGGAAAGACAAATGGTGTGGTCTTAAGATGGAGAAACATGAGGCTATCAATTGTTTCCATTTACTGATTTTGTTTTGGTTCTGACCGTAACGACGCCGATGATCCAACAACTACACATTTAGTTTTTTTGTGTGTAAAGTGACAGACACACAAACACTATATTCACACATTCCCTGACACCTTGTGGCCTGGCTGTGGTTTTTATGTGTGTGTGTGTGAGTGTGTGTGTGTGTGTGAGTGTGAGTGTGTGTATATGTGTGTGTGTGTGTTGGAGGCCTCTCTGGCCCTGCGTGTCAGGCAGTATTGATGTACCATTTCTCACCTGCCGCTGCTAAATATGAGAGCATGGTAGCTGCAGTGTGAACCCCTGACCCCTCTGGGAGACACACCAGCCTTCACAGTTGTGGGAAATAGGTCTCTGGTTCCCCAACTGCCTGTTTAGAGTAATGGTCAAAGGTATGCCTGCTGGAAAGGAACATTACTGGGTGTGACCAATCTGCTCCCAAATGGAATACACTTTATGTCACCGCACCAATCTATGTAATTGACTTCGCTTTGGGCTGCAGCCATTATGGTTAGGGTTGCTTTTTTTCCTTTTTTTTGTACAGAATGTCAATGAAATCTGAAATGCACCAGGCTGGTAGATTTTGAGAATGATTGCTTTGGATGGATTTGAATTGTGGGACATTTTGGCTGTGAAGACCACCTGATATGTGCAATGTGTTTGTAAAGCAGCACATCCTGTCAGGTACCTTCAGGCTCAGTCCGCGGGCTCAGGTTGTCACTGCTGCCACGTAGGTGTCCGCTCCAGGAGTGGAATCAAGGGCTGATTTTAGGCCCGGGACAACCGATGAATGCAATTAACTGGGTGGCAGAAAGAAAGAAGCAGCGGTACTCTGGACCCTGAGGATTGGATTTGAGAACATTGGCCTGACTTATTGATTGGTGCTAAACTCAGCATTGCATGATTACAGTACTGCTTGGTTGTGCATGTGTGTGTGTGTGTGTGTGTGTGTGTGTGTGTGTGTGTGTGTGTGTGTGTGTGTGTGTGTGTGTGTGTGTGTGTGTGCATATGTGTGTGTGTGTGGGTTATAAAAATGGACAAAATGCCTCAGTGAAGTTGCAGATAGTTTATGGTTGGGACGTGAGTGCAGAGTTAAGGCTAGAATAGAGATTAGGTCTAAATAAGAGCAACTTGTGATCAGCACCAACATAAAGAAACGGACACCGAGGAATGGAGTCATGCTGTATTATTGCATGCATCGTGGAGAAATACATTTTATAGATATTCAATATAAAATCGGTTTATAGCTTATATGATCAGGTAGAAAATCCTGTTTTATGTCTAATTTAGCAAAATCAAGATACGTTGAGGGAGAACTCCTTGGTGAGGCTTTACAGTCTCCCCGTGGTGCGGTGTAAATTACGTCTGTGGTTTGTATGTGGTTTTTCTTGCTGAGTGAGTGTTTTTTTTTAAAGTGCACTTATATTTTAATGTAAAGCGCATTGAGTTTTTATTTGCTAAAAATTCTGTGAATCCATAATTTCCACGAAGCTTTGCAACCTTGGCTGCAGTAGTGTAATTCTGTCGGGGATGTTTTTCAAGAGGAAATCTTCCTCTGTATAATATAGGTTTATTATATATCACTGAATTTTGAAACTGTAACAGATACGCAAAGCAACACAGGGAACATGTCTATAAAAACAAGTCAGAGAAAATGGAGATAAAACTAACACAATCGTTGTTTAGTGGTTCACTGTGGCCTGTCACCAAAGTCCTTATGGGCCTCGCAGTTCTGCAGCCATCTTGACTACGCAGCTGATAGTTTGTTGTGGTTAACAAGACTAAGCCTCTATCTGAATGAATGGGGAGAGTCACAGCTGCATGTTCAAACATCAACCACAAACTGTCTATATGTATATATTATCACCAGTTATCGAATTAAAAAACATTTCAAGTTTGGTGAGTTCACATCAAAGTTACATTTTAAATGTTAAAAACTGTTTCTATCCCCTTCTTATACTTCCACAATGCACCAACTTTTTTTTACAGTTCAACTCCGAGCAGAGCGATGTGACGCCATCAGCTCATCCAAGCGGAGCACTTTGAAAACAGCACCTGCACCGGCAACTGTGCAAGTGTTACTGCAGCAGCACAGTTCTAAATGTTTCCTGGTTTAGTACATGAGTGGCTTTTTGGAGGGAGGGGGGATAATGTGTCTACTTTTGGCGTTACAGTCTTTTCTATTCAGGATTCTTTAAGTGTTTTTTTTTTTTTTTTTTTTTACCTCTCCCTGATTATATTCCCGTCCTTAATTACTCTTCCTGTGGAAATATATGAAGAAAATGTCGTCTTGGCAGTTTACAACAGCATAGTATAATTTGATATCATACTTTCTGTCCCTGCACTGGTGGACTTCTGTTAGTGGTGTTAAGTTTCAAGCAACGCCGGTGCCAACAATCCTTGTGGGTGATGTTAATATGTTCTTATTGTGTAAGTGGTGAGTGGGCCCATTTTATTTTTCTGCTAAATTGGCGTAACTGAGGCTTTAGGGACAGAGAATAACGTTTGTTGTAGAGAGCGAAAGCCCCGGAGACGAGCTCATAATTTTAAATACCAACAGAAGTGTACACACACACACAAGTGTAGCTCTACAAATATGTCTCTTGTATTTATTTTCATTCCTGCTATTAAGCTCATTTCAAACCAACCGCTCCACCCCTGGAAGACAAAATGGGCCAATGTATATTTGCTGGGTGACACATCAGCCTCTTCATACACACTCCATAGTCGCACGCTTACATGCACCATGTGACTTTGTCCCCGAGAGCGACTATTGCCGCCACTGAATTTTTCATCATTGATCTGATGTGATTTCCATGCTTGGCCGTCCCTTTGCCCTGTCAGCTCTCTCTCGCTCCCTAACATAGCCTCTCTCTCGGCCCAGAGGGCTAACAGAGCATGAGCCGTCGCCCCCGTTTGTTGTCTCCCACCATGCCTCAACAAAACCCTTCCCTGTCTTCCACCCACCTCCTCGGACTATCAAACACCCCGTGGCCTCGGCACTCCGTAACCGCGAGCGAGCCAGACCTTTGTAAAAGAGGGTGGTAAAACGCTCGATGTATTGACGTTGACTGTCCACCGCCATAAAGCTCCATCACCCACCTCCTTTCCTTCCTTGTCAAAGCAGCGGGAGGAGCAGTGGCTTGGCGTGTGTATTTGTGAGTGTGTGTTTTGGGGTGTAGACGGTGTGGCGTGGAAGGTTGATATATGACCGTGTGGGAGGCAGAGTCAGTGCCCCTCGGCTCCTGCACTGCCTCCTCCGATGGAAGCTTCTTGAAACGTCCTAATATCTGGCCAGCGCGCAGTGAGCGATGGCCAGAGCCAACCTGCTGATCTTAGCACTGGGTGCATTAGTTTGCCATAAAGAAAGCAGTGATTGTGAGACGTGGCAGGCGAAAACATATGAGGATGAATGACACCATATAAAAGCCAAGCTCTGTTTCAAAATCCATTAGAGAAGCAAGTGCCTGAGCTCCAAACGCAGCAGAAGCCGGGGCCCCACATCCTACCCCAGCCTCCAATTGAGGCATGGATTGCAGATCACTCTTGCAGTTCCTCCCTTAACTGTCCATTTAATCAAAATTTTTAATCAATGCATTAGTACATGACAGCTTTGAGGGGAGAAAAAGCATGCTTCACTCGGTGCCAGATATTGGCATCCAAAGATAGGTGGGAGATGAATGCGGCTCATTTGGTGCTAAGATTGAACAAGTGCTTGGTTTTTGTCTCTGTGTGTGTGTGTGTGTGTGTGTGTAGGTTTTATGAGTGTAGACATGTGTGATTGTGTTTTTGTCTGTGTGTGTGTGTGTGTGTGTGTGTGTGTGTGTGTGTGTGTGTGTGTGTGTGTGTGTGTGTGTGTGTGCATGTGCTTCCACGAAATCTCCAGCCCCCCCGGTGACACTACCTCCTAATTACTCAGATCTGCGCTCAAAGTGAAGAAATAATGAACGAGAGCTTTAATTATGCCTCCAGACAAAGGATCCCTGATGCCTCCAGAACACCGCTGGCACGCTGAGAAGGGTGAGGGCAGGTTAAACAGGAACCCTCTCCTCTGGGTGCGCAAAGCTGGTCAGCCTTGAATGCAGACCAAGACTCGCAACTTGACATGATGCCGGAAAGCGCGGACATCAGAGTGGAGGAGGGAAGTCTATAAAATGGACTCCTTGATTTAAAAAAAAAAAAAAGAAGCGCTACGTAGGTTTGTTATCTCTAACAGATATGACACAACCTTTAATTAGCAGGGATCCCTGAAGCTCTGGGCCTGAGATGTAATCAGTGGACCTTTAGTGAGTGCACAACCCTCCCCTCTGTGACTACCCCCAGGGCTGGCTGATCGAGGCGTCCTCGTGCCCCCACTTCTGCAGCGGGGTTGGCTGGCACTCTGGAGATGCCAGATAATGAGGAAGCCTGTCAGAGGGGCACTTCAAGGGTGCCCCTCTAAAGGCCTCGCTGCTTCTCAACAGAACCCACCAGCACCAAACACTGCCGCTTTGTTTTCCCTCAGAGTGCGTCTCCAGAGGTCCTGGCTGCTGTGTCCAGTGGGCCGGGGGGTGTGTGTGTGGGGGGGGGGTGTGTGCGTAGAGGGAACCAAACTACACCCCCCCCCATCCTTCAGAGTCCACAATCTCTTCCTCAGCTCAACTGATCACATCAGATGGGCTAATTATACGCCACACTGTGACTAATGAAGAATATAACAGAGAGCAAGTTCCATATTTACTTCCATGCATATTTACCAAGTTTGGGCGTGCGCAGAGTGTTGCGTAATCCTCGTCCTGACATGTGTTTGTGTTGTTCAAGCTCCGGTAGTCCTCCTGATGGGGGAGCTGTGTCCATAGTGAAGCGCACAGTGCAGCGGTTAGAAAGCAACAGAGTGCGTTTACTCATCTGCTGCACCATCTGCATTTATCAAGTCCTGCTACTTCTATTCAGTAGAATTCAGAGGAAACTGTTGTACTTTTTACTTTTTAAGAACCACAGAGAATGCTACATTAAATGTCCTCAGAATGTTTCAGGGAATTGAGCAAGCGGAGGTATAGCACGTTCCTGTATTCTGTTTGTACACTTCACTCATTTTAGACTGGGTATATTCAAATTTCTCTCTACTTTTAGGCAGTAAACTTTTTTCTTTTTTTTTCATTTTAAATGAAAGCTTCAGTATTCCCCCATCAGAATTTCCTCACTGGCAGCGTGGAGAGAGCTTTTGAAGCAGGCTTTGGGAAGTAGAATTCACAGAAGTATGATTTAACAGTTGAAGAAAACATGACAAGAGCGAGCAATTCAAAGATTTTAGATTTTTTGTTGTGTTTGTTTTGTATTTTTAAATTCTGCCGGTTTGGAGGTTTGCTGGAGCGACTTAAACTTCATTGATATCAGTCCTGATTGAAACTTTTTTTAGTCATCCTTTTTTGTGAGAGGGTCATAAACTCAACCATTTACCGGCCCCGTGACAAACATTGCTGGCACAAATTGTCACGGGTAAGTACACATTGATGTGGGACAAGAATGACAATGCTTTCAAAACGACAATACAGAGTCAACGCACTTAATGGCTTAATAACTTTGGAGTGGGTACAGGAATCTGAACAAGCGGCGCAGGTGAAAAGGGTAAACCGTCATCGCTGCGATAGAGGATGCAGAGCTGATGAAAGGGTTAGGCTCTCTGTTGTAGAAATGTTTTGGATTTAAGATAATACAGGACAAACTGAAGACAGATAATACAAGACATTTCTTTTTTTTTTTATTTCACAGGTGTTGCATAGTTAAAAATACTTAGAAACAATAGAATATAGGATTAACCATGAAAGGCAAATATATGTCCAAATACTGGAAAATACGTGTAACAAGTTGTAGATTCAAAATAAAACACAACATTGAATTTTAAATGCAGGGAAACAATAAGAATATGACAAAAAACTGGTGATAAAGGATAAGGGCATAAAAATACCTACAATAATAACGATGTCAAACAGTATTGAAATTTAGATTTTACATAAAAAATGTATTAAGGTGTTTTACAGTATCAGTAGTTAATATTAGCGTCATGTCAACCTGCTACCACATCAAAGACACTGATGCATCAGTAATAATAATAATGATGTTACATATAACTCCATATAATTGCCTTTGAATATGTTTCCTCTAATAAGACATGTGTTCACATAAGTAGAATTTTAAAGACGGACCGGAGCTTTAATGGATTATTTTACACTGTGTTATTGCTCCTCTTACTTAAGTAGAGGATGTAAACACGTCTTCCTCCACTGTCAGAGTGATGGGAGTTGAGGGAAATAAACAGTCTTCTCTTATGATGATTAGTGCGAGTGCGCCATATTGATCAGCGGTCATACGATAAACAGTGGAGAACAGGAATGCACCGCCGATCGTTTGAGCCCCATTAGTCGCTGCTTGTATTGCCTTTGATTATTGCTGACTGAGCTCCCAGTGCATGTGATGGCTTTTTACTGCTAGAACTGCTGCTTTCAACCCTTTTTCCTTTTCCTTTTTTTTTTTTTTTTTTTTTGAGGAGCACATTTAAACAGCACTGGCTCAAAAGACAAACCACTCCATGTCTGCTGTCACGCTGAAGCTGCGTCTCATACACAAAGACAGATTTGTCGGTGGATGGTTTTTTTTTGTTTTTTTTTGGTTGAGAGGAGATTAACACCGGATTTAAAATCTTGTGATGCCTCAAATCAGATGAATCTCATGAGGTATATAGGGACTCACACCTGCGCAAACACACACTCGGGCAGACTCGGTGACAATCAAATGCATTTAAGACCTGCCTCGGAGGCTAAATCCTGTTCTGCAGCAGGCCAGCGACTTGGGCTCAGAAGACAGACGTGACAGAGTCGACAGTGACAGTGATGATGATGGTGATTGTGGTAATAATGATTATGCTGATTATTACGGGGCCGCCACAGCGATGTGGTGATTGCGCCGCAAGGAAGAAATAGAGGAAGACAAAGGGCGACACTGACAAAACTGATGATGAGGATGATGATGATTAGAATCCCTCAGTTTCTTTTTTTCCTGCTTTTGGTGATCAACTGTGAGCCTTTTGCAGCCTTTGTTGATCTTTCTTTAATTGGCAGAATAGCAGTGTGGGGAGTTAACCGAGGATATCTCTACCGCGTCTGAGGCCTTTGATTTCACATGACAAAAAGAAAAGGCACTGTTGAGAACATTCCAGCAACTCCCTTTGAAGGGAGTGATCTGGCAGTGCTCATTTGAATTATTAACGGAGCAAAAAAGGAGAGCAAAAGAGCGATAGACAGAAAAACACATAGAGGAGAGACAGGGAGATGGATTCCTATCTTTAGCCGGCGATGCCAAATTGTTTCGGCTTAAACCACGTCAAACGTCTGTGATGACTGATCGTTGCATCAAACAGTCAGGCCAATTATCCAGGAATGAGACTGTATACGGGCAATAAAGATGGCTGCCGGTGGAGGTGAGCATTTGTTTGAATTACCGATGTTTTATTAGTCGGCCTCTTTCAGTGGAGTTCATGAAATACAAGTATGAATGTGTAATTACAGGTCAGCCGTCCCCCTGCTGCTGAATTATTTAATCTGCAGAGGAAGTGTCCCAGAGCGAGTTAATTCTCTCTGTGGTTGTGTTGTGTCTGCCACAGCAGGACCCCATCATTACTGTTGGTGCAGGCCAAAGCAGCAAACAGGAGACTTTTTTTTAAACTGCACTTGCAGAAAAATGGAGAAACAAGAAATGTTTTTAGTCCAGTTTATGACGTGATAACCGGAAAATTCTCACTTCATTATGCAATCTGACATTTTGGCCATTTTATGGTTAGGAGCATTCAGTAGCATGTAACATATCCTTCCATTAAAGGTACGGTTGGTAATTTCTTTATAAGACACTTGATATCTTATTTTTTTTAAATCCTCTTCATGTCATCAGAAGCCAATAGAGTTGTCTGAAAAAAACTTATTTATAAACTTATATAAAACTTATATATCATATATTACAGTCCCTCGCAGGACTGTAATAAACATGACCAGTCATTTCATTCGGACCAAATGATATTACATGGCGTACCTCTGTGCCACTAACTGACCTGCCTGCCTGCACCCTGCCTGTGCTGAAGCAAAGACAATAACCAGATGTCAGCGAGTGAGTCAGGGAAGAGTCATCTTCTAGCAGCTGTCAGGCAGTGCACGTTCAGGTTTCTTCTGGGCGTAGTTTTGACAAGAGGGCCAATATAAGGGGGTGGGTTGCCTGCCCCATGCTAGCTTTTCCAGGATTACCAACCCTAGCTATAAACATCCCTTTCCTTGGATACACAAGATGTAGTAGCACGTATGAGGAGTAGTTTTTTTTATTTTCCCTGCATCAGTGGAAGAAATAAGCTGATTTAAGACTTGTCACAAAGTGGAAGATCTTCGCAGATAAAGGCGTCGGGTCGCAGCGTTACAAGCTGATCATCTCCCACGAGCACGATATCTCCCTGTTTGGCTGCATCAGTCTCATCTTGTCGCCATTTTTGTGGCAGGTTTCTTTTTCTGCTGCCATTATTCTGACTCTGGCACTGGAAGATAACATCCCTGTTCTTAATCCTGCCTACAGGTCTCTGATTGTCTGGGTTGGGTATTTTTTATTTTTTTTCATCAACATCAATGAGCCAGATCTATTTGAATCACTGAAAACAATTTGAGATGTGGACACGCAATTCCCAAGTCTTTAAACAGGAAAAATAAAGAAGAAGGTACATACAAGATAAAAACTCATCTTCCGAGGTACAAGGTTTAACTTTTAATTGGCTCATTCTTTAAATCGTCTTTGGTGGCATATCAGTATCATGCTCGAGGATCTAAGGATACAGGGCATAATACAGTATATATATATATATATATCATTCACATTGTACAGATTGTTAATTTGCTTAATTTGACTTGTTTGCGGTAAGAATTCTGAAATCACATGTCCGGGAGTAAATGACCACGGGATGTTCCACCGATCTCTCCTGAGACATCAAGGTTTTGAAGCCGGATTTCGTGATAAATTGGGTTCGTTTCCCTGCATTTTTAAGGTAATGCGGTATCCATAACCGACTGGCGCCCATGATGTAACAGATACATCATGTGCATTCTCTCTGTCTGCTTCTTTTTAAGCCGTTTCAAACAGAATTAATCAAAAAGATACATTAAAAGGAAACTCTGAGTTGTTTTTCTTGTACAGTTTAGCGTGCTCCTCAGTACATGCTTGGATGGATGCATATTTACAGCTCAGTAGATGCAAGAGCAGATGAAGAAGGATGTCACGACCGGGCCTAATAACAGCCTGTTTTTTTTGTTTTTTTCCTCCTTTTTATGCATTTTCCCCCGGCTTCACAGATCTATCTGCTATACATGCTGTACAGTATGTGTCCTTGAGCGTGCAAACTCTCACACACACTGGGTGAGGTAGTGCTGGCCACTGAGTGTGTGTGTTTATGTATGTGTTTGCAGGGCAGGGGGGGCAACAATTAAAAGGCAGCGTGCAGTGTCCCGGGAGGTGCTAATGCCCAGGATCAGCTGTTCTAATGTCATTCACGTCCCCTCTGTTACTCAGCCGGCCTCGTTTGATGTATGAATCCACTGGGGATTTCCGTAACCCCCACCACCAAAACCCACCCACCCAAATGCTACCACCGCCACTTTTCATACCCCCACCCTAACCAACCCAGCCCCGGCTCTACAACCCCTCCTCCTCATCCTCCTCCTCGGCTTGCACAGAACCTCCCCTTCTGTGTCTGAATGCTTATGTTGGCTTTTATCGTGCTCAAAGTAAACAGAGTCGCGCCAGGGATAGTGGGAGAGAGAGAGAGAGAGAGAGAGAGAGAGAGCGAGAGAGAGAGAGAGAGAGAGAGAGAGAGAGAGAGAGAGAGAGAGAGAGAGCGAGAGCGAGAGAGTGCAATACTGATAAAGGTGGAACATGCACATTGTCTGCGCGCTGCTCGCATTCCTGCTCCATCTTCAGTAGAGACACAAAAGCCAGCAAAGGGGACATTTAAAAAAGGCAAGAGGAGGCAGAAGAAAGGAGGAGATCCAGAGAGAAAGAGAGTGAGTGGGAGCGAGCGAGCCAGAGAGAGAGAGTGAGAGAGTGAGAGAGAGAGGGCGAGAGAGGAAGAAAGAGAGTAGAGCGAAAGGATCTCCCTGCTAAATGCGCAAAGCGTCCCGTCACCCCACGCTGAGCTCCATGGCCAACTCCGGCTGCCTGCTGCTCTCCGGCTCCGGGATGCTACCGCACTCGCTCCAGTGTCCCCCTGCCTTCCTCTACCTGCCCGAGGTAAGACTGAATGAAGCTCGCTTTGTCACCCTCTCTGTCTCTCTCTTTCTCTCGCTCGCTCTCCCTCGCTCTCTCGCTCGCTTGCTCTCTCCATCCGTGCCTCTCATTCCTCCGTGCGCTCCTCCGCGGCACGTGATGGCATCGCGCTCGCTTTGTGCCGTTGTGCCCTGAGCACTTTCACCTCGTCCACCCCCCCACCCCTACGCCCCCCTAACCCCTGACCCTCACCCTGCCCATGTGGAGGGGAGGGTCACCCCCTTTCATTTGTCCTCTCTTCTTTCCCTCTCATCCTCCTCGTGTTGCCTGCCTGCCCTCCAACCCCCTTTCTGAATGAAATTAAGAGCAGCGAATTGGCGATTTCACTGTGACGTGGGACCACGCAGCAGTGTTTGTGTACATCTGTTGCCTCGTGACTCACCGAGCTTGGAAGTGTTCCCTCCTCTAGTTTGTTGTGTTCACACTTGGCCATCGCTGCTCTCTCTGCTGCCGCAAAGATAAAGATAGTTCAGAGTCAGGTGTGTTTTCAAAATGAGAAGGGGGAAAAAAAAGAGAGACTCGTGCTGCATGGCTGCAGGAGGGTGCCAACTTTTTCCTTAGCTGTTTATAGAATTATGCAGAAAACCCCTCGTTTATTGACACGTTGTACTGTGTTTGTGTGTGTGCGTGTGTTTGTGTGTGTGTGTGTGTTGCCTGAATTGTCACCCAATCTGAACCCCAGGCCGCTCAACATTTACAAAACCAGATTACAGCTGAAATTCAAGTTGAACCTCTGAAATCGAGAAGTTAGAGCCGATATGATTACAGCACAAAATAATCATTATGTGAGGCTCCAGTGCTGGTGTTTAATAAATTCTGCACTCAAGTTCATAGTGGATGTTTGGCATGTAAACTAATACTAAATTGTCTGAAATTGTAAGTGGAGAATTTCCAACTCTCTCTCGTCTCATCTCTGTTTGCCAGCGTTTTGTTTGGCTTATTATTGTCTCATTGACTTTAAGGATGTTTTACACATTAAATTGAAATACACACTACGTCCAGACTTGAAAAAGAAAGCAAAATGTCTCTGTTTGTCAGAGGGCCCCACAGTGAGCTCTTCATATTTCTAATGTTAATCACGACCAAGTGACAACACTTTGAATAATCGTACATCTCTGCAAATTAACATTGATTTTCCCTTTTTTTCTTTTTTTGTCGCCCTCCTTTGGAAATTGATTCAGTCACTGATCCCCTTGTTTTGTGAAACCTGAACACTACAATTTTCTGGAGGGAGGTGAAAAATCAACAACAAGGTGACTCTTAAGAGACCGTGGGCCTGTCTAGCTGCTGAATTATTCACATGTTTTAATTCAGCGAGTTGGGGTCAGGAGTGCTGTGAGTGCTGGGATGATGGGGGCTGCATGGGCGGAGGGTGGGTGTGGGAGTTTGGTTGGGTGGTGGCGGGGGGGGGGCGAGCGTCCAATTCAGTTTTTACTACTGGCAGCATGTGTTGCAGTAAACAGTGTGTGTGTGTGTGTTATACTGCAGTGATGCAGGGGGAAATAACCGTGAGCCTGCTCGTGATGGAAACCCCTGCTTTCTCATTTTGAGTCCCGCTGCCTCACCCCTTTCTCCCCCTGCCATCATGGTAATGTCCCTCACCCCCTCCCACCCATCTGTCCAGAGCGGGCGAACCCAACCGGCCAGGCAGGGACAGGGTGAAGACCAGGCTCCACCAGCGCACACCAACTATAGAGAAACCAACACCTCTTCCACTTTCAAACTGAAACTAGATTCACTAAGAGTTAAAGTAAAACTGAATTTAGGAAAATTAGGATAATCTCTGACCTCAGGATCTGCAAACATGACAGACCTTTTTTTATTTATTTAATCTAATTAGAAAACGAGATTTTCTTTTAAAATCATATTTCATTGTTTATGTCATGTTGTGAAAAAGCTTTCTAAGATCCACAAGTAAAACTGTGAGTAAACCCAGTTCAGGTGGGTTTACCTGCCACTACATTCACCTTTATCCAAATCCTCCGGATGGCCAGTAAGCCTCTTGAGAGAGTGTGTGTGTGTGTGTGTGTGTGTGTGTGTGTGTGTGTGTGTGTGTGTGTGTGTGTGTGTGTGTGTGTGTGTGTGTGTGTGTGTGCGCGCGCGGCCACATGTGTGTGTTTATGTCCACAGTCGGTCCTAGACAGAGCTGAAATTGAAACTTCCTGTGTGCTATTTTCATGAAAAAACCCTTTTTGTTTCAAATCCCTTTAATGTATCAGCAGCTTTTGCTCTTTTTCTTTTCTGCTTTTCTTTCCCCCCTCTCTCTCTCTCTCTCTCTCTCTCTCTCTCTCTCTCTCTCTCTCTTCTCTTTGCGGTAAATCCTCGCCCTGCAGTGCTGTGAGGGGAAACAACCCTCTGAATCACACTGTGGCCAGCGTACCCCCCCCTCCCCACCGCCATCCCCTTTCCTCTCACATCAGCCATCCCTCGCAGGATGCTGCCCGTGTTCCCCCCCCACCCCCACCCCCCTCCCACACCACCGCCGCTGCTCTCCTGCTTCCTCCCCCCCCCTCGCCACAGTGCAGGGCTGCAGCGTTGGCTCGTGTAAGATGACAGCCAGAGAACAGAAGGGGAATAGATTGAGGTGATAGCCTCTGCCTCACAGTTTGTTTGCATTTCAAATAAGACACTGTATTAAGTTAGGCTCGGAACAGCTTTGCTTATTATGTGTGAACATGGCGCCGCATGATATCACAGGAAGACAGGAGTTTATTACATAAAAGATTAGCAAAGCATACCTTGCCTTTATTTGTGTGCAGCAGTGTTTGGGTGTGTGTTCTCAGGCAGTTTGCTTTGATGCTCTTTGTAGTCAGCTGTGCTGCGTATAAATCCCGGCTAAATGTTTGTTTTCATTAGCACAAGGAGAGACTCCCTGCGGTGTGGTGGGAGAACTGTGGGCTTCTGATTACAAAAAAGTGGCGGTATCACACCACTGCTGAAGGGCCGATCCTCCTCTCGACACGGGGAGAGTTTCTCCACCACATGGGGTGCCGGCTTCATCCTTCCGCAGGATGATGTCACTTTTCTTCCACCGCCAATTTGTATTGTAGTGGCTCATTTCGTGAGTTATGGCGCTGGATATTGAGGGAGTTATGAATTACAGTGTGGGGAGGCTTTTACGGGATGCAATGCTCGCCGCTGTAGGCCTGTATTAAAGTATAAATATATTTATGGTACGAGCCGAAGCTGACGGGGTAGCTCGGGTTTGCTCATGGTAGTTAGTAGCTGTCTTCAGAGCCATAAAAACATGGCATCGCATGGATTTTCTATTTACCAGGCACTGGGTGGGCATATGGCAACGCTCGTAAATGTAACTCTATTATCTAAGAGGATGCTGTTGGGTGAGAAACAGGGTGTTACTTATGTCTAAAGAGGAAAACGCAGCGGCTGTTTTTGTCTCTGTGTCACATCTCTCTCTCTGTCTTTGCCTCGGACTTATCCGGAGATCTCCCGTTTTCTAAAATTGCCTCGCTTTGATTTGTAATTGGATTTTCTATCATGGCATTCCTCTGTGCTGATGTCTATTGTTATTGTTGCATCTATTGATTTCTTTTTTGTGGCTTCTTTGGTCGGGCTGTTTTGAATCTCCCCCTTAACTGTACACGGCTTCGGTATCGTCCTAAATGGTTAGGTCACAGAGAAGAGGCGATCCTTCTGTGCTGGTGGATCCTGCGAGGAATTGCCTGGGCTCTCTGGTTTCAGCTGCCTCCTCCACCTCCTCCTCCTCCTCCTCCTCCTCCTCCACTTATTCCTACTCATGCTGATCTCTTTTCTACTACTGTACTGGAGCCGACTCTCTCCCTCCTCACACACACACTGATACATCTGGTTAAAGGCGAGGGATGCAGGGAGGGGAGGACTGGGAATACTCGCGACACACTTCCCCCTCAGTTCAGGCCTTGATCCTGCCTCCCAAAGCGCCGCTATTCACAGGGACTTTAGATATCGAAGGATTCAGGTTGGTGGTCTCCCGGGGACGGACTAATGCGACCGTGCAGAGACGGCTCCTTCCTGGGGGATAATTATTGTAGGCCAAGCTGTACTATTGACAGCTGTAAATGGAGATGCTGTCTTTAACTGGGGAGGCCTAATAGGTTTTTGTCCCTACATGGGCTCTCGTTAGGCCCGTGTGGGTGCATCTGAGATGAGTTTGAGAAATGAGCCACGGCCTCGCCGGGCTTCAAATAGGGCTCCGAGAGACCACCACCCCCACCATGCCACCCCTTCCCGACCTCTCGGGGAAGAGGGTTAACACATAATGGTTGGTTCTTTTTCGATCCACCATTAGCCTCTTACTGTTCATACTGTATTTCCCCATCATCTATAAAAGAGGAGGCTGGTGATTTTCTATATTCCTCTTACTGTCAAGAAATTCCACGAAAAAGACCCAATCTAGCAAACGATCCCCCCCCTAACAAGTGCTGTCTGTGTTTCCGAAGCCCGGTGTATCTTATTCCTCTTCGCCATCACCGTTGTCCAGAAACACATCAGCGAGCCACACTGGGTGACACGTCTCTTCATTACCATAAACATGGTAACAGTAATTTATTTTGAATCAATCCCACACTCACTGTCCTGCTGCAGGAAAAACACCAAATGTTTAATAATCTGCAGCTAAAAATAGTCCACACACATCGCGCTGTTTTTCTTTGGTTCCATTAAAATCTTCTGGTCTCCAAATGTTCCTGAGAAATTACTGAGGCTTTTTTTTATTTTTTTTTATTGAAGCCATGTTATTTTCAAAGATTTATGTAGGAGCTGATGAATTCAGAGTCTCAGACAAGGTAGGAGATGGAAAAACAGTTTTTTGGTTGATCAGTTAACAATAAGAGGTTAGATATATAACAACACCCGGCTCACACTTGCAAGTCAATCTCAGATCTTATGATTTAGGCATTTGTTGTGTCCGTTTTCACAAACTATCTGATTCTTCTCTGTTGTGTAGTCGTAAATAAACGCTGCATTTGAAATATTTCCATTATATCACAAAGCTCTGCCAGCTTTGTTGTTTTTCAGACAATTTAGTCGAGCACCGTTTTCTCCGATTCAATCAGGCACAAATCAAAAAAAGTTAAAAACTAATGTCATGGGCTCTGGAATATACCTCTCAATATGTTCTATGTTGTGGTGCGAAATCATTCAGCGTCTTTCTGTTGCCGCCTTTCAGCTGTTTTGTCCCTTAAACAGCTGATTCATAGCAGCATAACAAAGGCGGAGGGACTGATTGAAATGTTTTCTCACTTTTCTCTGCCCCCGAGGAGAATTGTAAATCACAGCTCAGTCGTTTATTTTGAAATTTCATTTGGTGTGTGAGCGAGTGCTGCCTTGTTCTTCACAGAGACTTCACAGTCGGGCTGACTTGTGTGTTTTTTTTCTCAAGGCTACCCACCGTCTTACTCCACTAGACCTTTGTAAATGGAACAAAATTAAATTTGTTCCCTGTATAGAAGAATGGCACAAACACTGCAGTAGATTTACTCACCAACAAAGGTTTTCCTCTGGGGCTCTGCCTGTAGTTTTAATGTGAGCGCACATATTTGAGCTTACATATGTATATTTATTTGTCTCCCTGTGAGGAATCCTTGTCATCTGTAGGTGGATGCTAGCAGGGCTTTGCATGCACGCTGCTGTGCAGTGCATCAATAAATGTGTATTTACATTTTGCCAATAATGCTAAATATCCTCCAGTCATTAATGTTGCGCGTTAGCCCGGAGTGTCTATATTCTGAACCTATAGTGTCAGTGAATTAGCATTCACAGTGCTGCTGATGCTAATATACTCCACTCCTGGAAAACAAAGCTGCACTTGCAGATGTCCTCACCTCACAATAATTACCAACTTTTTTTTTTTTTTTCAAAGGTGGCAAATTTCTAATGAGGCTTTTAATTAACGTCAGTGTTAAACATTTGGTGCTGCTCATCACGCAGAACGGAGGAAATATGAAACCACAGGAGATGCTTCCTGTGTTACCTGCTAATATATCGAGCCTAGAGTCATTTTTGTTGAGTGGTGGTGATGCGATGCCTGCATTTACCGATACATTACTTTTAAAGAATAATTAAACCTTGTTTTCTCCCTGTTTTTTATTCAACAAAAGAAGCCCAACCTTTTTGCTA
Organism: Hippoglossus hippoglossus; assembly: GCF_009819705.1. Classification (NCBI taxonomy): domain Eukaryota; kingdom Metazoa; phylum Chordata; class Actinopteri; order Pleuronectiformes; family Pleuronectidae; genus Hippoglossus; species Hippoglossus hippoglossus. The sequence continues at coordinate 4,660,663 of NC_047158.1, read as the reverse complement.
TGTTTTGCTTAGGTAAAATAATCTAAAATAAGTGAAAAAGATTACAAATCTGAGAAGGTTTTTTATGCTAGTTCCTGGAATTAAAAAGGTTTTAAGATGCAGTAACATTTCTTTGCTAAGAGGATAATGAGGCTGCATATCCTTGCAAATCTGTGATCCGCGACACAAAGATGCAAAGGTTCAGATAAAGACTGCTGGTCACAGTGGGCTCTTGACACTCGCCGCTGTCAGCTCTGCATTGCAGTGGCCTTGTTTCCCACCCGCGCTGTTTAATACATCTCAGGAATGTCCACTAGGTTTCGAGATCTCTGCTGCTCATTCGCTTGACTGCTCCTTCCGGCCAAACGGAGACCGCGAGCGAGAAGGGCTGGCGAGAGGGAGAAAGACAAGACATACGACACAACGCCTCCCTGTCTTTACACTGCGGGAGCTCTCACTACATCACACACACTTATACACTCACTCGCATACTGTTACAGGAGGATAAAGACAGGAGGATCACCTCACAGTAGAGACCGTTTGTAGCCCGTTTTTTCCCCCCCCTGAGAATATAATCTGTCCCAAGGTTTTCTATTTCTGCAAATGGCACGCTAAAATGCTTAAGCAGCCAGACCAGCTTGAGTCCAATTATTTCTTTACTGCAGTATCTTAGCCAGCTGTGATTATTATGTTTATAATGTAGTGTCACTCTCATACTGTCCTTCAAGCATTCTCCTCTCGGCGGGATCCTCTCAAATGAGACGTATTACCCCGTGTGCTGAGTTAACAGAGTGGCCGTACAAGTGAAAGCAAAAAAAAAAAAAAAAAAAAAAAGCTATCACAAGCCATTAAAAGCACTGCACCTTTTTATCACCAGCGGCTTAATGGCAGTGGTGAACAGCAAAGCATTACTGCCGCCTCTCCTTGTGCTTCTGCAAGCCCGTTTCCTTCACCACCACAAGACAGGCTGCTGCTGCTGCTGCTGACAGATACATCTCCAGGCAAACACTGAAATTTAGTTTTTCAAAAGGTCATTATCTGTCTTCATCGCGGCGGCGTGCGTGTTGCATGGGAACCAAGTTTGAGGAAATGATTTCTCTTATCAAACAGGCCTCAGAAGTTCAATTTCTCCCCCCCCCCCCCCCTTGTAGTCGATCTCATTATTTAATTTTTAAAGGATGCAACCGTACATTGTGTTTGACTACTAAGAGGCACGCTGGGTCACCCGCTAAAGAAGATCAATATTTGAACTATGCTGTTGTGGGTCAGCATGTAGGGGGGTATAAAATTAAATGGGGCTTGAAATTGATTTCAAGTTCTCCTTGAAAAAGTCTACAGGTATTCTGAAATGAAACCAAGAGGAGAAGTGCCGCAGAGAGGAGATGACCTCCACCCAGGCAGATTCATAATTGTTTTTGTTTCTCCAAATTAAATGAGCCCTTTTATTATTATTATTATTATTTCTATATTGCATAGGTGGGGGTCCGAAATTGCCAGTTACGGCACGTTCGTTTTTAGAGACCTAAAGTAATATAAAGTAATGTCCATGATTCTCCACTGGCGACTCCCTTTAACACCGTGAAACAAATGATCACGGGATGGACTTTCCAAACAGAAAAACCGGGGCTTTTGTTTTAGTTAATCTCAGCTCGGCTTCGCATGAACAGCAGGAGAGAGAAAAAAAATAGCAAAAGCTTAGACTTGATCCGCTTTCCTTGCGGGCAACCAAACAGGTATCCCACTGATTACTCTGCTTCTCATTGGGTAACCAGTAAGAAAGGAGAGAAGCTCATGTAATTTATCCCAAATCAGAGCCTCCCTCCTCCTCCTCCTCCTCCCCCTGCTCGCATTCTTCTTCCTCCTCACTTTTCCTCTCCTCAGATGGAGAGTCGAAATATCACTGCTTTTTCTCACAGCACTTTGTTAGTGGAGCACGCCTCTGTGTTTTTCTAAAATCATCTATCAAGGTGAGATCTGTGGGAAAGAGCAGCGCCTCGGGCTTCCTCTCCATGTGCTTATGAGGTTTTATTAGGTCCCACAGGACCACTGCTTTGGTGTGTGTTAAAAACAAATGGAACTTACAAATTACAGATTACAGCCTCCGCAGGCCCGTGCGTGTGTCGGGCGCCCGCGACTGTGTGTTGCCGTGTGTTTGTGCAGAGACAGATGCAGGCGTGGCCAGTTGATGAAGGAACATGTTTGTGTGTGTATGTTAGAGATCGGTGGTGCAAGCAGCCCTACATGAATGTGTTTATGTCTGCCGCCGCTGCAGCTGCTGGGCTGAGTGCTGCATTAGTGATGATGGTGCTGCAGGAGTCCGGGAGGCGGGATCAGCATTAGGTGTCAGGTTGATGATTTCCATCCTTAACTTATCACTTCATCCGAATAAAAATAAAATTGCATATTTCTTCACTTTCGCTCTATTTTGCCTGGAAACCTGTCTCCTATAAAATGTTGTGTTTATTTACAACATAACTGCAACAGCAAATGTTTTGAAGGATTCAGTATGTTGCCTGGATTAACCCACATAACAAGGACACATTTTTAAATCTGCTTCTGGCAACTCAGGCATAGTTATATCAGGTGCATGAAGCATCCACCTCGACCACCGACCATGTGAATCTGATGCAGTAAAATCTCACTCTGGACAGCAAAACTGCTGAGCATAAGCAATTAAAGAAAAAAAAAAGAAGGCAGAAACATGAAGTGCTATATAAACCTTTAAGATACTTTAAGAAACTAAGAAGATGAATTCCATCCGTGGAGCATCAGTGTGAACGGTCTTCAGCGTGTTTATCTGAAGATATAGTTCCTGTATGTGTATGGTCGATCGTCCAGAGTAGCGAGGACCATGTTTCTGCATATTTTTTAATTTTAACCTGATTTCCATAATTGAAATTCTATTCATCATTGTACTGGGGGTAGGCAAATCAAATGAAAACTATCAGCGGGGTTAGACACTACAAGAGGTAAGTGAGAAAATGAGTTTTTTTTTTTCTAATTTGGGTGAAGCGACCCTTTAAACTGTAACAAACTGTCACGCCTCAACAGGAATGAGGATTTTCTATTGCCCACTCCTCCTATTCATCCCCTTCCTTCTAATTTAATGACCTAGAATTGTACCTCCAACATTGTTATCATTCAGCAATAGCGAGTAATGAATAGCAATTAACGTTTTCAAAGGAGGGAGTAAAGCTTGAGAGACGTCGCTTTTCACCCAGAAATGTTGAAACAGCGCAGTCGGGGGAGATACTGTCATGTAGAGAAAGGGCCTAATTTATCCGTCCAGCTGTTTTTGGTAAATAACTTTTTTTTCTCCTTCCCGTCACACTGACTGCTATCAGCACAAACACAAGTAATCGTTCTAATATCCAACACGTTCTGGCTTCCTCAATGAACTGTAATAAACTGTAATAAATTACTCCGCGCATTTTGTCCAATGATTGCTCTTTCTGGTGCCGGGCGAAGGAAGTGCTAATTAACTGGATATGAATGAAATTCTAGGGCAGCGTGGTATCAACGGCAGGGAAACAAATACGATTTAGTTCTGTCGCGAGCGAGTGGAAAATTGCTGTGTAAATTGGAGGTTGTTGCTGCAGAGCGTTTTTCTGTGTGCTTACATTTCATGGGTGAGAATCCAATCTCACAGGGCAGCATGTGCGGACTGCCCTCTCTGATACACTCCACCGTCCTCCACCTACTCTATGATAGCACTCTAAAAGCTCCCCCGAATCTCTTCACACACACTCCTATACACTCCCACTGACACGGAGAAACACAAACACATATTTCAAAAGGTAAAGGCTATTGTCGAGCCGAGGAGCCGCACCAGCTGCGGTGAGGATGTAAGCACCATATGCCTGGCAATTTGACTCATCTTCCAATTCACTCAAATTCCCCCGACACTTGATTTCCACACAACGTAAACAAAGCAAATTCTGACTGTCACACTTGTGCCCTTCTTTGCTCTGTTTTTGCATATTTCCTGGTTGCCCAGCGTGTAGTGGGCACTCGAGTCAGGAAAAGACCACAGCCTGCACCTTTTTGCCTTTTCTCGCATTTCCATCTGTAGCTGCAGTGGCCGTTTTTTTATCTATGGGTTTGGGCAGTTTTGGAGAGAATTACGGTGACAGAGCCATGGAAATGATAGGCCGGCGCTGAGATATCTCTGCCTCATAAATTCTACATTGCTCAAGATAATTTACGAGGGAGGTTTGTGTGCGCAAGACAGACAGTGTTTCATGGTATCCATCCACTCCACAGCCTCCATTCACTTCAGCCCCGCAAGTGCGGCCGATTTATCGAAACTGAACTCATTTTCACGTTCGCTCTGTTCATTCCCAGAGCATCACTTTGAATGATTATTTGAATTTTTTTTTTCTACCTTTTTATTTTTTTTTTGCTCCGAATATGCCGGAGTATTATTTGTTCTGTCAGGATTATTACAGATAAAAGAGCAAACTAATAGATCTTGCACGCCCTGTCTACAACTTTACGACTGAGAGGCCGTCGCGATGAGGTATTCCGCCATCAGCAAAGGTCATCAGCTCCCTTCTTTGTGCTGTACGAGCATGAGGCCGGGCCAGAAAAGCAAGATGGCCCGGACATCAGTAACCATTCTTCATGCATGTTATTGTTTGAGGGAGATTCGCGCTCTGTATGCACTAAACTAGGAAGCCTTTTTTTTCTTAATCCCACGTAGAAATCATGAAAGCATCTTTGGCTCAGTTGCTAAGGTCCGTTTTTTTCCCATGGTTTAGTCTTTGGATTTCTCTCTTAGAAAGTTTCAGAGGCATTGATATTGGTCCCAAGAGGAGAATTGGATTTCCTTAACTTATTTTTTTCTTATTTAGTTTGCAATGTTTGCATTCGTTTGTCTTTGCTGTGCTTTTATTTATTTATATTTTTAGTTTGGTTTTTGAAAAGGTCTGAATTCGCTCTCATATGTTACAGGCTGATTCAATGAGAGTTTGACTGCAGCCCTAGGGCAATAGAAGTTTACAACTCAGTTAGTACTGGGCTCTGTGTCTCCATCCAGTTACGTTTTGGGTTTTTTATTTTGGTTGCAGCAGTGTTTCTAGCCTCTACTCCCTGCAAAAGCTTTTTTCAATAACGCCCTTCGCACTCTCTTCCGCCATGACGATTTACAAAATGGATGTCTTTGCAGGGAGAAACCCTTCAGGGAACAAACGCAGAGTCCGGTGGGTGCAGTGCAGTTTGTACCGCACCGGCCCTGAAGAATCACGCACTTGATCTCCATGTAAGACGGTCACTCATGGGGGTGGAAGTTGCACGTCAAGCCGCGTGTTTGTGTTTGAAGAATACTCTATAGGGTTTCCTATCAGTGCCAGTATTCCCAACACGACTCTTGATGTCAGCGCACCTGCTTATTGCCATGGCATACCTGTGTAGTTTTAACTAGACAGGATGCACAATGGAAGCAGACAAGGCTCTTTCACAGGGGAGTTAATCTAATCTACTCCCACTCAACTTGGACATTCGCTGTCACTGACACGCCGGCGTCGTCTCCAATAAAACAGGTGAAGGCAGAGCACGTCGACTGCGGCTCTCCAGGTAACTGGGGCTGGCACTCTGCTGGGCTTTCATGTTAACCCTCCCCGGGTTCCTTCCAATCATTATACATGAGCATTCATTCTCAATTTGGGCTCCTCTTCCAGTTATTTTTGCTGTCTTCTCATGTGAGTGAACCAACCGTGATGCCACTGACAGAACAGCTTTCCAAAAATACGTATAAACTCGTGGTTGCGTTGTAGTTTTGTTGGGTGTTTTGGGATTCAGGAATGCACCACGAGCCAGGCGTTAACGCACCTTCCCCCTTCGCCTCTCCTCTCGCTGTGTCTGCATGTGTAGGTGTGTACGTGTGTACGTGTGCACACAGGTGACGAGTCAGTGATTCAAGTGCTCAGCAGCAGGTTATTTCCTCTGAACTAGGGCCCTTATTTAATGGTAATTGTAGCAATTAGCATGTGAATGAGGTAAGAATTGGATAATAGAACTAAGATAAATATTGATGTTAATTCACACTGGAGGAGTAGTGTGTGTGTGTGTGTGTGTGTGTGTGTGTGTGTGTGTGTGTGTGTGTGTGTGTGTGTGTGTGTGTGTGTGTGTGTGTTATGGGTAAGGAGGGGGGGGGGGGGGGGTGTTACAAGTTCCTGTAAATTTGTCCTGAACTCTCATTTGCATTCATTAACACAGGAGCAATTACGACCTAAAAAGAAAAGACATCAATGCCGCTGACGTAAAAAATTAATCAATTTTACTCTTCGGAGGCGACTGTCATATCAGGAGAAAATGGGTCCAGGCCTAGAGGTGTTTTCAACTTTTTCCTCCCTTAGCCTTATTTACTTTGGTGTCTAAACCAGTAACCAGCTGCTGGGAAGGTTAAATGACATCCATCAACTGTCAGACACCTGACCTGGGGATGAGGCTTTTCATTTTGACTTTGTAATAACTGCAGCTTCGCTCACAAAATGAGACGGATGACCTTGCGTGGTCTGTTTCGTAGGCTCCCCTAAGCTTTTTCATTGCAGGTATATACCAGGTGATGGGACTGTGTCATTTTCTCCTCCGAGACGTGGTAGTAGTTCTCTTTTTGGAGTGGTAAAGAAGGAAGATGATGGGTTATGTCGAGAGATATGGCAGCCATATTCTGACAACTGGTGGCTCAACTAGGGGTAGTGACCCACGATAGTTGATGCTAGGAGGAGGTAACCGGGGCCTTGGAGGGCTGCTGCGACCGAGCAGTTGGGGTGGAAGTAAAAAACGCACTCCCGGAAGGCGGCTGCCATCTGGACATCGGCCCATGTCTGCAAATCAGCAATGTGCAGCGAACGGGGCATCTCTGCTCCCCCTCGCACACGTTTGTACGAAACATTATGTCCGCATGCCCACTCGTAAAAAATACGCCAACATTCACATCAGCCACCGCTGTCCTCTTACACCTCCCCTTCTTCCCCCTGTCTGCTGTTTTTGAAAGAAAAATGTGAGAGAGGAAAAAAGCGAGGGAAAGAGTGCAGTGCCAGGGGCGGGCGGTGGAGAAAACCTCATTTCTTCCGGCGTGCTGCAGTGAGTGGGTTATTGAGGTGGCTGTAATTTGATAAGGAGAGGAAACTCAATGGACTGTGAGCAAGTCAGCAGTTTGAGGCCAGTCACATTTCTGATGTGATGTGGAGGTGGCGGTGGTGATAGTGGAAGGAGGGTTGGAGGGGGGAGAGCTAGAGAGGAAGCGAATGAGACGGCGAGAGGCAGGGAGAGAGAGAGAGAGAGAGAGAGGGAGGCTGAAAAAGGAAAGAAGGAACAGAGGAGAGCGGGGTTGCCTGACATCGGCGGCCTCTCCTCCATGGGAACAGAGAGGAAGGAGGAGCAGCACTTATCCTCCTCAGGTCCGATTGTCTCTCGGACAGAGCCAGAGGCACATTCCCAGGCAGATGGCCCATATACATCGGTCTGATCACTTCTAATCTGGAGATCTCCCCATAGAGCCCCGCAAACCCTTCCCCCTGCTATTTCAAACGATCACGCCTTTATCCCTACCTTTCTCTCCGTGCTCTGAATTTCCACTCTCCCCGCAAAGTCACTTTTTGTTGTTGTGGCTGTTTCTTGCTCGCTAGATAAGAGACACAAGTGTGATCAGCGAACCTTTGAAGTTCCCATAAATAATCGGGTAGCGTGGCCCACTCCGGAGCCCTCAGCTTCCAGTTCAGATCAAAGATTAGCCTCACGTCGGCCCCAGCCCTGGAATAAAGCACTTTATTGGATTCCAAAAGCTGGGCAAGCGGGCCCCTCTCTCTCTCACCACGGGTCCCTCGTCAGACACAAGGCCCGAAGACTTTCACACGCAGCCTATCGAGCTGTTTGTACTCCCAGGATCCACAAGAAAGAGAAAACAAGAAAGCCTGAACAATGCTGACTTTTTAATCAACACCACGTTCAGAGGCAATCAGCAAGCAAGGCCTGATGTCGGAGAAATCTCTTTGTGAAAAAAAAAAAAATGGGACGGGGGGGGGGGGGGGGGGGGGATTTTTGAAGTTACTGTTAAACAGGCTGTAAAATGCTCCTTCAGACCTGCAGGGCATTTGGATCTGGCGAGCCCATGCAGGCAGTCAGGGCTGTTCACACATGAGCAGGCTCTCTCATCTGGCTGAGGGCGAAGACAATCTGGGGCCCGGTGTTTGAGAATGGCAGCCCACCATTCAAAAGGTCGGCACTGAGCTTCTCTGGCTCGTGGTCACACATCTATCCGGGTGCGTTGCTAGACTACACTTCAGGTTAGAAAAACTGGCCCGAGCTGATTCTCCCGTTGCCTGACTAAAGTGAACGCCGCCAGGGTTTGGCTATCTGAAGAACCAAAGGGTAGGCTGGTCTGTTGTTAGCTGGTTAAAGACAGGGCTCACTGAGCCTTTTGTGAGGGATGAGAAATGATGTACCTCTTCATGCTAGATTGCTCTGAGTAAGAAACGGCTGATGAGGGTGGGGGGTGGGTGGGTTGCATCTCCTCCAAAACCCTCAGAAAAGCAGAATTATCTCCCTTTATGCACCTCCCACTCGCCACCTTTCTATAAGGCTCCTGTACCACTCAACACCAAGAGTTACTGTCAAGACTTTACAGGTCTACAGGAGCATCAACAACACTGTGTAAAACATTAACAGGCCTGTATAATATCCCCATCCTCCACTGCTGCAGCTCTTCTAACATTGCACATTTTTTAACAATAGGTAATACTCAAATCTCTCTTCCAGAGCCTAAATCCCCATAAAAACACATCTCATCGTGGCAGCTGTATTCTCTGGGGATTTGATGTTCGTGTCATGAAAAGCCATACTGTGCAAGCACACTGAAGCACCCACGCACAGATTAGGCTGGTCATACCAGCTCTCTCTCAATTTTTTACATTTCCTTCTTTATTTGCTCCTTTTGAATTATACTTGGTAAACAGCTGAGGATTGTACTGAGGGAAAGGATTTCATGAGCAGCAGAAAATGTAATGATAATAGTAATAATAAGTGAAAAGGAAAAAACAGCACCGCTGCAGGATGAAAATTGTTTCAACCGTTTCAAAGGTGTGCAGTAGAGAGGGAGGCTGACCGAGCCAAAGACGAGATGAAAAATAAGTCTGTCAGCAGACACTTTCTCCCTACATCACCCCATTGCACTCCTAATTGATAAATGATGTCCACTCATTTCATCAAGGTCAGCGTACAATTAAAACGTTCGTGATTTATCAGCCAATGAACAGAATCCAAAATCAGCAGGGATCGCAGGCAGCAAACCTTGATGTTTGACGACTTGAACACGCACACACTGTGGAGAGGAGTGTGACCTGAGCAGCTCACTGGGGGTATCAAATAACTCTCGGCCCGGACTGACGCTCTGGCTCCTGCTGCTCCCAAGTGTGTGAACAGTGGAGGTGATGACTTATCAGACATACAGGATACATCTCTCTATCCCATCTCAGACAGCGAGCCCGTATTTCAGTGTGCGCTGATATTTGTGGTTCTGAAACATCCTGCTGTTTGTTTTTCACACACGATCTTACATCTTTAAATGCTGCAAAATGAAAGTTGGTAACCAATCTTTGGTTTCTTGCTTCGTAAGCTTTACATCTTTGCTTTCTCTGGCTCAAATGCGTTTGATACATATTGGTAAAAATATCTCTATACTATAATAATAATGAGTTTGTTGGGAATATTCCCATATTAGTCACGCATTCTGCTCTATTGACACATCTTTTCCCCTTATTTTTAAACACAGGCTCGATAACTACAACATCATAATCTAAAAAAATTAAATGGGATTTTATGCTTTATGATAGCCCATGAGATAAAGCGGTACCATATCCAGTGTGACATTAAATTAAATATACAGGCAGCTGTGAATTGGAATATCATGCCATGCCAGGACAGTACATTCATGCTACAGCCTCCTGTGCTTTTTGGTGGATTTCCATTTTCAGAATCTGCATTACCTTTGCATATGAATTAAAAAAAGGTCATTACAAAGTCTCCTTTTTGATGTCTGAGTGATAAATAATATATATAAGCTTTTGCAAGATATGCTCTTTCAAGTCCTATCTGCGGATCTTTTCTTAATATATGCGCTACATTACTGTGCATGCACACCCTTTGGTGCACATCCCCCCATGCATACTCTAGATGTATGTTAATGACTTTAATGGGCTGTTCTGTTTCCATTTAATCAGAATCTAAGTTCTGGGATACAGCTGTGTGCTCAGTGGTGTCGAGGCATCGTGTTCAGGCCCAGTGGAACGCCGCTGCTGCCCGCTTCAAACTTGGGCTCCAAGCTTCCCTGAGACTGGCCGAGACGCCCGCTTGATTGCACTCTGCGAGGATCTGTGTGTGTGTGTGTGTAGAGGGGGAGGTGTCACGGGAGGTTTAATGTTCTTAAGAGAGAAATTTCAGTGTGAGAGAATGATATATGAGAACCATGTTTGATGTGTGGGGACTGCAGTCTTTACAGTTTTACCTCAGATGCTTTTGGCTCCTCACTGGCTCAGTAAGAACTTGATAATGGCGCTCGCCGAGCCTTTCCAACTTCCTCTCCTCCACCTATGCTATAACTTTATGTGCTGGAAAAGAACAAAAGAGACAAACAAGAATGTTTTGGCCGATTTCCTCATCAATTGTAATGAGCCGTCTCACATTTCAGCGTTTACTTCTGTTCGTCTTTCTTTTCCTCTCCCTGCCTCCTCTCTAACCTCCCTGTGGTGTTTCTTTGGCATTCCCTCCCCTCTCCGGAGCAGCCCATCTAACTGAACCTGATACTGAGATTTGTGCTGCTAATTCCCTGCACTCACACGGCTCAGTGTGGTGTCATAATTGGCACGCCATTGATTTATGTCTCCTCTTACAGCGCCCTGAATGGCTGATGAGTCGAGCTTCCTGTCATAATAGGCCTTGTCCAGGCCTCTTGCCGCTCGGCTGCTCACCGCACTTCTTCCTGTCCTCCGCTATTTGTTGTGGCTGAAACGCAGCTGAAACTATGTTAATTTCCTTTTTACATGGGGACAACATGGCACAAGTGCTCCTCTTTTACCTTGCAGCTAATTACATTTTGTACATTTCCAGTCATCAGTGGGATTTGAAACCACCCATAGTCACATTGTTAATACTGATCACATTGCAGTGTTTTAATAATGCAATGCAAGACCACGCTAGAGGTTAACGGTTTGAGCGTGTTGTTCCGTTCATTTTAAAGCGAGACACAATCTTTATCGAGCTGACCAATGTTAGGACCAGAGACATCTTTTGAAGTGTGCTCCATTTCTCATATAGGCTACCAGCAGGGGTCCGTGGTGCCTGCTGGGAGCCAGGCTCTCCCTGGGGGCTGCTGTAATCTCATTGTCCCACAGTAGGGTATGAAGGGGGTGGAGATGACGGCTGCAGCCCTGGGGAGTCCCAGGCTCCGCTGAGAGCACTTGCTCCATCTTCCCACCTTGCACTGCGCTCCCAAAATGCTAAAAGTAAGCAGTAAAGGTGCTCTGGTCATCACTGCTGCTCCCGCGAACGCTTCACCCTCTTTGATTAGTTTGTTAGATGTGATGAGGAAGGGCTTGTGCTTGATTAGATGAAGGTGTGCATACGTCCTCAACTTTATTTATATAGCACCTCTCATACACACACGCAGAACGAAGTGCTTCACATGGCAAAAAAAAAAAAAAAAAAGTCATACATATCCATAACATATCCGTAACATATCCTTGTGGTCTGTTCGTCACTTGCCCATGTGATCTTTTTCTAACAAACGCTGCATGCGCGTCAGCAAACTAAACAATCCATATAAAGCCTTTGTGAACTGGCAGATTCATGAAAAATGTATCGGAAGCTGTAAGCCATGTTGATGGTAAGAATAACACAATCGTATACATTCAGCCTTAATATTATTTAGTTTCTTTCTTCCTGCTTGTAATTCATTAAAGTTTCAGTTGGCTGGCTTTGAGCAATCAGATACCATCACAGAGGCAGTAGATGCACTGAGATCAGACTGAGGAAGACAGGGCAGAGCGAGCGATGGAGCCAAGCCGAGGGTCGGCTGGGTTAGAGGTGGAGAGCTGGAGAGCGAGCAAAGCAAGTCAGTGGAGGGCCTCAGCCCCGGGCGCGGCCCTGCCTCTTCAAACGCCCTGCATTCAAGGAGCTGCCGATCGGACAGGCAGGACTCAGCCCAGACGAGCTGTCAGGCAGGAGTGGGAGCATCCACGGGAGGCTGTGTGAGAGCAGCAGCACGTGGCGAGGAAGGGAAGAAAACAGTGAGGAAAGAGAGGAGGGAAGGAAGGAGTGGCAGGGAGGCCGGCAGAAAAAAAAAACCCAGACCGTGTGTTTCTAAAGCCCAGCTCATACATTGCTAATGCCTGGAGTAATATGGGTCTCATTCATAATGGATAAACCCTTGGCCCCTGCTTGCAAAGTATATCATGCGCACTGTAAAGAGGTTAAAGATTGGGTTGTGTTTGCCGGGAATGTGGTGACCACTTCTGGCCCGAGCATTAGCGTATGCTATTGTTATGAATGTGGGATGCAGGGAGGGGCAACTGCATTACAAGCCCGGAGGCCTGGGTGTCCTGGTATGCAGTCAGAGGTAACTCAGCTGAAGATATCTCAACTCGCCCGCTGCACTTTCAGCATTTAGTCTGGCATGTCTGTTTCTAGCTGTGGTGTTTTGTATTTTTATGTCACTTAATGGCTGCCATAACATTTGGTAAATGAGCCAGAAGGGTGTAAAAAGAAAAAAATGAGAGTGTCGGCTTTTTATTTCATAATACCCTGATGACAGTATCACAGGGTTTGAATTGTGTTGTGCAGCAGACAGTGGGGCCGTGTGGCTGTCTGCAGCACATGCCACAGATCAGTCAGCACTACTGGGTGGTGCTCTGCAGCCCACCATCTGCTACTTCACCAAAGACGACCAGTCCCAGAGGTGGCTTTTAACTTCATCTTAATTGACAGTTGAGAACACAGGCAATTAAAAATACAGTAGATACAATTTAGGAAAAGTTTAACAGGAGCATCACTGGAGCTAGCTCTCAGCATCCCCAGCACTGAGCTGTCGTTGATAGCTGGGCCGAACACGGTGCAGTGCAGAGGCGGTGAACTGCTTTTGAAGATAGAGCATCGGTAAAACCCCTTTTTTTTTCTGTTCCTCTTTTTTTTCTCTTTTGCCTAGGTGACTGTGCACATAAATCAGCACTCCTGTTTGGCCCCATTACTGAGCACTTCCTCTGCCACCATCCGGCCTCCTCCTCCTCTGCTCCACTGCCTAAACAATGCATGAACCTCTCAAAGGGCAAAATGCTGTACCACTTAGCAAATGAATATTTTATAGTGTGTAAAACTATGTACAGCTTGCCTTTTGACTGGCCCCCTTTTCGCTCCTTCGCCCCCTCCTTCTGCTGAGGGCCCTCAGATGCGTTGATACTGATTGGCTCTCCTGCAGGGTCAAAGATCGTCCCAAGTCTTCCGCCACATAACATCTGGCGTTCTTTAAGTAGCATTTCAATTGGTTCTTTTGATAAGGCGAAGTGCTTTGGCGCAGTGAATGTGCTGTAATTTCATTTCATGTAATCGCATCAGGCCCTTGAAGCCCCTTGTCAGATTACATACAGTACAGTGGAGTCCAAATGGGGGGCAAGACTGTAAAGACTCCAATAAAAGCTGAGAGAACTTAAGAGAATAATGTATCACAGAATTGTGGTTGTGGCTTCATTTACGCCCACAAGCCCGCCTGCCTATGTTCTGTGGTTCCATAATTCTGAAGCAATCATCCAGAAGCCTCCTTAATGCTCTGCATTTCAGTCAGGGATCGCTGAGCATTCTCCTTAGGTCAGTGGTCTTTGGGTTAATGATCTGATTATGGCGCCACTGCTTTCAGTATCACATGTCTGGATTGAGACACAACATGATCTCTCGTCCTTTTCACACCTACGTTTTTGTTGCTTTCTTCCACTGAGTCCGCACTCCTCCACACCTGCCTCACAATCGCTCTTTTTGCTGGTGTAACGTGGTTGTGTGTGTGTGTGTGCGTGGAATTCACTAAAAAACTTTCTGCCTCTCTGCAACTTACCCACATACCTCACCTCTTTGGCCTCCATTTCCGCCTCTCCATCCCAGCTCTCCAATTCCCCCCTTTCTGTTTTTTTCTTTCTACCCATCTCTTTCTTTCAATTTCTCTCTCCCTCTCTCTCTCTGCTGATCGATATTTGGGGCTGAATTGGCTGAAAGGGGAAAAGAGGCCTGTAAAATTGAGGAGACAGGCTGTTGGAGGGCAGCCAGCCTATCTCCCTGGCTTGTTTATGCTTCAGGAATGATTCCCAATACCAGATAACCTGCAGAAACGTCAGCATGTGTCTGTCTTGAGGGATGGCCATGGATCCGCCAATTTCTAATTATCGGCCAGCCGACCACTTATCCAAACAGTATTTATTGTTATTAAAAATGTTAATTGCATTCCAAATTCACGTTTGGTTTATATAATACGAATAAAACAAAAGGTTTTAGTATCAGGTTGTACGCCAAAGTAAGACGGAGGAGGCTGCTCGGCTCAGTTGCTGGAATGCTCCGTCCAGCCTTTGCACTGTGGCGCTCTATATCTGTGTGCGCGTGCATGAAGGGTCCCCTTGGGGAGTTTGTCTTTCTCTATTTGTGTTTGTCAGGGGATTTTTTTTGAAGCAAACACACACTTCATCACTTTGACATTGATTAAAAATACATGGCCCTATTCTCGGGGACAGTCAGTGCACAAATCAGCACAGTGTTCGGTTCAACCCTCGCCGTCCAAAGCTCACCGGCCCCTGCTCCTCGGTCTTAGCATTCAGGCCTTTTACTCGTTTAATTGCGGTGCTGCTCTGGGCAGCGTAACGGCAGCTCATGGGGCTGCGGGCGCACATCCATCCGTCACCGTGCTCCGCCACGGTCCACCGCTCGCACACACACTCCATGCAATCAAGTTTAAGGCGATGCTCAGTGTGATCATCGTTTTAAGAGCAGTCAAAGAAACCTGCCTGCGACGATCATCCTTTCCTTTGCGTCCTCTCATCGAGCAGCTTCACTTCAATCCCAGCAAACCCATGTGACGCACTGGTACTTTTTTTTGCTGAGACTTTGTTGTTTTGGCATTTTGTTGCTTTGTCTCTCTCTATCCCTACCTCTTCTTTGTCCCCTCCTCTTCTCTCCTCGTTCAGTCCCTGAGTGCCTCTCTTGTTTCCTTTGGCTCATCTGTTAAGTGGGAGATAAACCTCAGTTAGCTAGTGTGGAAGTCTCTTCAGTGGAGACAATGTTATCTGAGATGCGGCAGTAGTCTGAGAAGCACAGAAAGGTATACGCATCAGTGTGTGTTTGTGTGTGTGCACGTGCAAATGTGTGGGTTCATGTGCAGGCCTACCCTCTCAGGTGTGCGGTGCCTTCGTGGCTTGTTCACTGTTGTGGTTATGGGGGCAAGTGTACCCACTTCCTCCCTCAGCTAATGCAGCCCTTCCAACTCATCCCAAGCCCCCCCACTCAGAGAGTTGTTTTGTGTGGTCGCCCAATCCTATATGGGCTTACATTGGGGCCCATTATAAAGCTTTGCCAGCAGAGTTGTTGATCCATCAGTTGGTGTGGTGGCCATTTTGCTGGGATGGCTGTGTGGCGGTAACCCAGGCAGATAATTAGAGGGTATACGTAGGGGTATCGCATCCCTCCCCCCCCTCACTCCTCATCACAGCGCTGGGGTTGGTAGTGCTACCAATCGATGGCTGGACCTAGAGGGGGAATGGGGTTGCTGATTAGGGAGGTCCCGGTTTGAGAGCTCTGGAGAAGCCACAGCCATTTCTCCCTGTTCGTTTTCCTGTCGTTCTCACTTCACAATCTCCACACTCTCTCCCCATTTTAAAGCTGAGCGTAGGTGGCTTCGGTGTGTGTGTGTGTGTGTGTGTGTGTGTGTGTGTGTGTGTGTGTGTGTGTGTGTGTGTGTGTGTGTGTGTGTGTGTGTGTGTGTGTGTGTGTGTGTGTGTGCGTGCGTGCGTGCGCTACCTTTAAGCTGACATCAGTGTGACATGGCACTTAATGGACTCTGCCATGTGAAACAAGTACCCTCGGTTAATTACCTTGCCAAGGCCTTGGCCTTTCTGGAGCAGTTCATTCCCACTTGGGAAGGGACTGCTCCTGTGTGTGTGTGTGTGTGTGTGTGTGTATGTGTGTCAGTGTGTTTGAATGCACGTGTGAGTGCGCAATCTCCCTATTGTTGCTCTAATCCTCTGAAGTTGAATCAGATTCGGGCTCTTCCCTCTAAAAACAAGTGTTTTGTTGTCGCTTTTGCTCAAATGCAGCAGGCGGAGGCTGGAGGCGAAGCACTGACAAAGAGCCACAGATACAGTAAAGCTGGAGGCTATTCTGGGAGTGGAGGGCTGCAGTGGGTACACTTCCTAAATAAGCTTGCCTCCCTGGCTTCATTCATATGTCGATTAGCATTGAGTCCGCTCTTCTCCCATTTGAATGGAACTGACGAGCACATTTGTCAACACTTGCACAAATGTCCCTTTTTCCAATCTATCTGTGCACATGAATGTGTTTTTGGTGAAGTACTCCTTAAAATGTTGAATCTTATGTAGAGGCATTTTTTTACACAAATATTTGTTATTTTCTTTCTTTCATTTTGAATTCAGATGCAGCATTTTGGGATCGTAATCAGGCTTTTACTTACCTCCTCAGTTATATATACTTTAACTGTGTTACTCCTCACTTGCACCTGCTGACAATGCAAACAAACGTCAGTGAAATACTGTGTGAAATTCTCAGGTTGATTGCCCAAGCACTCTGCTCTAAAACAGGTGGGGTGGAATAAAATATTTAATGGCACTCTCTGAATCCACACATACCACATAGTATACGGTGCCTTCCAGCCCATATGTTGCAGGAGTAAACAAATCCCATGTAGCTGTACACCAACTGCCCACCACCACCACCACCTTGTTGTGTAAATGTGAATTTATAAAACACAGGTAAACACTGACCAACTCGAGCAGTATTTTTATGTATTCATGCAGCTTCTGAAGGCTTTGGAGGCTTACTAGCAAAGCTGGGTCAACTACTTTTTGTTGCTAATTTCCTTCTATATGGGAAAAAAGGTGTATCTGCAAGCGTGTTATAAGCTTAATGTTTAAGACCACAAATGGAAATGGAAACAGTCAGAATTAACTCCTGACTCTCATCCGTCTCCCTCCTTACTACGTTTTCGTGGCGGTCTCTATGCCTGAGCCTGTATTTTTGTATTGTTACAGTTAAAAGTGAAAAATGACGGACGAAGACCAAGTCAACAGCGGCTGTCTCCGTCTGACGTCTTTGATGTGTTCAAACTACGCAAACTTTTTCGAACAGGGGCGGACTCGACGCTCATCGCTCCACAGATGGCACAGATAACAAAACTGACAGAAGTGCACTCACATGAATGGATAATAAGAGCTGATGGTAATAAACTATATTTTCATACATGGCCTGTCATGGAGAAAATGTGGAGTGAAAAGTGTTTTTATGGTCAAAGTAAATCTGCATCGAAAATGAAAAGGAGGTAAATTAAACAATAATATGATATATGATAATATTCCCAAATAAGAGTCTTGTTTTTACTAATTTCCAAAGGTGGATTAAATGCCTCAATTTACTGTGACATCAGCCTCGACACTATAGAAAAGAAAATGTCTCCCTTTTTTCAGCATACCTCCAGTTGCACACACACTTTTTGACTTTTAGTATTCTCCTCCTTTCAGCTTGATGGGAAAACAAAAAGGAATTTAGTCTGACTTAAACACACTTATCCCGGCTCCTTTAAAACTGGGGTGTTTCATATTCAGCCTCAGAACAAACGTTCCCTGTCTCCTGATTCAGATGTTTTAGAGGGGTTATCCTACGTTTATCTCTGAATTACAGGGTGGACCTCTAAATATAGTTTATGTGCTGTTGTCATCTTGCTTGCTGAGATTTCTGAGAAGTGGCAATTTCCAGCTGAAATTAAAAAGAAGTATCGATTGCACCAACAGAGAGTTCAACTCCCAGAATGAAGTATGGATGTGATTTGAAGGCTTGGAACTGAACTAAGGCACTTTGATCAGGAAATCTGAGGAGGCAACAATTGTGACATGGTTGTCTTCACTGTAGATGAAAGTAATTTTTTTTTTTTCATTCCTTTCTGTCTGTCTCCATTGTGCATTTTACAGTAAACAGTCTCTGACGGAGACTCCATCTCTCTTTGAGATGCAAGTTACCCAGGATTCAATCATACTTGAATTTTGAAAAAGAGCACATTTTAATTAGTTCATTGTTCTTCCCTGCTCAGTCGAGATTAACAGCAGCTTTCATGTTCAGAAGTTTCATGCGATGGATTCTTTTTGACTTTGCCGTCTTTATTACTCATAAACTTCACAATGGTGTCCACCGTGTGCCAGCCCAAAGTTAGCAGACCTCTCCATCTCCTGAGTTTGTTCTATTCATCATGGCTGATTATACAGCATGGAGTGCCAAAGTAGTGTGAGGCCTGGCTTTACCGCTGTCATTACCATAGTGTGGATATACTCGACATCAGCTCTCCTTCAAACTTCCAGGCTGGTAGCAGGCAGGAGAGACTTTGGCTGCCGGGCTTTGCTGTACAGGGCGTCAACCGCCTTCATTAATGATGCAGGAGACACTACCTCTTCTCTTGCCAAGACAGGCAGAGGGAGAGGAGAATGGCCCCTGAACTGAACAGCCCCATGGGTTAGCCTCTAACAATGCCCCCCCCCCCCCACTCCCCCTGCACATTCAACACTCCGTGCCTGCCTGCAGACTCAGTCCTACTCCCTGTCTACCTCATCCTGTCCGTCTCCAACCGCAGCCAGGTTGAAACTGAGCCGCTCCCAGAGCAGCGAAGGGGGAGGCAGGTGCGGGGGGGAAGGGAAGGAGGTAGAGTGACAGATAGCGGTTAAGGATGCTGACCGGAGCCTCAACCGCACTTTACCAGCCAGAGAGATAAGCGACATCCTGCTGGATTGGCACTGGAGAGGGGAGTTGGCTTTTAGCTCCACCATTCATCTATTTTTTCACGCATCACAGCCCTACCTCTGCAGGATCGGCTTGTGCATGTGCAGTTATTTCCACCTAATGCAGTTTGTCCACCAGCTTGACTCAAGGTGCAGACAAAAATTTACAAGAGCTTAATCCAGGAAAAGGTGCCATTTCTGATTAAAGCACAAAAAAGTTGCTTGTATTTTTCTTTCTTTTTTCTGGCATGTGTGCCCTCTGGCCTTCTTTTATCAAAGCAGCTGTACCAATTTGTAGCTCTGCCATGATTAGATAACAACATGCTGTTATTCAGAAGATGTAATATTTTTATATCTTACGCAACCGTATGTAACACATGCCCCAACAGTGAATACCTGTAAGGCTCCCAGTATGCGAGCATCTATGCCAAACCTGCAGCATTCGTGTTCCTTCGAAAAAGGAAAGTGCTGCCATTTATTAATTTTTTTCAGGAAGCTGATCTGCAGTCCCAACTCGACTTTCTAGTCTTTTAAAATGCTCTTATATTGCACAGTGGTCTTTAAGGACTGCAGTTGGTGAGAATGCAAGCAGAGATCAAATTAAAACTCCAGCTGCCGTGAAGCTGCTTTGTGGTAGATGTAGGGGACGAGGGGAGTCCCACCCACATCACCGCAATTATTTGGCTGAAAACGATAACCCATTTTAGTTTTGTTGCACTCAGCATAAAGTCTACACTCTCTTGTAAGACACATACTGACATGATTGAAAGGTGTGCTATCCTTAGAAGATGGTGTCTCGCCATCGAAACTATCCCTCTTTCTCTTTATCTCTTCCCACCCACTCCAAGCAAAGTAGCATTTCCATTTTAAGATTGCTTCCCAAGCCCTTTGTGAATAGAATCGAATTACGCTGAAAAGCATCAATTGATTCTTTCTGAGCACAATAGTTTTCATCATTTAAGCCAATCCCAGCAGGTTTGCCTTCTCTTGAAGTACCTATTGAATCCAGTCCAAGAAGTCATTGTGGCCATTTTATTGTTTCAAAACGGGTAAATGGGTGAATGGGTTCTGGGATCACCTCTTAGGAACTGTGTCAGAGGGGACCGATGTGAGATGTAGATGGGATAGGATGGGGGGCAGGGGGGCAGGGGTCATAAGTTCAGGCAGTACATGCTAGAGGTCTTTGGTATGCATTCACCACTTTAACATACCAATGGTCTTGTCATAGAGTCCACCTGGGACCCATGGGCCCTTTTTAATGGTGGTGTAGAGGACTGGATTCCAGCTCATTATAAGTGCTAATTTGCCACAAGGACGGTGCACCAGAAAGCAGGCTCAAAGCAAAGACGGTTGAGAGGCAGGAGAGGCTTTTTCATGCACCGCACATTTTTGATGGAGGAGAAAGAAAGAGAAGGGAGGTCATCCTGGAGGTGTTTGATAAATGAGCACCCACCATCTCGCTTCTTACCACCACCCACACACAGGCAACCCTATCCCCACCCACCCCGAGCTTCTGATTACCCTTTGAGGACACTGTAATGCAGCCTTCACGATCATCATCTCAGTGCATTCACAGCACAGAAAAGCAGCTGACACCCCCAACCTCCCCACCCCAACAGTGATGAAAGCGGAGCAGGTGAGGAGTTCACATCTGTGCCCGTGCTTTAATCAACTTTCCTGCAGACATGCAGTAATGTAAAGCAGAGGATGAGAGGCCAATCCCATCTCTTGACACTTAACAAGGCCCGTTTGCCCCCCTCCACCAACCCCAGTTCTGCCTTATCACAGTCTAAGTGAGGATTGGGAGTAAAAGGGGGACCATAGCTATCCCAACCCCACTCAGCGGCACCTGACATCGGTTGCCAAGTTCACAGGAGCTGGGAGAAGGGACCCAGCAGACAGCCTCTGGACCAGAGTCTGGCTTTGTCTCTCTGTGCTTTGACTACCTGTGCTGATGGACAAAAACAACAGGGCCACTCTGGGTAGTCAACAAAGGGTTTGACTTGGATGTGTCTGCCGGAGCTGCTGCAAGTGATGTTCAGCCAGTGATACATGGATGAGATCCATGTGCACTGTCACACCGGCACTGGTGTTGCATATCAGTGAGACACTCCAGTTCCACAATCTGGAGGGATGCCAGTCTGATGAGCTGGGAGCTAGGACGATTTTTCTCCCCTTGTTTTTGGCAAATTTCTACTTTTTTTCCTCCCCTCTCCTCTGCAGAGCACTTAGAAAAAGAAAAAAAATCCTACATGCTCTTTAAGGCTTTGCTTTTAAAGCCGAGATGAGACGGGCACTGCGGAGGCCTTTCCGTTGCATTAAAATGTGTGAAATGGATCATTGCAAAATGTCACTGACAGTCATGGTCACGTCCCCTACCTGCTTATGAACACAGACCTGAATTTCATCCCTTTTTCTAAAGGTAACTTCCTGGCTGCAGCCCAGAAAATTAGACCATTAAAACGTAAGAAAAAGGACAGTGTGGGTTTTCTGTGTGTTTGTGCGTGCGAGTGTGAAAATGGCCTGTGAGCAGCTCAGGTATGTGTGTTTATGTGAGATGTTTTATTAAAGGTGTCTGTCTATTGTGTTTCAAAATGGAGCTGGCTTGACCTCCACCACTCCGCCGAGTACTTTTGAAATATTTACCATCCGCAAAAATTGTCACTTTGCCCGCCGTCCCCCGATCAGTCATCTGGCCTGCGTGACCCTCGATTACTTCCACCCTCTGCCTCCCTGTCAGGCCTACATGATCAGGCCCTGGTGGCTGCTTTTGTCCTTTTGCCTCTGTAATGTAGTATTTCATGCTTTCTTGCCCGATCTGCTCGATCAGCAGTATTCCCTCTGTCCCTCTGCACCTCCCCCTTGTTCGCCCTGTCCATTTCCTCCCTCCATTTGGTTTGACACACGGCGAAGTGCAGGGAACTAGCTTTTCACCGAGGTGGATTCAGTGGAAGTTTAGATCATGATGCGCTTGTTTACTTTCTTTTGCCACCCACCCTCACAGCTTGTTTTTGAATAACGGCGAATAAGGAGAAATGTCAGAATGACCAGAAAATTCCATTTTCTTGATTCTGCTGCTCTTATCTAATTAAAGGTGTTCCTGATATTGTCTCAGAGCTTGTCGCAGCGCAGATGGAACATAACACTTCCCTCAATGTTGACGAATACTTAACTGTCACAAAGTAATTATAAAATAGTGCTAGTCACCTCAAAAATGGTGAATTAAAGTTTTACTAAAACCGTCAAGAGTAGAAGTTAATATGTAACATGAGGTTCCTGAATGAGATCAGATATAATCCTTCTGCTCTTTCCCTCCGTCGTTGGATAAACAGAGACAATCTCCGAGCTCTCTTTATTTATATCCTTAAGACCAAACCCAAACCTTGACTGTATATATTTCTTTTGAAGATCCCTTCCACGGATTAAGGTGCTCCTAATTGACTCAATTATCGCGTCCAGTCAAAGTTTGAAAAGTGAAGTGTGGGTTGCGAGGATTTTTCTGGCATTAAGTCGTCATTGAGGGTGCACACGGACCCAGTGTATTTACTGCCAGAGCCCGCGTTTATCCGACCTGATGCCTCTAATGCGGGTATCAATCTCCACAATGCGTTCTCTCTCCAATATGGGTCGTGTCATCTCTGGTTAGTGGAGTCTCCTGATGAAATTGTCCAAAACTCCACCGATCAATCAGGCTTGCCAGGGGATTGATTTTCCTTCATCTTTCTCGTCTTCTCTTTCTCTTCCTGCCCCTCTCGATCCCGAGGCCTCTGATGTTTCTCAGTGTAAGACGAATGTCGCGCAGAGGGTAAAAGAATGGCATGCTTTGACCCACACCTACAAAAAAACATTTTCCCCCCCCCCCTCGCTTTCATTCTCTTCCCCTTCATATATTTTCTCTCCAGAGTTTTGGTAAAGGAAACACCTCCTCCTCCCAGATACTCCCCCCTTCTTTCTACATTAGGTCTTAACACGCTCCATTGAAAAATATAAGTCTTTTCATTAATTCTTCTTTCCTAGCTAGACAAAATACATTGTAGGAGTAGAGTAGTGAAAAGGCTACAAGGCAGGCATGCAAGCAGGGCAGCCCCCGGTTTCCCTCCTTGGCGTGGGACGGCACAGCTCACCGGATCAACACCCCCTCTGCCCCCCATTTATATGGGCCTCACGACTTTCCCCATAATGAAATATTCACAGGTCACTGGTTCCCTGAGAAATGATGGGGGTCAGTCAATTGCTTTTCAGCGAGTAATTTTCTCCCCCTTCAGACGGCCCTGCTTGTCGTGTTGACAGTCATTAGCGCAGGAGGAAGGCTGGATCGAAGCGCAAGTGTGACACTTGTCAGACAGTAGCAGTCTTTAGCTCCTCTGCCTCTCTTTTATTTCCCGCCACCTTTTCTTCCTCTATTTTATCTAGCTTTTAAGCTCCTTTTTTGTGAACCCTGCTGCTTTTCAGCTTGAAGTCGGCTGGATAAATCATGCCGCTGCAGTTTTTTTGTATTTCCTCTAGCCTCTATTTTTCTCATTTTCTTTTTTTGTGTGAGGCTGGTTAATTCCATCCAGAGAGTTTCCTTCATGCCATTATGTAAAAATTTGCTGGGTACTGGTCTTCTAAATGTCCCTTTTTGTGTAATGACTCACTTTGAAACAAGGTCATCAAAAGCCAATCAAAAGAGACACTTCAGATTTGGTGATTGGTGATTAGACCTCTGGAAATCCCAAGGAAAGTTTAGCCAAGGCTCTTTTTTCTTTATGACTCGGCCTGACCTTTAAAGATATTACCATTTGACATGATGAATGGTGCACAGAGGAGACAGAGACTTTTCCTATTAACCAGCTGTGGTGAAGGGAGATCACACTCTTTCCCTAACCACCACCGCCTACCTCCCCCTAGCCTAGCTCCCTACGCTGTTATCGCTTTTCCAACCATTTTCTGCTGGGGTAAGGGTTAGGGTTGAGACTGCGGTCGTTCTGTCGTGGCGTTGGTCATTCAGAAGTGGGCAGGGTTTCTTAACTGGGTTGGAGGAAAAACCCTCCCCGTTCTTATAGGAAAAAAGGGAGAAAGAGAGCCACGTCAAGCTGAGGCAAAGCGTTAAAAATGATGTAGGGGGTTGGGGTCTTCGGTGGTATAGGCACCACAGATGGCTAGCCTGACCCCGAGGAAAACTCCAATTAGCTAACAGTAATGACTGGGCCCGGTGCCGTGTGTCTGCAGGCAGTCACGGCGCTGACCCTTAGGCCTCATGCTCCCTCTATCTGCTGCGGTGTGATGGAGAGCTGCAGAGCAACCACGGCAATCTGTTTCCATTGTGTCAGCTGCCACATAGTAGCACTGTGTGCAGAGCCTCAGTGCACACACACACACACACACACACACACACACACACACACACACACACACACACACACACACACACACACACACACACACACACACACACACACACACAACACACACTGATGCTTATGTACTTGGGTTGCACCTATACATCCAGCAGATTCTGGCCTTTAAATATGCAATAGATATCACAAGACAGGCTCATCTGAAATGATGGAGCCTTGTTGCATTTGGACCAAAACTTGTGTTTAATAAAAAAAATAAGGGCCCAGATCATTACCTCAGCCGAGGAAGGTTTTTGGTCAGAATCTAGTAGTTGTTATGGTTGTTAGCCAACAGTATCTCCGAAACAAGTGGAATTCAGTGAAAGTTGGCCGACTAGAGTTTTTTTGTTTGTTTGTTTATAAACATATAGAAAAAGAAAATTGTCACTATTTGCTCATGAAAAATGCCTAAAAACCGCCATGGCTGTCTCTCAACATCTGTATTTTGCTGCAGATGTGGACTAAAGATTTTATTTAAGGGGAATGTGAACCTTGTTAGAGGCAAAAACAAAAGGCTTCTTATAAGTGAAATGAAACAAGCTCCCTCATCATTAATGGATACGTGAGGCTATATTAGGTTGTCCAGATTGTTAGGTTGTCAATTTGCTTTTCCATTTTTCTTTTGCTCTTTAAGGGTATAAACTGTTGTGTTCGTAAAGCAAAGCATTGGTATTACATTTGTGTTATTAGTAAACAGTTTCCATTTTTCTTCACCGGGTTTAGTGTTAGCGGCCGTCAGCAGGCGTAGTTCAAAAGATCCATCTCATGCGTGTGCGACACCTTCACTCCATCTTCTTCAATTGGAGAGTGGTCGTAACACACAGACCAACTCATGCACAACCGTTTATTGCTTGTCCATCATCAGGACCAGACCACGACGGCCAGACCCTGACACACGAGGAGCAGCTTCACAACGTTAGTGGCACACGGAACAAGAATAGGAAAAAAAAAAAAACGTCTGCTTGGCCATTTTCACTCTATTCTCTTCTCTTCAGTCATTTCTTAAAAAAAAAAAAAGAACCGCACTGTTTACATCTGTTATCCTGCGACTGAATTTTACACTCTTCTGTCTCTTTGACGGCAGTATCTCCTTTTACAACAGGCTCATTTTCTGATTTGCGCCGTTCTTAAAAGTCTAAAATCCTTTTTTTAGGAGCCCGAGTAAAAAAAGGAATGAAGCTGCTTCTTTTTTTCCACAAGGTAAATCAGCGTTTGTGATCCACTAGTTCTGAGAACAAATTCCTCATACTTTGTCCTAAACTCTAGTAACTTCACTCTCAATAAAAACATGACAACTTAATTTATTCATTTAATTGTTTGGTTGCTTGTTTATTCATTCATTTGTTTTTCGTTCTTTTTCGTTCTTTTTTTTTTTTTTAGTTTCAACGCATTTGCTGAGTATGCAACCTCTTTTTCAGGCATCGCCCTGCAGTGCTCTCACACAGTCGTGCACGTTAACTCTCAGCGCAGTCTCGGTTTTCTGCTGATGGCTACCAAGCAGCTCAGTTAGGGGATAAGTGCTTTGCTGAAGGGCACGTGGGCTGGAGATAGTAAGTTAGAGGAAAGTTAATTTACCTGCCAACACTTCATGCTTGCAGCCAGTGTGAGGAATTATATTCTGCAGGAGACATTTCTCCAAATTTCAGGTTTCTGCTCCCACTGATAACAAATGTATCCCTCTTAGTGAATACTACATTTTTATTACGCTGTTAATGAAAGGTATTTAAATGAAGCGTCGTATGGACATATCTGTATTTCATGGCTTCTGTCTCGCGTCTCCCTTCTATTTTTCTTTCACCGGAAGGAATCTTTAAGCAGTAGTGCATTTGCTGGGGACTACTTTCAGCAGCGGATTGATCTACATTTTATGTCAGGATTGGCAGCAGCAGAAGCATAGAGTTCATGGTAATGAAGTGCACTTTGGCAATACTCGTTTGTGGGATCAATTTATCTTCAGCTTCACTCTTTGAACAAGATGTTTTTTCCATTTTTTCACAGGATCTGCTGACAGTAAGAGAAATATAGAATATCAGCAGCCTTTAAGAGCAACAATGCTGCTTGTTATTGCAGCCTCATCCCTTTTCCGCATTTTGTCTTGAGGATATTAAGTAGAGAGAGAGAGAGAGAGAGAGAGCCTGCCCTCCACTTTCCATCAAAACGTCACTCTCTTCATCACGTGCTGTGCAGTTTGGCCTCGGTGTCTGTTCGGGGGGGAAAAGAGCAGCTGGAAGCCACATTAATACAAACTTTGTACTTAAAATATGTGTGTTGATTAATTAGGAAAGATGGATCTCTGCTTCCGCCTCTCTATTTCTGTATCTTTCCTTTTTTCTCTTCTCTCCGCCAAGGGGGCAGATGTTTATAAAGGGTAGATGTTGCAGTGCAGCAAATATATAGCCTCGATCAGAGAGCAGAGCTGCTTCAAAGATAGTTTGATCTTGTTTAGATTTTGATAAACATGATCAGAATGTTTGTAGCTTCCACATTACAGTATATCTATGTGTGTGTGTACGTGTGAGTGTGTGTTGATTATTTTATATGTAAACAAGGGACCTGCTGTGTATCAATATTACCGCTTGTGTCAACATGTAAACATTGCACAACATCAATCTTGCACTCAGCACAAGTGGAGGGAGCTATTATGTAAAAAGCCCATTTGCCCGTCATATTCTCGACCAAGGCCTGCCCCTCGCACTGGGAGGAGCCTCGTCCAGCGAGTATTGATAGGCCCATTGATTGATTGATGGTCCCCAGTGATTTATCGATTCATCTCGGTTCCAAATGAGCTACGAGTGCTTTCCTGCCCAGAGGAAAACAACCGCACACTCTCACACAAGCCCTGTAATGAGGATTCACAGACGTATTCTGATGCTGCGCGGCACGGCGTACACCCCCTTCCCTCCTTTTTCTCCTTGTGGTGGGGGTGGGAGTGGAGATACGCTCTTTGAAATTGAAAATGAAAATTGTTGCTCGGGTGTTGTGCTGTGAGATTTAGAGAAAGATTCAGTCAGGCAAAGCACTTTGCCCCATCACTGTACAAAGTCAATCTCCCCCCTCCCGAGGTTTTAGGAAGAGTTTCGGGGCGTCCTTAGGTAGTTAAAAGTGCATCGACTGTGGATGGGCTAGTGGGTGTGTAGATTAATGCAGTGGAAAGCCATCCCTCAAAGTGCTTAGAATAATTAGAGTCAGGATTCCAACAGAATGGGCATGTCACTGGAGGAAATTGTATTTTTATTTACTGTGTCGGGTCTCCCTTGGCCTCTCCCTCGCTCTGTCTCTGCCTCTCTCCATTTGTACGGTGGCGGAGCTCGGTATTCAGGAGCCGGGTGTTTCTCAAAGTGTCTTAAAGATGCTGTCAGCGCGCCGTGATGCATCTCTTGGATTTGTATCTCCGCGTGTTTCCACGTGTGGGCGCACACCATTTGTATTCTGCGCAGGCATTTTGTATTCAGGAGCGGTTCCGTAGGTGTGCATATTCACATATGTATCAGAGCTGTTTCATTAGCATGTGTTTGAACTTCTTTTTAAATGTGCATACACGTGAAGGCGTGTTTTTCTTCCTGTCTGGTTGAAACTCGAGTATTTTCACTAAATGCTACTTTACACTTCTTTTTCAACACAATCCAAAGGGAAATATTTTACATGATTCTACACCGCATCTATTTGACAGCTGTTTTGGTTACTTTTGCACATTGTGTCAGAAAATACTCACTAATTTACTACATAGGAATTAAATTTAGAGTATTGTAAGTGTATTTTTAATTGATTTACACCAGATTATAGAGTGTGTTTTCATTTTGACATTAAACTTTGTTTTGCTGTAGACATGCGTCAAAAACGCTATCTACAGTACATCTACTTTGATTTAATGCTGTAAAAGCTGTAAATTTCCAGGATGTGAATATATAAGTGTGTCAGATGACAGCTCTTTGTTAATGACTATTGATTATGCTGCTTTTAACATTGTTTTTTTAAAATATGAATTTAAAGTGAAAAGTTAATTCATATGAGACATGTGGAAAAACAACAAAATAATGAACATAATATTAGACATTATCTACAAACATTATCATCATTTTGAAAGTTGGTTAGATTAGCTTCACCTCAAACAGCTAAAGTATGAAATGATATACATTTTGATAATATTAGCTAAAATGATGCAATTTTTTTATCTTAATCTTTTAATATCAGATTTTGTGTGTGTGTGTGCGTGTGTGTGTGTGTGTGCGTGTGTGCGTGTCTGTTTGTGTAGAGGCTTTTCCCATCTCAGTGCAGTGGACGCTGGTGGACAGGAGGCGCGCCATTGATAAATTGATCACAGTGAAATTGTGGAGTAGTGAGACATGCTCTAAATCCCTCCCCCATCGCCACACAGCCCACGCACGCATGTACACACCACACACACGCACACACACACACACACACACACACACACACACACACACACACACACACACACACACACACACACACACACCACAGCTCTGGCATCAATTATTGTGGATTGCGTGGTTGACAGAGTGTAAACCAGGTGCCAGCCCTCAATCCAATTAAAGAGATTTAATTGGAGAAAATAAATGGAGTGTGTCCACAAAGTGCTGGCCTACCCACATTTAGCAGATTTTTTTTTTTTTTTTTACCTTTCTGAAAACTAAGGTTTTGTTTATGAAAGACCGATTGAATCTAATAAAGCCTCAAGGCTGTTGCTTTTCCCAGACTGGCTTGCTCCACAGGTCAGTAATGCAAACAATCCAATTTCTCCCGTCTGAGAGCTGTACTGGCATGTAGAAATGGGATTATTATCTAAAATGGGCCCAGCAGGTGTTTCTGTGGTACAGTGTAATTTTAGGAGGGTGATAGCATTTCGCGTGGCTCAGGCTTAATTCCCAGAGGTGCTTTTAAAGGGAACATCTAACAAATAAGTTGGCAAATCTGCTACTCCGGCCTGTTAGCGTTATTACCGCAGAACGGGGCTCCGTAACGGGGCAGTTTCCTCAGCAGATCTCCCGCGCAGTTGTTGGTGTGAGACGGCAGCCATCACAGTTTGAGGAGTTTGTGGAGCTAAAGAGAGGCGTCTGAAGCGGGTCAGGTAGCGCTCACAGTGGGCCCCACTTTCCCACACCTAGCTCTTTTCTATCCAAATCTGTCCCGGGGGGGTTTCAGAGAGTGTGGCTCATCCACATCACCATCTCCCGCTCCTTGCAAGGGACAGACATGCATAATTCAGGATTGTTATCTGTCTGCTGCTAACCCCCCACCACCCCCACCCCACACCCCACACCCACTCCATATATACGCACATGCACATACACACAGATCTGCAATGAAACAGTCTGACTGCACATCAATGATTCACCAGACAGCGCACCCCCCCAGACCCCCCCCCCCCACCGCATCCCCCTCCTCTCCGTAGAGGGAATCGCGCGGAGCCGACAGGGACTCTACAAGCATGCAACTTCCCATAATTGGAATGAGAAAAAAAAAAAAAAAAAAAAAGGGTGAGTGGAGGAAATGCTGTATCAGGGATCTGGCGAGAGCGGCATAGGTGTTCAAACAGCCATTCAGCAGTGTCAACCAGCAGATGTGCGATTGGGTGCGTACTTTGTCCCCACTCGTTAGCCACAAGAAGAGACTCCGGGAGAGGACGCGAGACGCGACATGGTGCCAGGGGTTTTGAAAAAGTAGAAACACTTCAGAGTTTGGATTCATCTCTGTGAAGAAGACAGATTTTAACTGTCTGAAATGCAGCAGCACTGGGACTAGAGAACGGATGCTTTAGCCTCCTTTAAAAAAAAAAAAAAAAAAAAAAAGGAAAGAAGAGAAAATCCCTCCCAGCTTCCTGCTGTGAGCATCTCCGTTTCCCCGGGTTGCCCCTGCCTCTTTATCCTCTAAGTTCTCCTTCTTTCTTCCTCACTGCGCTCACCTTTTTGTTTCTTAAACATCACAGGAGCAAATCAGCAGACAAGCGATTGTACAAGTTTTCTCAAGCTTTCAAGAATTACCACCATTTCATCATGGATAATCACGGTTAATAACCCTTCTCATTAAGGAGACGAGAATCACGGGTCATTAATATTGTTAATATCTTCTCCCTTTCCTTCTCTTCTATCTCTCTTATTCCCTTTCTCTGCGTGCCAGAGGGAGCGGAAACAAAAGGATGACTAAAAAAGAGCTTAGCGCGACAGTGATTAACCGATCGGGGTAGATGGACTGTGATGAATCAAAGTTATCTCTCAAATCTTAATAACTGGAATTAGACCCTGATTAGATGAGCTTTGGCTACAGCAGGGAGTAGTCTGCATTTTCACTTCAAAGAATCCCACCCATGTAAACCTGTCCCTCCTTCCACTGCAGAGCAGAGGCAGAAAAAAAAACTTCAGTGAGGCAAATAGGCCAATGGAAAGCAGAGCGATGGATTACAAAGGGAGAGCAGAGAGAATGAGAGGAGGCAGAGATAAGGTAAACGGTGTTGTTACACCTGTTTTCCTCCCAGAGTTTGTTCATTGTCGCTCCTGCTTCTCCCGTTATCTCTTCCTCAGTTTGCCCCTTTTTCCTCCAACATGCTCGGGGTCCAGTGGGAGGTGTCATCGTCTCCCTGACAGGGGCGTAATGACAGTGGCACTCTTCCTCATTTGCATATGTTTGCCATTGTCACAGCGGTCAAGGAATGTCACGTCGAGATTCCTGAATGCTTAAGTAATGGCATTTTGTCCCCACGAGGAACTCTGGCCCCACATCACAACCCCTGTGTGTGGAAGGGGAAAAAAATGACAGAATTAACATGACAATCAGCTGATTCTAAAACAAATGTTGGCATTTTTTTTTAGCCCCTGTAGGATTACAAAAGACTCATCTGTAATCTGAAGAGCTGCACACTGGCATGACGACACCGTGGGATTGACTTACGGGTTGATATGAGCAGAACTGATAACTGTTCAGTCTTAGGAGTCATCAACAGCAATCTCAAAGAATTTTTTTATAGATTGCCTGTACATGCCAATATCCCTTTGTTCCGACGACGTTAGAGAAACAAATACAGAGAAGAAAGAGGAGTTTGAAAAAAGTTATTTGGTGAGTTTTTGATCGGGTCAAAGCAGCACAGTGTCTGCTCTCGCTAATAAATGAGTCTCAACACCAAACTGGATGCATCCCACAAGTTAATCCGAATTTTGACACCCAATCTGGAGTAATTAGTCCCAGATGTAAATATCTGTTATGCAACAAAAGAGGCAACAGCACTGAAACAGACAATTATCTCCTCTTATGGCGTTGGCAAAATGCTATGAGTCTAACCATGTGTAACTGATGGCTTTTTCACAGGGCCTCTAGGCTTATTTGGATGTGTTTTTGTTTATTTATTTCTTTTTTTTCTGCGTTTTTACTGTGCGCCGCCTGAGCCCAGACAGAGCGGTGGCTGAGACAGACAGGTTCATTACATGTCACAGGAGTTCAAAGTGATCCTCTGTCTACTCTGTTTATTAAGTGGCGCTCCAGCGTCTCGGAGGTATAGTAACACTCGCAGTCGCACTGCTAAGAGCAGTCCCATCTCGGTACGAGGCTCGCCGTGCAGCGCCTCTGCTGCAATGTAATGAAGAAATCAGCAAGGGATTGAGGAAAATGAACTCTCTTTCTAATACCTCCATCCAAGGACGTGGAGCAAATAAGTGCTCCCAATAACGAGGAAAAATCACGTTAGAGGCGATGAAACATATGTGACACGTGAAAACGATTAAGCCTTTCGGAAAAAAAGCGGGAAGAAACATGCACAAAATCGAAATTGACTTGGACGCGGAGCAAAGACACAGAGTGTTTATTTTCACGAATTGATTTTTCCACAAATGAGGTGGAAACATGGAAAGACGGGAGTTTGCAAGGGAGGAAATGTGAGAGAAAACAATAAGCCTCTCCCCAGCCTATTTGAAATCATAAACCTACTGTAAAGGTGAGGAAGACCGCGTTTCTGTTGAGGTGGGGGTGTGTTGTGAATCTGCATTAAATTGGGCTGCCTCTCCACACCTCCCGGCTCTCCCGGCTCTCTCTCTTTCTCCCAACATTGCGCTGTAATTGGTTGACTGGGGGAGGGGAATAACCGTTGCACCAAATATGTGCCTCATCATGAGAAACTCCGCTGAAGGTGTTTTGTTTTTATCGTTGTTGTTTACCTCTTCTGAGTTTCTCTTTTCGAGCTCACCTTGGATTCACTGTGTGGCATGCGGTTGTAATTAACACATGCCGCAGCCTCTGGTGAGTGTTAACAGAGAGAGCCGGAGTAAGATCATGTGGCTCGCCTAATTAAAATGGACCCGACTAGACAGCCTTTATTTATGCGCCTTCAAGACAAAATGAATGCCAGTTGCCTGTGGAAATCATCGCAGGCCGTCCTTTCTCCTGCCTGCCTGACTGCCTGCCTGTGTGCGGGGCTACAATTAACCAAGCACCAGCAGCAGAGCCGGGGACAACAAGAGGCTTTCATGCAGCTGGCTGAAAACCACTCAGTGTTTCGTTTGGGTTGCATCAACTGATTGCCGCACGTTGGCTGAGCTGCTCCGCACTTTTCCCCACAAACTCTGCCCGGGCTGGTGCTGTGACGGCCCAGCGGGATTTGTCACAAGTTTGCCACTGTCACTGTCAGGCGGTCATTATAACCAAATGAGCAGCGTTGTCGAGGGGAGCGCTTGGTGCATGATGCTTCGGATGACACAGGAACAATTTTCAGCCCCTGAAAAGCTTGAGATTCACTTAAAGATGTTATGTCATCTGTTATCTGACAAAGCGAGTCACTTGTTTTCCATGAAGGACTGAGACAGCGATGCTTTATGTTAACTCCATATTAAACTATTCATGCTGTTTGGATTATGCAAGACACAGCAGAGCTGTTCATAAATCTGTTTGAATTGCTTAGTGTATAGAATCAGGAGGAGCGTTTCTTGCTTCCGACTATTAGTGTCATACAGTAGGAACTATGTAAAGCAGGCCTTTGCTGAAAAATGATCCAAGCCGCATGTGAGGGAGCTGAAGCCATAAAGCTGCCCACTCCATCACGGCTCCTATCGCTGAGATTGATCAGCCCGCTCCTATTTGAGTGATTTCCCTCCGGATTCAATGCAGCGCAATTAGTCGCCTGCCGTATTTTGCTTTCGCATTGCTCTTTGACCCTCCAGCGCACGTGTATGAGTCAGTGCAGCACTTTGCCGATATGAGTTCCTCCTAACAGCTCCTGTATTTGCACAGCCCATCTCCTCTTGGCCTTTCAACACCGTCCCTCCCACTGCCGCTAAAGAGGATCACGGATCGCTGGCGAGCAGCCAAGTCGTTCTACCTGCTGAGATGGAATATAGCCCTGACCATCTACACCGGGGTTAGCACCAGTCTCTGTCTCTCTCTGAGAACTGTATGCTGGGAGTTTCTCTCAGACTGCCAGCCTCAGCATCGGACATCATCACATGGCCTTCCTGACCTCTTTGGCTCCTGACGCTGACTGTAAAAACAAAAACTCCAATCCAAAAGTGATCTCCTTAAGTAAGGGTTTCCAATCCAATTTTACGCAAGGAGAGTGCTTAAGATTAGAGATAGTGTTTTTATTGTGCTCTTCGGTAATAGGAGTAGAAGGGATGAAAGGAGAGATAGAGGGAAGGAGGGAAAGAGGAATGGAAAGGAGGGGAGATCGATAAAGGATGCTCTTGCTAGTTGCCTTTATTCTTCGTCTTCATGTCCATGGAGACGAGGTTTAGGTGGCTCATGGCAGCAGGCCATGTAAGGGGGGTATTAAAGTGCCGCAAAGGGACCTGTTCTTTTCCAATAAACAGGCCTGCAGGTAGAGAAACACCCGAATCCCAATATAACAACGACTCGTAGCACTGGTTCGCAGCCGTAATGAACAGCAATATCTTTCGGTGGAATGAGATGTGCTGTGTACCTGACTGGTTTGTCATGAAGGGCTTTTCATTAAGGCAACGTGGATTATCTTGATGACGGCGAGTCAGCCCCAGCGAAAAGGGCACGCGGTCGCACTGGGACAAGCACAGCTCCCCTGATTTGCATGGGCCTTTTTTCTTCTCCCAGTTCATCTCCAGTCGAATAACTCGTTTGTCACATACATCAGAGGAAGGCGAAGATCATACGAGAGCCAGTGTTACTTTGTGTTTCACTAATGAGGCCTTTACTCTCCACCTCCTTGCTTTCGCCCCGCTGCCCTTTGAAACAGCAGCAGCATGGTGCTACAACACTTTGGTAGTTTTCTCTCCCCAACACCCAGCTCCGGGCTGTTATCCTGTTTGTGTGTCACTCGTCTCCTGTGTGTGTCCTGCGAGTGTGAGGTTCCAGATTGTGGCCCGAGCTCAGAGGGACACTTCGGGGCAGATGATGATTTAACAAGTATAGTGGAACGTGTCATGACTAATGTCGAACTGAGGCATGAAGAAGAAACGGCGAACAGCACTGCAAGTGAGGAAAGTAAACTAAATCACAGGCGTTCCTAAACTAAGAAGCCGAGGATATTGCAAACAAGAAACTAATACCAAAAAGCTCTCGTACAATGTGCTCAACAGAAATAGGAAAGAGAACAAAGCACAAAAACATTTCTTAAGGAAAGGAGATTTTCATTTTATGACCAGAGAAGAATCCACAGATCTTGAAAAATAGTCAACACCACCTGATGATTAATGCCACAGTCACATTCTCATACAGTGTGTTTCTCTCTTTTAGTGTCATGATTTCAGGTCCTATCTCGGTTTGGGGATATTCGGGATATTTTGACATTTACACGAAATATAAACGATCCCAACTCTTCAGCTCTGTGTTGATTCCAACGTTTTCACATTTTTTTTAAATTTCCACGTCATTGTAGGCTTCACATCGAATCCACACTCGTTTCTGTTTCCACCTAAGTTATCTGACAAGTTGAGGATGCTCCTGGTTGGACAAAAGCAACAGCACCATTTAATCTTTAGGCTTTCACTTTCACTTCAGCTTGTACGCACATATATCATCTATTCGTTTGGATTTGAGAACGCTTCAGTGCACATGGAAAACCAAAAAGGGAGCATCTTTTGGTGGGGGAATTTAAACTTCCTGAAATATGATGCAGGGGGTCCAATTTAAGTATAACATCCATCAGTATGAGGGTTCACAAGACATTAAGACCATATGTTGAAATGTGACTGCAAGACACAAAACTCAGATATCAGTACATATTGACAGTCAAGATATATACATTGCCTGTGTTTGATTGGATGAAACTCTGTTGCAGGATGACACTGAAATGCGCTGCGGCAGAAGCTGAGACGTTCTCAAGCTTTCTTTTTTTTTTCCCGCATCCCCTTCGTTGTTTTTGCCAGAGCCCTCGGCTTCAGGACCCCCCCTGTGCTAATGTGGGTGTGAAAAACTAATGAGGACTCTGTGCTGTTGCGACGGCCTGAGGTGCCACGGTATCCCGGATTTAACCAGTCAGTGCGTCAGCCAGTAGCCCAGCTAGCGGAATGAGGTTTCGCAAAACTGGAGTAAGAATTTGATGCGCGTATGATGATCTTTTATGTATATATATCATATAAACACACTGAACAACTCCTCAGCAAATCCTCAAAATCACGAATCAGGACCATGGGCATCGGCCTTGACAGTGACTAACAAAAGGATGAGAAGTGGAGCTTTGATCTGCTTCATGACACGAACCGTGTTTGATGTAGAGTCGAACACAGCACCTTCTTGTTTCCAGGCTACTCAGCTTTCTGTCTTCACTGGACTGTTGAGCACCAATGTGTTGATGGTTTTGCTCGGGCTGGTTTGAAAAGGAGGACACAGGATCTGGTAGTACTTTTAGCTGTCACACCAGGAGGTGCATCTTTTCTCTTTTTTTTTTTGAGGTAACCAACCCCCATTCTCCTTTAAAATGGGTGCTTAGAAGTTGAAAATTGCCAACATCAAGAGCTTCCTTGAATTAGAATGCCCCGCAATGCAAGTGTGTTATATAATGCCATGACTGGAGGGAGAGGAAAAGTAGAGCACAGGGGTAGAGATTAAA
The DNA here is from genome assembly GCF_009819705.1 of Hippoglossus hippoglossus. Taxonomy (NCBI): domain Eukaryota; kingdom Metazoa; phylum Chordata; class Actinopteri; order Pleuronectiformes; family Pleuronectidae; genus Hippoglossus; species Hippoglossus hippoglossus. The sequence continues at coordinate 4,624,268 of NC_047158.1, read as the reverse complement.
AAAGTTTCTGCATAAAAAGAGAAGGGGGGAGAGATGAGCATGAAAGGGAAACAGGGGAGGAGGGATTGAGAGAGAGACAGAGGAGATAGAAATGTAGTATAATGAAAAAGAGGAGGGGGATTAGGTCAGACAGGAGTGAGGGTCCACTCCGACGGCAGGAGCAGCCTTGAGGCCCAGCAGGCTGCAGGAGGCTGGTCAATCCTTCCCCTCTCTCAAGGCTTCTCGCTTTTTTCATTTAGATAATGGAGCATTTCCTTAATTGGCAGAGCACAGTTTATGCTGAGGTTTGTTTGCCAACACGTCAGAGTAGAATTATTTCCACTACATTTACAGCATAGTGTTGCTCAGCTCTCTCATTAAAACCACAGCCTCCTCCTGTCCAGAAACAGCGTTCTGTGGAAATCTGCAGAAGGAGGCCAAACACCACAGCAGCGAAAAAAGAGAAGGAGAATAAAACACATTTATCTCCTATCTCACCATCCCCAGCCGGCTTGTAAAGGAAGAGGCAGAAACTTCTCTATCTGTTTACTGTTATTGTTTTCTCCAATCATAAACCCTCACTTCTGGCTGCTATTGTGTGCTTTTTCCTCCTTTCTCTCTTATCGAAAGAGTTATGCGTTGAGCTCGCATGATCTGTATCTTTAAATTTGATTGAGGGTATTTGTGGGGGGTGTTATTGGATTTTGGTGTTATTGTCTCACCTTTTCCCTCTGTGTTTTTAATGTCGGGATGGATATCCGCTCCAGCAGCACTGATCTCACCGTTCTGCTCATTAGTCTGGATTCGCAGAGCCTGGTGCTTCGCAACAATAAGACATGCACTTGTGTAGTCCAGCCATTACTGAGTTTAACAATGTGCACCAGCCAGAAAAGTCCATTATTTCTGCAGCTCATCATCTCAAGCATCCACACGAGACAAAGGGTCTGTGGAACAGCTTCGTTGCAAAGGGCCATCAATCACTTAAGTCAGGAGCAGAGACAAAAATAACATATGTGGTGTAGATAACACAAACTGTGGGTTCTGGACGCATGAGGAATTAATTTTATTAGAGATTTATGAATAGGACAATATTTTGGGCCCTGACGGAAATAAGCATTCCAATCTGTACCAGAAGTCGGAATCAAATGCTTGGTCACATTCTTAGCCTTCACTGATTTAATTAAAATGTCCCCCTGTTTTTGACATTTTAATTATCCATGGTTCTTGTGTGGCTACTTAAAATTAAAACTTGTTAAAGTCCAGATTAAAAACAACAGAAAGCGGCACTGCTGGGGGTCGTTTTGTGTTCCAACTGATACTGTGAGACGGAAACAAAGGCAGGGGTGGTGGGAAAAGCTCATAAAGCGAAGCGGAGGTTGGTGTTAAAAGTTGTAACGTGGCGCTTGGAGAGGGAGCAGCTGCTACTTTAACAGACCTGTCATTTAAATCAAAAGCCCTAATCAAAATTTTATCAATTAATTGATCTTTCCTCTTGTGCTTTGCCACAAGTGCAATTGAGATTCCCCCCTGACTGTTGCCCCTCCATGCGAGCCATGCTCTACAACATAAACCGTGTTCATTAGCAATGATCAAGGAATTCTCTAATCCGAGCTGAGCTGTGATATGACTGCTGTTTCCCCCTGACTTAGTTGGTCTGCAGGACAACTCTCCCCAGTTGCCTTCCAGTTCGCACAGGGGAGCTCGCACGTCTTTCATGCTGCTTGCGCTACTCAAACAATGCAGTTCAACTTTAATCTCGACCGCAGCTTTAACACTTGCCTCCTGTTGTGTGTTTCTCTCAGGGTAACCAAGAGGCCACCAACCCACCAGAAGCGATGGCCCAGCCGTACACCCCAGCCCAGTACCCACCTCCCCCACAGAATGGAATCCCCGCAGAATTTGCCGCACCACACCCACTTCCGTCACAGGACTACACCGGGCAGAGCCGGGTTCCTGAGCACGCCATGACCCTGTACACACCCACACAGACGCACAGCGAGCCGGCCGGCACTGACAACAGCACGCCCGCCATCACCGCCACCACGACCGCACCGGTCAGTGTCCTTCATCACCTGCAAACACTGTTCTCAGCAGACTGTCAGCAAGTAAAATATATTCATATTCTCTTCTTTTTTCTTTTTTTTCATATCATTGCATAAGATGTTTAAATAAAATGCTAAACTGTTGATACTTTATGAAGTTAGTATGTTGATATATTTTATCATCAATGTTAAATTGCTAAATGTGATTGTCATTGTCATTGTGACATTTTTATCAGTAACAAACTAAAAATGTTTGCTTCTCTTTTCCCTCTTTCCATCGCCTCCCGGCCTGAAAAGCTTTGGAGCACAATTTGTGCTGCAAGATGTCTGCCCCCCCCACATACATTACTTTGAAAATATACGTTAATAGATTGCTGCTCTGAAAATAACTTAATACACAGATATGTTCCCTCTGTATCTAGTTGAATATCATACTTATTATAATTGTCTTAATAAGGACGGTGTATTAGGGCCATATTGAAGAAACAAAATTTTGGACTTTTCAAGAAGTCACAATAGAATAAAGTTATAATTTAATCAGAAAACAGTCATAACATTTTGAGAAAATAAACAAAACATCACGGAGTTTCATAACTTCTGGACCCCAAATCTTGAAGCAATCATTGTTTCATGAGAAACTTTGAAACCCTTTTTGAATATCACCCTGATGTAGCCAACGATAACCTCACAGTCGACCACTACCAAACATGTCCTCCCCCATTAAAGAGACCATGTCCTTCAAGTCCGTTGTTATTTGTTAAATTTATACAGAGGTTAGATGCTCCACATTGCTCATTGTAACGCAGGCGACAGAATGATCTTTGGATATTACCCCTCTAACATGATACAAAGCCTAAGATTATGACCTTATTCTCATAATAATTTGACCTTATTGTTTCCTCTAAATCTTTTTCCTCTATAAGTGGCCCAAATACTCCATCATAATGAACTGACATCTTGCAGTGTTTGAAAAATGTCGCAGTTGCACCAGCCGTGTTGTGACGTAGTACATCTAGGCCCCGAAGCAACGTTCTAATCACTTTCCAAATCATTTTCCTACAAACACAAAATGACCTTTCTTAATAAAAAGCTGGAGTTCTGCACATTAGTGAGCAGCGGCGGAGTCTGGTGTCATGGCAAAGATTGCTTGTTGACGAAGGAGGTGAATTTGATTGAAGAGGCGCTGATGAAATCAAAGTGTGTTTCTAAAGAGTAATTTGAGGCTCCATTAAAAACACGTAAACCTTTTATATATCTGTGTGGAGATTGGACATGCTACTGACATGGATTATTCAGGACCCTACGATCGTCTTGATCCTCGAAGGACAAAAAGAGTGGTGCCATTTTCAGCCAGAAAAAAGCATCTCCTTTTTAATCAGCTAATTAGCTGTTAATGCAGTCAAATGTTTGAGACTTTTATTTAAACATAAGATAAAGTCCTCTGCCAGGACCTGATTCGGCACTCCAGCTCGAAAAATAAATCTCTGGCAATGCTTCACGTTGTGATACACATCTCGGAAGTGAGTGTAATTTAAAATTATATATGATATATTTCATTCTTGTGTAGTGATACCTTTTATATGAAATGCCTTGACCTGGGATTTACCTTAACAGGAGGCAGATGTAGATAAAAGGGAGAACGACTTGGCTCCAAACTTAAGAGACACCACTGGAAAGATGGATAATGCTGGCAGAGATGAAAAAAATAAGACCTTCATACCTTCTTCTCCCCTTTAGCATTAAAACACCTGCTGGGTGAGGTCATGGCGAGGCCACAGCCCTCCTGAGAGAGATCTGGGTCACTCATAAAGAACACTGTTAATAACTCCATTTTCCCAGCCTCACAATTATCGTGCGGCTACGGACATTTGGCGTCAGAAAAGTGCTTATACGGCACAAGCCCGGCGATAGAATTGCACAGCATATTATCATCGTCCTGTAGTGTCGCAATGTTTGATTTAAAGATTTGTGTGACGCTTCCCAACTGCTCCATGGTTATGCACCGCACTTACAGTAATGGCTGACACACAAGCGAGTTTAAAGTGAGGAGAGACTTGGCAGGAGGTTCAGCCTCCACCTCCTCCCCCTCCTTCTTCTTCCTCCCCCTCCGACACTGTACACCACTCCTACACTCTCTGTCTCTCACCGTCTCCTCTCTCTCTCTCTCTCTCTCTCTCTCTCTCTCTCGCTCTTGCTCTCTCTCTCGCTCTCTCTCTCCATTTCGCATTTGATTTCATTTCATCTGTTCACCCGCTGTGAAGAAAGCCCAGAGATGGTGGCCATGGAGAGATGAGAGCTCGTCTTGCCTTCCTTCATTCTATTCCTCTCTCGCGCTGTCCCCGCTTTCCTCCATCTTCATTCTCTGCATCCACTCTCTGCCCCACTTCCACCCATCTCTTTCTCAGGGAGGACAGAGAGATGAGATTAGTGGGGTGTAAACAGAGAGTCAAATCCCCGGGGGCCGCTGGTGTAGTGTCGCCCACCGCTGTGCTCCCCGGCTTTAATGACAGACCCAGCCCGTTTGCTCTGGGTGCCACAGACGGGCCCGGGTGCCTTTGATTAGGGCACCCTGCAGAAACACAGATTGAGGGAGCAGATCAGCTACTCGCAGCGACTCCCCCCCCCCCTCGTCCCCACCCCTCCTCCCTTGGCTCGACTCTGCTGCGCTCAGCTCCTCTACCCCACGACGACGCTTTACTCTGCACATCTTCTCGACTTAAAGACTTAAAAAAGAGTCAAGAGAGAGTGAAAATTCAGTGAAACGTATGGATTCGTGCGAATTCCCCGCGGAGAGCGGAGCGTGTGTATGTTTTAATGAGGCGCAGGGACTCTCCTCACTTCTCCTCTCTGTTTCTGTCTATGTCTACCAGTCCCCCGCCTGTGCTGGGAAGGTGGCGTTGTCCAGACCCAGACCTCTGAGACCTCGCTCTGTGCCATGTTCAAACAAGCTGACTTGAAAGCAAGTGACTTGAGTAAGAGAGGCAGCCCCCAACTTTTCTCCAAATCCTTAGAGATGAGGGTAGCAGAGGGCTGCCAGGAAGCTCTGCTGGAGAAAAAAAAAAAAACTGAGCTCGTTATCTGGCTCAGTTCAAATAGTCTGAGGTTTGGTTGAATTTCATGAGTAATCATTCTCTTTTCAGATAACAAATTAAGGCAGTGGCGTTAGGGCAGCACTCAATTCCAGATTTTTCACAGCTCGTGTCAGCGGCATGAAGACTTTCCAAAGGGTATTCTGGGGGACTGTGATAACATAGACCCACACACACACACACACGCACATGCACGCAAACACACAAGGGCTTTCTGAAAACATGAGTGAGCACATGCAAACATTTATTACATACACGCACATGCACATCCTCATCTCACATGAACTGTGTTTAAGGGATTGAGACTCCACCGGGGTGTAGCTTTCAGAGGCGGTGCTGACGGCAGCATGTACGCCACCATTAAACGCCGGCTTCCATTTTATCTGTAAGGGGGAGGAGCTGCCGATTTTCACACTGTAAATTCAAGATATTATAGATATGCTCAGAGTTCCACAACCCGACAACTCTCCTGGATCCTTTAAAGGATAAGGCAGGTGATGCAGTGTATATTTTCTGAGAAGAGAAAACTCAAAACAACAACTTTCTGATGTTTGTTCAAGCTCCAACTGTTCCGTGTGAAGATATAAATACTTAATAAATGCTTATTGAAAAAGGCTGGGTAAGAAAAATTCAAGGGCACCTGAGCAAAGCACATACCTCCACCAGGGCCCTGCAGTCCTCTGAAACCACATTTAAATTCACCAGATCCAAGTTTTTGTTTGGAGCTGCACCAAACTGCACAAACTCATAAATCTCAGTCCCCTAAACATGCCTGTTTTTTTAATTAAAATTAATTATTCTCTGAGAAATACACAAAAAAGTAGAAACAAAAGTATTAAGGAAAGTAGGAAACAAATCCTGTCCCCGGATCAGGACCAAAAATGTAATAGATTATTTGGCTAACAGACAGACAGTAGGTAAAAATCTGTCAGTTTTTAATCTGATTGAAAGAAATGGTAAATCCACTGTAGTGAAAAATCAAATCCATATAAACTGTCAATTGTGAACATGTCACTGTCTAGCGCAGGGAGCATAATAAAATAGGCCTTGATAATAGTGACATCGTAGTCATTGTATTTTGATGATGTTTTGTTGAGTATCTCCAGACGTATTATTTATATATACAGACTAAGAGCCCGTCATTTAGATTTACACAGTTGCAGTTAAAACCGAGCACTGCACCACAGTTGCTGACTTCTCTCCTTCAGTTTTCACGTATCCACGTCTATATCTTAGGCCATTTTCATAATCAAAGCAGATATTTTCTAAAATACACATCCTTGTCTTTCGTATTGATGATTCAAGTACCAGCGTTTCATGTCTGTCGGAGCCTCCGAGGTGCTGAGCTGAGCCACGTCTGTGCAGAGACTGAACAGGACTTTTATGGTCTCCTGAAGTCCTGAAATGACTCCGATACTTCCACCTTTTCCTACTTGGTATGAATCAGGGCGAGTCGGCGGGGGCGGCCCCTCTGCTCCACCACTCACTCCCCTCACACCCCCTACTCTCGGGGGTGATGGAGGGGATATATTAGCAGCTTCTTTAGAAAAAGACAACAAACAGTAGAGGACCAGGAGAGGAGAAATAATGAATTAAAGCTCAGGCATTATAATTCTTGTGAGCGAAGACTCAACCATCCCCCCACCCCTCTACCCCCCCATTTAATCGGATGTAATCTACCTGCTTGGCAGCATTCCAATCAGATAGTTTCAATTATGCTCTTGTAATGCCACTCTGTGAGGAGGGGGAAAGTGCTGAGCAGAGCACTTTGCAGGCGATTTGCAAATAACAGCAAGGGAGTCTTTTAGAGAAATGACTGAACAGGAAGCCGGAGAGTTGCCGGAGTTGACAGCTCTCTCACTCTCTGGTTTGCTGGCTTTGGCGGTGACGGCGTGTTTTGCATCCCACCTCCTCCTCCTCCTCCCCGTCTCCGTGACAGCAGCTGTCGGGACAGTAAAGTGCCACTGATGGTGGCCTCCTATGGTAATACGGAGGTAATTATTTTCCACTGGAACACCACCATCTCACAACCAGGCAGGCAGGTTAGATCCTCGGGAGCGGCGTGCGGAGGCAGGCATCCCGGGTCCCAGTGACACTCACAGCTATTGAGTTAGTAGGAGGCAGTCTGGGGTGCTCGGGAGTCAGCAGTTCAGTATTTGTGTTCTACACATGTGTATTTGCCCCCGGTGTCAGCGTGCTGCTGGCCTGTCTGAGCACAGACTGAAAGTTAATCTGGATGTTTGCAAACACGCAACCACGCCTGCCATGATAAAAAGCCAGACAGACAGAGCTGGAGGACAGTGGTGCTCAGTAGTCTGGCAACATACGCTAAAGGTCGATAGTGTCATGTGTGACCGATGAAACAGATTGACCCACGGGGCTCCGGTACCTTGTCACCATCCACGGTCCCAGCATCTGTCTGCTATGTGTCACCCCCAGGGCCCAACATGGCTACTCAGGCTATTAACCTCCAGCGCGGGAGGACACGGCAGAGTTAAGACCCCTCCGCCCGTCTCTCTCTCTCTCTCTCTGTCACAAATCCACTCCTCACCAGCAGGCCGGTCATCGTGGTGCATTTTCCGGCTCTCCTGTCCTTCGCCACTTGTTAACCTCTGGTCTGGACAGAGTCAAAGCCCAGGCAGGACTTAGGAAGCCGCCACCAACCTGCCCTACCTGGATGGCTGCAGGGGAGACAAAGTGGGACCTTGAATCAAACAACTGTCACTGTTAACAATGTATGTCACCGTCTCGGAATGGGCCATAAAAACCAAATAAATGACAGCCATTACAGTGGGGATTGTGATTATGATAATGAGAATAATAAAGGCGATCATCATTACGATCATGATGATAATGATAATACTGTGATGATGAATTATAATGAATAAATCCCTACCCCATTTCCTAAATGGTGGGAAATGTATCACTAAGAGAGGCCTGCAGCCATCCGACCGGCTCGGAGCAGGGTGAGGGTTATCAGCGTGCGTATGCGTGTGTGTGTCATTCGAACCGTTTGTACTCCGGCAACAACCTACTCCCTTTTCACGTCTGTATCTCAGTACAAGATTGTGTCCGTGTATGTGACTCCCCAGCCAGTATACAATGTGTTTGCCGTGCTCAGAGAGCACTTCCCGGGAGACCTTGCAGTTTACATATCACATTCAAACAGCTTTTGTGCTCGATATCTGCCACTTCCACTCTCTCGTTTCTCATTCTCCCCTCCTCCACACGCTACTTTATTTAGTCCCAGAGTCAGCGGCCACTAAATCAGGACTCATTTTTGTTCATTTTGATCAATGGCTTGCTGTTGCCGAGTGGAGACCGCCCCCACGGCATCAAAAACAAATGTTCAAACGCTCAAAGCAACCTTTTGTTGTTGTTGTTTCTCTCTGATGAGTGACCTCTTGTGGTCATGAGAGCAATTACGGCAGTGTGATGTACTTATGGGTTTGCAAAACCTCGCAGGGAGGGAATAAGGCAAATGATTTTGTGTCTGATTTTGACACCACTTCTTTGTAGTTCACCTCCTGCCAACAGTCTTTTAACCACGGCTGGATCTCTGCAAAGTTCAAATACACTATACCATCACCTACAGAGCTCACCAATCCACCGGGTGCATTTCATTTGCACATAAAGGAAAACAATGGAATTCATTGTTCATAGCTGCTGACACTTCTTTACAAACAACATTATTATTATTATTACCATTATAGGCTCCTGTCGTTGTTCCACTGTTTTTGGCCATACACCAGCAGCTATGTTACTTTGGTGCGATCTTATGTGTGAAGTGTGTAACTGACAGGTAGCTGCAAGTTCAAATGTCAGAAGAAAGAAAGGGACGGAGCTTTCTGTTTGTACTCTTCCATTTCGACCATTTTTGTGCACGTCTTCTGAAAGCTTGTGGGCGCAGAAGAAACAACAAAAAGGAGCAGTACCACAGGAAAACATGGGGGGGCAGTGTAGCTGATAGTTCAAGCAAGACAACCATAGGACCATATTTCAACATTGGCAGAGGTTTTTGAGGAGAGACTTTGCGAAAAAGAAACTACGGGCATCGATATGATGTTACTTCGCCCCGGCTCAGGGACACAATACTGCTTTTGCTTCTTTCTTAATTACACCTTCTTCCATTGTCTACATTGTTGTTGTCAGAAACCCTTGACTCAGCGCTGCCCTCTAGTGGATATGTTACTGAATAACCAAACGTAAAGGATGCATGGAAGTATGTGGGCAGGGACCGACATATCTTTTTTCAAACATAAAGGTAGCTAAATAAGCCTTTAGATGTCATTCAAAAGCTACGTTAATCTACGATATTCATTGAGGAAACTTTTAAAACATGAAGAATTCTAAACAGAGTTTTGTTTATTTGTTACAGCAGCAGCTCTTCTGGTCTAGGAAGTCAGTGATCATGGATAATATCCACTGTTAATTTGTTCAACACATTGATAGGCTTTATTTTTTTCTCTACATGAAAACCACTAATCGCTCGGACACGAAGCTCAACAGAATCAATCACCACGTGTGGCTGCAGAGGGCGCTGTTGCTCAGTAAAAGTTACTTTAATTGATCTATCTACTATTTTTCCCCTATTCGAAAAAATTATTAGCAAAATATTTGTATGTTGAATATATCTCAGCAGTTTTCCAGCGTACAGAATCGCCAGTTTCTCACTCCCTGTTTGTGGCCCTTCTACTCACCAACAATGTCAGATGTCAACATGTCCAGAAACGTCCCTTCATTCATGGTCGTATTCCAATTTATATCCTCTTCAAACTTTTTTACATTTTTCAAGTATTCAGTGTGAACCTTAGATATAACAAGAGCGAACGAGAGAAACCTTCACACCCACTCGTCTTCAAGCTCGTCCTCCTCATTCACACATGCACCTGGAAACTTTATTCAAACTTTAAAACATTGATTGAAAATAGGACTGCAACACATCAATTCAGCTCTTTTGTGCCCTTCACACTTTTGACACAATTATTCACCCTTCAATTGTCATGAGTTCTTCTGACCTTATTTGGATTTTTGTATCTGTGTCTACGGTGGGTGGAAGGTTCAGAGTGAAGTGAGTTGAACCCTTCTGAATATTTTTTATTCAACGCGTCCTTGAGGTCACACATTTCACTCTTCACACCTTTTTTGCTGAAAGTCTGTCGTCTTTCAGCCAAAGTGTGAAATCAAACCAAACAGACTCACACAACTTGCTGCATGAGCCTGTGAGTGACGGGAGGATCATACACCTACTGTATCACCCCATTGACTTCAATGTAAACTGAGCTTTACATTGAAGAAAAACGGAAACAGAGGCAGATTTAAGTCACTGTATCTCAACAATTAACGTCACCACGCTCAGCGGAGTGTAACACAATAGGAACACTGCGGTGATATGAGTCTGTTACTGTTTACCCTGAGTTTGTCTCTCAGCCCAATCCAGGTCTCCAACAGCACTTGGTGCATTCACTAACAGTAGGAAATCCCACAAAATTCTAATTTTAAATCAATGTTTCTAGCACTATAGTTTACAACCTTAATTTTCCAACTGTGCATTCTCATTCAGTTACTCCTTCCTTCAAAAGTAGGGTTTTACTGGACTCAAGTCCTTTTTCACCTTTTTACTTTCTTTATCTTTGTGGCAGTTTAGTTTCAGTTGAGTCTGTGTCCTGGTACAATTTGAGTCCCAATCAAACTTGTTTCTGTCTTCACACGGCAGTTTTTATTTTTACATTTACTTAATAGTGCTTCAGTTGCTTTTAATACTTCTCTTTCTTGTGAGTTTAGCTGCAGCTTTTCCTGTTGAAACAGAAATTTCAGAACTCACATTTTCTTGGTAGAATTATATTAGTAGACCTCAGGCGCGATAGAACCTAACCTGGCAGCTTCAGTGTGACAATAACATTCTTCCTAACACCTCCAGGAGTCCCTGCACCCTGGAGTTTAGCAAAAATAACTCCGGCACAAAACTAAACCCATAACTACAAACTAACTTCTTTTTTTTTTTTACTTTTGTTTATTGACTGTTTTCTTTTTTTTCATTTTTCGCATTTAAATATATATTTTCAAATTTTTTTGGGATGTTTTTACTGACGAAAGAGGTGCAGGATGAAACCTTAGCTTATATATCTACCCTGTTTTTATACAGTTTTAATTTACAGCCACGAACATATAATATAAGGTATATACCCAATAGTCTGCAACAAATAGTCCTGTGTTCATATCTCACTTTTAATGAACTTATTTTGAAAATTTTTAGTGGATTTTATATTTTTGCTTCCTTCTCAAAATTATTCCATTAATTACCTAATTTTAATTAAGATAAACTGAAAGATAAACTTTATTGATCTAATGCAGAGAAAAGCATGATAGCAGCAGATAGTAAACAATGAAGAAGACAAGAGAGTGAAAGTGAAAGTACAAAATAGAATGAAAATAGGCAATAAAATAAGATCAAATAAAAGTAGAATATTTGAAAACACCAGAGGTATGTACATGACATCTTTTATTATTTTCATTCGTTTTAATCCTTTTTTGTTTGTGTTTACTTTGGACAGAGACATTAATTAACATTAATTAAATAATTTAAATGTCCTGACTCTGCATTCATATTTAATGCTCAAGTGATATTGATGTTATGAATATCAAGAAATCACATCACTGTCATTGATGTTTAACCTGCTCTGAATCAGAGAGACGACATCAGAGGATGCTGATTTGTGAAAGTGTCATTTTTATTGACTCAAAAACCACCAAATATGAGGTCCTGTGTAGATAGACTTGTCCCACACCGCGGGAATAAAAGAGCGGATGAACTATGTTGTTGACCAATGAGGTTTTGTCCACAGAAAATACATCAGAGAAAGAAACTGCCTCAAAAACAAGGTCCATCTAAACAGACAAACCACCAGCTCCCTCAGTGGAATCCATCACCGGTGTCACACAGAGAAACAAGTGAATTTGTCATTGACATCAGACACGTCATTTATATAGAAATGTCAGCATAGCATTCTCATAATGATGGAAACAACAACGCTGAGGGCTTTGGGCCTCGCACTCTGATGCCTGTGTGCAAACGTCACCAATAATGTGTCTTTAGTCTAGACATGTCAGGGCTCCGTGGGATCTATATCCACGCCTTTTTGTCAGCGCCTTCAATCTTCCCTGTTGCTCAAGAGCTAAGTGCAAGAGATTAATAAGTGGATTTGTAATGCACAACCTCAGGTTTGACACTATAAGTCATCGGCTGTTTATCGCTTTGGCTTTCTCGCCAGATTGAAAAATGGCAGATGCCGAGTAAGTTAGTCAGCCAGGCCTCCCAACCCCACCCCCGCACCCTGCCACATCCACTCCCCCCACACCCACTGCCTGCTTCAGGACCGGGAGGTACAGTATACTGTAGCAGCTAATGAGCAGCGTGTGTCTTTTCTGTGTTTGTTTCCCTCCGGCAGACAGATGATGTGACGCAAACAGAGGGCTCTCAGCAGCTCCAGCTCCAGCACTCAGACTCTTCAGAGAAGCAGCAGCCCAAACGGTTACATGTCTCCAACATTCCCTTCCGCTTCCGGGACCCTGACCTAAGGCAAATGTTTGGGGTGAGTGTGCCTGCGAGGAAAACTCCAGTTTATTAATACTCCGTATTGTCTTGTGGGTTAGGCCTTCATCTATTAGTTATAGTGATGCTGTACTTGTCAAGTTAATTACTGAGATATGACAATGAGGTGGCAATGCACACTCAGCATGTAGAGTATGCAGATCCCTGTTCACACCTGGTGTTAACATCGGTCCTGAGTGATTCGATCACAAGTGGTCAGTGCTAAGTTCAGGTCTGAACGCAGCCAAATGTGTCCTGAGTGGTGACCACATTGAGAGGTGGTCTGGGACGCATGTGGTTGCATTATTTTCGTAATGATAATGCAAATGCACATATGAAGGACCACCTACTCAGCTGACGTCCTCTGACCCGCTACTGTTTCACAATGAACATATTTTTTACACTTCTCGTTGACCTTCCTTTCATTTGATTGTGGCCACAATATCAAAGCTGACCACTAGGGTTGGATGTCGTCTGTATTTATTTTGGATACCGGTGCTAAATTGATACTTTTAAAATGGATTCGTGCCAGAACCGACACTTTTCTCCTAAAAAAAAGCACAAAACGACAGTTGGTGATAAGAGTGTCTATTTTTTTGCTACGGCAAGTTGGAAGTTGAAATTTAACGAATTATCTGTTAACAGTTTAAAGTATATTTAACTTAAATATACACTATAAATAAGTGCAAAATTCACAAGATCACACTACAAATAAAACGTATCCAGACGACAATAATTTAACATACGGAATGTACAATAACATTTACAACAAAATAATACCACTCTTAATACCACAAAATACTGTCTGCTTTAAAATATATCCGTGTGTCGATAGGTGCTTCATTAGGTGTTCCTCCGCTTCTTCCCTCTTCTCTCAGTTTACTGTTGGATCACAAACAACAAGGTGCACACCACCACTAACTCTACAAGCTGTTGCTTACCGATCACACGGTCAAAGGAGACACATTTTCATGACAGGTCTGAACAGATTAACTTAAAGCTGTCCACCTGTGATAAGGTTTCAGGACGGATGTTAACACCAGGCATGAACGGGGGCCTAGAAGTATCTAAAGACGTTCCAAACCACGTTAGTAAAATTTAATCCACCTGAAAGGATGGTAGTGAAGGCATCTCACCTCGCCTGACACAAAGAAAGAAATTATTACACTTTGGCTTATTAAGCTTCATGAGAAATGAGCAGTGGGACCAAATCGCACAACAACAGCCGCATAATTAATGGCATTTACATCATTAACTACACTGTCAGGAGAAATAAAAAGTGCTTTCTGAGTTTTTACAAGTCCGGAAAAGTAGAGAAAAACAGGCAAATCAGTCACAATCAGGTGCTGATGTGTGGGGGGGGGGGGGGTAAAAACTCCCTGCTGCACTTGAGCTATGGAACCCAGTACCCTGAAGTTTTACCATTCATCTTTGTCTTTAACCCGTCGAGGCTGCTATTTAGCCGCCTCCCTAAATCTCAGTAATTAACCTGAGCTTGATGAGAACAATGTCATTAGTAACAAAAGGAATGGTGGTTCAAATTAGGGAGGAAAAAGCAGCAGTATTATCTTTAATTTCTTTCTGTCTTGGTCACTAGAATTACACATTCATCCACACAAAAAAGCTTCTTAAGTAGCTTTTAGACCATCGCATAACATTAAATTGTCTGCTGAAATTGGGACGGAGGAAACCGTTTGTCCTGATTACCTGTTCAGAGGTTACACACACACAGAGCAAGACAAATATTACATATCAGCAATCCAAAGGTCCTCAGCAGAAAACTTCTCTTTGTCTCCGGCTCTCGCCCCAATTAATGAGGCGATGAATATTTCAACAGCTCACCCGTGTGTCTCGCAGAAGCCTCAATAAGAATTGACCCAAACATCCCAAATTCAATAATGATAATGGATCTGAATGGAGACGATGGCCAAAAATGTACTTTAAATGTTATGCGCTAATTGGACCATTAGAACCCAGAGGCGTTAATTCTCATCGTTATGAAGACAACATCCAGCTGATGATATTAATTACTGCCCGGGCTGTGGCTTTATAAATTGCAGACAACATGGCTGCTCTCTCTCTCTCTCTCTCTCTCTCTCTCTCTCTTTCTCTCTCTGATTGTTAGCTTTATTGTTCCCAGCTCTGGTGCAGGTCATGTGGAATCCAAATCGCCTCAGTAATTAGCTCCGAGGCTTTGTGTGCCTGGCCCGGCTCATGCAGATATACGATACAAAATTGATCGCGTCCCACCCAGTCCCCCTCAATCACCCTCCTCACCCACGTGTTGCCCCCCCCCCCCCCCCTTCCCCTTTCGGCGGTTGGCATTGCGGAGGATTGTGGGATTGATTGTCTTGGGGTAGTGCTTGGCAAGGAGATAGCTGGTCCGCTCCACCCTCTGACATGGCCTCCACAATGGGCCTTTGTGTGATCAGCGTGTGGAAAGCTTCATCCCTCTAGCTCTAATGGCTTCTGGAGCGCCACCGGCTCAATACGCCATTACTGTTACGCTTGAGTGAAACCCACAGACACGCAGGCGGGAAGACGGAGGAGGAGGAGGAGAGTGGAGGTGCTGCACGGCCCACTAAAGAAGGCTAAACCCCGCCAGGAGCTCCATCTGCTCCCACGCAGCACGGAGAAACCCTCCCCGGTGACGCTAGTAGAGGTTTCAACGCCGGTAAAAGGCAGTGGAACCGGCACCCTGAAACAAGAAGGGAGGGTCTGAGATTCAGCCAGCGCACCACAGGGTTACGGGTGTGGAGAAACCTGCGAGCCTTTAACGAGGCGCTAAATGAAGGGCTCATTAGGACGACCACAGCGGACCTCAATCAGTAATTAGAAACTGTGATCTCTGAGAGCTAGCAAGTGTGTGGGGAATGAAAACACTCCAAGTGCGAGCGAGCTCTGCACAGCGCCCATGCTGCGCTACTTGAGGGTGCCCTCGTTTATGCGACCGGGTTCTTCAGCTGTGCTTCTCTCGGCGCATGTAAGGGCTCTCACAGCATTTCCCAGAGCAATCAGGACCTCTGCCCCCCCCCCCCCTCACCCCGCTGTCACACTGACTGCTGTGCCTGAACATCCTCCACACTGCCACGCTACTGTTTGAATACACACAGTCGCTGTAGCGTAATTATAGGTTTCTGAAGAGCTTAAAGAAATCCAAGCTGATGAAAGGTGGAGGCACAGTTGATCGTGTTTGTTGCTCCCACACTGGCTGGCTTGAGGCACAGGAAACACTGTGTGTCATGAATTTGTTTTCTAGTTTTTGTGCAGGAAAAAGGCAGCAAGTCCACACTGTGTCAAAGAATCCCTTCAATTGCTGACATCTTTCTATGCATGTCGTACAGTTTTAGGTTATTTAATGTCATTATTTTTGCTACATCTCTTGGCTGCCATTGGATTCTGTTCATTTATGTGTAACAGCCACACTCTTTAAACCTGCTTGAGTCATGTAATTTAATTTCCATTTCCCCATAATTTGTTTTAAGTGCAGAATGACTGGAGACGTCTCCACGGCGTTTCCTAAATAACAGTAAAGGAACCCATATGGAATTAGAAATGAACGGAAACCTATGGATACCTAGGGAAAAAAAGACTTAAATGTCTCAAGCAGCGCGATCAGCTGTGAAGTAAAATTAATTATTTTTGATAAATGAACATGTAAATGCACTGGTGTGGGTTTAACTTGTGGATGCTTCTTCGTGTTTTCTGTCTTTATATTGATATTGAGTTGTTTTTATAGTCTGTGGGTGCATGGATCTGACTGCAGCCCTCGTCTTCCCTCTTGAGACTCCTCCCATTGGAGCTATTGTTTATCGGTGCTGCTGATGCAGCTGTTTTTGTGTGTGTGTGTGTGCGTGTGAGAGTGTGTGGGTATGAGTGGGTGGGTGGAGACAGAAGTGCATGAGATCACTGGTGAGCAACGAGCAGTCCCCTGCGCCATGTGGAAATCCACAAAGACGACTTCCTCTGAAACTAATTAATCAACGCCACAAGCCCATTACGCTCGGTTAAAACAATTAGCATCTGCACATTGCATGGGGGAAGCATTGTCATCTCAGGCGAGAAAGGGGCATCACGCTGGGATATAAATGTGTGCGTGATCGTAGCCGCCGCTACCCATTCGAATCAGCGGAGCTGCGCATCGTATGAGGCCAATGTGTGGATGGGATCTATGGAATATCTTTTAACGGAGAGGAAACACAACCTGATAACACTGAGGAGGTTTTAAATAACTAAGTCTTTTTCTTCCATTTGAACTTGGTGTGGTGAGGTCACTGCATTACCCTTTCGAGTGTGGGGGGGGGCATATGTTTTTCGCTGACGCATAAACCCTCAGCTCCTCAAGCCCACTCACTCCAGCCAGATAATAGCCAGCTCCTCCTAACCCCTATTAGAGACTCAGTCAAACGATCCATCCATTCCCATTGAGCGTCGACCACATGGAAGGCCCATTTCTTCCCTGTTGTGCAGAAATGAAGGCGACGCGGACCGCTTGACAGGGTAATTACTTTTAATGAAATAATACGGCCATTGTAGACAGCAATTAAAAGTCGCTCTCACTCCACTCATTAGAGGAACTTACAGTTTACTTTCATTCCTCTGTTTTTTAATGATCCAAAGGCAGGCCTGTTAAATCGAAAGGCTGGAGCATGTTAACCCCTGGGGACTGGCCCTTAGGTCCTGTTGACTGGGAGAGCACACAAACAAAGAGAGGAAGAGAGGGGAAAGAACAGAAGAGACAGAGGGAGGCTTATAAAAGGACAGAGAGGTGCAGTTAGAACTGATCCAACAAAGTTTTCAGACCAGGTGATCGTGGAGGTGGATCCATATCTCAAGTCATCAAAATACCGTCTGATGCTTCTTTATCTCTCTGTGTTGAAACAAGGAAACAAACATCAGAAATGCTGATGTGCAATCAAAGACTCTGTGATCTCATGTAGAGTTTTGATTGAAATACAACAATGCACCAGAGCAGCAACTATGAGCTCTCTTTTTAAAGCACACCAGTGAGCTTAAAGAACTGTTTGCCGAGCTAACAAATGCAAATTGACCACCATTTCCTCACAAAAGCAACATTTCCATATTGTCTTAATGGTTTTTCTCTCTCCAGTCGTCCTTCTCATGAATTCACAGCCAATGAGGCTTTCTAACTCTGCCCCGCTCTTCTCTTTTTCTTTTCTCTCTGCAGCAATTTGGAAAGATTTTAGATGTGGAGATTATCTTTAATGAGCGAGGATCCAAGGTAAGTGAACTAGAACGCCAGCTGCTTCATTACCATGTACTTCTTCTGTTTCCTAATGATGGCATTAGTGTAGTGTGTACATTGGCTGAGAGTAGTGGTCTCTAAGCCTGGTCTGGGAGACATACATCCACCACACCTCTCTCTCTCTCTCTCTCCCTCCCCCTCTCTCTCTCTCTCCCTCCCTCCCTCCCTATTGTTTTTGTTGTTGCAGCTCTAACCCAAGTTGTGAATCATTAGCCCTGTCAATCAATTCATTATTGAGCTGTTTCACAATTCACTTAATCCACAAGCAGGCTGCAGGTCCTCAAGCGTATGGAGCTGAAACCACTTGTTAAGGGACCTGGTTCTCTTTGAAGGCCGGGTGTTGATTCCACAGATTCCACATTATTCAGGTTTTATCATTTTGTTTTAAATAGACGATAATTCAGGATAGTAATGGTGTCCTCTGGGGTGGTTTTGCAAATAAATGTTGTTTGGCTAAAAGAAATTTGGAGGCTAATACTAATGCTAACTTTTATTTAAAGTGTTTGTGTGTTGAATGCAATAAAGGTTCAAATCCAAGGTAGTTAAAGTGATTTTGAAGCAACACTATGCAACAGTTTCACCTGGAAATAGCAGCAGTTTCAACTCTGTATAACCTTGGTGAGCAGGCAGGATCTCCAGCGAGAGGTGCCGAAATAAACCATAAGTTCAAAAGATCAGTTGAAAAGGGCTTAGAAAGCGAAGAAACTTTTTAAATATAAAGAATTTTGAATAGAATTTGGTGTATATTTTTACGGAGACAGGAACATACACCATGCGGCCATGTATCATTTCTTTGAGAGGGACCACGCAATCAGAGCTGTGGCCAGGAGATTGATAAGCTTTGTTTGCTGTACATTAAAACGGCTGGAGCTCAGAGCCCAACAGAATTACTTATGATTATTGGCTGCAGAAGGCGCTGTTGTTCAGCAAAAGTTGCAGAGTGCTGCTTTAAACGAGACATTTGAAAGATTGAGGTTTTTCAACAATTTCCTTTATTGCTAATAAATCCCATGAATCAACCAAAAGCATGAAAGTGTTTCTCTAGCAGCACTTTCTGGCCTGTCTACTTTGTCAGCCCTAAACCCAATGTTTCCTGCTGAAGGGGTAAATCTTTGCCATCCTATCACGGACATACAGATTTCAGGTTTAAAAAACATTTGACAATAGTTTTAATTTGCATCCACATTTGGTGCTCCAGTAAATATTTCAGAAAAACCAGAGAAGTACTGAAGCAGTAGGATTTTGTGAGTCAAAATAAAGTACAATGTGTGTAATATTAATGAAGGATCACCCAGTGCATTACTTACTGGTGTGTTTTAAAATATTTATTCTTTATTCTACTCTATATGGCTATATATATAAATATATATAAGACATTAATACAGAAACACAAATATACTGGGTATAATTCAAATTTGACCGCTCAAAGTTTAATTTCAGCTGTGTCCGCATATATGTATTTTGATGCTAATTTGAATTCCTAAACCAAGATTAGCAAAAAGTCAACCAGGAAACTAGCCACAGCCCTGCTATGCCACTGCAATATCATTCTCCTAACCACCTACCATGGACAGGTGAAGCCTGCGGAGGTGTGAACAGCCGAGTGCTCCTCATCCAGCTGTTCATTTAATGGAGTGCACTAAGCTCCACAGCTTTCCATTCATAAAGCAGACAGGCTCCCTGGCTGGGTGTTGAGGCATGAATACTATTGATTCCCATTCATACCTGGGAGTAGTTTGGGCTCGTATGCAGGCATGCAGGGAGCCCTGGAACCAGGCGACACTGCTGCACTCAGCCCCCTCTGCCAGACAAGATTGAGCACCGGATAAACCTGCCTCCTCCGCCGTAACAAGCATTTATTGTTTGTGCCCTACAAAGCCATTACCCATGATGCCTTTCTCTCTCTCTCTCTCTCTCTCTCTCTCTCTCTCTCTCTCTCTCTCTCTCTCTCTCTCTCTCTCTCTCTCTCCCTCCCTCTCCCTCTCCCGCACCCTGTGTGCTTTATAATGAACCGACCAGGCCATTAATAAACAATCTATTTCCTATGAAGCTTTGGCAATTTGCATTCAATATGTTTGTCTCCTTTGAAAAATGGTGGCTCCACTCTCCCCTCTTGTAAGCTAATTATGTGTGCATGATAAAAAAAAAAGATAGAGGGGGTAACCACAGTTGGGTGAATGTCCAAAGGATTAATTTTGCCCTCAGTTCCTTTTTTGAATTTATTCCTTTATCTCTCTTTCCCCAAGGACAGGTCCCGTGTTATTTATGCTAGGAATAGCAGCCCGGAGATCCTGCGTATGCATACGAGATCACACCGCTCGCCATCTCTCACATGTATTACATCCTCAAGCAATTATGAGGCAGCGCCGGCCATGCTCCCTCTTCCCCTGCCCATACCTCTATAAGTATATATAGAAAGCAAAGGAATGGGACTTGTTTGGCCAGCATATCTTAATGCTCCTGCTATAGAGCTCAGGTCCAGTATCCCCGTCCACATAACTCAAGGAAGTGACAAACCCCCCCAGGGGAGCAAGGGAGACAGAGAACTGGGGGGGAGGGGGGATGGAAATGAGAGGTTGGGTATATTTTGGTCGGGGTTTTAAAGTCAACATCCTCGCTCTCCTCTATCACAGACGATGGTATTTGCAGTGACACCAATCACTTTTTTGCATCAGTGAGCCAGTGTGATTTTGCCTCTGTAAAAAATGTCCCACTTATTAGTGCACTGAATTAGAAACAGTCAGAGATCAAGTTAACATCTCTCTTTGGAGAATTCATCCTCACTCCTTCCCCCGTTGCCCACGCCTTCAAAGAAAGACGAGGGCTGTGCTGCTGGAGTTGTGTAGATAATTATACGACTATTATGGCAGCTAACACAGTGTTTTGCATCCGCTACTTCCTGACATTCACCCATGGCACCAGTGCTGTGCTGTTTAATTGGGTAAAGCGGGCAGGTTTGTTGGTGTTGTTGTGTGAGGTCACGTCACCGCCATCCTCTCCTCCTCGGATCTCTCTCTTTGCTGTTTCCTGACGCCTCACTAACTGCCTCTAATTAATCTGGCTGCTTACAACTCGACTCTGCTGCTCACCTACTCCTGTCTTCTCACCTCTTTCCCTTTTCTCCTCCCTGCCCCTTTCTTTTTCCTCTTTGTGTGTATGTGAATATGTGTGGTGTGTGTGTGTGTGTGTGTGTGTGTGTGTCTGTGTGTGTCTGTGTGTGTGTGTGTGTGTGTGTGTGTGTGTGTGTGTGTGTGTGTGTGTGTGTGTGTGTGTGTGTGTGTGTGTGTGTGTCTCCAATCTTTCCCTCTCCTTTCTCTCTACCGGTTGCTAACGTGGCGATCTCAGGGCTTTGGGTTTGTAACTTTCGAAACAAGCACAGATGCTGATCGTGCACGGGAGAAACTAAACGGTACAATCGTAGAGGGACGCAAAATTGAGGTGCTTTCATTTTCCCTTTTTCCTCATCTTTTTCTACTTCCTGCCTGCTGCCTCCTAAACTTACCCACGAACCCATGCATTTGCATGTGGCTGAGATGTGTGTGAGTGGATATCTGCATTCCAGAATGTACATGTGCCTGGATGCATGCATGCATAATGGTGCATATAACTTGTTCTCACTAGAATGCACGTTTCATATATGTCAACCTGGACACGCTGGTTGTCCATCATTACCTGACAATGAAGAATGAATGCATGCTATCATCCTCTGGGTTCCTGACAAACCTGAGAAGACCTGCATTCCCCCGTCACCATCGTTTAGCGGCGCCTGCTCTGATTCTGCTCTTGTTTACGATGAGCCGAGCCCCCGCTCAGTCATTCTCATCAGGTCAATAGAAGAAAATCAAAGCAATGCCTGTGTTTTTCTTTTGGAATCCATTTGTTTATTCAACCAATTACTGATTTTGAAGGATGTTGTTTTTTGTATTCATACCTGTGGGTAATTGGTGCATGCTTCCCCCTCTCTTTCCAGTAATTTATTAATGTGTAAGAAAATTGAAATGATGAATAAATTCATGAAAGGGTGAACCAAACACAATCACACCAAAGTGCTACAAACATATTTACATAATCATTTATTTATTTATTTATTAACATATTACTTTAGGACTTTGTTACATCTTCGGTTGCTTCTTGCTTTTGGCCCACCCTTGTGTGTCTGGATAGTAAATGTGAGGGTCTGTAATCACCTTTTGTTTTATTGATTTTAACAGGTGAACAATGCAACAGCACGAGTGATGACAAACAAAAAAGTGGCCAACCCTTACACGAACGGTAAGTGCCAAACCTTATAACAATACCTAAAAACAAAAGTCACAAGAGTATTCCCATTCAGTTCTGGTCGTGAGTTGAGTTTATTTTGTTCATCAGGCTGGAAGCTGAATCCAGTGGTCGGAGCTGTCTATGGTCCTGAACTGTATGCTGGTAAGAGACCTGCAGCTCCTGCTGTTTGAATTTTGAATGCTTTCCTCTCAACCTTCCACCCCATGCACTGCAAGTGTACTTGAGGCCACTATCAGCCACAGCCAATCCCAATCTGACCCCTGAATTTTCACAATCGGGTTCATGCTGAACCTACTGAACATGAAATTCCCCTCAAATCAAAGTGAATCTGCCAGCGGCTTAGATAAGCAGTGGATGATCCAAGCTTCTCTGAGTGGCTGAAGGAGCCTGAGCCATTGTTTGCACGGTGTGCAACTGTAAAGCTGAAAAAAATGATTTCAAGAGCAAGCGCCCCTGCAACTGTTATCAGATTGTGGAGGCTGCTGCTGTGGATGGATTTGCCAAGTGCGCCAGATTGACTTTTACAGAGCTAACCGAATAAGGGAGATTGAGTGAGCGATATTGTTGGCACCTACCCTGTCGAAGGCCGCTATTCCTTCTGGTCTCAGTAATGGAGGAATGAGATGAGCTCAGTGGGGTTTTCCCTATCTCTCTGTGCCTCGACATGCCAGCTTTATTGCTGTATGTTATATGAACCCTTTGCATTTTAATGAGGGGGAAATGGTACTATTTCATTTGGAAGAAGTGCTGAGCACATCGCGCCACTTTAACGGCTTTCCTTTCTGCTCATTAGACTAAAATCTGTTCATTCCCCGGACAGCTTTACGGCGAACCTCTAAATAACTGTCCATGACAGAAAGCAGCCATCTATCATTTTTATTTCATCCCCAACCCCTCACCCCCTCCATGCCTCCTCCCCTGCCTCCCACCTACCCTCCTACTCCTCCCCCCAGCATTCCCTTGGTTTTGACATCTTCCCCTGATAATTACTCACACAAACAAACATACTCTCTCTCTGTCTCTCTCCCTCTCTCCCTCTCTTTCTCTCTTATGTTGCATGCATACACTCAAACATATAAATTATGGGTCAGGTAGAATTTCCCTTGAATAAAAAATCTACACATTAAGTAAGTCTAACTTATATTAACAATCATTTCACTGACCTATATACACACATAACACTGCCCCATGCCCTGCTTTTACACTCGGACCAAGTGCATTCCAGCATACAGAAATAGATAACCTATGTAGAACACAGACACTAATGCATGTCGCCTCTTTCGTGCACACTTTCTCCATAATACACTCTCTCAAAAACAGACACACACACACACACACACCCACACACACACACACAGACTCACACACACTCACACACTTCCCAAATCATCTCATAAATCAGAGGGAGTGTGGTCCACCACTCCAGGCAGAGGAAGCAGGAGGGGCTGGGTGATTTATTGGCTGCTAATTTTTCAAGTCGTCTTGACATGGCGCTGGAGTTTGCCAAGCCTAAACGACAACATATGCTTGCCAGCTGGGAAGATGGGAAACATAAATAAGAGATACATTTTTGAAACAAAACCACACTAATGAGCAGAAAAAGGCGGCTTTAGCTGTAAAAAAGACAGAAAAAAAACAACAACACTGATCATGCCTTTGACTATGATGTTCCCCCATCTCCAAGAAAAACAAGGGAAAAAAAAAAACTAAAGTCAGGTTCCAGGAAAATCATCATAGCTACAGTTAATATACTTTTGGTGGGAGTAAAATGGGATATAAAGGCGATTAATCACTGTTTATCAGTCCTCATTTCTGTGCGGGAGATCAGTAAAATTGGGAGCCATAAATCCTGACTCGGTGACAGCGCACTTCGTCTCCATTCGTCCTGGCGCTACAGGTTTATTGTCCTCAAAACCCATTCAGGAGAATGACGGATGAGAGCCTCACGCCAGCTCCCCGCTCTTAACCTCTTCCAGGGTAGATTGGCCCCTCCTACTGATAGAGGGGAGAGGAGGGGGGGGGTGTAGTTGGTCGGGTACAGGCAGGCAGCACTGATCCCAGGTCCATGTCCTCTGTTTCTACCCTAACACCCAAAGCTCCCCCAGGGGCCTGCTGTAGGGGGGAAGGGGGTTGTCTTGTACCAAGTAAGAGAAGCAAGGTGATTGGGTTCGCAGTCAAATAAAGGGATTGCCAATAAAACTTGGCAGTGGCACAAATCATGGTGTGTGGTAGCTGGTAGATATTCAGTTTTTGTGCTCAGATTTCTGCTGTTTTCTGCCACATACATGTAGATTTGTCCATACAGTATAATATAATGACCATCTAGCTGTCTTTGCTTTGGTCCAATTCATCGACTTAAATGTACATTTGGTTTTAATTTATGTATCATAATTTCGTTTGACATACTTGTATATGAAATTAAAGCATTCATATTTATATACAGATATATGGATTCAAGTAATCCTATACACAGATTTTAACATTTGCATTCACTTTCTTATGTATAAAAAACATTGCAAACATTGACCATTGCATCAAAGCACAAAGAAATAGTTTAGATATCTAGATGCCTCTGATCTTTATGCAATACATATGATTCTGTTTACCTCACCTTAAAATAATTGGCAAAGATTTCTAAATTACTCCTTGTGTTGGGTATTTTCAGCACCATGGACAGCTGCCACTGAGAAATCCCTTCATATGGCCAGTTGCCCCGAGGCAAACAGAGAGAGCCTCTCCTCTGCAGCCTAATTCCTGCAGAGACAGGAGATGAGTAGTTTTTCATTCACCACTTCATGTTTTCTGCGACTAAGGTGGACTTTTCTTGAGGACTCATGGAAAGCTTACCAGCTGTGTAAATGACAGAAAAGAAAGGCTAATTGCCATCTTAATATATGTCGACAGATCCTCTCATTGTTGGAGTGTACGTTAGGGGGATAATTAAGCTCCAGACTCTTGATTAGATTAAGCTGTTTTTGGTCCCCAGTGCGTGGATTAAGTGCTCATTGCCCGATGTATTTGAGCAGGAAGTATTAGAGAGATCAACCTTGTGGAAAATCAGATCTTTCTTTATGGGAGCCGGTTATGACCCCATCATTGGCACAGAGCTGGATTACCTCAGGTCCAACTGGCTCTGCAGGTATTGAGCTTCTCTCAGGTTGACACATATGACATATGAGGTGCAGCGTGACCCCGCCGCCCTCCAGCACATAACTCATATTTTCTCCAGCCCCCCTCCCGGAAAAGGTGTTTGACTTTGGTGGCTAGACCAGGTTTGTGCTCTCATACACCGTGGCTGTTGTTGCTTTTCACAGGCTTACTAAGGTGTGACAGTGCCTTTGATTTATGGGTTATTATTGAAGCAGTGTAGCCTATCGCCAACTCATTACGAGTTTACATTCACATACATCAGTGCATGCATATTGCATACAAATTTCCAAAAAAGAAAGAAAATGGCAATTGGACTTTGTGGTGGCCAATAAATAGCAGCGAGTTTTTTTATGTAGAGGGTAAAAAACACACACACACACACACACACACCTCAGAAACTATCAAAGAGGATAGTTTTTGCCCTTTAGCGACTACGCTCAGATGTCCAGTGCTCCAAAAAAAAGAGACTAATTTAAATGTCAAGGTCAGCATTATAAATCACTTGGGGGAAAGGGGGCACCCTGCGAGTCCAGGCAGTCTATTGGTGCGTTGGCAGCAAACAAAGTGCCCTGTACCTTGGTGGGTGTGTGGAAGGGAGGAGGGGAGAATGTGGGTGTTACCTGGCCAAATGAGACGCAGAGTTTGAATATGTGTGCGGACCCACTAATGGAGCGTGATGTTAATGGCAGAAGACATTAAACCTGGCTCTCTGTGTTTTTAAAAGCACTACTAATCTGTCTCCCTGTCAGCTTTATTGAAGCAGCGGGGCCGGTGTGTGCATCGTTCATTAGGATGCTCACTGGTTTCGTCCACCTGCGGGGTTAACGCCGCACACGGCCCAGTGACGCCAGACCGTCACTCCCCAGGCAGAAACCCATACACCGCCAAATATATACGAGCCACCATGGATCTTCATTGCGGCCTCGTTTATCTGCGATCACGAGGGGCTGCCTGCTGTCTCCTCTGTGGCGGCGGGTTGATCTGAAACACGGTGGATACATGTTATTAACCTGCGTTATTCACCCCAACCGAGCCAACCCCCACTCCAACAGGACCAGACAGGAGCTTTGCAGCTCCAAGCGATCTCTGATTGGAGAAACTGAAGTGGTCTGTGATGAATTCACCCAAAACATCTCATGGAAATGAATAAAGAGGAATAAGGTGAGGGGAGGGTGATGAGGAGGCGTTGCAGGGGATGAAGAATAATGGAGATGACTGTAACGTGATTGACTAGGCGTTGGGGGAGGGAGAGAGGGTGAAGAAAAGAGGGTGTGAGGGAATTTCGATTGCAGGCAAAGCGGTGGCCAACTTAATCATGTCTCGAGATCGGTGTGTTTGTATGCACCTTCACTGCTTGTAATCAGACAGTCAGTGGACTGATTGAAGGTTAAGTAGAGAGCTGAGGATCACATCGCCTGTCCTCTAATCGGTGACCATGAACATTTTGCCGCACCATCACACCAACCCTTACCAGTCCCCCTGAAGCCTTTCACCCCAACCTCCCCTTTGTGATTCCCTGGTAGCCGTCAGCAGAGGACATATGGAGCTGTGTGATTGGCTAAAGATGTTCCCAGATGGGTTTGGAGACGGGGGTCATACTGAGGTTTGGGCCTTGGCTGTCCAGCCCATCTGCTCCATTTCCCCTTGGGGAAGTTCTGAACATCTAGTCAGGTTGTTCAACAACCTTCACCTTTCATTCGTCTCTACCCAACACCTAGAAACGCCCTCTGCTTCTCCCCCCGTCCACCCTCCCACTGTTCTCCTTGCTGCTAGCCCATTGTGTCTAAACTGTGCAAAAGCCGTGGTGCGAAACTAGTGGTATTGCATCTATTACCTGCCTATGCTTCAAGGCTGCCCCTCGCCAGGCTTCGGGAAAGGATGCGTACAGCAAATGTGGATCCTTGCTGAGTACGGCACAAAGCAGCGAGCTGAGAAAGGCGAGAGTGCTCGATGAGGCGCACCTAGAAAAGATTAAATCTATTGTTTCCTTGTCTTCCCCATAATGCATTCTGTCATAGGGAAAGCAGTGCCACACGTCTCTCTCTAATGTATTCTGTCATAAGGTAAGCAATGCCAAGTCGAGGATGTTCTCTGAAAGTCATTTTCTCTTCTCTTGTGTGTTTGCTTCCACAGTAACAGGGTTTCCCTACCCTGCCACAGGCGCTACGGTGGCCTATAGGGGTGCCCACTTGCGAGGTCGGGGGCGGGCTGTGTACAACACATTCCGCACAGCTCCGCCGCCACCACCCATCCCAGCTTACGGAGCGTGAGTATCTGATCTCTAACCTGTATGTAGTAGTGTGTGTAGTATGAGTGACTGTACACAAGACCTTCCTGCCACACTCATGTGTTTTTATGTCCATGTTTGGGTTGTACTATATTTACATGTATGGTTGTAGCCATCATATGAACATTTCAATGGAGATATATTTCTGTTATTTCTCAACACCGAGCAGTTTTTATTCACGAGGGACCTGGTGTGATTCAGTGTTTTGTCCTAGTTTTGCTGAAAACAATTAAAGTGTCAATTGTCAAAAACAGTTAAGTAATATTTCTGGTCATCTACTTTTTATTCGTCCTAAAGGGCTCTTTAGGGAATAAAATCATTGTTGGTATCTAGGTATGTATAGACCATCCTCACATTTGTGCGCTGTGTATTGACAAAGGAGGAACTAACAAAGCCACAGGGAGAGCCGCAGTGAGCTGAGATAGCGTATTACTGGGCAGATCTCCCTGGACTCTTACCAGGGCCTATGCTGATCTCCTGGCTTTGCGCAGCCCGGCCTCACACTCGTCTCTTATCAGCAGTGGTCTGTGTGGCCATGGGAGAGGTCTGACGGAGGCCGGCCGAGGGCCCAGTATAGCTGTCTATCTGTGATTAGATCAGGATCCATCTTGCTGCAGAGAGACTCACCGTCGAAGCCGGGACTTGAAATCCCACGTCCCCCTTTCCCCTCCCTCCCACTCCGGGGCCCTCCGCTACTGATGGCAGCTGGTTGATTTATATGGCGGAGTCATGTGACGGAGCTCCTTCGCTGCCTTCTTTTGTCCTCACCTCCTCTCCCCGCCACCCGCCTGACAACACTGCAGCAACTGGAAAGACAAACAATTTTACCGGAGCAGAAAATTGGACGGGGATGTGAAACGGTTGCACTTTTCGCTTTAATGTGTCATTCATTATTTGTGGCAGACTACACTAAAGCCGCTAAGAGCTGACCCCACAGGCACACAAATGGTTGAAATAGGAAGAGTGTCAGGGGCTGAGATTCAGGAGGGCAGCATAACTAACACTCCTTTCCTGTTCTTTCATTTCACAGGGTGGTGTACCAAGATGGCTTCTACGGTGCAGAGATCTATGTAAGTACAGTTGGCTCTTTTCTTCTTGCCTGCTTAGATGAAACAGAAGTAAAGCAGACAAAAAGCCCAGCCCCGGAGACAAAAACGTGATCTCCTCAGCCCTCAGCATTCTCCCAGCCTCGCTGCCAAGCCAGTGTCGATTAGGTCTCTGTCTGCTTTGCCAAGAAACCCGACAACAAAATTTAAAACCCCCTGTGCTCCTCCCTCGTCTCCCTCTCCTCTCTTCCTATGATCTCAGACTTTGGCAAAGAGGCAGACCCGCGCTCAGTGTCCCGTGTCAAGTTAGGTCATTTCTTGCTTTAGATTCGTCTGGGTTTTTGAGGTGGCCCATCTTCTGCAGCCCTCCCCAATTCTCGCTACTTCTTTCCCTCCTCGCTCCCGCTTGTGTACACTCAGAGGGGTTGGCTGGGATATCCCTGCCCCAGGGGTTCTGCACAGGCCTGAGTGGAGCCGATTCCTCCCAGCCATCACCATGTGGGAGATAAGGGGAGCGGCGGAAGATAAAGGGATTAGCCGTCCCTCTGGAGCTGTCCGTGCAGGCAGGGTCACATCAGGGGCTGGCCTTGCTCCACGTCGCCCTTGACAGAGAAAAGCATGGATGCTTGGGAGATAATGCTGAAATTACCACGCTGCCCCACTTTGACATCAGTCCAAACGTTTGCGGGGGGGGGATGTAATTTGTCCCTTTGATTCGACTGCAAGCGAAATGACAGTGGGGGCACAGCAGCAATGACAGTTGCCTCTCACTCTCACCGACAACCAGCGTCTGGGAACAAAATGCTGAAACCCAGTGATATATGACTTACACACCAGCACACATGATAGCGCCGTATTTCACCAGCTTTTATTGTAGGGACAACCACCACCATGGACGAGACCCCGGCCGAGCCTTGAGTGATCTCTCACACTAGCTCTGCCACCTCTAGCTAAGTCCTGCACCCCTGTGTCCCTTGACCATTGCCTAGCCAGGTTGGTCCATCACTCAACCCGTCAGGCCAGCCCCTGGTGTTTTACTGCCATTAGTTTTGGCACTGGCCGCTGCACTGCTTCAGACTGACTGAGTGTGCGTGAAGGTCTCCGGTGACCAAAAGGAAGCTGTCCCTTAGCCCTCAGTGTCCTTCACCATCATTCACTGGACACTGGCTTTTTTTTTTATCAGCCAGCTGATGTGTCAAAGTTTCCCTTTGGAAATAAATGACCTGCTAATACATTAGCAGAGAGGGAATTTAAATGCCTACGTATATAAATATACACTACATACATCGCATGTGCTCATACATATGCATGAAACACACATAGATGAATGCACAAACACACACATTCGGCACGACAAAATAACAAATGTGCTGCACTGTTGTGTGCAGGATTTGACAAAGAGGGAGAGTGATTTATTGGGCGTGTTTGTTCAGGCTGTTGCTGTAATCAGCGCAGTCCCAAGGCATGGCCGTCCCACAGAAAGTCATCTGCCTCAACTACTGTGACTTCCTGTCCCAGCGGAGAATCTTTGAGGGGGGGGGGGGATCGGGGTAGCGGGATTCAATCGCTGCCCCTGACCTGATTTCATGCGCCAGCCGTGGCTGCGATCATCACACCGGTGCCTCGCTGCGCCGCTCTCCATCGGACGTCTTCCCCCGTGAGTTTAAAAATGAATGAAAACATGCATTATTAAAAGCCACCTATCCGGCGTATGGACGCAGATG
This sequence comes from Hippoglossus hippoglossus, assembly GCF_009819705.1. Classification (NCBI taxonomy): domain Eukaryota; kingdom Metazoa; phylum Chordata; class Actinopteri; order Pleuronectiformes; family Pleuronectidae; genus Hippoglossus; species Hippoglossus hippoglossus. The sequence goes on along the minus strand of NC_047158.1, from coordinate 4,593,813 downwards.
GGCACACACTCTACTGGCACTAATAGAAAAACAGTGGGAGAACAGCTTCATTTTTCAAAGAGAGTAATAGCAGCACTCCACAATGAGGTCTTTAATTCCTTCCCCACTCTGGCAAATGAATACAGCGGTCCTGACTCCCCAATGGTCCGGTCATCTTCTGCCTTCCTACTTCATTTGTGAGCTAGGGGGGTCGTGTAAAGGAAAAAGGGGCTCTTCAATAATGCAAGAGCGGAGTCTCGTCAATCTAAAAATGGGCTGAATTTGGGGAGCTGGCTCACGTGGCCTCTGTTACGCTGTTTCTGCTCCTGGGATGAGCCCCCAGTGTGACAATGACTCGCTTCCCCCAGATACGCTGCTTCTCCAGAGCATCATTCATTCCCCTGTTGCCACCACCTGCCCAACACAGCATATATCAAACAGCGCCCTCTGGTGTTTGATAGGGAATTTGCAGCTGGGGGAATGTGAACTGATGACCAAAACACTGCGCGGTGACATTTGACTATGAAGGCAAACCCGAGCCTCTGTGTCTGTATTGTGTTTTTTTATGTGTCTATGAGCGCTAACCTTTCAATGTGCAGGTTCTGTTTAATCATTTATTAACACTGGGGTTTTTTTTACAGGGTGGCTATGCAGCATACAGATTTGCCCAGCCCGCCACCACCGCTGCTTACAGTGACAGGTGAGAATCCCTCTGATCCCCCCTTCATTCCTTTTAATGTATCAATTTATTACCATGTTGTACAAAGATGACTGAATGTGTTAATGTATAATGAATTTTCGTGCGTCCCTTTTTTGGCCCGTCGTCGACAATGTGATGTCATGTCGTCACTGCTCAAATTCAACCGAAACATTTGAAATCATCACAAGCAAGAAATCCGTTATTACAGATTATAATTTTTTTTGAAAACAGACATACGAAACATAATGTAATGCTGATAAAACACATGTTGAGTTTAGAGTGAAATGGTTCGACATTACTGTCTCTGTTCTGTGTTGAACCTGGAGGGAATTACAGTGGAAAGTAGAAATAGATGAAAATGTGTTTGTCACAAAACACATCACAGATTAATGACTAAAATCTTAAGAAGCAAAGGTGGAGTTTTTTATTAATTACTGTTTTCCTAACAAGAAATAAGACGTGTACAGGCCAAACGCAGAGGGGGAATGTATGTGATGAATGAGGGCGCTCCCTCATACGAGTTTTTTATAATATTCAATATTGGTTATTTTTGGTTTCCTGGGGTTTTTCTTATCTATTAGGGAAACTGCCGCATTCTTTTTAGCTCGGAGCTAAAGAAGACCAAAAAAAAAAAAAGACTAACCTTGTTGGACTCGATGAGAAAAGCAGTGATATACGTCGTGACTCTCCACTTGTGATGGGAGAGCGGGTATATCACTGCAGTATTTATGAATGGCCTCAGGTCTGTGGAAGGGAGGTAGGCAGACAGAGAGAAGGAGAGATGGACCGGCAGGAACTCTATCACTTCTGAGTGATGTCACTCTGGTTCAGGTGTGCTCCGTTTGAGGAGGCGTCGCTGATTCATTTCGGCCCCCGAAAGCCGTTGTCAGCCCGGGATGTGGGCTGGTTTGGGAATCTAATCTGGGAAGGATTGAGCATGTCACTTGTGATAACGTACACCCTGCCTGAGAGCCTGAAGATCATATCGATAATGTAAGATTTATCAGGCCTCGCCGCAGCTCGAATTATGAGCAGCCGTGCTCAGCAAGAGCAGAAATTGGACAGCAGCTTTTTTTTTTCTTTTCTTTTTTTTCCCCCAGAGTGATTTAATTCGTGCTTCTCTTGCCTATACTTTTCCCTGAGATTTAATGTAATTCGCCGCCAAGTTGTTTGTTTTGCTTTGTCTGTTTGTTTCCTTTTGAATAAGCGGTCATGCCCATTGGATCAATAGAGGTTTGTCGGTATTGTCTCGGCAATACCTTATCAGATTTAACCGTGGAGCCGTCAGCCAATCATAAAAAGAGGTCACCGGGATTGTGGAAGGCGTGTGAAACCTCTGTAAAATATGAAACATTTATTATCTGAAAAGCCCACAGTGCTCACAGGCTGCATTACCAAAGCCCTTTAAGTAACTAAACTGAGTTCATACCATTGAGTGTGTTGTATCAAAGAGACCTTGTGAGGAGCCAGTCACATTGTGGGGACCCTGCCGGCTTCCAATCAGCTCTGTTGAGGCTGTGTGACATTGCACAGGGTGGTTTGACCTGCTGCTCGTCAGCAGTGCCACTCTGGTGAGAGTCATTTTGTAGATACATTAGCCTTACAGGGCCTGTGGGGTTCGGTGCTCACTGAAGATAAGAGGACCACGGAGACTTCCCCTGACCATCTCATGGCACCGGCCTCCTCCCCAAGGAGCCGAGGCAGCCTTTTCTGATTTCACGTCCTGCTCGCTGACCTTGGGTGCTGCCGGACTTAAATGTGCAGAGCCATATTTAGATCTTATATAACTCAATGTAGCTCATGCGAAAGGCATGAACGCTGTATGTCTTGTTGTCTCCTTTAGGAGAATTCCTTCCTCTCTCCACTTCTTTATTCCTGGTTGATTTGGTGCCCTCAGTCCTTGGCTGGGTGTGCCTTATCTGCTCCGTGCAGACCCTCATTTGCAAGCGAGCATTGAGGGGAGAGGGGAAAAAAAGGGAAGTAAATAGAGGAATATGTGAAGTCGAATAAATAAATAAATAAGGCAGACACATCTTGTCCTGTCTCAGAAGGAAATTGGAAGGATTAGTTCCAAACCAGTAACAATGAAAAGACAGGGGTGTGAGCCCAGTGTGCAGCCTGGGTAAACAAGAACAGGGTGAGAGACCAAGCCCTCCAGCACCAACTCTTTCCCTCCGCTGCCTTCCTCTCTCTTTCCGTCTCCCCCTCTCTCTGTGCTCATTACCTATTCCATCCACCTAATCAAGATGACAATGAAAAGACAAGTCGAATTCACCAACCTTTGAACTCCCCTTTTTGAACCACCTTGTATAATGTAGGAAGCCCAGGAGGCTGAGGAGGGAAATAACTGATTGTGTTAGAGACTTGAAAGAGTTGACTTGAGGGGTTGAGCATTAAACAAGCATGCATAAATGTTCTGCTCTCCTCGTCAATGATAGATCAATGACCGCATTCTCTCTGCCTCCCGTTGTGCAGCTATGGCAGAGTCTATGCAACAGCAGACCCCTACCACCACACGATTGGCCCTGCTGCCACGTACAGTGTGGGGACTATGGTAAGTCTACGAGACCGCCGCCTCTTCCTGTCTGCACCCTGTCTCAAACATCACGACACGAGCTAGCACACACTGAACTCACACTCCAAAATAAAGAGCAGGGACCGCAGCGGTCGCTGGTCTTTATTTGTGTATTTACTCATTAATTGATTTTATTCTGTCATGCTCTCTGGCACACCCTGGTGGAGCTGAGCAATACTATAAAACCCCGGCATGTGGAAATTTCTCAGACATTTAGTGCAACAAACGAATGTTATGCCACAAAAGCTCACCTCTTGCAATATTGATTTGACACCAGTTTCTCCTGAAATGAGAATGAATGATCACTGCAGTGTTTTTCTTTGTGTTCCTTTTCAACACAAACTTTGCATCTTACATAACAACCACATTTCCAAGCTTTCTGTTCCTTCATCCATCACTCGACTCACCGCAGAGTGAGTTGGATCATCTTTATTCTTTTTTTTTTTCCTCGTTCATCCATGCCAAACCAGAAGGGGTGACGTTGAATTCTTAATGTCTGTTTTTAGCTAGCTTTTGCAGCTACTGTAACATCAAAGATGAAAAAGTGACGATAAATAAAAGAACGTCTTTCTTTGAAACAGAGAGAGTTTCTCTTTGGTTTTGCTTTATGATGAGGAGGGGATGGGATCGAGCTCGCGGACCAAACCTAGATATTAAGGGCCATCAAACGCATGCAGCAGTGTGCCGTGGGACATGAAAGAGAGAGCAAGACGGAGGGAGGGAGTTGTCTCGCCCCCCCCTCCTGCCCACAAGCTGGATCGGAGGCGTGCTCTCTTCTTGAGAAATGACTGAAATTTACCATTCCGGCATGCATGCGATTTTTTAACCATATTAAAAAAACAGCGTACAGTTCCCCGGTGCAGCTGCTAGCTAAAAGCTTTCATTAATTAAGACATTTCTTTTTCCTCTTCATTTACTTAATTAAAAAATGTGCTTGAATGTTTTTTTTTATTCTTTCTTCTTTTTCCTCCGAATTTCCTTCCATTTCTCTGACACTTAAATCGTCCTCTTGATGAAAGTAGAAGACCGGGCTTGGCCCCCCCTAAAAAAAATTAGCGCTAATGTTGTGTGTGTTGGGAGCTGAGGGAGCTAACGCAGACTCGAGAGGGTGTGTGTGTGTGTGTGTGTGTGTGTGTGTGTGTGTGTGTGTGTGTGTGTGTGTGTGTGTGTGTGTGTGTGTGTGTGAGAGAGAGTGTGTAAGAGTGAGTGTGTTGACCAAATGGCGAGGCTACTGGGAGCTGAGCTGTGCTGAGGCCAACATCAAATATACTTATGTGCTAAAGAGATACGACCAGTTTGGTTCCTTATTCTTTAATCATATTTGATTAATGGTTCTCCAGCAGAGAGGATTCATTTTTGCATTTAAAAGCTATACAATAATTAGTTCCTCTGAGGTTGAGGTTGGACATTTTCTTTACTCACTTCCAGCGTACAGAAGCATCTCATATGGATGAAAGTTTTGTTCAAGCAAGAGGGCTCCCCAAAATTAGGCAAAATTAGCCTTTGAAGACATTCAGTAGCCTTTGGAGTTTATCTGATTTCCTAATTGCAGCGGAGCCACCGAAAGATAAGAGGAGGGCCCATGTGGTGTGTGTGTGTGTGTATCTGTGTCTGTGTGTGTGCGTGCGTGTGCATGTGTAGGTGTGCATGCAGAGGGCCACGTGCATGCTTTATGTGTGTGTCTGCCCTAGATATCTTGAGCATGGTGCTAAATCTAAGGGCTAATATCCTGTGGTGGTTTGCCCCTGCAGAAAGGTGCAGGCACCTCTGCCAGACTTGAAAAGGAGCTGTGATTAAACCTCTCTGAACTTATTCTGCTTTGGTCCAAACTCTGATATTGTTACAGCCTGAAAACAAATGGATTTCCTCAAGTGAAAAAGCCCAAAGCGCAGTATTTTCCAATTTATTGCTTAATGTATTAAAATTGAAAAAGACAGAAAAGAAAAAACTAAGCTCCGACCTCAGATTTAAATTTTCAAGAAAGTGCTCTTTTTTGGTGCCATATTTAAAATATTTTACAAACAACAATTAATTGAACTGCACCAGTTAAACTCCGAATCCACCTTACCTCCTGATGACCCTGTTCCTAACACACACCCGCAGTCGATCCAATTAATTCAACCAAAACCATTTGGCTTAAACGTGTCAAACTATCAATCATAAATGAAAACCATTATTCCACTTTATTAAAATTAATAGTAACGTGCATGGAAAAAGGAAGGAAATTTGTGGAGAAAGAGAAACCGACTACAGCTGTCACTTGAATACTGATTGGTACTTTTTCATCTTTGATGTTGCAGGCTAGCCTATACAGAGGAGGGTACAGTCGCTTCACTCCCTACTAAAAGAAAGAAAAAAAGCGAGAAAAGACAGAGACATTACCCCAACAAACTAACAAAAAAAAGATCTATAAGAACAAAAAAAGACAAACACAAAACAAGCGGCCCTTGGTGGGGAGCTAAATCAAACTAAAAGCTTCCAGGTCCCCATCCCGAGCCCCCTCCCCTGACACCGATATTTCTACAACAACCTTTTTGATGTCATCATTGGTCTGCTCTTGTTTTGTATTCATTTTGTGCTTTTGGTTTTCTTTTGGAAAGTTTTATGCACATGTGCATTATCTCGATTGCTGTATATGGGTGCTGTGTCACCATAACCAATGTGAGCCTACTGTAGCACGCATGATGCATGCTCAGAGGTGTGTGTATGCAGCCGCTGTCATCTGACTAAGAATATACTGGGGCATTTTTATAATATATATGTAAAGACAACAAACAGGAAACACAGCAGGTCTTATCAGGTCAGGACACCCATCCCGTCCCCGTTAATTACCTTTCTAGCCTCTATTCTCCATTTGACATGCAGAAATAAAGAGCTCAAAAACGCTGACTAACATGCCTTGGTAATTCTTAGTTCAAAGACAGCACTGCTCTGATTGCGTTTGTTTTTTCTTTCAACGTTCGAGTGTCCCTACTGTTGTGCACTTGCAGTTGAGTCTAACAGGCTCAAGTATGACAGCATGCAAAGAGTAAAGGGTCACAAAGGTCAGATTTCTGTCACTGCTCATACTCCAGCCCAGTCTCTTGCAAATAATTGCACATGTGTGTATGCAACTGTTCTGCATCTGCGTCCAAATTCAGTCCTGTTATGTCACTTTTTAGAAATATTGTGGAAATCTGATTTTTAAGAAAAGTGGCACTGAACTGTCAGATTGTAGTTCTGTTGCATGTTCTAGAATCAGTGGTCAACTCGGTTCTATGGAACATTGTGCAGCCTTAGATTGTGAGGTCATATTGAAACACAATTTATTGGAAAGTGTTTTAAATATCTAGAAAATGTATTTTGTATAACTAAATACAGTTTAGTGTGATTTCAATTGTACTGGATCAGTGCAAATAGTTTTAATGATAAATGAATTACTAAAGACAATTATTAAAGGTTAATCCAGCTAGTCACTGAATATTTGTTTTGCTCTGGACAAAACATAGACCTATTCTTGTAAATTGCGATTCACACTTTTATGGATCATTTTATAGATTATATATTTAATAAAAATGAAAATTATAGTTGGAATAGAAATCATTCTATCATGTATTTATAATTTCTGCTCAGTCATCATATGTTTCTAAAAATGTAACAGGCAAATGCAGAATAGTTGCATATGAACTTCATTTGCAGAAGATACAGTTGCATATCCTCACTAATACACCACAGCAGATAAACTGTCCACGACATTTTACACACGCACACACACACACACACACACACACACACACACACACACACACACACACACACACACACACACACACACACACACACACAGCACTGAGGAGGGTGAACCTGACAGAGGGCTGTTCTGCTACAAGTCACTGGTCTCTTTATTCAAAAGCATTGCACAAAGTGTTTTACCTCAGGATAAGCTAACTGAAACTCACAAACGACAACACAGTGCTGTTCACTTCTCAGCAGGCAGGATAGTTTCATCTCCAACACAACCAGCAGGTTTGTCCTCTTAGCAACGCAGCTTTTTAGATGAGCTTGATTTCAGAGTTTTCATTTAAGCAGAGACCCCAAGAGAGAGCGATGAAATAAAGACTGTTGTTCTTTATTAAAGCTACTGTATTATATATATACATATATATGTGTGTGTGTAGACATATACTGTATAACACATTTTACACTGTACACACACAGAAAGAGAGTCCGATGTTCTATAAAAGCACCCAGGAGTTTTAGGGTACACAGTGTAAGTGTGTAGAGTGCAGTGGCGCTCGCCTCTTAGTCGACGTACAGTCGTTGCTTCTGTTACAGCTTTGTGCTACGTGAGGTAGATTGAGAAGAGACTCTGTGTAGCTACAGTCAGCTGTCAAGATGTCAGCACAGCGAAGGCAACGCGACTCAAAGCTTTTCTTTTTAGCGTTAATTTAATTTATATGTGCTCACAAAAAGTGTTTGTGGTCTCAAAAGAAAAAATCTGTTTGTTGCACTTTATTTTTTTGTTATTGTTGTTTTTCAATCCTTTCTGAGATGTAACATATTTATAAAAAATATCATACACAGCTAGTTATGTTTAGTCAAAATGTTAAAATGCTATAAAGTAATGTTGTATATCAAAAAAAAAAAAAAGAAGAGAATTAACCCATTATCTTACGAAGAAAAGAAAACTTTATGTGGGTAAAGAAACATTGTTCTTCCTTTTCTATGCTAGTACGTATGCACCATTTGGGGTTTTTATATGAGTCGAAAAACAAACTTTGAATATTATTTTTACCATTTTCAAATGGGAGAACTGGTTTGTGCATTTGTAGGAGTTTCTCATATAAACTCTGCAGCAGAGTACGTGTGTGGGCGTTCAGTTAGTGATCACCATTAGTCAGCTAGACTGGAATGAAATAGATTATTTTTGAATGTGTGTGCCTATGTGCTATATATATACAAATATATACATATATGCATTTAGAATGTATGTGGCTGGGTGTGGAAGGGAGGAGAGAAAGAAGAAGCAAATGCAGTTAACTAACACGCTGTCGTTTGCAGTGAGCAAGTTTAACGTGATGTCACTCTTCCCTCACCCTGTAATAATGTCACAACAGCCGCTGAACTCAGATCCATCGGTGGCAGGAAAATCTAAAGTTATTGTTCAGGGGCTTTTTGGGAGTTTGACCCGTCTGGTCTACTTAAATATGATCGGAGACGGGGTTGCTTTCGCAGGCAATATGTGACGTAAACATAGAGATAAGATTGATTAAGATTAAGTCTTTATGGTCTTAAATTGAAATAATTACTACAAAGACCAAAAGACACAGATAAAAAACACCTAATAAACCTTGTTTTTTGAACACTCATACTGTACACATGCACAGTATGTGCTGGAGCAGCAATGTTAAAATAACCTGAGAACATAATGAAGTCCATGATGATGGAACTCATTGCACGAATGATGAAAGTTATACTAAATAGAAAATTTGTCTTTCAAGCATTAATCATCTAAATCATTAAGTTTAAAACTAATGTTAATTATCACTAAATTATCACTTCATGTATAATTTCTGCCTGTAGATTAACAGCACATTATTTTTGGGAATAAATCTATTTTTAGGCGATGTGAAAGATCGCACTGAAAACTTAATTGGTCAAATTTGACGTATATCCACAAGATTCCGACCCTCATTAAAATCATTCAGAAATAAGCCAAAGCTTAAAATATGAATGTGCAAAAACAGCAATAGAATAATTGTATCATCTTACAGGGATTTTTATTTTGTTTTTAGCACGACACTAAGTTAAAAAGAAATAGTCTTCTGCATGAGAAACTAAATTTGCTGAACTTATTAAACAATTAAGTGACTATTATCTCAACTGAAATTAACACAAACATTTATCCCAGTGATCGTCACTGTTCTACTTAACTTGAATGTATTTGTCCTCAGAATTGAGGTCATGTCAATTTGCTTTGAGTAAAATGAAAATGAAAGTATTGTCGTCCCGGGAAATATCTCATAGTCTCACTCAGCATCCCCCTTTCGACCGTCATGTTATTACAGGGATGAGTTGGAGTGTTGTCATCAGTCTGCACGGGTTTGTCTACAGTTTACAGAAAAAGTTAAAATTAGCATTGAGCTGTTTCAGTGTCGGCTTATCAAGGCTTAAATGTCAAGGACATAACATGTAAATAACTGGCAGTATTGTGGAGGTCTTTTATTACGCTTACAGTCAACAGTCATTTAAAGGTGAATTTATAAAACAAAAACTTTGATATTTTTGGGTTCGTTTGCTTTCGTTGTATTCCATAACCAGCTTAATATGCAACCAGACCTCTATTTGATCCAAACATTTGTTCGTACTTATTAAAAGCAGTATTGAGATATGTTTACATATGAGCAGAAAATAATATTTATCCATCATTTATATTTACTACAAGTATTCACTAAGCCCTGATAAGCTGGCAGGTGCATTTATTAATCCACCTAAAAAGATTTGTACGAAAAAGAACCAAGCAAAAAAATTACAGTACTTGTAAATACATTTAAATGTACTGTATATACACACACACTATATCGCAATTCTCTGAGTAACTGTTTTATATGTATTCCTATATGAAGTGGGGTCATCTGTGTATTTCCAATTCAGCTGAACTTGTTCTTGAATTGTATGTTATTTCTATAATGAGAATATATTGTCTGAAAGGTGTAAAGTAATTTTCTTTTTGGATTAATTTCATAGGTAAAAGTATACTATGATGACTTTTTTTCTTTATTCATTAATTATTTCTGTTGTCAATATGTGACATAAGTAATCTCTGATTGTTTTGAGTGTCAGAATAAAGCAGTTATAAGAAGATTATGTCTGCCTGCACACATGGATGTTGTTGTCAACTTAAGGGTTTTCAGTCAAACTCTGCGTTTTATTGGATTTTATTTTTCTTGGATTTTTTTTGGTTTATTTAAAAACACTTTCTCACCTCTGGCGCTGTGCGGGGATGCAGGTGGTTGTAAAAAGGGGAAGTTTCTGTGGTGGATGAGAGCTCAATGCAATGCTGTTTAATTAATGACATTCAAATACAAACAAAGCACCCTAGTACAAAGAGAGAAAATACACACAATTACACAGAAGTCATGCAGACAAACAAGTTAACACTCCCACTATCCAGAAATGAATGCAAAGTATCCTGGAAACAAACGCCGCCAACGTATCCTTGAGATGTCATTCGGAGTCTGTGCAGTGGGGATGGAGGTCCTACTGAATCATTCACACAACCAAACACGAGTCAGTCTCAGCTGTCAAACATGACGTTTCGTTTATTTTTCATCAAATAACTAATTAAAACCATACTTACCTGAACAAATAACACATGAAGATACATCAGTGTTATAAGAACTACCTAAAATGACAGAAATCATCTTTTGTTCAACATTACTTTGTTGAACAAAACCGACAAGTTCGGTCCACGTCCCATCTGCTAACGTGGAGGAGGTGGAGTTTATGACATACACTGCAGCTAGCCACCAGGGTGCAGCTGAGACTCTTTGGCTCCACTTATGGGAGCTGTCATGTATCTTTAATATAGAGTCTATGATTTATATATACATAAATATTTCACTCAGACTCGGAATCATACCATGTTTGGATGTTCCAAGTTTAGCATTTACCAATTAAGTATGTGGGATAAAGTGATATATTTCAGGTTTTAGGAGAATTCTCTCAACATGTTTCCAGCACATTTAGAATAAGCGTCTCAGTTGTGTGAGACATGGCCTCTGACCCTTTGGCTCTATAGCCTTATTTAGAAATGACCTGCAGATAAAGTCTGGAGAATAGGGTCCGTTTCTCTGCACAGACGCATTTACAACAACACAAAATCCTGGTGGTGCAGCCGGGTGCAGCAGGCACAGGCAGGAAGAAACATATTAATTCCACTGCGGAGATCACGTGATCATGTTTACAGCATCCCGCCGTGATCTGACAGCGGATTCTCTCGTCTTTCTGTGGACTTTAGATTAGGGGCCCAGGCGAAGAAAGTCTGCGGATAAACTGGAGGCTCTCACTCGGACATTTGCGTTCACTCATGCACCTCTTCCGAAGAAAGTGCAGGGCATCTCAGGCGTTCGGTGTAGTTGAAAGCATTCAGTTGTCATCCATCACAGATTTCGGACATTGTGTCAGTCCCATTCACCTCCACTGCACCAGGGTGGCAGCAGAGATCCCGAAACGTGGCTACAAATAAACCCCAAAACTCCCCGCATGGCTCGATGCATCTAGGTCTAAGGAGACAAGTTGTTACTTTGTTCTTTGAGTGAACTGACCCTTTTAATAGGCTCAAGTTTTAATTTCTAAATTCAGACTCGTTTTAACAAACTAAGACTGGAAGAGGGACAGCCTCTAATACCTGAACTCACCCCCTCCGGAATCCTTCATATGGGTGATTAATATATTTGTGTCGGCAGCTCTTCCAGTTCTAGGCTGCCTGTCAGTGAGGACTATATGTAGCTCCGGCGCTATTGTGCTCCCTCCCTGCTGAGCTGTAAGCCTGCATGTGGATATTTTTGTATGGCGGGTCCCTGGCGAGTGCTCGGTAAATCTGAGCTATAGGGTAGATAGGGGGAGGTGGAGAAGCTCAGGCCACTTCCTCCATGAGAAGAAACAGATACGAGGAGACACTGATTGAGCATGCCACTTGGTTGACTGTTTGTCTCTCTGGATTGGAAGTTTGGGGGGGGGGGGGGGTTGGGTAATGCACTACAAAGCCATTTCAAAATTAAAGCCTCGTCTTCTTTCATTTATTTATTTATTTATTTGCGAGAGACTCCACGGAGCTGCTGGGGATCACTCCGAATTAGCGAGCATCTGTCGTGACGGGGGTCCTGGGACATCTGCCTTGCCTTGCCTGCCCCCCGACCTGCACACAGCCCGCCCCACCTCTTCCCCTGCTTCCATCCAGTCCCATTACACTGAGACTTTTCACTTTGCACTGCCAAACTGCCGATCTCCACTTGTATGATTACGGCGCACTCTGATCTTTATTCTGGGGAGAGCGGCAGCACTCGTTTTGGCAGGCGGGAAGCCTCTGCTCCTGCTTCTTTTATGCCACATTACAAGAGGCGGATGAAAAGTGAATGAAGCTGTTGTCTCTCGGCTCCCAAACTTTTTCTTTTTTTTTTTTTTGCAGTTTAGTTTCAAACGTTGTTTCCATTTGGCTGTTTTGACTCAGTTGATGTGTGTTAACCTGATATTGTGAACTCGCTCAGTGTACTATTGTATTTTGCATAAATTTATAAAACTTGGGAGGGTAGGAATTTACAGAAGGTGTGTGTTATTTATTCTAGACATTATTTCATATGTTTACTGGAAATCAATTTTTTCAAAGAACTACTCCCGGCCCTTTATTTTCTGTGGCAAGATCCTCACTTCTAAAAACTTGTCTAGAAAGGAATAAAGTTTCCCTGAAGCTGCTCCACACTGACTCTTCATAGCACCTCTCATAATGTATGCCTAACGTAAGAAACATAACATGCTGCATATTTACCAGTCTCCCTACTTTTCTCCCCTGTTTCCAGTAAATACAAAAGGAAGAGCTGTACTCAGTATTGATGGACATCACAGATGAAAACAACGAAGAGAGGAGATCTAGCTTTAAGAAAATAACACAAGAAGAAGAAGAATACAAGAAGGAGTCCCTCTACTGAGGCTGGCGAGGGAAGACGGGAGGCGTACAAAGTGACGCCGCGGCAGCGGTGTCAAACCAGCCACAAACTTGACAGACGGAGTGAGCCAGTTTCCACCAGGGACCACCTTTTTGCCGGGTAGAAAAAGACAGAGAGAGAAAGAAAAGTGTCCCGTTATTATAAAACATTTTATTTTTCTATACTTTTGTGATTTACAATGGTAAAAAGTGTGTATAAAGCAGTATATATGTACAAATCTGTTTTTATGTTTTTTGGTAAGGGAGATGAACAGTTGGCCCTTGATGCTGATTCTGTGGTATGCAGGAAGAAGGAGGGAGGAGCGCCCCCCTCCTCTCTCTATGGCACACTGCTCTGTCGCCGAGGTTGTGTAAACAAAAACATAAACATAAAGGTGGCAGGGAGCGCTCGGCATCCAGGCAGAAGCACTTTCTACGCTCTACTTCCTGTGGGTGGAGTCAGAGGTCAGCCTCCTGGTCTCACTGCTCCGCCTTCTTCCTTCCAACCTCCCCGACCACTTGCTTACTTCCTTCCTTCCTTCCTTCCCTTCTTCCTTTTCGGGCCGGTGATGTCGCTCCTTCCTCCTTGTTGCGGTGTCACTGGCCAGCAGCGCCTACTGTTAGCAGCGTCCCCTGTGGATACTGTCGTGATGTCACTTCCTCCTGGCAGCACCATTGGGCATCCCCGCCCTCCCCAATGGGCAGCGTCACTGGTTTACAGCGTTGGGGAGTGGGGGGTTGAGCCACGGCGGGACGGTGAGACGGTATAAAGCCGAGCCTCCCCGGTCTGCCCCTCTCCACGCCCCAGCAGAGGTCAATGACTATGGACTAGTTAGAGAAGATGGCGCAGAAGTCGCCGACTTTACTCACCTGCCAGACTCCGAGCCCAAGCCTTTGTGTCACTCTGCACCGACTGACTAACTATCAGACCCACGTGATAAAAAGGTGCGTACAACTACCAAGGATGCACGTTTCCACCTGCCGAGAATAACTCATCAACGTTCATGTAACAAATTGAATTATAATCGAATAATCCCATTGTACTACATCAGCAGGTGCATAACCAAAACACAAGCCTGAGGCATATAGACTATGTCGCTAGATAAAACATTATAGAAATATAGTAGTGCCCATCCAACGGTAACAAGGAACGAGGGCTGAAATATGTCAATTTCTTTTTGTCAATGTATTCTGAAAATATTTATTTGTGTGGATTCTTTTGTTTGTTTGTTTGTTTGTTTGTTTTTTTGCAGCACTGAAAACTTTTAAAGAGGAAAAAAAAGTTTTAATTTGGTGGAAGCGAAACCTTAATTCTTTATATCAGGAGAGTCACTGTAAACGTGTTTAAACAAGAATGTTGGTTCAGTTCTTTGAATGTACTTTAATGTCTAGGGTGTCCAATAAGTATGTATTCTTTTTCTGTATATAAATATATATACATATCTATTATATGGGCTGTGGTGATGTCAGGGAGTAGAGGGGGTGGGCAGGAAAGCCTCTGGCCCCCGAACATAGATATCAGACCCCCCCCCCTCCCCCTCCAACTACATATGTCCCTGATATTTACTGTAACATGTGATCATGTGTTATATGATTGAAAGTGTGATGGTGATAGTGTGAATTGATCTCCCCGATACCCCTCCCCCTTTACTACGCAAAACAACACACACACACATCCAAAGCAGCGAAGCATCAATTTACAACATATCTAGAATGAAACACACACACACACACACACACACACACACACACACACACACACACACACACACACACACACACACACACACACACACACACACACACACAAACTAGATATTTTACTATTCAGAGCAAAAACATAAAATATCTCATCCTAGGTTTACCCACCGGCCGCTTCAGGAAAACAATCACATCTGCAGTATTCTGTAATTCCGGCCCCTGTGTTGGAGCCGCGACCTGCTAATTAGTTCAAGGTGTCAGATAAAAAGCGGATGAATATTGATTTTTCCTTTTCTTACTTGAACCAAAGTATGATTTGAACACGCAGTCTCAGTGCTCTTTGATCAGGAGACAGCGGGACTCTGTGATGGCGGCGGAAGCCCGGATGTGTATTGACGTGACCCAGATTTCGAACACTCATTACTGCTGAGGAGGAGCTCGCTCTTCTAGCTAATGTAACGAGCCCCACCGACGAAGCCCCGGGGCCGCTTCCTGCAGGAGCCTTGGTTTTGTGAACCGCTGTTCTCCTGCTGACCCTGGTGGGCGGGCGGCTTTATTGCATATTGGAAATGACCTGCTGGCCCTGAGCAGAAACTTTATCATCAGAGGCCAGCAGGTTCGGGTGAAGCACAACTTTGTTTGAGAGTTCAGGGTACACTACTCGTGTAGTGGTTTTGTGTGAATGGTTCCAAGAAGGTAATACTAGGTTGAGCTCCTGACTTCCTGTACAAAACTACAGTGTGTACTGTTATTATCCTGTACAGTAAATCTCACCTCACACTTCTTGATTAACTTCATCTTATTTCAGGTTTAAAAAAAAGAAAAAACTTGTTCTGAATCAGGGCTCCTACCCACGCGACCTCTCTTCATCTGTAGACAGCTTCTCATATATTACAAAGAGTATCTATATCATGGCAACTAACTGTTGTAAAGTCTAAATGGGGTAAAGTCGATCATTCGTTCTCTCCCATGCAGCGATCATATGCAGACTTAGCATTTTCATACCTGTAGGTTTGTTTCTGAGAGTCAACTGATTCATCTGGCCTACTTACAGCGCTACAGACTTGTGGTGGGTCAGAGAAGACTCGGGAGCGGGTCGGAGATTTTGTTTAATGGGAACTTCCTGGAAGCCAGAGCCGCTCTGGAGGCAGAATCAGCCTAATCCTCCAATTCAATTGGCAGAGATGACGAACCAACCACAGTTTTTGTTTGGTCACATGATGTCCACTATTTTATCTATGCACTTTGCCAAAAAATACAAAAAAGATGTGATGTCACATGTGACAAAGGGGAAACCACTTATTTACTCATTCTACTTCGCTACTAGTTCAAAAATGTAAAAGACTGCGTTAATGCAGGTGTTATTATATATCGCACTATCGTCAACAAATCCCGTGAAAGGAGACCCACACAGCTCTCTGAAGAAGTTTGGTCATTGGTCTTTTCACAGGATTCTTCCTCGGTCAAAGGAGAGTTTTTCTAAATTCAATGACAGGAAGCTGTTAAGTTTCAAGGTTTAATTTGAGTTTATATTAGAGACAAACCACCGTTTTAGTTTGAGCAAATTTAAATGGAAGATTAATATTATACAGTACTGAGTAACACACATCAGGACAAAGCTTCCTCTTTCAATTCTTTTTTCTTTTTTTTTTTTACATATTTTATTTATTTGAAAAAAATATCACATTACCTGTAGCATGTGTCAGGAGGGAAACATTCGCTAGCTTCACAGAATCCAGAAGTCTTGGTGCAAAAAGAAGAGGAAAAGTTCTGAAACGAACGTGGTGCGATGATGGACAGTCATAGAAACGTGATTTATTTTTTTGTTCACATTTAACTACAGCTCCCATGAGACTTTGCTTCTGAAATGAAAAAAAAAAAAAACAGTTTTAAGCTTGAGATGTTTTATATTATGAGTTTTAAACTCATTAATTGGTGGAACTTTTACGTTTTCCAATCTAACTTGTTAGCCCGGCTGGTCTTCCATGTCAGTAGCTGCACTAGCATCAGTGGTCAGGTATGAAATTGAAGAGAATATTTCATGTTTTTATTTTTAGGTGCTAATTTACCAGGTAGCTTTAACGCACACTCTCACAAAACTGTGGCTGTTTGTCGTTTCTCCTCGCTGATCCAGTTTTGACCTGAAGCAGCGAGTGTGTTTCTGCGTCCAGAGAAGTTCTGTCCTTCACAAAAAAAAAATGAAATGTCTATGAAACTCCGGCTCGACAGTGGGATGGAGGGGGGAGGGGGGAGGCGAGGGGACAGGGTTGAGGCGGCCCTCCCTCCCTCAGTTCCCTCAGATGCCTCGAGTACAGAGAACAGGTCCTGATCTTCCTGAGCACAACTGCTTGAGCTGTGACACTAGCAGGATGTCCCCTCTGAGAGACCCCCGCCTCCCCCATGACCCCTGACACGCCCACCCCGCCCCACCATTCCCTCCCCCCCAGCCTTCTAGTATGTGAGTCGACTGGCCCCTTTTGTATTCCTGGTGTTCTGTACATAATAACCCCTCACCCGTCCTCCCCCCGCGCCCCCCCTCCCCCAGCTGTCCTTTCAGGGGGAAAAAGAAAAAGAAAAAAAAAACATCCTATGACTCCCCGAAATCTTGTATTTTGTTCTAATAATGACAAAATTTATTTATAAGGATTTTTTAAAATCTATCTCTTTCTCCTTTTTGTAAATGTTCCAGTTAAATAAAGTTTAAAAATGTTAAAAAATTAAATGAATATATTGAAAGGTTAAAAAAATGTCTCTAGAAGTCCCTGCCCCCTCCTCTGGCTCTGTACTCTGAACTTTGTGTTTTTGTTTTTTCTCTTTCTGTATGCTTCTCTTTACGTGCTTCAGATAAAGAGTTCTATTTATTATGACATTAACGTTATTATAATTATGACTAATTATTAATATTATCATCATCCTCATCATCCTCATTATTATCATTAATAAACTTGTCTACTTCAGCCTCCGTGTCTCAGCGCTGTTTTGTGGTGAGTTTCTGTGAGCTCAGGGGCAGACAGGCGCTCATGGTGAGACTACAAATCCCATGACACAACATCGCCACCACCATGCGAGATGAGCCAGGTGGAAAAGGGCGGGGCCATGCCCCCAGACCCATTTATCTTATACCAAACCCCCTCAGGGTTTACAAGATGGAGAGCACCTGTCTGTCGCCGAGGCCGACATTTACCCAACCGGAGCAAAGACAAACTCTGAGCCTGAATTTGCGAGAGGAAAAATAGAGACGCACGCCTTCAGGGGGAAGGAGGAGAAGCAAAAAACACAAATGTAAATACTTCAAAAGATCACTGCCTCTCCATCACTGTTGACTTTGTTTAATCCTTTGAGCCTCGACAAACAATGGGAGATGGATTTTTTTTTTTGTCACAGCCAAAAAAGAAAAAATGAAAATCCAGAAAACACTGTTGTTATTTTCTGTCACTCCGGTGCTCGACACGGCCTCTGCTCACTCTCTCTCAGTAGGTGAGCATGCTCTGCATTGCTCTTTGAATTTCTGAGGCTTTTTTAGCCCGAGGCCTCGACTAAAACCCAATTAAATCAGACTTTCATTGCTTCTTGTCATCATTTAGGTTGAACGATCAGAAGCAGGGCTGAAACAGGAAGGTGCGAATGTTCAGACCGAGTATCGAACATGGAAAGTGTGCGGACCAACACACTCGTCAGTAAATACTTGTTAGTTTGGTCCAATTTCTGCCAACTATAACATCGAGTTTTAAAAGGATTCATGATGAATGTGCTTCTCCCATTTTCCTTAAAGTTCTGATGACAGTCCAGACTCTAACTCCAACATGTGATAATATAATCTTTATTTCCTACTTCATCCTTTCACATATACAGCATCTAAAACCAGCACTTTAAGACCTGCCACATGTGTCCTACGCTACACTATCAGTTTTTAAAACTAAATAATCATCAATGATCAATACTTCAGTCATTACTCTTCAGCTGAAGTTAATGACATTACTTGTATCATTGATTTTCTTACTGAGCACAGCGCTTGCCTGTTGCAGAGAAAACAAGATGATTTGACAGTTTTAAAGAACTTGTTTTTGCAGCAACTGTGAAGCAACAATCCTGAACAGAACCAGATGAGCCCCGATGTCAGTGAGTCAGAAACCATTTTGAAGCCGCTCTTGCGCAAAGTAAAGATCAAGAAGTCGTGTCCCAGAAAAACAACTCATGTATGTCCCCGTGACTCAAACAAGCAAACAAGCCAACGTGTCCAAGTAACTGAAATTAAACAAAAAACAATCACACACATTTATTGGGTCTATTGTGCATTGTAAGTGCGATTTGTGTTGAGGCTTTGCAGCGTTTCCTCTCGCCTGCTGCAATGTGACACAGTGAAATTAAGATTTTGTGTTGTGTGTGTATACTGACTGTTTTGAGTACGCTACTTGTTCCGAGTACTCTCTACACTCCATCTGTTTGGAATGTATCTATTGCATGCAAGTAGGACACAGCTGCTGTGAACTGTTGGTGGTCGCTGGTTATCAGTTAGCATCCCTCCAGAAGGTAGTTCTGTCTGAGCCTTTACTCTATAAGAAGACGAGACCTCAAATAACCTGGAACTAAAAAGAAAAACAAAGTAGACAAATAGTATTTAACAAAACAAAAAAGTTGTATTATATTATAGTCAAATGTTTATATAGAATGACATGACAGGAAAACATAAGTCTTCTGTGAAAAAAACAAACTATGAAGCAATGTTTCATGTTTTCAGTGTCAAAAAGACAGAATGTTTACTTTTTTATACTATATGTATATCACTAGACCCCCACATTGTAATTGTAATGTCATCTAATTCCCACATGGTGGCACCATCTATCTGTGTAATTCCTTTCTGCAGTGGGCCTGAGAAAGTATTTCACTGTCGCCACTTTTCAGCTTCACCCCGACTTCTCTTTGTTCAGTGAAATGTTTGGCTTCACTCGCTCCTCGGCCGCACCCGCACCTGTCGGACACCTGATCCACCTCAGGAGAGAAATATCACCTCCCTGTTTTATTCATACGTGTAACGGTTGATTACGGTCAAATGGGGAACTAAAATATGATAAAAGCATCTGTTGGGCTCGAATAGAATCTGTCACCCCAACCACAGCAATTGACCATAATCACGTAATTATGAAGCGATGAGACACTTGGCTTTATGGGGAGGGTGCTTTGCTAAAATGGCCAACGTAAAACCCATCTGTAAAAATGGGCCTTGGATTGGAGCCAAAGCAGGGGCGACAGGACCCGATATATCAAGTCACGGCACATCTAGCAGAGGGGAGCGGAAGAAACGGCGAGTCTGTAGGTGTCGAGGAAAAACACTGCTCAAATATTGTGCAGGCGCGTTCAATTTTGTAGGAACAGGACTCCCCTGTGAGACTCCGGCAGCAAATGATATTAACAAAGACGCTTCATGAGCCGAATTACAGCTGAATCTAAACCAGCTGATGACACGTTTCAGTCTAATCAAGTATTTATATCACACTCATTTCTCTCAGCGTTGGGCAGCAGAGTTTGACCTGCACTGTTTGTATATGCAAGACGTTCTCCTCTAATGAAAGTGAACATGCTTTTGTTGAAACTGTTGCCGATTGAACTGATACAGAATATAATGCATTCAAACTGTAATGTGTTATTTGTGAAATTTTTCTAATATTTTGTTCACACATTGCAACTCAACATCAGCTCAACACCTCCGTGAAGTATTTACCAAACATTATGAACTCTGACAGGTCCTTTATCATATTTATCATATTTAATGAAGTACATCATGTTGCATGTCCTTATATAGATTTTACTACAGAAAAAAGCGTACTTTCAAAAGTTTTATTAATAAGGATTTATTACAGAAGATGCTTTAGTTTTAGCTAAGTTTCCAAAAATGTCGTAGATGTTTATGTCCCTCGCGTGAAACATAAGCAGGTGCTGAAGTAGAGGAACTATTCTATTTTAATTATTCTAATTTAGTCATATTGAACTAATGTATATGTTATATAAATGTATAGTTTTCTTTGTATCTACACATGTGATTTGGTGTTGGTCTCTCTATGTGTATTTATTGTCCCATCATTGTAAGTCATGAACATGTATCATGTGAGTATTATGACCAGAGCCTAAGATGATGTCTGTGTTTGTTCTGGCTGAAGAAGAACATGTCGTTTAAACACACAACTGGTGGATCATGTCTTATTAAAACTGCACTGATGAGAACCACAGTGTGCAGAACTGTATTATTGTATTATTGTGGTAATATAATGCATAATGTATATTATGCTGAGCAAAGTGCAAATAAGTGTAATATAAAAACATGTATGCATATGCGAAACAAAAACTTATTAAACTATGCAAAGACCTTTCAACATTCATGTGTCTGCAAACAACCGATGGTCATTTTGAGCATGTCTGCATCCAGTGCATGACGTTTCTTTTCTTTTGTTGTATTTTGCAGGTTGTTGTACGCAAGTGTGTATGCATGTATGCACATTATGTACATTGTGTATGAGAATGCACCAATATGTTTTTTCTCCCTGAACATTTCCCCCTAAGCCATCCAGGCTCTACACATTGTTCTATAGTCATAAATAATATTTATATTATTGATTGTTCTGTCAACTAAAATATGTCTACTGCAAGTTCCTCTAACCCACAATGGTGTCTTCATATAGATTTTTTTAGTGTGGCCGTGAGTCAAAAATCCAAACTTTATTTATTTACCATTCTATGAAACAGAAGACAGAACAGCAGCTGCTGACTGACTGACCAATTGTCACTTATCAACAGTTGTTGGAAAAAACTGCAAGTTTGCAACTATCAAATCAAATATCTTTTCTTCTTTATATATTTTCACACAAGGTATTTTGATGATTGTGTGTGTGTGTGGTCCGGGTGTTTTTAAGGGCTGCAGGTCCTCCTCAGCCTCCCCCTCCGTTTTCTGAGACAGCGGGGCACCAGCAGGTTTCTTGTCTGGAGTTTTAGACAGCACATCCATCAGCACGACACTCCACCATCTGCACTGCTCGGCCCAACTAAGTGCCATCTGCGGCCAACTTCGCTCGGAGAAGTTTTACGCTGGATTCACAACTTGTGCTGAGTGGCTTTTAAAGAGGAGACCAGAAGCTGTGTTGTGAAGCAGTGGTTTAAAACAGTGTGTTTCATGCTCCCCCTGTAACACCAGTCATCCAACATATTCAGAGAGAAAAGTTGAAATATTTTCTTCACATAAAATTATGTTAAACACCTATAAATAACTCTGGCAGCATTTAAATTGGATATAGAGAGTGATGTAATCCAACATGCAGTAATTACACTGCCTGTCCAGAAGAGGGACCTAAATGTCCAACCTCAGAGATGGAGACATCCAGGGAGAACACAATACACATCATTCACAAGTAATGTTTTGTGTTTTGCTGCAGTTACAGGACGTGTTACGTAAACACTGAGGATTAACTCCAACAGTAATTCATTTTGCAAACCAGGAAAAGACCCTTGGAACTCTCCTGCAGTAGAACTGTGCAATGGATGAAGCTCAGGAGGTGTAACAAGAGTAATGACATTTAGGAATGCACTTCAAATGTTGTACTTTATGTTGTACTTAATGACTCTATGGCTGAAACCAGGATCAACTGAAGACGACACGAAAACCTACTGAATGTAAAACGTGCTGCAGCTTCCGACCCGGCACGAAGTGTCTCAGCACCTCAGACACAGGAGAAAACCACAACATCATATATAATGACTTATAATGACTACAGACCAGCAGAGGTTAAATACCTGAAACCTCCCAATAGTCAGTTGAAACTGAAGAAGCCTCTTGGACGATAAAAACTAAAATGTCCAGAATGTACACTGGTACAACTCCTGAAGATTCCATGACCTGGATGAGAATCTGCTACATCACATTCTGACTTACTTACTATAGTATGACTTGTCTAGGATATTTTTGATACCTTACATACAATGACGTTTTTGAGCCTCATATACTTTTACATTTGCATGACATTTTGAATGCCTTACTGTGCTTTTATATTTACAAAACATTTTTGATGCCTCAATATAATATGACTTAAATACAGCATTTTTGATGCCTTACTATAATGGGAATTTTTTGTTTTGATACCTTGATGCCGTACTTACTTTGAGACTTACTTTATTTCATGACATTTTAATGTCTTACTACACTTTATCTATTTCATTACATTGCTGATGCCTGACTATGCTATGTCATTTTTCATGCTCTAGTTTACTAAAACTTAGTCCTACAAATGGCATGATATAATAGGTTATAAAATTCTGGTAGTATAGTTATTATAGTCGTAAAAATGTCGTGAAAATTCGTGAAAATTGACATGATATCTTAAATCATAGAAATGCAATAAGTCATGATGGCATAGTATGTTTTCTTCTAACTTCTTCTCTGTCTGAATCTGTGCCCATATTATAAGACAGTTTCCATGATGCTTAGATAGTTTCACACATTGTTGCTTGGTAACACTCACACGAAGGTGTTTCTCTCTCTCATCTATCCAAGAAGAATTTACTGCCCATAACAAACACTGACCGTGGGGGTGAACCATTCTTTTTAAAGCTTGGAAATCTGATACTGTTTTTTTTACGAGAAATAATGTAGTTTTGTCGTGGTCTCACTTAAATTAACGGCAGTTTTGATTGTCACTGACTCATTTCAGTCATTTCTTGAGCCAAAATACCAAACAATTGTTGTGCCTTGTTGAGGAATTGCTGGATTTTTATATTGAATTTGGAATAATTCATGAATCTGGGCTGATGGTCGGACAAAAACACCACGTGGATGTGTGTCCTGGGAAATGTAATGTGAAAATTCCCCATTTATTTTACTAGATAGGTTAATCAATACTAAAAACAACCATTAGCCGCAAGTCTAAAGCATGATGACCAACTCATTATTGTATCTTCTCACTCCTCCCTTTCCTTTTTGCATTTCTTCCTTCTCAGCCTCATTTACTCATTTCTCCGTCCGTCTCATTCGCCATCTATATGCCGCCTCTTGCCTTGTGCAATGGGGGGGTTTCTATTGGCCAGCTCTAAGATCGCCCAGTTCCCACCTGACCTTGCATTACCCAGAAGGCTGCGGGTCATCAGCAGCATGCGCACCTAATCCCACAAATTATAGCTAGAGCTCCTTTTCTGTCAAGCCCAGCACTTTTGTTTCCATTAATAGCCCAGCTCTTTCCAGGATTCTTATCATTATTTTCCCTAATAGGTTGAAAAAGGGAAGGTGAGTTTGGGCCCGGCTGAATTCCTAATGACAGCCCCTCCATACTCTTGTAATGGGTATTAAACCACAATCATATTAAGCCGTCCAGAGTGGAGTGAGTGTCACCCAGGCCAGTTTTTCTTCCTGCCTCGGTGCTTCATGTTTAACAGCGGGAGCGGCCTGCTGACGAGGCTGAAAGCTGTTTACTTAAAGGTAGTCTGATGCATGATGCAGCCGGCTGAGAAAAACTCACAGGCTGCAGGACACGTTGTCACGTCATGTGCGTGCATTGTCACACTTTAACCAGAGTGTCATAAACAAGGACGTTGTCACACAATAGAGTGATTTTTTTCATTGCTCCACTCCATTAGGAGGCTAAAAATGAGAAGTGAGAGATCTTATATTTAAATCCTGCAGTCGTTACCCATTCCCAAAATTAACTCAACCTGTTACAGCCAGAAGAATTGAAAGCAAGTAGAGGGCTGATGCTGCTCAAGTGCACTTCTAGCAGAAGTGAGATTGAATTGATGCCGGTGTGAGAACAAAGTGTAAATATAGACTGAGGTGAGAAGAGGAACGATTTAAAACCAACATGAACAACAATCAGGCGTGAAAACCACAGGAGTCTCTTGAGAAGGCTTAGAGGTATTAACAAATGTGAAGAATTATGTAATTTCCACAGCAGAATCTCAGAGAGCAAACACGTGTATTTCAAACAGAGGCATTCTCTTCGCTCAGATATCAGAGGCAAAGTAAACAGATCAAAGTGTCCGACGTGTGATTCACAGGAGAGCAGGAATATCGACCTGACGGCGTATCGGGCCAAACCTGCTCTCTGCACTCGCCTGGTGCCAAGGCGCTCAGGATTTACAACCACTACTGGTGTCCATCTGCACACCGGATTTAAAATGTGGCTTCGCTGTGACCCGTCTGTTGTCCGAGGCCTCTGGAGACGAGGAGAGGAGCGAGCGTCGTGCCAGAGAGCGAACACTTGCTCACTCTGACAGCCTCCGTCCTCCACTAACACCTGCAGTTCTGCTGCTTCACTCCCCTGTAAAATCATTATGGAGTGGTTAGTGCGCTCGTGAAGAGGCATTGATCACCTCACTCTCTCTGAGCTGGAGGACGCAGTTTAACTACGTTATGATGAAGGTCTTTTTTTCTACTTGATAATGTTTCGGTTGGATTTAATAGTCCGGCTGTTAACATGTTCAGAGCACTTGCAGGTGTGACCACGTATGACCTATGAAAAAGGAGGATGTACATGAGAGACCGGGCTGTGGACGATCCTGCCTGTTGGTTTAAGGCAGCTTACTGGGCGTCTGTTCCAGCCAAATCCATTTTTATTCACCCTGTGGATTATGGGACTGGTTGGCAAGGCTGCCCTCGTGGAGCCAGAGCCAAGAAAAGGTCCATGCAGGTGGATGCCCCGCAGCCAGAGCCTGGAAAACAGTGCAGCGCGTTTGGTGCTGTGGGATTGAATATGGGATTTAAATTCTTTGATGTCTTTACTTTTTGTGCCTAAAAGGGTGAAGCTCTCGGATGAGACGTGGAGCAGGCAGTGTTGGAATGGTGTCAGGTTGGCACCCTGAGCGTCCTATAGAGGGCGCTGACTGACTGGTGGTGAGAGCAGCTGTCCAGTGGACCGGGTGCTGAGGACACGCTTCTCAGCCGCCGCATGTGTGTGATGTCTCAGGGCTGGTGCTAAGTGACGCTCACCTGCTGAGAGCATCCTCAAGCTCTGTCATAGCACAGTTCCAAAAAAAAAAAAGACTTCAGTCATATTCATTTTGTAGTTTTTATCAACAGTCTGGAATTTGAAGAAAATTATCTGTTTTACTTGGTGTGTGAGGAATTTCTATACTTTTTTGTTTTGATTGTATTATTAAAACCACAGTATTTGCACCATAAAGCTATCTTACATTTTTAATACTGAGTCAGACAGGGCATGGAATATGATCTTGTCTGGATGGTGTGTCCCGTATATAAATACAGATCAATCTAGGCTTTTTATTCGGGATTAGATAAGATAATCCTTTATTGGCAAAAGTAGACACACCAGTAAAAGTAAATAAGTGAACATCTATAGCTATATACACAAATAAATATAAAAACAAAAAAATGTTGTATACAATGTGAACAGAATATATAGGAAACTGTGGAAGTTTGGTTGCTATCTTCAGTGGTTTGGTTGGGGGCCAGCGATTCAGAAATTTAGTATATATCTAAAAATTTGTTTTTATATGAAAAATAACAGTAGTTAATACACAGAAACTACTTATGTTTAGTTTTGGTGTGCAAATATTTGAAAATGTGCACTAATACATGTTACTAAAGACAAGTCAGACATGAAATGTATTGTTGCTTCAGATTTCACCCATTTTAAATCTGAGAATGACCTAAAACTGACCTGACAATCACAACTGAAATTTTCTCACCTTTCGTAGATGTTGTCAAGACACCTATCTCCTGTCTGTTTGACCAGAAGGAAGCATCATCACCCTGTTGCTCCTTCTCACATTCTTTGCCTCTTGAATTCCTTATGCTGAGTTTTTCCCCCCCTCTCCAAATCGAGGGCTCTAAGAACCGATGGCGTTTTGATATTTCAGATTCCTGGCTACATCCGTTAACTTGGCTTGAAACTTGCAACACGTCTGTGACAGCTCGTCTAATGGGTTTGGATTGCAAACGTCTCTGCCGTCATGTTTGTAAATCTGAGTTACAGGATAACAGCGGCATGTGCCTGCCATCGGGGCATGTTTGACAACGATGGAGATTTGAAGACACTGATACATCAGCTGTGGGTACAGAGCCAAGCTAAGCTCAGCTGCAGGTGGTAGATACGAGATAAGTGAGCATGTAAACTTGACTGCATGACAAGCTGAATAAAAACACAGCTGAGCCTCATTTTCTGTTTATTTACATCACTTTTGTTTTCTTGTTTTTTTTGTCTACACGAGACAGCGGATGGAGAAAGATCACCAGCCTGAGAAGCAACGTTGAGTTGTTTGCAGTGACTGCATCATCCATCAGGCAACAGGTCTCAGCTTGGCATGAGGTCCCAGAGAGACCCACCGATTCTTAATGGCATGACAGGTTGTGTCCGGGTTCAACCCGAAACGCCGCTGGCTGCTAGGAGGAGAGAAAAAAAACCAGACAGCTTTATGACATTCAGCAGCTTCAGACACGGCAGGCAAGAAGAAAAAAGAAGTTTGAGGAGGTGAGTGACACACACAGCCTCAAGATGACTACGAGCTAGAGAAATTACCTGGAGATTACAACCCTGTCTCTCATGTATGTTGAAATACTGATAGTGTATTCCTGTCTTTTCTCTGTAGCCATCTAGTTTGGGCACTGTTTATTTTTGCTCAATCTTGAATGTTTATCCGATAACTTAGCAAATTCAGATTCAGACATTTAATCAACGCGAATATGGATAACATCTCACACATGTAAAACAGATGGAGGATGAACGTTTTTTTGATTTGAATTCAAAATATAAAGAGCATGTGATTTCTTCACTTTCGGAACTTTGCTTTCAATAACAGACCATAGGCCTGTAAATAAAGATGGTTGACAGGTCTCAATTACATCCCCTTATCCAGAGATAAAGCCAGAATATACTAGAGAGGAACACTGCCATTTTGCATTTTGATGTTATTTGTATGTATGTATTGGATGTGTATTTTAATTTTTTTGTTGGTTATGACCTATACCACGACCAGCCACTAGGTGGCGATCAAGACTATTTGGCTATTACCCTTGGGGTCAATTTGACCCCATTCAATGTTTAACGTCGAAAGTAAATAAATCGTTGATATCATTTTCCTAATTAAATGGGGAAACTGGGTCAACATAAAATACACAGTGTACACATCACTGTTCTTTGGGGTCAATTTAACCCAAGGCAATTTTAGCCGTAAAAAGAATGAAGTATCAATATTTTACACGTTTGTTTTGGTCGTTTAGGAAGATATTGAGATCATTATAAAATATCATTCTATATAATCTTTAAAGAATTTCCCTCTGCGTTAGGCCCCTAATCTGCTCGACCATTCCCGTTGTAGTGTAAGAACCACTGACACGGGGAGGCATGCACAGCAGCTTTCTAAACCATTTCTCCTGGTGCTCGTGTGCTTTCTCTTCATGCTCACTCTCAATTGAAAATAACATCTAAAAATGGTTTTCTGCCAGTGAGGCTTTGTCGCAGCTCTCTGACAGTGAAAGTGACATTATGAGGCATCCTCCTCTGATGAGAATAAGAGCTTTAGTCCTGATCCTTCTGCTGTCTCTCAACCACCAGCTGACACGTATACCTGCCGAAAATGGAAAGTTATCATGGTCCCCGTTCTTCACTTGAATGACAGGGTAGATTTATGTCTGCTAATGTCATTGAAACAGTTCCCACCAGATATGCTGTCAGCCATGTCCACGACATAATATCCGCATTTGAGCTTTTTGTAACCGTCAATTGAGAAGGATATACATGAGATGACAGAATTAGAGGAGAGGTGCGTGTATGGGGACAGTTGAAAAAACCTGGCTGCTCATTTTGGCTGGAGCAACAACAACCTATTGGAATATTGACCTGGAAGGACAATATTTCCAGCCCCTAAGCCATTCCATGTTTTGTCTCCATGTCATAGGCTTTGATGACAGAGAAACAATTCAGGGCGGACGAGAGCGTGACAAACTATTTTATTTATTTATCAATTTGCATATTATGGGATGGTTGGGTGGATTGTGTGGGCTATTTAAATAGTCAACACAGAAACATAAAGTACCTGAAACATAAACGTGGGTTAAAATTTTGATTCTAATCATTTTGTGTAGGTCAAAAAATGTCCCCAAGGATAAACGATGTTAGTAAAGTTGAGGAAATCGGGAGGGTTAAAACCAATTTTTATTAATAGTCTGCATTTTTTTCAGCAAAGGTCACTCAGCATATTTAAATTCAGCTACTGGCCCTCTATACATCAGGTTATCAACACTTCCTACTGTTTTATTGTGAAGCCACAGAAATCATACAGTATTTATCACCAAGGTGAGCGCTGACTGCAACTGAAAACAAACAATACCTCTCCAAAACAATAGTAAAACCCCTTTTCACTGAGATATTGCAATGTATTCGCTCTTGAAACAATGGTTGCATGGAACTCAGACATCTGAAACAAAACGTGAAATTTAACCTGGTTTCCGCCTCGAGCTCGTTGGATCTTAAAATATTTAAATCAATGAAAGTGATGAACGGAAGTCCATGCACATGATGCTCATGTTTGGAAAGAGGGGAAACAAACGTATGAAATCCAATTGCAATTCTTCAACAACCGACATGTTTGAGAAGTGGATTTATACCCTGTTTTCAGAAGCTGCAGTGTTGGATTCAGGGAGACAGGAAGCACTAAAAGCCTCTCTGTGCAACACAGAAACCCTGGTTTTAGGGTGTAAGCTGAGATGGCACTGGTCAATACTTGGAGACGGAGGGGGATAAATCCAGCCTCCCTCTTGGGATCTACGAGGGCCAAGTTTGGCCTTTTACCACGCTGTTTTTTCCCCCTCGCCTCAGTCGCAGGGACACGTCTGAAAATAGCTCCAAGCAAACCCAGATAGAAAATGGGGAGAGCATGTTTGCAAATGCCAGGAGCTTGAGCCACGGCGACGGTTGACATGACAGATATTATTTTGGGTCAGATGTGCCTCTCTGCCATATTGTCCAGTCAAGCAGGAAGGCCAGGCCACAGAGAGAGAGCATATGCCCCTGACATGTGTTACTTCCTCCTCACTCTGCCCACCTGCTTTAGCCCGAGCCTCAGAGTTTACCATGAACGCCAGTTTACACCAACAGTTTGCAGGATGTGTCCGATTTGTGTCATCAACGCCAGTTAGAGGAGGTTTTGTCAGAGAAGAGTTCGACCCAGGTTCAAATAAAGGAACATTAAAATAATGTCCAGTTACCAACAATTCTTCTGTCAGTAAATCCGTTAGATTATTTTTGGAAATATTTACCACAGTGAACGCAAGCATTTAATGTATTCACTGGAATACCCTCAAACCAAGTATTTATATGCCATCATTTTTCACCAAAGACTTACAGCGTTCCCACTTGTCTGCATACCAAATGTGTTCCTGAGGCATTTCCTCTAGGGGGCAGACAGAGTAGCTTCAGATTTAGCGTAATACAATGTAAACATGATCAAACATGGCATCGTTCAAAGAGGCTACAGTTCTGCAGCAGAGGCGGCAGCAGTGACACCGCTGGAGATGACATGTTACACCTTCTCTACCTCCTCTCTAACACTCTGCCTTTGTTGTTGTGGTTTGGTCAGAGTCTGATGCTGAGCCTCGAATGAACAAATACATCCCACCCTTCCCTGCTTCACCGGTGAAACGGCTCAACGATGTTCATGCTGGTCTTCTCCCTTTTATTATTTCATTATATTCTTTGGGTTAGCTGTCGTCTGTGGAGCTTCAGCACTTTGCATTTTGAGCACTACTGTGATATGGATATAACGTCTTGTAATAGGCTATGGCAGAGTTTGCATTTCCAGTGGTTAACAATACGTTCTGAAACAGAAGTGGCAGTGTACGTTATCTGAGGCCACTTTTTCAGCTTGTCCTCGTAGAAGGTAGATCAATGATCATATTATCTCATTTGAGGGGTAACAGGTAATATTTCCACATGTTCTACTAAAATCACAAATCAAGTGGATTATTGTTAACACATACTTTTTTTTCATTTCAGAGAGGTCCGTGTTGCGCACACTGACCCACATAAAGTGTAATAAATTAATATTGCTTGCCAATCCCAGATGTTGTCGCATCCAAGCATAACTCTGATGTAGGAGGTTACATCCATTGTACACCATGCAAATGTAAAGATAAAAGCAACTATATAAATACAATTAAAGTCATTGTTTATTGGAATAAGTCAGTTTGAGGGTTAAAATATAAAAATTTGATTCCTGAAGGGTGTCCATGTAACTTCAGCTGAGAAGCCCTCGTAGCCTTAACAGAGCAGATTTAGATTAATAGCGCCTATGCACCTTTTTCTGCTCTTACATTAATAATCGAGGCTTTTAGAATAACTTTGATATACCTGTTTAAAAGCCACTTTACAGAAGTCATCAACAGAAGAACCTGTTTGTGAAGCAACAAAAGACAAGACACTGTGTTTAACTCAAAGCAGCGAGTAGCACCTCCCAGTGGCAGCGCCATGAAAACGGTGGAGAAGCAAATACACAAACGTTCTCACTGATTCTTCATTTTCCACCAACAACAAACTCTCAAACATCTTACTGTAATCAAAGAAGGACTCAACATAGATTTCCAATGTGAAGGTTACACATTTTTTCGTTGTCTCCCCCCCCCCCCCCCCCCCCCCCCCCCCCACCTACCCTGCTTTCCAGCCACCTCACACCCATTTTTCTCCGCTCACGTGACCAGTCAAGACCTCCGACACCGAGTCTGTGCTCTTAAATATTTGAAGGTCTCTGCAACACTAAGTGCCTTGGATTAATGTCTGTCGTGATCTTGCGCCATGCTAATAAAATGTCATTGAAATAATTATTAATGAATAATAATTACGGCACGATTGGCCTTATTTGATTTAAATATGAAACATTGGTCTACAAAAAATATTTATCTTTTTATGTTGCAGTCACAATATTTATTTTCCAAATTTCAGAAAGATACATTTAAGAGTTAATAAATAGATTTGAGAGCCTTGAGTAAGTAAAAAGCCTGAATCTAGTCCTCATATTTCTTCTGAATGAGTTATTTAGACACACTGTGGATCAAGTGCTCGATGGACACTGGACGGTAGAAGCCGTTATCTCCTACAACCAGCACAACCCTCAGTAAAGAAACCTCCCAGCACCAGCTGACACATAATTATCTCTTGCTTTACAGTCCCATCTGTTTGCCTTATCGATCACCAATCGATCGAGTAAAGCCAACTCTATAAGCTGTTGATCACAAGCAGGGGATTCATGGACATTTATCAAGGTCCGGGGATCGATCCGGGTCGCGCTGCCCAGCCTCCAACATCGGCCTCAGAGAAACAAATATGGTGTAGCTGACACATCTCGGCCCTGACAGGCCTGTAAAAACCCACAGAAGTTGTCCTGCCAAAGAGAAAGGATTCATTTTATTTTTTCCACAGATTCTTTCACAAGGGGAAAAAACATTATGATTAATGGCCTTTTTTGCTCGGGAGGAGTTTGCAATTGTCCTTGTGAGGGACATGGTTTTCAGCTTGGCAATGAAATATTGCAAATGTTACCTGGAAGTGGGGTAAATGGGCGCTGCAACACAGGTACAGGAATTCTGGAACCATCGTTTGGGGGGGAGTAAGTTGGAGACTTGAGGAAACAAGACAGTCACCAGCAGAAATCCTGCACTGGTCTCTCCTGTGTAATGTGCTGGATTCTAGCTTGACCTTTCAGCATTTTCTTTAACCCTACACATTCTGGAGACGACAGCATTGAGGCTCTGAGCTGAGAGGATAGACGTTAAAATGAGTAGTAGGGCGAACATGTGTTGGATGGCGTCCAGCAAATATCAGCCAAGGTCAAAGCAGTTGTCTTTTAGCTCCAGTGTAATGGATAATAATAATTCTCAATGTAATAATTTTCAATGAGAAGGCCGTGTGATAATTGTAAACAGCAATTATCATTTTCAGCACGTAGGAGCTTTGTTCGATATCTCTCCTTCACTAAGGTCATTTTCAGACATAGAAAATTGGGTCCAAACATTTTACCAAATTTATTTTTCACATTTGAAGAACACAGCGGGAGATTGTCCGGGTCAGACGCATTCACAGCAATCTCTGACTCTTCCAAGTCCCGAATATTACCGACTTTCTAAGTTGATATCTTATGTAGGTGCAATATCTTACATATATGGCTCCTCTTGGAGACATTCATATTCTATATTTAGATTTTTTTCATTTTTTTCGTATCTGTTGCATGTTAGAAACGTCATCGACCCATCGACTTGCTCACTCAACCTTTTCCTGCTGTTTGCTCACATGGACTCACTCACACATTTTCCAGACATTTCACTTGCAGCCCCTCCAGACAATTCCAGGAAAATGTCCAGACGTCTGAAAAGAGTTTTAGTTACACTGATGCTTAAAGTCTAGGTCATAAATATGAATATAATAAAACAAATTTAATTAAACTATGTCTCCATTGCACATTAAACCTCAACTATTCCACTCCGTTCTCCCTGACTGACAAAGACAAGAACAACTGCCCAGTTTACTGATACAGCAACAGGCCATAAAGTGGGCGAATCATGAACTCAGGTTATACAAATTAATCTTTAACCTTTTCAGATATTATAATAATAGTTGGATATGTAATTAATTAATTAAATTTCTTTCAATCTTGTACGAGAGGCTGGAGGATAATGTTTATATTCTGAATTTCCTGAACCAACAGGGGGAAAAAAATGTTCAGTTTTCTTAAATGAAACAATGTCCTCGCTAACAACAAACTACAGCTGGAAGTCCAGCAGTTTCAGGTTTTTGGCTCTGCTCCTGCAGTTATTAAGCCAAGCAGCTTATTGACGGAACCAATTGAATAATTATTCACCAGAAATGAGATGAGACGAAGAGAATCGGTCGATTTTAAAGAGCAGGCTCGAGAGGAAACAAAGAGAAAGGACTCATTACGAGGAATCCACTCTGCTTCCTGATGTGAATTGATAAATCAAAGTTGGTTTCTTGTTTCCTCTAAATACAAACAAATGTGTGAAATTATACAGGTACGGTTCATTTAAGCCTAAAAGGTACTAGATTTGCGAGGCCAGTATAGATAAATTAAGGTTACAATTTTTGTACCAATATTTGTTTTCCAAATGATTACTGCTCTATAGAAACTGTACATTCTTGTGGGATGTATCATTTTCACTGTTTCATGAATTCTCCATCTTGTGCCCATGACGTGGAGCCATGGCATCGAGCTCCCGTTGATACATGCACTCAACCAACCGTGAATTTTTATTTGATCATTATGATCATTATGATCATTATGATCATCAAATAACTAATTAAAACCAAAACTTAGAAACATGAACACTTCAACAAACATCAGTGTGACAAGAACTACATAAAATGACAGAAACCATCTTTGAGAATACATTTATTTGACGTGTAGCATGCTTAGATCTTTACTTTGGTCCAGGTTCCATCTGCTAACATGGAGGAGGCTGGGTTTATGACCTATACTGCAGCCAGCCACTAGGGGGGGGGATCAAGACACTTGGGCTTCACTTTCATCTTGACACGCTCTCTGGTCTCTACTGAACTGCTCTCTGGTGGACAAACTGTTTAATATCAACATGCTTTTTTGTTACTTCCTTTACTGAGCAAGACGTGTTAACGCTACACCTGTCGAGATTTCTTTTTTTAAATGGTTAGTGGAAAACTCTTTCCTGTTTCCAACTAACAATAAATCTGTTAACAATGCCAGGTCCATAAAGACATTTTTTTGATCTGGCCTGTTGGTCTGGACAGAGCCCTGACCAAAGCCTCATCCAGCAGCCCTGGGGTGAACTGAAAATGCAGGGCCAGACTGCATCACTCAAGATTACTTACTGCAACTCTCACAAATACCAGAGGCAGATTGAAGCATGTCGGTTTGGAATGACACATTCGACATACTTTTGGTCTGCACTGAGCGGGACAAACTTTCCATCGCCCTCTGGTGGACTAACTATGGCACGACTATGCTGGAATTTCATGTTAAAGCAACATTATGCAACTTTTTGATCATGAAACAGCAGCTTGATTAAAACGATATTGATGCTTCACTGACTTGGAATACGGAGAAGTTTCCTCTTTCATGCCCACTTCTCACCCCCGAATGTTGTTGCTCGATGTAACTTTGGTGAATGGGTACGATCTCCTTTGAGAAGTGTGGACCTGACTGATAGTCGCAGCTTCAATCATTATAATCAGGTCCAGCAAGTTCAAGAGTAATGCTGAACTGTGGATCAGTCAAAAAGACTTAGAGGTCAGTAAATACCAGTGTTCATCTGGAAACTTAAAATACGAGGAATTCTAAACAGATTTTGGTGTCGATTTTTGGTTTAGATTGGCAGCTCCACTGGTTCAGGAAGCCGGGGATTATGGGTAATAGCCACTGTTAAGTTGTGCTTCAGAGGGACTATGCAGTCAGAGCTACAGTCAACACAGTTATACACCTTTCTTTTTTTTCCTCTACATGAAAACTACTTCACCACCTGTGGCTGCAGAGGGTGCTGTTGCTCAGTACAAGTTACATAGTGTTGCTTTAATTATGGCACAACATGAGCGGTGATACTGAAATATCTCATACAAGATCTGTCAAGTTCCGAGTAAACAAACACACATGTAGTGCATTGACACTGAACCTGCATACACGTAGACCCTCATGGACAAACCTAATATACACAGATGCGTTACAGAAGAGACGGAGCTAAAATGGTGAGCACTGACCCTGTTTGTCCCAGAGAACATTTCAAGGGCAAACCTGTTGATGCGAGCTGCAGCAGGACAGACAAGAGACGGAGCGTAACAGGAGAAACAAGGATGAGCTGACAAACAAATGGGTCTCAGGGAGGCGTGAGGAGCAGTGATGTGTTACACGGTGATGGCTACAAAAGAGGCTGTATACGTTGAGAGTTGTAGGGCGGCCGGCGCTCCAACGGCGGAGGGAGGGGAAATAAACGGGGAGGGGCGGAGGGAGGACGGCGGAGAGGAGGGGAGGGAGAATGAGAGGAT
Source organism: Hippoglossus hippoglossus (assembly GCF_009819705.1). Taxonomy (NCBI): domain Eukaryota; kingdom Metazoa; phylum Chordata; class Actinopteri; order Pleuronectiformes; family Pleuronectidae; genus Hippoglossus; species Hippoglossus hippoglossus. Next base: position 4,558,168 of record NC_047158.1, on the reverse strand, counting down.
AAATCCTTACTACATAATGATTAGAGCTCACAAGCCCTTCCTGTGACACAGAGTGTAGGAGTCAGGATTACAGCCGGCCAGCGCAGACAGAGTGAAAGCTCTGCTGATGAGGGATGGAGGGGCACAGGTAGGAGAAGACAGAGAAGAGACAAGTGGGACTAGAGCAGTTCACTAAAGACTGAAAGACGCAAACAAGGTGTGTTTCCAGGGAGGGGGGAGGGGGCGGATCCCCTTTTTTTTTGGGAAGGTATTTTCAAACTCCAGCGGCCGACTCACATCTGTCCCCTTGCTCTGACCATCTGTCGCAGGCCCCTGAAAGCCTCGTCCCGGGCAGCTGGATCAGTTCTTCCGAGTCTTAGTTTGATGGAGCAGCCGCGAGAGTGCTGCTCACACCAGAGGAGGAGGAGGAAGAATGGAGGCTGGGAAATGAAGACTTAAGGGTCACCCTGCAGGATCTGTGATAGATGGGGAGTCACAGTGTGGACAGGTGTCTCGGGGAAAAGATGGAGCACGTCTGCGTCTTCATGAACTGGGCAGTGAGAGGGGACAAGACTGAGGAGTTGGACGTTGAGGATTTGTTTTGTGCTGATATTTAGAGCGTGGTGTAAGTTTCTGGCGGCTTTTGGAGCTTTCCCGAAATCTCATTCTCCGGCCAAGACAGGAATTATCATCTTCCCCAGAGGTGGGCAGCTTCTGAACATCCTTAAAAAGGCACTTGCTTGACAGACAAATATGCACGCTCACAGATTTCCACTCAAAGCATTCTGGGACATCTTACCTGAAAAGCCTCTACTCAGGTAGATGTCTAAACTTTTAACTCTAACCTGGAACATTCAGCCAAGAGAACAAGAGCAACTGCGGACGATTTGTTATTTTGTTTCCTTGCTCCTTTACCTAATTCTTCTCCTCCGGCACCTGCTCGATTCGATCCCCCTCCATCACTCCGTCAATTCTCCTCCTCCTCCTCTTCCTGCTCCTCTTCTCCACCTCCCCCTCCTCAGCCTTTTTACCAGCGAGTGATAATGTGACCTTCTGCCAAAGTGCTGGAAAGCATGCCACCGTCGCAGCGGGCTCCTCTGTTGCTGCTACTGAAATAGACTCAAACAAGTGCGGGGAGAGGAAGAGGAAAGGAGGAGGGAGAGCACGAAGAAGGGAGAGGGAAGAGAAGAAGAGGGCCAAGGGGGAGAGAAAGGAGAGAAGGGGGGGAGAAAAAAGAAAAAGAGGAACAGGACAGCTGAAGCTGTAGACACGGGATGAGTGGTGCTGAGCCCGGGCTGGATGTGGATTGCCATCACAGGTAACGAATCCCCCTCGTCTACCACTTAGTGCTGCACTTCCATGTGTCATCATCTCATTCATCACATCATTCACCTGTCTGCTCACAGCTCTGAAATGTTCTTTTTCACTTTGAGGGATGAGTGGGATCGAGGGTGAAATGTTTCTGCTTCTTTGGAGACTACTTGGTTTGGAGGTGTTGTTGTATTTTTGAGTAGCATCCCCCCCTTCGCCCTCCTCCTCCTCCTCCACCACCCCTGTCAGCAGAGGAATTATCAGAGCGCAGAGGATCGGATCAGAAGCAGGACTCGACAGGATGCTCGAGCAGCGGCATCAGGCAGCACGCGGTGTTTGGCTTTTGTGGCTGTCGTAGGTGAGCGCGGTGTCTGTAACTGTTGCTTTAACTCGCCGAGCTAACTCGAGGGTGGGGGGGTGTTAAGCTGAGCAGATCGATGCGACATTGTAAACAGTTAGAGAGGGGCTTTGATACCTGCTGCCCATCAGACCTGGGATGCTGCTGCTGAGCTGCTGCTGCTGCTGCTGCTGCTGTTGTTGTGGCTGCAGGGGGAAATTGAACTGCCACTGAAGAGTGACTTTTGAGGATGTGAGAGAATGAGAGCTTGCTGTAATTACTGAAGGATCCGTTCTGGCACTTTAGCTCCATGAATAGAGAACAGGTTGTTTCTTCCTTTCTGTTTCCTTTTTTGAGGCATGAGAATGAGACCTGAATTGGTAAATTGGAAGCACGATTCAGTGTGAGATAAAAAAGATGTTGTAAGTGAAAGAAAGTGCCCACGTCGTAAATTGCTCATATCGATGGCTTCCCAAAAGATGAAGGACCTTTGGAATTAACCCTGAAAATCAATCACACATGAGGCACACAGGAAACAAGGGCAACGGTGCCACACGATTTCTTAATGAAAATCAGGAGCTACAAAATATAATATTGTGTATGGGCAGTTGCTTATCGCTTGTTCATTTACAGTTTGTGTTTGAGTGTGGAAACTGCTTTAATGACAGAGAGGTCACACACCAGAGGAAGGTCTGTACGTTTGATTGGCTCGAAAGAGAAGTGACAGTGATGCAGTGAGACGAGGAATCCACCGGGACGTCCCAACATCACTTTCCTACCCCTGTGGTCATCGTCCAATATTTGATTAACTCAAAGTGCCCTTGGGTCTCTTTGAAAGGTGCTATAAAAATTGTAATAATTATTATTATTATAACTCTAATTATAGAAAACATTTATTGTGCATAAATATACAGAATGATCTACGGGTACATTTCAAGACCCAGATCAATGATGTCTGATTTGTTTTACAACCAAAACTCTTTATAAAGTCTGTAATCATTGCTGGATTTATTTAAATTCCCCTGATGCATATTAAAGAGTCAGTTCACCCAAATAAAAAGCAAAACAAAAATAAACATTCTCAGTTGTCTATAGACCTAAAAAATGCCCCTAAAAAATATTCAAATAAAACCAATCTACTTGCTGCCCCTTGTCAATTCACAATTGTTATTCAAAAGTTGAATACATATAGTTAATCATATTTTAGAGGCTCCAGGCAAATCACAAGAACAATCTGGGCCAAAATCTGGAAGACAAAAACATCAGTTTGTGTTTGTTGTCTTTTCCACTTTCTTCCCCCATCAATCATCTCAGGACCCTGGACAATTTATTCAGGACCCCTCCCCCTTCCCTTTTTTTGGTTGTAATCTTCCTCCACCACAGGTAGAGGTTTAACCATGTGCAGGTTAAACATGCCTTTCCTCCAGTGGCTTCACTCCAGAGTGAATAGGAGTGCAGGATCAGACAGTGTGGTCCCAGTTAGGCAGGTGAAAAATGGCTCTTCATTATGTTATGTCAACCATATCCTAGTTTCAGTAATTGGATGTAGCAGCGTGGATGTGAGTGCAATGTGAACGCCCATAAGTGTGTGCACGTGCATGCGTGTGACAAGGCAGCATGTGACGGGGAGAACCGATGCAATCTCTCTCTCTCTCTCACACACGCACACAAACACACACACACACACAAACCGATTGTCACACCAACATGATGAAGGAATCTGTTACTCGGGGGGAGGGAGGAGCTTGATCAATAACACAGCTGATACGTTCAGTGATTAAGCAGATTTGTTTTGTTTTAACCAGATGTTCAACTAATCCCATCCCCTCCCCACTGCCATCACACACACACACACACACACACACACACACACACACACACACACACACACACACACACAATCTTGTCTTTCTGTAGTTCTGAGGTCCCTCATTGATATAATGCATTCCCTAGCCCCTTACCTTTACCCTAACCATCACAAATAAATGTTTTACCCTAATCCTAATCCTTATTCTAACCTAGAACTATTTCTAACAATTTCTTCCAACAGCCCTTTGAAGTTCTAATGACTGACCAAAGTGTCCTAACAACTTCAGAACATCCTCACATTGCCAAAGTATGCTCCTCACATCAAAATGTCCCCACAATGTCAAACTTTCTCCACGAAGTCGAAATGTCTTCTTAATGTACACACAACTTTAAAATGTCCTCACAATATCAAAATGTCTTTACAATGTTAAAATGGCCTCATAACAGCAAAATGTCCTCACAATGTCAGAATGTCCTCATGACATCAAAAAATATCTTCACAACATACAATGTTCTACACAATGTCAAAATATTTTAACAATGTCAAATCATCCTCAAAGCTTCAAAATGTCCTCACAACCTCAAAATGTAAAATATATGTAAAAATGTCCTCAAAATGGCAAAGTCTCTTCTCAGCATAAACATTTCTTCACATCTTCACAATTTACTTAAAACATCACAATTTGTTCACAACATCAAAGCGTTCTAACAATGTCAAAATGTCTTTACAATGTTAAAATGTCCTGACATCGTCAAAACGTTCTAACAATGTCAAAATGTCTTTACAATGTTAAAATGTCCTGACATCGTCAAAACGTTCTAACAATTTCCAAATGTCCTCACAATGTAAAAATGGCCTTGTCTAAATGTCCTCGCAACATCAAAGAGTCCTAACAACATTAAAATGTATTAGCACCTTCAAAACCTTAAGACATCACAATGTTTTCACAACATCAAAACATTCTAACAATGTCAAAATGTCTTTTCAATGTTAAAATGTCAAAATGTCCAAAGGTCAAAAGGTCAAAAGGTCCTCAAAAGGATGGTTTTGAACCAACTTCAGGAAGAAAAGTACATACAGCAGAGGTCTTCAACAGGGGGTCCGCGGAGGTACTGAAGGGGGGTCGCGAAATTTTTGGTTGATTTGACATTTTTTTATTTATTTTTTTATTTAAAAAAATTTTTTCAACCAATTTTTTCCCCACAAAATTAAATGTCTTTAAATACACATTAACATGAATCCAACATATTGTAGCGAACGGATAAATGGCAGAAGACGTTATCTTTCAGTCAGCAATGCACACATTCAGCGACACACAATAATAAAAACATGAACATATGAACCTGTGTATTATTTGAATAGCTTAGTATTGAATGCACAATAACAGGGTAGCTATGTTTATACATGGCACTAGGCCCAGTTTAATATAAAACACAATTTTATACAATATATATAGTAGGGGGTCCCTGCTCCATCTCTCCATCAGTTTGGGGGTCCTTTGCCTGAAAAACGTTGAAGACCCCTGACATACAGTATTGTAGGTTTATACATGTGAGGACCCTAACTGATCAAATACAAAGAAGAGGTGAGGACAGGACAAAATGTCCTCACGTTCAAAAGTGTTGTTACACTGAAACACAAACTCTTAACTGCTCGTGTTTCTTATTTAATGTTTATTGAACTTTTACTCTGAGGTGGCTTCAAACTAATTTACACAGTTACAGAATAGTCTTCAGTGTGGCTGCAATTCATTTTAAAGTGACGACCAAGTAGTCAAGTGCAAACTTTGCAAACATATCATGACTCGACAACCAAAAACAGTGCATCATGGAAATACTAGCTTTTACTGTTTATTTAGGCTAATAATGCTACTTGCTAAAAAGAGGTGGCATGTCGTGTGATGATTTACTTTCCCATTTCATGTATTTTCCAGTCACAAGGTTTTCCAACGTTTAGTCCCCTCATCACGACTAATCCATCGAAAGTGTTAAGCTGCGTTTCCATCTGACCTGTTTAATACGTGTATCAGTAACAGTTTGTCGTATAGGATTACTACTCTTCTTATTGGATACTTTCAAACCTTATAACAGACACTGGACTGCTCAGATCAGCTGTGACATCACATCCAGACAACAGGCTCATGCAGTGGGAGGCACCGCTCGTCTTCATCACTCCATCACTCCTGCCCTACTTACAACCACTTCTCTTCTTTTTGCTCACAAGTCAAACCAAACAGTGAATCTACAGAATATTCAGAACCCGCTGATCTGTTGATCTTTAATCATTCTGTGTCAGACATTTGTTCCATCGACAAAATATTTAAATTACTCCTTAACAAGAAGTGCTGAAAAATGCATCTCATCTAATTTCAGGACAGAATTCAGAGTGACAAGTATGTGCTGCCAACACTCATTAGGTTACTTCCTGTTGTTGTTTCACAATAAAATTGGAATAATTCAAGTAGAAACTAAATATATACAAACATTTGACACATTAACAACTGTCAATCTGGTGAAGCTGAGGAAAATCTGATTATCAAGGACTAGTCAACAACCGCCCAGACACACACACACACACACACACACAAACACACAAACTCACAGGTATGATAACTAACTGATGCAGTGTTTGCACTCTCTTAGTCGTGGTTTTAGTTTAGTGACTTAGTCGACACGTAACACGAACACAGTGATCGCATCTTCAATTTCCTTTTTCTGTTAAAAAAACTGCATCAATCTGATGTATCATTGTTGAGGAGTAAGATGCACTTAGGGTCGGTTAATTGCATTTCATCTCCGTCCTTTCCCCTCCCACATCATACACTTAATGTTTCTCGATATTCCTCTATATTACTAGGCTTATGCTTGTATACGTATATGTTATACTTTTATACTTTTATAACTATATTTGAACAATAACATGATTGTTACTGTTTGTTATGCTTCTGTCTGTCACAGGAAGTGATGTATTTGACTTTTAATATTATATTTTTATGCTTAAAATAGTTAGACTGTCTAAGGAAACCTGCTCTGTAGTAGCATGTGAGTCTGCAGTGTCCTAGTGTGTGTGTGTGTGTGTGTGTGTGCATGTGCGTTTGCGTTTGCAGCCTGCAGGCAAACTGAAACGACCTCTGGGTTTGTATCCCAGGGTTAGCGGCTGCTTTGTCAGCTGTCCAGCTCTTCCGCGAACACTTAGCGCCGATCTGCTTAATCAAATGTTAAAGACGTCAGACCTCACGCCATCTTCACTGTCTCTAGGAGGATGAGAGATGACAGGACGCAGGAAACACAGATGGATGGAGATGGAGGGAAACTAGAGATAGGAGAACTGGCCAAAACGATTTTAAAAATACAGGGCAATGCATGTATTACAGACAACAATTTCAAATGTATTGTGTGTTGACTGACAGCCAGTCACAGGCATCCGAGGCAGTAAAACATTTACTGCAGAGGAGGGACGGAGGCTTCAGGATATCGGAGCAATCTATCCAAGGTCATGAGAGAGGAGGAGTAGTAAATTCCAATCTGAATCAGGCAATGCTGCATCACCACATGATCCCTTTCCCGCCAAATTTATAGAGACCTGACAGGCCACGTTTAGAGGGTCAAGCACGGATCCATGTTGGGATAGAGCAGGAGCAGAGGTCCCTGAGGGGTGCTCTCATACTACGCAGGCTAACTGATGAGATCCTAAAGTCGGGGCAGAGGGAGTGTGGCGGGCTGCGGTGCCTCTCTCTCCCGGAGTTTATGGCTGGGCTCACGGGCACAGCAGAGACTCCAGGGCCATTTATATTCATGGCGCAGCGCCGCTTGCGCCTCATCTAACGTCCTGTCCCTGTTGAGAGGGAAAACAGACACACCGTAGGCTGGGGGGGTGGGGGGTGGGGGAGGGGGGGAAGGCATCTTCTCTCATTCCTTGTCATTCTTCTGCCTCTTGTGGATGCAGATACCAACCCGAGTGCTTTTGTGCATGTGCGGCGCCGGTGGGTTGCATATGCAATTTGTAATACAGGAAATTGATTAGCCTAATTGGGTTCTATTCACAGCCACATGTGTGACGCTTAATTTTTCACAATTAGCCCTGAGCGGTGACACAGCGGGGAGCGTCTCCATGAAGGATGATGACAATGATAACCTTAGAGCCGAAGCCTGCAAAGTGGAGGGGGCGCCGAGACTCCTGTCAGGGTCCAAACAGAAGGAGCAGTTCGACTTTGCGAGATGAATTTTAAGGAATCAGGCCGGATACTGTGCACTACAGTGTAACAGAAAGTGACACACGGCGTCATGGTGGCTCAGGTGGCAGTGAGCCTGTGATCGTGACGTGGTTTTATTCTCATTCCGTCTCCTTGCTCCCTTTTCCATTGCTCTTGTTGCTCTGTTGTCACCAAACAAACACAACCAAACTGCTCAACAGATCTAGGGAAGCACTCAAACTTTCAGCATCAGGTTCTTACAAGTGGCATAAACATGCATCTCAGAGGATGAAGAATCGTTTTCCCTTTCCTGGAGACAATTATTTATTACAGAGAAAAAATCAATCTTTCATCTGCAGAGAAAACTATAAAAGCCAGTTGTTTATGTCATGCTCTGATTGCTTTCTATTGAGCAGTTTTACATGTTGTAGCTGCCCTTAGAAGAACTGGGCTGGCAAACCATGAGCCTGGTCAGTCAACCAGCCAATCAAATCGGTTTTGTGTTTTACAAAACAAACCTCCATGAACTTAATACTTTCTCCTTCTCTTTTTTTGTGTGTCTTCTTTATATAAATGACCCTCATCAAGATATGTGTTCCTGCTCCAAGCTGAATTAATCAATACTCCTCAAGTAAACATCAAATTAAATGACCCTGGGATGTGAAATGGGTCACTCACACAGAATTATTACCATAGCTGCTCCGCAGAGCGTTTTGGCTGCAGCTCCCTCTCTGTAGCAGCGAGCAGCCGACAGTTAGACACTGGCTGGTGAACATAGCAGAGCATTTAGCAGCTAAAGAGCCTGATATTTCTCTCATGAGCTCTCAGCTGGTGGACACGAATGCAACTCGAATTGGGTGATAATGTTGCTGAATGGGAAGGTCGGCAGCTGCCATAATAACCTTACCCATTTGTGAGAAGTCAAAGTCATTTTATGTTTTTTTCTGCCCCCTTGTGGTCAGAAAATACTGGATATAGCTTATGGTGCGGAGACTACTGAAAAGTTGTTGCCTTCATAAGCATAACAGCACACAATGGTGGGATAGTACCCCTTTTTTTTCTGCGTTTGTTTATTTGTTTGTTTGTTTGTTTGTTAGCAGGATTACGCTAAAACTACTGGATCGATTACCACGAAATTTTGTTTTTTGGGGCGGATCCAGGATTCTTTTACTTTATTTGAAATTGAAAGACAGGGCGTGTAACACATTTTTTGTGGATTCCTCAAATTCATTTAGGGGGCCGATATCATGAGTAAGTACAATTTGGTGCAGATCTAAATACAAACAGACACATACAGTGAATGTAAATGTGGTTTCATAATGGGAGTGTTGGGCCTTGGCAGAGTTATGTGTGAGCAGGATTTTGCAAAAACAAAATTTCCACCCAAGATGGAGGAGGGACGGGGCCTGGAAAGAAACCAGTTTTAGCGTGAATGCATATTAAAGGAACGAGCCAGGAATAATTTGTTCAGATTTCAACATTTTCATTAATTTTTCAGGGAATAAAGCATTGAGCTTGATTATTATTATTATTTTTTTTTTCAATCAGGCATTTAGCAGGCGTATCCAAATAAAAAAATCAGAATCTCCCAGATTTTTTTCAGCCAGTCTACAGTAAAAATAGATCTAGAAACCTACTAATGTGATGAATGTGTAGCTGAGATAATGTGGATTCAGGATGGTAAAAACAGCTTTGACGTATTTTAAAAGTGCAAACAAACAAATATGACATATTTGTGGGCAGCAACACAAACTGTTGACGGGTTCTCTGGATTATCTTGATTCACAAGACACTGTTCCTGCGCCATTATGTTTTTCAAACCACAATTTTCTAATGGAATCTGTTTCAAATGTTTAATGGTATTTGAAAACGTCAGCACATATCTGCATCATGCAGACGCCACTGAGAACAGGAGAGAAAATGAGCTTTTTAATTGTGTATATGACTTGGGAGAACTGGTCCTTTAAACTTATTGTAGTTTTGTTTATTTTACACATCCCTGAGCGGAAATATCCTCAGTGCAGTTAAGAACCACAAGACAGCACACATACGCACATAGATTAAAACCAAAGTGGTATACTCATATGTGGATTAGAGCATGTGTACATGTGTGTGTGTATGTCAGAGGTCAGCAGTATGTGTAGGCAGCCACCGAGTCAACTGTGAGAGCAGGCTGGTGACAGCTGGACCGGCGGCAGGGGTGGAGAGAGGGTGGGTGGGGGTCTGGTTCTGCACGGGAAGCCACGGTTTCAGCTTAACCACGGTCTTACACTGATCCCTGCTCCAAATACAGACACACATGAGGCTGAACGCAGGGGCCGCCAAAGGCTGACGAAGGGCGATTCCACCGCCCTCCGTGTAACCTGCCACACCCAATTTTACAGGTCAGGCGTCAGGGTCGAAGTAGGAATATAAATATCAATGAACCGTGTCAACGGCCCTGAGCCCCAGGTAAACATCCATCCATGTGTTATTGCAAAATGGATTACATTCACAGCAGCATTGTAATCTGCAGCCTCCAAAAGATTATTACCCTCCAAACACTTGCACATACAATCTGTTCAATCTCGCTGCATGGTGCGCTGACAAAGCAAACGCCGTCTGATTGAGTGTCACACTCGGAATTAATGAGATAAAGCAAAGAGGAGAGATGTATATCAAACATCTGTGCAATGGCCAGCCAGCACATGGCTCTGTGTCCTTGGAGAGAGAAGAAAATCAAATGTTTTGGTATTTTGGAGTAAAGGATGATCTTGTTTGAACTGAATTGATCCATTCACTGCCGTTATCAAACTACCCACGCTTCATCTCATGTTCCCATGTGAAGACTCAAGCTGTGAGACGTGAGCAAGGTTAGACCATATATGCTGGGGAGGGAGCTTCAGCAATCTGTGAGACTTCAAAGCCAGAACTGTAATAAAACACAACTACACAGCTTTCCATCTGCTGTGGCATTTAAAACTTGCTGATCGCGGCCCATCTGATACTATAGAGTCAGAAAATCCAACTGCTCTGTTCAGCTCCACTTCCCTCCTGAATATTTAAATCCTTTAATGCACGGATACTCGAGCCAGAGCCACAACACTCCGCGATTGATTCCTGCTTCGTCTGAACATTTACAAGACATTTCAGGAGCCTCCGCTCGTATTCACACACAACAGTAAAGATCCTGTCAGATTTATAGGGATTTCGCGCAGACATTTTTTTATCCCGTGGCATATCGATCACTGGTCATGTCTAGTTAATATAGAAGCATACATGTCTTTAATATGTCTTGAGTGCCATTGGTAAGTGAATGCAAGGAGGCGTGTGACAGAAACTAATATCACTGAGTGAATATGTTTGACGTGCCTCTGTCTCCAGGGGTCAGCAGCGGCAGATAAATCACAGGTGTTTGAACCATGACGCCTCCGATATGGTTTCCCTTTGGGTGCACCGGAGAGGGGAACAGCTGCAGGACACTGACTTGGTTTTATACTTTTTCATATGACAGCGTGAGGGTGCCATTTATCACAAGGCCATGATGCAGAAAAGTACATCATAAAGAATGGAGCAGTAAATCAACAGACATGTTTAGAGGTGGGGAAACAGGGCGCACTCACGAGTCAGTCACAGCAGGGGTTACAAGTCCTGAGATGTGACCTTCAGAGAAAACAGCAATGGAAGGAAAATGACACGGATGTCTGACACACGCTTTGTTTCCACCTGAAAAAATACAAACATCATTATATTCTGCAGTGAGATTTAGCAATAGAATTCAGCGTAAATGCGTTACTGTATTATAAATTACAGCACAATGGATTTATCAGTTGCATATTGGTATTAGCCTTTATGTTTACCAAATATGAATACTTTTGTTTTAAAGAACAACCCATAGAGAAAATGTGTGCATTTATTTTTGTATTACTTTAAATTGTTTATTTTTCAATCAAATTGTATCAGTGAAATAATTTGTTATTGTTGTACCACCAATCACTGTTTATAAATATAGACGTCACATCTTCAAACCACAGGATGAAAACTAGAGTTATTTCTAGATCGTGACTGGAATTAACACAAATTGTGAGGTTGTGGGATTGTGAGCAAACACAGAGAGCATTAATGTTTGATTGGATATTTGCAAACTTAATGGCGTGACTGCGAGAGTTGTTTGTGCACTCTGTAGCGGTCCCTGCAGGGAGATTTGCTAAATTCAGCTTTGGATTCAGTGTTTAAATGTCTCAGTGGTTTTAAACTGTTAAACCACTGGTTTTTAAAGATGCCAACATGCAGCTGAATGTGACTGCTATTTACAGATAAAAGGTTTAAGACACGTTTTACTGACGGTCACTTGTAGAGGTACTTAAAATCATAAAGCATGTAGCTGTTTAATGGACTGAGGAGCCATATTGTGATCATACATTAAATACAGTGATGTCCCCCTGTCTGATTTGTATCCAGTATTTCCTTAATCACAGGGTTTTGTCCTGTTGCCATTTCAGATCATCTCAGACTCAAACATTGACAGGTGGTAACTAACAGGACACTTCAGTTCCGATACATATACAATCGTCACAGAAATGGAAACACTTTAAATTAAACTCCAAATTATCCATTCTATGATATAGTTGAAAGACATTTGTTAGGGTTAGGGTTAAGCCTATTATTCGAATAAATAATACAAATATTTATTCGATTCTGATCCTTTTTCCGAAGCCGCATCAAATTTCCCCTGTTCATAGAAGGCAGCGCACAAAACATGCCTGACTTTTTTCATCTCTGCCTTAAATTTTGAGAACTTCACAATGGGGAAGAGAACGAAATCCGGCCCCCGTGATCTGGATCTGCACAAAAAATTAATACCATTCCTCATCCTTCATGGTAAGTTTCATGTTAATCCATCCAGTAGTTTTTGTGTAATCCTGCTAAAGGTCAAACAAACAAATAACTAGAATGTCACTCGGCAGAGCATATAACTCTGCCAAAGCTCAGCAGTCCCCAGATTTTTATTTGGATCTGCACCAAATTGCGCACACTCATAAATATTAGTCCCATAAAGATGTCTGAATTTTTATTTATTTTTTATCAAGTCTCTGAAATTTCAAGGAAATTGTTGAAACACGTCCTATTTACCAATGTTAAAGAAAGTGTAAAAAATACTAGATCTGCCCCCTGATCTGGATCCGCTCCAAGATTTAATGAGTTCTTCCTTGACTCATGCCCCGCTGTAATGACATGTAATGAAAATCTGTTTTGTGTAATCCTGTTCACTAACAAACACACATGAAAACATAACCTCCTTGGCAGCGGTAGCCCAGTTGTACCTTGAGGTGAATGTTAATAAGGCTCACTTAGTATTAGCATTTCAAATGGCTCCTTCAATGGACCCCACAACACTCACTTTGACTTCTACCAAAGCCAAGGAGGTTATGTTTTTACCCCTGTCAATTTGTTTGTTTGTTATATTTTTTTTAATCTTTTTTGGAAATAAGATTGCACAAAAACCACTGAACGGATTTCCACAAAACTTGCTAGAAGGATTAGACATGGGCCAAGAGAGAACTCATTAAATTTTGAAATTGGATCCTCACAAAGGGTCCAAGAATATTTTAATCACTTTTTTTAACAATGTAAAACTTTTAATTTTCTTTTTTTTACAATTCCACTGATTTCACAGAGGATAATTCATGAATCTTGATGAAACTTGGTATTGGTACTTAAGACCAAGGCTGTTTTGGCCATTTTTTCCCTCTGGGCCTCGTCGAATGATACAGTCTAATGTTCGTTGAACTATCGTGATTAAGAAGTCGTCTAGCCCTGTTTATTAACTCCATTTCCATCACTCAGTGCCAGTCCATATGGAGCAGTGCCAGACGCAGCGTCATGAATATAAAGCTTTTGTCTTGATGTGTTTGTCACAGAGCTAACAGGATGTCTGTTGCTTTATTCAGGCTCTGTAGTGGCCTATAAGAAATGTTATAAACGTTTTACAGAGGTCTAGATTTGGCGTAGTACATAATTTTTCTATGTGTTGTATTATTATCTAGAGGGAAAAGAGGGTGAGCAAAGTGAAACTCCAAAGTGAGTTCATACGCTTTGACTTCGTAAAACAGTAACAGAAGATGGAGGCGTGATTTCTGTATCGCAAGCAAGAGGCTGAAGAAACAGAGTTCATCTGCAAAACATGCAGCAAAACCTTTTGAGAAAAGAGAAGGGCCACAAATGAATGAGACTTTTCCCGAGGCAGAGACACTGGTGATGATGATGACCAATGGAGGACCAATTGGGACATCTCATGAAGGCTTCAGATTGGACAGTTGAAGGGAGATGGCCCTGTCTCCAGGGTGGAGGTCACTCGGTTTTCTGATACTAAACTGAAATTGAAAACTTTGACAGCTTACAGGTGATTGGCTAAGACAAGTGTGATTGGATGAAAAGAAAGAATGGGTGGAGCCTAGAGATAGACAGGAACTTTGCATGTGACTTAGAAGGCAAATGGGCTGACCGAACTTTTCATTGGCTTCATTTCACCATTGCAAATACAGCCCAATACTGAGCGAAGCCTGAAACTGCATGTCCACATCTCCGCTTGATAAATGAACGTTTCAACGCTGTGATCCAACATACCAGTGTTGCCAGATGTACGATCTCTATTGTATTTGTATGATAATCATGCTCGTGATGATGAATGTGACCGCACTAGTGAACTTAACACAAGTCTGTGCTGTCTCATGTTTCAAAATAAGAGCCTTGTGCCTTGCCCCTAAATCGCTTTGGAATCTCGACACAGCTTCTTGGTCTTGGTCTGCTTTTATATCGAGTTTTTCTAGTCTTGATGACCACTCACAGCATTTTACAGTACAGGTTATTGCCATTCACCCGTTCACACATTCATAGAGTGCATCTATGTGCAGTATTTTTTCTATGAGGGGCAATTCAGGGTTCAATTCTTGCCCACGGGCACTAAGGCATGCAAATAGGGGAAGATTTGTTATGTTTGGACAAACGTTTGACACAGTGTACTTTTTATTTTATCCCTTTTTAGAAATGAGCTGTTGTGCAAAACATCATACACAAAAGTGCACTTGAATTTATGTTGTTTGCAAATGTTTTTTTCTATTTTTTGTTTAAAGGACTTTTTGGTATTTTAAGCGCCATTTTTGTTGATTATTGAGCTTGAGCTCTACACAGCATCTGCAGTAGGTCTACATCACGCAGCTGCTAAAAGCTTGTGTACGATTGTTTGATTTGAATAAATACTGTTTAGTTGAATGTAACTCAACATTTAAAATGCTCCCATTTCAAACCTTTAATAAATATAAACAAGAATGGTTTGAGTGCAGGCATGCATTATGTTGCTGAATCATCATATATTTAATATTAAGATACTTATATTTTGTCTCTATCAATATTGCCCAGCTCTATGTGAACTAAAGCTCGCAGGGAAACCACAAAATACTTTGAATACGACACTGAACCTATAACCGCACATGCCAACTATGTCAAGCTGTGGCTATTTTTGGACACACATTTGTTTTTTTTTTTGCTCGTCACCTCTTTTTGCTCTCACCGTACTCATGACTCTGATTAATCTACAGATTAGTTTAATGGCTGTGGATTTAAAGAGATCAGCCTGTGTTTTTTTAATCAGAGCTTAGTTAATCATATTCATACAGGTGGAAGCACCACTGGACATGACGGTTGTGTTTATGTGGTGGTAAAAGAATCCTGACTCTTGTAAAGAGGTCAATGTGCCGGTTGTGCTTCCAAGGTCTAGTTATTCAATAGATATTTCAGGATGTTGTTTGTGTTGTGTTGTGTTTATGCTGCTTCTTTGTACAAAGCCCATTTATGTTTTTAGTACCGTTTAGCACCATTATCAGAAAAGGAAAAAAAAACTGACACCGAACGATGTCCTCACTGGAGTTTTCTGTTAATTAGCTGCTCCACTCATTTATATAGTTGAATATGATCTCACTTTATTGTCTTGTAATTACAGAGCATTGTGGGTGGGGAGAAGCGCATCGGGATCAGAGGAAGTCATATCAGTAAATTCCTGCACTGTAGAGGTCAAGAAAGGTCATAGATCCATAAACGGCTGATTGGGTGTTCTGAGGCTGTGACATCCGAAACTGAGATGCCGTGGAGCGTTTGATTGGTCAGAAGGTTTACTGATAATGACACAGAGGAGGATGAGTTTATCAGCATGTGAGCCACAGATGCAGCTGGCTGCAGCTCCGTGGCTGTGCGTATTGATCATGGAGCAGAGGACGGGACAGGTGCACGTTGTTAAACAGCTGCAGCAGAGGCGTCGTGTCCGGAATATAAAGGCCGTCATTAAACACTGCGCCGATGAGACCTCACTTCTCAGCCAGATGTATTTATCGCTGCGGCCTCACATTAATCAGCCAGATCAGAAATCAGTTAGAGAAGCCGACACCACGGCTGCAACTCATCCATAGATGGCTTTTTTTATTTTTATGTGGCTTCATAACTCATACAGTCACTATCAGAAAAAGAAGAGGTGGAGACCTTGAGTTTACAGGAGGCATGTATGAGATGAGACTTGAATATACATTGTTTGGAAAATTGGACTGGTTGTAGAAGCAATTGTTATCAGGACACAGCAGGAGAATGGGATTGAATTAGAAATATGGGAAAAGGTAATATAAATACAAAGAATGTGTGAGGTTAGAATGTGTTTGGAAAGCTGCAAACATGCAGAATGAAACAAATATGAATTGAAATAAAAAACAATGCATGAGATTACAGTGCGTATATGATCTGTACCAAGTGTGTATTAAAATGTGTTCATATTCTCATCACTGATTCTGCAAAGGCCATACATACTGAGCAGGAAGGGAAATTCTATTCACCTTATCGACAGTATTCAATTTGGAGCAGGAACCATATGTACAGGCTGAACATGCAGATGTGGATATTTGCATTATTACCCGTTCAGTTAACCAAACTGTCCAGGTGTCAGCGTCAGGGAGCTTCCACAGAATGAACCACCAGAAAAATAAATAACGTGATACTGTGATAACAAAAAATTTAAAAAATAAAACCAACCACAGCAGTGATTTTGAATGCTGCACACTGCTTATTCTGTAAAGAAGCTGCTTCCACCGTGTGTCACCCACTAGAGGGGGATAAGCACATCTTAAATGTTAGTCAAACAGTGGTGAAGATAAAGGAATATAAACACTGTCAGTGCTGCTGCTCTGGTAATGGAAGTCTTAGAAACTCTAATCTCTCATTGGATTCATTTCACTACAACAGAACAGTTAATAGGAAAGTGTTTGGTCTGAGGTATTTTGAAGCAATTTCTCAAAACACATCACTTTCCTGTCTTCTCTTTTAATAACACAAATAAATAGACATATGGAGATAGGACTGTTCAGTATCTGTGTACTTATTATTATTACAATTATTGAATAATCTTATTATTATTTTCATCATTAACTATTTAGCCCATAAAATGTCAAAAGGTAGCATTAAAAATACACATCACAGTCCATAGTGTTTTCCTAAAAAATCTTAGATTATAAGATTTAATGCATCATGACAGAAAACAAGTTTCTGTCCCAGTTTGTTTGAAAAATGACTGAAACTGTTAATCGACAATTAAAGTAGATGTGCAATTCTTTTTTTGTCCATCAACTAATCAAATAATGAACTGCTTCTGCTCTGCTTCAAACAGTCACAAAACAAAGACTGATGTCCCACACGGTGTAGACTTCCTGTCATCTCCACACAATCTTTTAGTTTAACTTTATTCCAAATATAGAGCCAGACAAAATGTTGTTTCTCAGGGACAAAGGTGCAATATAAGTGCAAATAACTTACAACACTCAATACTTGTGATTTAGATTAGGGGGAAAAAAAGCTGGTTCCCACAAAAGTATAATATGTTTAAAAGTTCTGCAAAGTTAAAAGGCCCAAAGTCAGTAGGTGCGTTTGTTTTGGACTTGGTCTGACTGCATGTAACTGACTTGATCTGCCGACGTGATGTGCTGGCAGCTGCAGGGGGGGAGTGAAAAAGACACAGATGTCAAGTCGGACACTTTTTACTTCTCGTAGTGTCAGTGAGACGAGAACAACGACCGGTCGAGCTGTGTTTTCTTTTTTCATTGCAGATGAAACGGATGTCTCGGAAATCACATTTTTTTTTAACAAAGAATACAATGAACAACTAAGTTAACTGAGAACTTTCTTTCAGCTGAAATTAAAACTGTACTGTAAAGTGACCAAGTCATAAGGAGATGAAAATTCATCATATTGTATTGGGAGATAAATAGTGATGACTTTTTTCTTTTTTATAATTACCACATTAGCAACACAAAGGCACACATGAAATACCATAACAGAGACAAAGACAAACCAACACATCTGCAAAGCTAGTAGTTATATATGAAGTGATTATTATATCTACACACAATCATATATGTATATATAACAACCTATAGGCTAATATATATAGTTTTAATTCCGAGGTAAGAGGTGGATATTGTTTTCTGTTTTTGAAATTTTTCAGGTACAAAAAGGGGATTTGGCTTTTAACACCTTACATTTATGGATTCACGGATCAGAAAACACATCTGAATTCTTAGAATAAAACATAAGACAGGTCATGTGTGTCACTGAAGCCTTCAGCCAATCAGAGCAGAGAAATGATATCACAGAGGCGACCCCAAGGAGATGCAGCTGGAGGAGAACAATTGCTCGGTCTGACTGCAGCCGGCTCACTCCTGCAATGTTATAAGGTCACTTGACCTGGTGACGTTTTGCAGCGTTGGATGAAGTCGGACAAAAATTCTAACCAGCATGCATTGTGTTAAGACCAGCATGCATCACGTTAAATCAGCGCTACACAGCGCCGCATCAAGTTAAACATACCTGTGGGTAAAGGGAGCACTTAATCAGGACGTGCTGCAGATTTTCTTTAGTTTTATGTTAAGATACGTCATTAAATACAATGAGGGCATCCAAAGAGATAACCAACAAATAAAACTGAAAGGTCATTTTAGTTATTTTAATGAACATGTCTATTGATTACGTTTTCTAAACAGGAAAATGTGATGTGACCAAAATCTCACATCCCGACACAGGTCACTTCAGACCCGTATAGTAATAAATCTTCCCTCCTGACTCATACCCTTTCTCCACTGTGTAAACTGTGTCCATGCCTTTGCAAAAGTAAATTGTAACAGTTGTCTTCTTCCATCTTTGCGGTTCTTGTAGCGTCTGAGTGTGGGGTTTGTTTTGATGTTCTTGTTGGTCAACTCTCTCCTCGCTGTTTGACAAGATTCTTGGGTAGTTGGTGAAAGAGATCAATCTTGTTCTGTGCCTGTTGTTACAAAGGGGGCGACAGAAAAGCGAACTCCTCTACTTGCAATAGGAAAAGAGTCAGCTTTTTTTTTACAAATGTTTACAAATCCTGCATATACGCGTTTTTGGTGTAAAAGAGGTATTTTAGACACAAGCTCCCGATTGGTAAGAGTTCTTCTCCAGTTGAAAATTACCAGTTCTGTGTCAAATTCACTCTACTCCAGGTTTGTTTGTGTTTCCTTCGTGCACAGTCCCTGCAGCCACGTGGAAGAAATCCAACTCGTGAAAAAATACTGCTGTCAAGTGTGATTGTATGTCCATTCAATGTCCATGACATGTTTGTCATTCACACAAACATGTATACAGTGCATCTTTGTGCAGCACTTTCTCTATTATACATAACTCAAACATAGCAAACACAGCCACAAGGGGCAAATTGAGGTTCAGTATTTTCAGCACAAGGAATATGTGGGATCAAAGCTCCGACCTTCTGGTTGTTGGAGAACTCAAACTACCTCCTATTTAGTAACACAACAAAATAAACAACACAATAATGTAAAGCGATAGAACTATATATATTATCATACCGCACTGTCCCACTTACGTACAAAATGACACAAAAAGGCAGAAGACAAAGTTCAGATTGACTTTTTGTTTCTTGCAGATAACCAAATTATTTACAGTATATTTCTAAAAATCTCGAATCTGTAATGAACAAAGAACTGAATCAATACTATGTATATGCAGATTAAAACCTTCTGATAAATTGACGACATGTTAGTTGAGCCACTGGATGTTTAGGAAGTGTTTTGATATTCAATTAAATGTTAAGACATAAAAATGGACATTTGTAAGGAGTTCATGGTAAATGTGTTGTACCAGCAGGTATACATATAATGAGTATTGATTCCATTCACTGGGCCTCAAGGTTTGATATGATATATGCTGAAGCATCATGACACAAACAGCAACCTGTCTCTCGATCACGGCTCAGCATGTAGCACATACCTGCTACAACCAGGTTTCAGAGTCAAATAGACTGTGTGTTATGATCATTCATTTACCTAATAATAGGTTCCCCTTTTCTGAAATCTAAAAATGATCCCCAAAATCAAACTGACTCCACTAGCTCTTGTAGACACAGGAATGTTTTTGGAGGATGAAAAGCTTCTGTCTTTTATGAACCAGTGTAGTTTACAGACACAGGCGTTTTTCTTTTTCCAGAATCTAAACATTATATCAAGGTACAAACTAAAAGCTACTTTTAGCACAAGTAGGTCTCTGTTGTCTTCCTGCCTTTATTTATTAGGCGGCATGCTGACGATCCAAAGCCTTGTCACAAAGTTATTGATGACTCATTCCCTGTTTGGTTTAATTCAATATCCACCACCCTCTGATTCGTCCTCCATGTATCTTCCTCAGTGGATTCCCCGCCTTTATTTAACACATAACACAAGGTCAGAGCTTTTAAGCATTTTGACCACGTACGCTACTCCCCGTCAAAGATATTAACCCTAAACCATTCCACTGCTGTCGCAGCTGAAACATGGCTGATGTCATTGAAAAGAACGTAGCACATGCCCTCTCACGGTGGTGAGCAATCAATTTATAAAATGATTTATGAGGCAGCACCTACCTGGAGAATCACATGTAGGACATAGCGTGTACAGCTTTCCATGCATCTGTGATGTCTTTTATTTGTATTTCAGCGTGTGACATGGAAAACAATTAAATTATAAATATTCTAGGGATGTATTCTAAGTGTTTCTGCTCCTCTACAGCCTGTTGTCTTTCTGCCGGCCTGTTCTGCTTATGATTTCTAAGAGAAGCTCGCGCTCAGTCCCACACAGGAAGTAAAATACAGAGAGTCCTGCGCCGTCACACAGTTACGACGAACCTTGTACAACAGGCAAATCTCTTGATAAGTTTATACACTACAATAAAGCCGTAGGCCATGACGCCATGCAGGGATTACTAAGGGATTACAATATATTCACCCCACTGGGATTCCATCACATGGTGGATCAGATCTCTGTGACAGGGGACCAGTGTGCAGCACTCCCTAAGGGGCGCAAACACGACTGTGACAGATTTGACAAAGAGCCTAAGTCTGTCTGACAGCACAACATAAACCACTGTCTGGCTACCATGTGAATATTAAATGCTACAGGGTTTGACATCGCAGAGCTCTGCCATGGTATTTCTCCTCCGTTACCTTCAGGAATAAAGCAAAGCAATCAGCTTCTTTGGAGAAATTAAAATAGTTTGAGAGTTCGCGGTTGCAACCCGGTGAAAGACTGACGCAATGTTGCACAAAAAGCTTGGATTCGTTCAAAGGCCAACATGGAGATTTCAATTCCTGTGTAAATATAGACATTTTCTGTCAGAATAATTAAACTGTCAGTTTCAAAACGAGAATAGATACAAACCAAAATAATGAGACAATGGATGTGAATTAATCAGCGCAGACAAAACCATGCATGCAGATTAAGTTTGAATGCTTTGCACTGCTGAAAAATTAAGCAACAGCTTCAAAAGTAATGTCACGAGAGAATAATTATAAATCCTCTTCTTCTCCATTTGTTGCATTAAACACTGGACACCATCTGTTGGATTGGACCACAGAATACCACAGCAGCAGGGTGGCAGCTGCCTTCCTAAGACGCAACAGCCTGGCCATAGCCTCACGTTGCACGCGGACACACTCTAAAAATACTTCTCTGGGCTCCGTTAATGGGCTCTTACACTGTCTTAGTTATGGCAGGCATACCAGCACACTGAGATGAAGCTAAAAGGTCATTAATCAAAATAAGCCAGCTCTAAACAAAAGGCACTTGGTTGACTGGCCAGCTGGGATTACTGAGTATTATCACAACATTTCTGAAAAAGACAGTGATTTGTCCTGTGTATGTAACATGTCAATCCCTTCTCCCGACCCCTCCCTCCACTCTGACCCCTCTTCCAGGCAGTAGGTGACTGAGATGGGCTTTCGTCTAGGCTGCTTGAGCGACTCCCCGTGGTGGCCACCACCGCTGCTGCTGCTGCTGTTCTGCACTATCCCCTGCTGTTCAGGCCGGCCGTTTGGGATTCCAACACCCTCCGTGAACGTGGCGGTGGTGTTCAGCGGCTCGGCCTACCAGACGGAGATTAAGGGGCGGCTAAGCCGGGAAAATTTCTTGGACCTGCCTCTGGAGGTGAACCCCATCACTGTGCTGGTCAATAACACCAACCCTCGGGCGCTGCTCACCCGCATCTGTGACACCCTCTCCACCAACCGTGTGCATGGCGTGGTGTTTGAGGACAATGTTGGCTCTGAGGCTGTGGCACAGATCTTGGACTTCATCTCCACTCAGACAGCTGTGCCCATTGTGGGCATTAGCGGAGGCTCTGCTGTCGTCCTGCCATACAAGGTCAGTGTCGGTGCGGGGTCAGTGATGGGGAGTGGGCATTAAACAGGTTAAGGCTTTAGCTCCACCCATAAATTGTGGGAGCTCACCAATTGGAAACTCACCAACCTAAGCATATGGTTTCACAGTTTAAATCCTTGCATGAAATAGTCCAAGAAAGTAGATCAAACATTCAAGCATCACAGAACAATTGAAAACTTTGTGTTTCCGAGAAATGCACTCTGGGAAGCCAGTTGAGCCGTTTTAACTCTCTTATTCACGATCAACAACTTCTACTGCAGCAAAACCGAAAGCCGAATAAAGTCATGAATATAAGAAATCACAGGATGAGTTCAGATTATCAGCTACTGAGATCCAACCAACAGGCCATGGTTAGGTTCTAAATCACTTGTCAATTTATACATTAACAGGTGCAAGCCAATGGCTGTTCATCATTTCTCACCATCATTCTGGTTTGTAACTGCTTTAAGTTTTCAGCTTTAGGAGACATGTGCATACATGGAGCTACAGAGGCAGGTTGTAATATCTCCAGAATTAGTGGAAACCTGCGGAATACTTTCAAATATAAATATATATAAACACTAATAAACATAAAGATTTGGATGAAGCATGCCCCACAATTTATCTGAAGGGTCATGTATACAATATCCATTGCTACTAAATGTCAAACTAGTGTAAAGCAGTATAAAGCCCAGTGAACATGGCACCAAACCACAGAAGCACAACTGACTCAAATTACGGTGAACTTATTTCTTTCACCAAGTTATGATTGGCTCATTTTAAATTTGTATCTTCTTTTCTGTATTGCGTCATTGTGTAAAAACAAGGTGGCTTCTTGTGCGAACATACAGCTAACTGCTAATGCTAACATAATGTACTCTGTTTACAGGAAATCCAACAAAAACAACACAATCCAGCTAGCTGTTGTGCTGACTAATCTGTAGGATTTTAGCCATGGTTTGTTGTTCCTCTTAGTTACTAAGCCTCTGTGTGAGATGCTTCTGTTGGTAAATGTGTCTTTTTAAATGAACAGTACCAATGGTGGCTAGCAGCATTGCTAGTATAGTCATTCTGTGCTGCGTAAAATATGGTTTAAACCATTGTTAAATGTATTCCACCCTGAATGTTTATCTAATTCAGACTGTATTTAATAACCATGTGCAAAAAAATAATGGTCCACCAACAGACCCCTGATGAACACCGCAAGTAACCCTAACCCTAACCCTTATCTTTTAGAGGATACTATTTAATTCCCATTTTGACTTTTGAATCATTATATATTTTTGGAGGAAATAGTGACGACGAGTAAGACTCTTTTTTCCTAAATCCGTTTGGGTTTGTAGTCAGCTCCCGTCAGCAGTGACCATTTCAGAAAACATGTTGGATAATCTTGCAATCAGCCTTCTCAAGGTATATAAAATAAATGTCCACCAACACCTCCTGCTGCTCATTTACACTCCAACTATATAACTTGATGACAATAACAGCAACTCAATCATAATAAATCAAAGAATAAACACATATGATTGGAAATAAGCGCAATGACAAAGGCTGACAGCTGGTCATTTGAATGACTTTCAGCAGCAATTAGCCAGTGAAAGAAGTTGAGAGCAGTAATGTATACCATTTAGTGAATACATTAAAAGTGACTTACAGAACACTGAGTTCATGAATTATTCATGTGGATGGTCGCAGAGTCCAACTGTAATTATTTGTTACCCACTAGAGAGATACAACGCCATAAAGATTTCATATCACGATTGTACTGAAAAAATGTAAAAACATTTTTGAGATTGAAGACTTTACTGGACCTAGAATGCAGACATTAGACACAGCAGGTACTGCATAGAAGAATATTTGATCCAATAGCTATACTTACAGTCAATGTTTCAAAGCAGCATGAAGAAACACCCGCCCAACCTCTACAACCACTATAACTCCTCAGCCACAACTGCCCCAACATTAATATTCATATATAACAATCAGTGCATTCAAGTTATGTACCACAGGCACAGAGATGATTTTAGTCCAAGCCGCTTTGAGTCTTCTTCCTCTTCTCCTCAATAATCAACTCCGTCAATTGATTTATGGGACGCTGTCAAAGGTAGTCAACAAGGCGCCGGTGCGCATTCATTTTTCATTTGTATCTCTGAAAGCCGAGAGTTTGATCTTTCTGAAAGTGACAGGACAAAATTTGGTGATAAACTGATTCTTTTCCTCAGGACATTTCTGCTTGTTGATTGACAAGATCAGCACACACGTACCATCATTCTTTCATTCTCTATCCAAACAAGAAATAAGGAAACAAGACATTCAGAAAAAGAAGGAAATAACGTTAAAACGAAAACTGGACATTTTAAGCAAAGTTCATCCCACTAAAATTGCTGCTTATTTATGCAGCCATGTCATCTTCAGATCGACACTAATGCCAGCACAGATCAATCACTTCCTGCTGGCCTGCTTAGTGTGCAACCAGGGAATAGATCAATAGCAGTGATCATGGCTGTCACAAACTGGCCAAAAAAAAGGCTTAAACTGCACATTAAAAGTTTAAATATGGCTGCATTTAGTTTCATGATTTTCTGATCCGTCACCTCTATCATCTAGGTGTAGAAATCCAATATGCCTGTTTGGAATAGGTCCATTTTTTGGGCTTGTGGTATTGCTACCTGCAGCTTCTTAAAGAAGAATTCGGCAAGTCACTGTTGGCCTGTTTATTCAAAGTTTATTCATATAGAACGTATTCTGTCACGAACCTCAATACTGCACTTCCTTGGGCTCTTAACAATACACATGCCGAGTGTGAAGCTGATAAGATATGCAAGCCACACACATACAGACAGACAGACAGACAGACAGACTGGAATTATTAGATACCCTTCATGTTGCAGCTTTTGACAGTGATCGTACAGTTGGAAAAGCTGAGATGAATCTCTGAATAAACAACACCCAGTGATGTCCTTCGGAAGTAATTACATACTCAAGGGGGTGTGTTAGTAAAATAATTCCTGGAAGATGTAGAATGAATTCTAATTTTGCTCTTGTGCATTTAGTTCAATATCCCGACCTAACATTCCCAGCATCCTTTGAAGCCAGTGTCGCCTGACAGATCACGTCCTCCACGCCACCGTGCTGCAGGTGAACAAAATGCAAGTCAGATCCAAGCAAAACCTGATTGTCTTTGCAGGAACATGGGCCCGAGGGTTTTCTCAAAAGTAGAGCAGTTCCTTTTTTTTTCCCTCTGCCTGTCTCCGCCTGTCTTCGCGATGTCCTGAACTCACTTGTCTCTGCCTCCACCGCCGGCTGCTTCTTAAAACCGCTGGCACAGGTACAGTGTGACCTGTCTAGACCGAGGCAGCGAGGTCCCATGTGTGGTTTGGTTTGCGCAAAAATATTACTTTAGGTGAAATTAGGAAAATATAAGTTTGATCCGATGTCAACACAGAGAACACAACAACTCACTGCAGTCGTTTTTCTAAATTATATCAAGAACCTGATCTCTTTCTTTATATCTAAACATAACTGTAAAAACAGTTTATGCTTTAGTATGAGCATGAAATGAAAATATCTCATGTTATTTGCCTGATATGTGTCAAAATATAATATCATAGAATTTTTACATCTAAAGCGCTGTCGTTTCTCTTCCTGTAATGATAATGCTTAATGCTGATCATGCAGAAAGAACATAGATATTGCATATTGGTTGAATCGTGTTCCTCACCATTCACACAGGGTTGTAGCCTGGGTTTTCTCCAGCTCAGAGAGAAATGGCAGATGACCAGGGAGTTGTGTGTGTCTGTTCCTGGTCACCGTGCAGGATCTACGTGACGTCAGCAGGACAGGCAGGCAGCGCCGGGGCACTTCCTGCTGTGTGGCGGAGGAAGACATATGTCGCAGCAAAGAGCAGGGGCCAGGAGTCACTCTTCATGAAGGGACAGTAATGAGGGAAGGGTGGTGAATGTAGTTCAGTCATGTGAGCAAAGGAAACATAGACCTCTTTCTGTTCCTTCAATGCATTGTTTCATTGTGGCCTCAGTTCTTTCGAGCCAGCTGACTTTAATCCCTTGTTTCCGTTACATTTTCGGACACAGTGCATGTCTATCAACGGACATCACCAACCCAAGTCATTTAAATAACCTTCAGCCATCAAATGAGTGTTTTACAGCAAGTTAAAGGAGACATATTCTGTTCATACTCAGGTTCATAATTATCTCATCCAAGGACATGTTTTCAGCCCTGTCCGTTTGTTGGTGTTTTAAGCAAGATTACATTCAAACAACAGAATCAATTTCCACTAAATTTGTATAACGTTGGTGCTCATCTGGATCAGGGGGCGGTTTCTGGAATTTAGTTTTGAGATGAGAGGTGTTTTTCAACATTTTAACCATTTTCCAACAAAATAATGAATTGACCTGGAGGAAAAAGATTAGGCACATTTGACGGAATCTAAGGGGATTGTTGGGCATTGGTATGTGCTATACTGGGTGCCATTCTAGTTTTAATTTTGGTTATGAATTGAAAAGGTTTACATGCTCTAATGTTCAGAACACATATACTTTCCTCATAGTGTCCATTGTTGCAGCGCCTCTTTTCAGCCCCTGTCTGAAACACTTGGCTTCAGCTCCTGTTTTTTTAATTCCCCCCTCCTGATAAAGCCAAGTCTGCGCTGGTTGGCCAGCTGGCCTGATCTGTTGTGATTGGTCAACAGCTTTCAGAGTGTGTAGGAAATGTCGGCCTCCGCTCTCGCTTTACCTGGCTTTGTTTGGGGGGCGTGCCAGGCTAGCTGCTAGGTGTGCATTATAGAAATTGTGGGTTATTGTGATTTTACTTGACATTACAATGAATGCGGAAGTACAGACGGTCTAGTATCAAGGCGTTTCAGGAACTTCGGTGTCCACAGACTTTGGACTTTCTCACTTTGCAGGAGTTTTACATTCCCATAAAGCCTATGAAACGCACTAGACGAAAGAAACACTGACAAAACTCTCCTTTAAGTCTCTTGTTTTTGTATCAGTCCTTTAATTCTAAACAAAAAAAAAAACAGTTGGTTTTCACTGACAACCACAGCTCTCATAGAAACAGCTGTGGTTTAGAGATAATCACCGCTTTATAGGCTCATCTAACTCAAACTGAGACCAGTTTCACTGCATCTCACAGCTAATCTCAAGGCATTCACACAACCGAACCATTACAGATTTGAAAGCCACACATTTGCCGAGATGTTAAAGGGTTAAAAAGTGAAAGTTGAATGGGAAGACCAATGGAGCACTGCTGCATCTGTATTTGTAAACAGATATGAGTTCTTCTGCATATTTTACCCTTGTGAATCTAATCTCAGCCTTGAGAAGCTAAGCTTTCTGCTCAATGGCTCTAATCTGCTTTGCTACTGTGGACTATTACTGTGAGCCTCTGTGAACAACACTGTGGAAATGCAGCTTATTGACAGCAAGTTGTGGTTGACACCCATACACAAACACAATGTTTATAATCTAAGACATTATCCATAGCATTGAGCAGTATGATCGTATGTACTGTGAGATTACAGAAAATTCAATCTATTCTGTCTTTAATATCTGTGGTTCTACTATGTGAATCGTGAGATTTTGGATTTTAGGTATTTCTGCATTTTTATTTTGGAATACAATCAATTTTCGAAGTGAAAAAAAACAATTTGGTTAATTTATTCATGAATGTTTTCCCAACTGCATTTTTAGTTTAGTTTTTCTGTCAAGTTAAAGATTTAATATATAACAAGTCTTCATTAAAATGTCTAAAACGACTAGACCTATGTTATATATTTTTGTTGACTTATGTACTTAAATTATCCAAATGTTTCCAACAATGATTAAACCCAAAGAAATCCCAAATGTGATTCAATGGAACATTTCGTTTTAGTCACCTTCTATTGCATCATATCTTCTTCACCCGTAGCTATGCTAAGTCTCTGCTAAAACATCCGGCGCAAACAACGTATGACAAAGGAAAAACACTCAGCCAGTCGGCTGTTTTGATTGGTTACTCGTAGTGGCTCACAAATATTCACTGCTCTTTGCTGCGTAATGTGTATAAAACGTATTCGTGTCAGGTAGACATAAAGCTTTTTTGGAATGTTTTTGACTTTTGACTGTAAATTGTGCCAGTTAGCCTGGTGCACAGGGACATGCAGTGTCACATTCAGTGGTTAAAACCACATGCGAAGGTGGTGGTGAGAAGTCCTTAATGACAAAGAGCAGGCTGACCTCCGCTTAACAGTCGGTGGTGTTACATCACACCACACATATTTAATCGTTAAAACCAAGGAGGTGTCTTTCGGATTAAAGCAAGATGATGAAACTACAACGTCACTCGGTAGAGCTCATACATACGCCAAGGCCCAACAGTCCCCTTGAATTCAATTGAGCTGCATCAAATTACTCACACTCATTGATATCAGTCCTCTATAATAGTCCACAAATCATTCTTTGGGAAATCAGTAAATAAATTAGATTCTATGATCCAACCCCACATTTAATGATTTCTCTCTTGTTTCATGTCCCATCCTTGTACAAGTTTAATTGAAAATGCATTTAGAACATTTTGCGTAACCCTAATGACAAACAGACAAACGTACGGTGGTGAAAACATAGAACTTCATAGTGGAGGTGACTACAGCAAATGTAGTTACCTCAGACTTAGAAATTCTCTAAATAATGTCTGTCATGGTTTCTATAGGCCAACTTTGCACCTGAACAGAAACAACACCCTCAACCAACAACTTATCATGTGAAGAAGACAATAGACAATATTTTTGGATAAATCAGGGAAGAAGTGGGATGCCGGCAAGATGAGACCACAACGTTTTGTGGAGGTGTAAACACTTCTATCTGCATCTGCCAAATGAAAATGTGATCACTTCAGGGGGAGAATACATGTTTCCTTCTGCATAAACTGACCACAATGATTTTATTCTTTTCCCCACACCCCTTGCTCACTTCTGTGCACACGGTCAGGGCAGTCGTGACTTTGGGCTTTGAGCTGCTGCTGAGCCTGTGGTAATGCCCCAGGATCATTTGGACTTCGCTATCAGTCTGCTCTCTGCTAATTGAGCTTTTGAGATGGTAGTTAGCAGAAGGCTTTTTCTGATAGAGCCTTGGGCTTGTAAGCATGGCGTACAGAAACACACAGACTTGCACTGGTGGTAATTCTGGATGCTGACCTGTGTCAAATGTCCTCTAGTTTTTATCATATACAGGCAATATTATCCTGTTTTTTATGGTGCTTCCACACTGACTTTAGGTTAGGGTTAATCCTAAGCCTGACTCTAACCCTAACCCTAAAAATGAAAAATTGTTTGGTATATTTGCAGTGTGAAAACTACTTTTTGGATCACTTTGGATCACAGACTTTCAAATCAATTGCTGGAAGTTGATACAGCATTAAACAATATAAAAAATAAAAATAAGTGGAAGTGGGTTACAGGAGTGCTTTACCTCTGATAATATACTGTTCGAACAGTGGGACGCTCATTTTGCTGGTACTTATACCATCATTGTATTGCAGTAGCAACACTATGCACTTAGTGAAAAAAAAAACTATCAATGTCAAGTATAAGTAGACGCAGTCCATGTGGGTGATGATGACAGGACGTACGTATGTCATACAAAATTCTTTAGTTCAATCCCTAAATTACAATTTGAATCCAAAATTAACTTGATCAAATGTGGACAATGTAACACAGAGCATTGGCTCACACCATGGTCCACACTTTCAGGTGTGAAAAAATCCTTATTGACTAAAGGTTTGGGCATTTTAGTCTCATTTTAGAAAGATCTTTGGTCATCATCATCGTCATCATTTTAATCAAACTTATTCACATATTTATCAGTTATTTGATAAACACCACAGGTTGAATCAAGTCAGTTTTCTCACTGTGCTGCATGCTGGCAGGTCTAGTCATGATATGGCGCGAGCAGCAAAGGAAACAGAACAGCTGCATTGAAAGAAAAATAGTCAATAATCCTAACAATGTTATTGGCAAAGTTTTCTTTTTTTTAACCTTGTCCTTAGCCGTCAGCGAAACTGAATGTTGACATAGTCACAGTGTCTAATGACATTGGCTCCGTCTTAGTCACAGGGGAAAAAGGTCACTGACACACATTATTCATCATAGTTTTCTTAAATGAAACTAACGCTGACTTGCACATAAACATTCTGACACCTTAGCAAATGTCAGGGAACAAACTGCAGATGCCGGAACAGGCAGCAGCAGATTGTACAGGAATAAGGCAATAACACTGACAGATTTGCTGTGGGACGGTGAGGGGGAATGGAGAAAATGAGCAGATTTATACGATCTTCTCAAACTCCACCGTGACTAACCTGCATAAGATCCCTGCAGCCAGTATGGATGTATGCAGCAAGCCGGCCTCCAGTGCAGTCTAATCCATCTTAGTCCACTGCAGCTCCCTTACAACGAGCAGGAACCAATTCTAAGTAAAGATGTTGACGTCATTTCTATGAATATTGATGAGTAACATATGAAACCAGCCATTTCAAACCTAAATATGTGAGTTTGAGGCTTTTAATGTATGTCAAAAGTAAGTAATGTAAGAGCCACTTCGCTGTTTGGGGACATAAGAAGTCTTACAAAATACAAAAGAAGGAAATATCTTCA
Source organism: Hippoglossus hippoglossus (assembly GCF_009819705.1). Classification (NCBI taxonomy): domain Eukaryota; kingdom Metazoa; phylum Chordata; class Actinopteri; order Pleuronectiformes; family Pleuronectidae; genus Hippoglossus; species Hippoglossus hippoglossus. The sequence goes on along the minus strand of NC_047158.1, from coordinate 4,527,169 downwards.
AGCACAGACAGTCAGAGGCACAAAGTCAGTGGATTTAACTGTGACGTCAGATATCGTAAGATGCTCATACATCACAAGATGACTTAACTCAAGGACAATGAGGAGAAAGCAAGGCTGAATAGAAATTGTGCCTGTTTCTAGTCTCAGGATGTTTTCTGAGCTCTGAGAGCGCAGTCCTCTCCCTAGAGTGGGTTAGGGTCAGAAGGTTGGGGGGGGGGGGGGGGGGGGGGGGGGCATAAGCGGTTCAAAACATGATCACCCCCATATTCATAAATATAACTGTATATGTCCACTTCTGAGGCAGACGTTTTCTTTATTTTTCAGGTGAATGTCATTTATACAAACATGTCACATGATAATCCTCTAAATAAATAATCAACCCAGTTTACACGGCAAAGAATTTGAACTACTTCATACCCTCACTTATGCTAATGAGTGGCCTCAGTTAATTCTCCACCCTGCTGTGTATTTCTATCCTGTTTTGTATTGTTTATTTTCTCTTCTATTTTGTCCTCACAGACATATGTAAAGCTTCCTTGGGTCCCGTGAAAGGCGCTATATAAATGCAAGCCATTATTATTATTATTACAAAAGATTCTCAGTTTAATGATGATGTTCAAATATGTGAGTCTGCTAAGGAATCAATAATCCTTGCAGAGTAGCATCAATACATGGCTGTTACATTAATCACGATACTGTACCTTGAAATAATTAAAGTGACGAGACAACAACATGGTTGAGATCATAGACTGTAAATTAAAATGCACGACACATCTCGTGATTGTGATGTGGTGCTGCAGTATCGAGGTCCTGCCGATATATGCCCTCGATCGATCACAAGTCAGTAACAATAACTAATTAAAACCATACTTATCAGAAACATGAACACACATCAGTGTGATAAGACCAATTTAAAAAGACAGAGACCATCATTGAAAAAAATCAATTCAAAATGCACTTTGACGTTTCAGTTTGGTCTATGTCCAATCTGCTAACATGACCTTTACTGCAGCCAGCCACCAGGGGGCGATCGAGATGCTTTGGCATCACTTTTCTGGAACAATCAAGTCGACCATCTTTATATACAGTGTGTGGTTAAGATTACTGCTGTCCCATGTATAATATTAGCAGGATTGTTAATATTTGCTTGTATTTCAGTACCTACGTCAAATAAGGTATTGTGTATTGGTGTTGTTTATTGGTGATTTATGTGAGTCACAGGTTTTTTACTTTTTTTCATTTAATCATAATTTTAAATCTCAAATATGATTTAATGTTTGTACAAAATATGGTCCTTTCTGTTCCTAAATTGTCGAATTATGTCCAGAACTATGTTTTTTGAAGAACAGCAGTCAGTTGCTAGGATTCGGTTAGAAATCATGGTACTCTTTATTAACTGCAAGTTCAAGCCCATTAATGATTTGTTTTAAGCCAATACTAAGCATTTAGAATGCCAGGTTGTAAATGCTTATTAACATTTACAAAAGTAGATTTAATTTGACCTTTAAAAAAAATCATTTATGACCTATAACAAATATGTCTACAGATGACCTGCAGACATTTGATAATAGCCTATTAAAAAGTAAGAAATAAGAGGCCATTTATCAATATGAAGGGATAATGAAGTTGTTAGTGAGTTGATGTAACATTTTCCATAAGCACCTTTATGATTAGCTAACTTGACCTGAGAGAGACAGGGACTTTGGCTAAATTAACGTACTCAATGTTGAAGAAGGAACCGTTGATTAATGTCACTCTCTCCACCAGAAACTCTCAAAGCATCACCTGTAATTTAGTTGAAATAACAATTGTGTTGTTTTGTGCTTTAAAGCAACACTATGTAACTTTTACTGAGCAATAGCGCCCTCTATAGCCACAGGTCATGGTTAATTTTGTTGGGCTCTGTGCCTGAACGATGAACTGGTTTTCACGTAGAGAACAACAGTCTATCAATGTGTTGTGCGGAGCTCTGACTGTGTAGTCCCACTTGTTGGGTTCTGAAGGTGTCATGTTGCACTAGAACCATTAAACTATTTCATGTAAACAGAGGAGTCACATTCATTCCTGTCTCAAGGTCAATGCATCTGTGGCAGGGACAGATGAAATCCAGAGCAGGCACTGGCCCCAGTGGTTGTGCCATCCCTCTGAATTTGCACGTGTGGATGACACCATGTTTGCGCGGCAAAAGTAAGACACGTGTGTTTAAGTGATGAATGTGTCTGCGGTACCCTGAACGAGCAAAATAAAGCACAACCACATACAGCTCCTGTAAAAGCTGCACTACGGTCCCTAGTGGCTGGGAATCTCACTATTTTGTGTGTGATTTGTGGGTGTGTAAATCATACAGAGGGTCCTCCAGGGATCTCATTGCACATTATACAAATTGGATAAAGACAAGCAAATTTTCCCTATATATCAGGAGCAAATTTCATGCAGTAGGTTAACTGAGGGTAAAGGTCTTCATACTGATGCCATGATTTCCTATCCCTCCAGGGCGAAGGCTCTAACTTCCTGCAGCTGGGCTCCTCCATCGAGCAGCAGGTCAACGGTATGTTCAAGGTGATGGAGGAATACAACTGGGACAGCTTTGTGGTCATAACCAGCCTCTACCCAGGCTACGAAGCCTACGTGGATTACGTCAAGACCTTCAGGGACACCAGCTACTTCATATGGGAACTGCAGGACGTGCTGACCTTCGACATGTCCGCCGACGGCATGAATGACATCCGAGCACTCAGGCTGCTGCAGCAGATCGATGCCCAGGTGTTGTTGGTCTACTGCTCACACGAAGAGGCCCAGTACCTGTTTTCCATGGCAGCCGGGGCTGGACTGGACGGGCCAGGCTACATCTGGATTATCCCCAGCCTGGCCGTGGGAAACCCAGACATCGCCCCACCGGAGAGCTTCCCCGTGGGGCTTATCAGCATCATCACAGACCGCTGGAGAATGAGCCTTAGGAAGAGGGTACGAGACGGGGTGGCCATCGTGGTGAAAGGCGTGCAGAGCTTTCGGAAGCAGAGGGGCTTCATTCCCGAGGGCCACAGTGACTGCCACAACCCTGTCAAGCCATTGCCTGCTAACGACACGCTGTTCAGGTACGCTAACATGTGGGGAACCAGAGGGGGGCTTCATTTCTGACTGTAAAATACAACATCTCTGCTCTCTTACATTATATGAGTAGTCTTTACTTATTTCTCAATATTAAGGTGATTCAAGGGTGGCACAGTGGTGCAGTGGTTGGCACTGTTGCCTCACAGCAAAAGGGTCCTAAAGTTTGAATCCTTGTTTGGCTGGGGTGTGTCTGTGTGGGGGTGCATGTTCTCCCTGTGCCTGTGTGAGGTTTCTCCCACAGTCCAAAGACATGCAGTTAGGTTGATTAGAGACTGTTGGTGTGACTTTCAGTGTAATTGGTTGTTCGTATGTTTTATGTTGCCCATACGCTGGCGACCTGTCCAGGGTATAACCTGCCTCACGCCCAATGTCATCAGCTGGGACTGGCTCCAGCTCCCCGCGCAACCCCTCAAACGATAAGCGGTACAGATAATGGAGGGATGGATGGAAGTTGATTCAACTCATGTAATATGAGTGAAGTAGTTGCTTTGCCTAAAAGAGGTTTAAACAATGTTCGCATGAATAAACTGGACTTGTGTTCCTGTGGTGAATTAGAGCTCAGCTGTGCACATGTGCAGCAGAGCAGTAACTGATCCACGTAGCACTGGTATTGTAGCGTGTTGGGTTTGATGGATGGTACATCCCAGCATTCTCTGAGACAGTGGTACAGATAAGTTGGAAGGATGCATTTTGGCTTCCAGCTATGTGCACAGTTACTAAATACCCAAAACAGATCTTTAGATTAGCTTGTTGCTTCCATTAAAGTTAAACAACATCAATCTCTTAACTAAAGAGCTTTCCTTTAAAAACCTCTTGGGTAACATTGAAAGCAATGGTTACGATGCTATTCTGGACATTTCTAGATTATCAAGGTTTGCAACTTTTATCGTTCAATAATCTCATAAATCAGTTTCCTAATTTCAATTAAAAAACTAAACACAATTATTCACTTAAGTAAGATTAACTTGTTTTGATTAAACTGTTGAACTTGGAAAGAGAAGAAATAGCCAAATCCACTTCGACCACTGCTTCAAACGTAAAAAAACAACAGAAAAAAAACATAAAATGCCTCCATACTGCTCCTGTGGTGTCATCCAAATGTGTTCGTAAATCCTGACATTCAAATTCAATTAAAAACTGCAACATTTACACCATGTTTTGTTCGTTGTTGTCGCCCTACTAGTTACTGCCGCAGTAACTGCAGCTATCACAAGTATCGAGAACTAACGATAGCTGAAATTAGTGCAACAGTAACTTGCTGATCTCGTCTCGTGAATATACAATCTGCTGAATTTATATCGTCAACAATCAAACCAGAAGTAATTGTGTTTCCTCCCTTGCCTATTTTGAGACTGAGCCTTTATTTATTTGTTCCTCTGCCACACTCCATTATTTAAGAATATACTGTGAAGAACATAGTTTCTGTGGGAATCTCTTAAGTATTCACATTTTGTAAATCTCCGTCTTTAAAAGTAATTTCCCACGGTTGATGGCAGATTCATACATTTATAAGCAGAAGGAACAGCACAATGCATCCAAGCATGTGAAAGGAATAAATTGCTCTCTTGGCAAAACACTGCAGTCACATTTAGTAAAATGGCCACCAGGGCCACTTGAAGACAGTGCTCATAAATGAGAGTGAGTTACGGATATAGGGATATAACTTTTCAGTGGCTGGCTGTTAATGATACTAATGGTAGACATGAGAGATGAACCCTTGTGACTTGATACTGTCTCGTTTGTACTTTACAGTGACTTGTTAGTTGTGTATGATCATAAATAAGACATAATACTTAACATTTAAAATGATCTCCCGAGGATAATAAAAAAAAAACTCAATGCGATCAACTGTTCCTGCAACACTGCAAAAAAAACAACCTTCAAGACTTTATTCTCTCATGTGTAACCATGTCCAAATGAGAAAATAAGCTTTTAAGTCACTGCCCTCTAGCAAAAATATCCACGCAATAGTTTTCTGAAGCGTCATTTCTGGTGAGGTTTAGATGATTAAAACCACTTGGTTATGGGTCATAATCGGGGACAAAAGAAATTAATGATGACTGTAGATCTGTTTTTAGACATGAGCTCAGGGAAATGTCTGGAAATAGGGCCCTGACAGTTTGTCTTTCACAGAGGAAGAATGCAGCAGAGGATTGTGCAGATGAGACAACAACAGGAAAATGTCCGGAGCCAGGGTAAAGCATCCAGGAGGCAGGGCATGTTGTGTGAAATCTACTGCGGTTTTGTCCACAGCACATTGACACTGTGGCCTTTATCACCAAAATCTTTCCAAGTTAATATTGCATATGGCTCCTCTTTTTCATCCTGAAATATTTGAAAGCAATTTAGGTGAACTCCAGTTTCCTCAGTCAAACCCTGACACGTTTTACACCTTAACATGCTCTCAAACCTCCTCACCTCGACTTCTGCCTTTGCGAGGACAGTCACTATTTGTCAATTGTCTGGAAACACCTAGGGTTTGGACAGAGGACCAATTCGGTTGCTTCTGCAGAGGAGTCTCTTTCTCTGTCCTTAGAATTTCAGTTTATGACTGAAGAACAATTGTGTTTTATTGTCAGGGGTCACATTGAGAGATAATCTCTCCCTTCATTCTCTGATATGTCATGATATCATATCATCTCTGACAAAAAGAGGTCAACAGTTGTTTATTTATTCATGACTTCCCATCTGTTTGGTTGTTGTAGAGCACATTTAATGGCGGCTGTCACTCTCCTCTGCCAGGCTGCCATCTCTATCTCTCACCTAGCATCCCCCTGTATCTCTTGGATACTGGGGGCAGAGCTTCTTTTCATTTAAACCGTGTTTTGAGGAGCAACCTGACGCCATCTGCACCACAGGACATGCAGCAAATCTTGTTTTTTATAATTAGAAAAAAAATTTAATCAGCAAAGGGAGGAGTCAGAAAAAAAACTACTCCAGCCAGCGTCAGTTTTTGGCTCATATACTGTAAGCCAAGGTCATTCAGGGAGAGAGAGAGAGAGCGAGAGAAAGTGTGTTTCGTAATAGATGGTCACCAAGGGGCTGCGAACGGGACACAAGCATCATCCGACACTCCTCCTGCATTATGAAACATCACCCTCTCGCTCTGATGTCAGAAGTAATTTTTCTTTCAGAGTCCGCAGTGCCGTAGGGGACACAACTTTTCCTTTTGTAAACCCAAACTGCTCATGAAAAGGTAGAAGTGGTGAACATTATCTCACGCTTTGATACTGTACACAGCTCCTCTAAGACTCTCTAAACCCAGCAGGCATGATTTGAGCAGCAGCGGCTCTCGTCACGTTAACGTGAAGGTCGGCACCACGGAACAAAGCACTTTCTATTTGCTTTATATTCAGTCGTCAGCCAGATCAAACATTTACACCCCCCTGTCGGTTCTCAGGTTTGTCCTCACTTGATTGGAGGACCCCCCCCATGCTTTTGATCATGAGTCAGCTCACCTGTTAATGGGATTATCACAGATTACCAGATTAAATAGGTTTTTCACACAGATCAGGCTGAGGGCTATTCTTCTCCCAGCAGGTTTTCCACACCTCTGCTGGAGTGGTGGCTGAGGTGAGAGAGCAGACCTGTGGGTCTAAGATGGAATCAGAGGAGGCAGATGACACTTTCCTACATGGAACAGCAGCTACTGTGCCATGACAAGCGGTGCAGGGTTGAAATGACTAGTTGATTATTCACTTAGTTGGATGACGGAAATAACCTGCAGCTGTTTGGATAATTGATAAATTGTCTCTTTGTGCTTTGATTGGAAAAAAAAGAAACACTCCACAATGTCAAGAATTTGAATTTCTTTAACATTTATTAGACCAATGATCTATTAATTGAAATCAATTTAAATTAATTGTTGCAATCCAAACAAAGATAGAGATATTCTATCTTTATATAATAAAGTACATTTATAGTAAGACAACAAATGATAGAAACAGTAAATCAAATCTATGGTTTTCTATCTTTTCATGTGTCTTTACTAAATTATAACTTCTAAAGAAAGAATTATTATTTTTAGCAATTAATCAATAGCGCTAATTATGAATGCAAATTGAATAACAAAAACTTTATAATGATTAATGAAAGATGTTTAACTCAGTAAATTGGTTTCCTATATTTGTGACCCGATTAGAAAAAAAATAATATTTCATATTTCATATCTCATACAATTGAAAAGTATTGGAACATTTTGTTCTTCAAGTAACTTTTCAAGAAGTCTGAATGACACTTTACTGTCCGCTCTGATTTGAAAAGTTCCAGCTGTCAGGATTTGCTGCTTTTCTTTGTCTTTTGTGACACTTTTCTTAATGAATAGCAGTAACATATTTGGGAAATTGTAATGAAATGACAGTGTAAAAAATTTAAATGAATTGAAAGGGTGTAACGATTTTAAAGTAGAGTCTGAAAACCATGAAACAATCGTCCACAATTCGTATCTCGCTGCAGTACGATGCTCTCATTGTTAATGCACACACTCTTCACTTCACAATTAAAGGAGACATTCTTCTCATTTTCAGGTTCATAATTTGAATTTGTGTATTGAAAAGGTTTTCATGCTCTAATGTTCAGAAAACACATCACTTTCCTCATAGTGTCCATTGCTGCAGCTCCTCTTTTCAGCCTCTAACTGAAACACTTGGCTTTGGCTCCTCTCTCTTTAAGCCCCCCCTCCCGATAAAGCCCAGTCTGCTCTGATTGGCCAGCTGGCTCACTGTGTTGTGATTGGTCAGCAGCTTCCAGCGCATGAAGGAAATGTCGGCCTCCACTCTCGCTCGATTTAAATGTAGGGCACGCTATTACACCTTAAATTAGTCTTCAAATGATTTGTGAAACATGACTATTTTGGACAAATCACGACCTGCTATGAAAGTCACTTTAATTAGATCAGGATGAATATTGGGCTGTGGATTTGGAAAATTGCTAAAACTTTAATGAATACATTATATCCAGCTTAAAGTATTGAGAGCGTATTGAAAGAGAAAGATGATGTTTGTCTTTCTCTTTGTTTCCCTGCAGGCACATGTTGAATGTAACCTGGGAGCACAATGACTTCTCCTTCAACAATAACGGTTACCTGGTGAATCCAGCCATGATCATCATCACTCTGGACAGAGAGCGACAGTGGGATAAGGTAAGTGTCACCCTGTGTCTCACCGCCGTCTTTCTCTAAGTGATCTCATACATCATGTCCTCTTTGTAAAGACTAGTCAGTAGGGCTGCACCGACTAAGAATAAATAATTTTCTGCATTTTCCTTTTATATTTCAGTATTTTGTGAGCATTTAAACATTATCTAGGTAGAGGTCTCATCGGCTTTCCTGCACTGTTCAGTGTTGATCCTGATTGTGCAAATTAATATGTAGAAAATAAAAGTATAATAGTCAAATCAGATTTGGCTTTTCAATAAGAATATTTGACCAACTGCCTGATTTTTGAACGAGGTTTGGTTGGAGAGGGTTCAAGAAGACAGTGGCGTTCATGTGATATGGTTACCAAGCCGAGTTAGCCCTCAGAGCTAATGCATACTAACTAGGACGTATAATAATGCTGCACGCCGTAAATTCATGACTTCTAAGCAGCAGGCAGAAGATGATTTTTTCTCAGACCCTGACGAAGCAGCTGCCTCTGTCTCACACAAGCTGTTTTCAAACGTGCAACCCAGAAAATGTTGAGTCTGGATATTCTCCAGACATTGTCTTTCACATATGATGAACACAGCGGGAGATAGTCCAGGTAATTGTCTTTGCAAGTTGACATCTTTGTTGGCGTCTTCTACATGTTTGACTCAGCTTTATCATCCAGAGATATTTGTATTATTAATTGTTTTTTAAGTTTAGCCTCCATTGTGGCTGTCTCACATGGGCTCACATGGACATTTCCCCTACATTTTCACAGGTGGCTGGCAAGTAAAGTTCTGTAAAATGTGCGGAGCAACTGACTCAAATACAATCCCTCCAGATAATTCTAGGAGAACGTCCGGAGTTCAGTGTGTCTCCGACCGCAGCTTCAGTCTCATGGGTCCGGGTCAGTAGCTGCCTGTACCCGTCACTGACGTTAACAACGAGCCAACTGCTGACAAGTGGGATGTTTTGAGAGCAGCATTAAAGCGAGAAGTGACACGCCCGGGGACCAAATGTCCCGAACACTGGCAAGCGGAAAAAAAATCCCTGACCGATGATTTGAATCGTTGTCTTTCAGGGGGCAGTCCTACGAGTAAGAACACCACTGCTACAATGAACCGCTTAATGAAGCGTCGTCTCTTAATCACAGACACACCTCTCTCACGTACTCCTGCCCTCTGTCTCCTTAAAAGAGGTTAAGAGAAAACCCACACTCACTTTAGTCAGGGTACTTTGCTGCAGCGTGCCGCCTCATTGACTTGTTTGGAGATTGAAACATTAATGTTACCACAGGGGGCGGATGTGATGTGGACACCAGACTGGAGGGAGTTCACTTCCTTTACTGGCTGAGAGGAAGGTGTTTAGTTAAACATCACGCTCAAAGTAAACAGCCGGCAGCCATTTCCAAGCTAATTATGTTACGCTGATGTTTTGGGTGCTTCCTATTAATTTCCAATTTGTTATCAAGGCTATGAGTTAATGGGGAGCTGTGATGGTAAAAGAGGCAAACAAACAATTTTAACGTGAAAGCAGGCAGCAGCCATTTTGTTTGTGAATCAATAACAGAGCCTGGTCCAATTAAACACTTATTCATTTAAACAGAAATTACTTTGCTGTATTTATATCCAGTCAATGTTATGTAACTGTAATTAGTAATATAGGCTGGCCAGTGAAACATTAATTTATTTTGAATCAGACATTAGCATTTGATTACAGCTGTGCAGAAAAGAAATACAACGGGACATTAAATTGTAATGTGATTGATATAAATAGTTTAGATTGAATAAATAGAAGAACTGAGAATTTAGAATGACAGCTGTTAAGCATATTGAACATAGTGTCCCCACAGTTGTGATTGATATTAAAATCTAGTTTTGGGAATGAAGTTAAATTGTGTTTAATGAGTCCGTTTCTTGTTTACACCAGACAGTCGGAGCATGCTCATGCCACTCACTCAGCTGTCTCAACAGCTGTTACCGTTTTAGCTTCACTTTGCAGAGAGCTGTGATCATTCCGAATTTCCTTTTAGCACACACACCAAGACAAAGGTTTTAAATATCATAGACTGTAAATAAAGATGCGATCATCTTGCACTTTTGACATCATTTGGAGCCAGAGTGTGTGTAGCAGTGATCTGAGGATGGAGCTGTGTTATCAAATCCCGCCAATACACCCACTCAACCATTCATGAGGTCAGTCTTAGCTGTCAATCATGACGGTTCAACACATTCTTATACCAAATGACTAATTCAAATCAAACTGATCAGAAACTCTAAAACTTGTACATACATCAGTGTGATAAGAACTGCCCTGAACTGCAGCGACGTTGAATTAACCTAACATGACAGACACAGTTATTCAATGTGTACTCTGATATATTTTTGAGCTTTAAAAATACTATAACTATAACTTTTGGAACTGTCTTGTTGTCCAACTTAAAAAAACAGACATATTCAGAGGGTTCTAAAAATATCCTCTTCACTGTGCTATAAAAGAGAATTTGGCCTGACTCCTCCGATTTAATGAAGTGACTCTAAAAAGACTTAAATCGCATTAACATGCATTGGATGTGTCACTGTCCTCTGTGTCCATCAGATTTACTTATTTAGACTAATCAGTTTGGCTTCCTTTATGTTCGAAAAGAGATCCTTCCGTTGTAAATTATGTAACTGGCGCTGCCCACATACGCCCATGCGTCCTTTATGTTAGCATGGTTGTTGAGCAACACATCCACTAGAGGGCAGAGTTGAGAGTTCCTGACAGCATCAAGCATGATGGTACGTAGGTTCTTAACGCAAAGTCTCTCCTCAAAATGTTTTGCCATTGTTAAAATGTCTTCCTCGTGTCCTTTGATCGTCTTGCTTGGACTATTGGCTTCACTGCCCCCTTACGATTTTTGGTGGTACTGCTCCGTTTCATCTGTTTCATCCATATCTGTTAGCCTTCAGAAGTTGTTCTAAAATATGGCTGAAATTAACGCAGAGCACGGACAGAAGGCTCCGTCTGTTTCCGTGTGTCTTACGTTAGGTATAAATTTGCCTTTTATGTGTTATGCTTATATTCAAACACTCAAATAAACAGAGAAAACTTAATTTACATTTAAAGTTGAATGTAATTATTTTCCTCCAATTCCCCCCTTATATCATTTTCCACCATATTGACCTTTATATAAACCTATTGTGAGAGGAAATAATGTTTTTTTCACTTCCTCAGAGCACAATAACGAGCTCACTCCACAAAAAAATTCAGCTATGAAGTGTGAAGTGTGTTTGAGTTTCTGTCGCCTCTGGCTTCTCTTTGAGAGCTGGAAATCAATTCCACTTTTTGAATGCCTCTTCTTATTGTACACATCACAGGGCAGCTAGTCCGTCACGTTCATACATCACCAATGTATTACCAGCCTGTATATACTGATACCTCACATTACACTCTGTATTTATTCACCTTAAATTACATTCCTCATATCACACAAAGCTGCTGTACTGTAATTTGCTCCTTCCCAAAAGTCAATGTTCTGCCGCTTGTCCGACTTCCTCCCGGTTCTAAAAGTCAAGGTAGCTTGGGACAATGGAGGGAGACCATGACAGAAGAGAGTGGCAACAGAGACGAGCAGCCCCGGAGGAGGAAAGGAAATGTTCCTGTCATGGCTGTTATCAGGCAGGGTGATATACGACAATGAAAAGCCACTGCATATCTGCAACGAGCACGAACCCTGAAATTAAAGTCACCTCGGCTGAAAAAAGACTTTTTAACCTGGAAAAAAAAATCACCTAAATAAGGTATTCTCTCAGTACCATTTCTTTTACCTTAAAATAGTGCTGATTAAAATAAGGACTAACTAACATCCGAGAGCAATGTTTGAATTAGCTCTACAATAAGGCTTTCCTCCTCCTGTCAATCAGAAATCAATAACACCACGTTCTAAAAATGCTCAATAAAACTATAGGTTTTATATGAATATGAATGACATGACCGCTTCCCTAAAACTCTTGTCGCCCCCTGGTGACTGGCTGCAGTATAGGTCATAAATCCTGCCTCCTCCATGTTGGCAGGTGGGACATGGACAAAACAAAAAAAACCTAGCACAGAATATTTCTCAAATGTGCTTTCGACATTTTTGTTAGTTCTTATGATATTGATGTTTGTTCAAGAGTGTGTTACAGACCAGATTGGTTTTAATTAGTTATTTGAGGATATAAAAAAGGATGAGATGTCATGATTGACAGCATAGACATGAGCAGTAACTTCTTATTCATAATTAGAATATTCATTTGAACTGTTACATCCCGTTCGAGACAGAAAGCACATCTGACCATCTTCAGTAGTGAACTTGTGATCCAGCAGAGGGTTCTTACTATCAGCGTGACCTATTACGTTTCCTTTTTTGATCTTTCAGTAAGTCTGTTATGTTGTTTTGCTACGAAAATTGAGGAAGCTAGTAAGCAAAGTCATCCTGAGAGGATAATCATGACACTAAAGCATCTGAGAAGCAGCCTGTTGAAGTGCTTTGTGTTCTTTTGACAACAAAACTGCGAGTTTACCGGTTTACTTTCCACCGAGGTGTGGCAGGGGGAATTTGGATACATTCGACTGAATTGTGTTCATGTCAGACTAGTTCGAACTTTATTTTTTGAAAAGAGTTAAAGCCCTAGCTACTGATTGGTCAAGTCTGAGTATCTGCTAGACTTGGCTACCGCAGCTCCATCCCCTGAACTTTGCTGCACAGATTGGCTCCAAATTACATCATTGTCACAAGATGGCAGCGTTCGTAAGCACTCAGCATTTTGGCTTCATTTCTGGATAATGGAAGAAAGTGGAGATGTGTCTTCCATCTTTATTTCAGTCTATGTACACAGAAAAACTAAAAGGGGTTTGTTGTGTGTTTTCAAAGACGAATGAATGATGATGATCTTCACTGTCTGAGCAGCCACAGGGATATGATGTATTTTTTAATCTCAGTTTATTTTCCCGAAATTTGAGATTGTGATTGACTTGGCAAAATGCCCACAGGGTAAACAGCAGAACGGATCAATATGACTGACAGGAGAGAGGAATAACTGACAGGAACAGTGAGAATCAGGATATTTGCTGCTGCTCCCCTATCATTCCCCCCCCCCCACACACACACACACACACACACACACGCACACACACACCTGCACTTTCAGTTACTTCATTGCATGGTGACAAGCTGTACTGACGGATGTGATCAGACAGGATTGTCCCTCTTCCTGCATGAACAGCAGAGATTATGTGGAAAATGAAACATTTTGTCCACACTGTGTTTTTTTAAGCTCTCCAGAATGTTAATAAAATTTGGAGCATCACAGGCGAGCGTCAAATAAACAGACTTTGAAATTCAATTGCATTCAAATGTTGCTCCACTGTCAAGAGTAAATTATAAGTGGAATTGATCCATCTAAAGAAAATATGATCAAGATGTAAAAACTTCCCTTCTCATCTCTTTCTCTCGCCCTGTTACCATGACACATCCATCCCCATGTGGCTAAGAAAACCACTTCCTGTTGAGCCTATAGATCATTTTATATCTTAACTGATACAAGGTTATTGATTTTGGGAAAAAGCTATATTTCTACGGATGATATTTACACCGATTTATTGTATCACAGGTTACATGGAATAACTTACAGCAGGACTGAATTTATAGTTTATTGATTCACAAATCATTTTGGCATTCAAATACAAAAAAATCCTATTTGCTACAGGTTTTATTATTATGCCTCCACGCCCGTGACAGCCAGTGGCTGGAGGCATTATTGTTTTCTGGTTGGCCGACTAACCCATTCTTGTGAACACTATGTCTAAAGAATGCCTTAAGGGAATTTCTTCATATTTGGTGCAAACGTTCACTTTGACTCACGGATGAACTGATTTTATTAAGGTGGTTGAAGGTCAAAGGTCAAGGTCACTAATCTCCTGATATTAGAATGCAAGGCTGTATATAAGAACGTGAATGTCCAAGTCAGTTACTATCAACATGTTCTGGAACTTTTCCTGGCCAGGCAAATGTCACTGCGAGAGAGTGGGCACATTGATGATGATTCAGATTTTCCTGCTGTTGTGAATGTGTCAGACTAGAGAATTTCCTCCTGCACTCCTCAAATGTGACTAATTTTGAAAAATGTCTGGTTACAACTGTGTTTTCAAGTCTGAAAATGGCTTTAGACTTGCAGATTAACTAATTAGATTTGGGTGGTCAAAGGTCAAAGTCACTTTAGCAGCATGTTTTTGCCTGACATGTCAAGTCTGCCTTTCGACTTTTATCTTAAGTTGTCACATGGATTCAAAGATGAACTCATTAGATTTCAGTGGTCAGAGGTCAAAGGTCACATTGCCCTAATGATTCTGGAAAACAAAATATGTGTGTAGACTGAAACAGTACTGGTTGGAGGAGGCACACAGCCACAGGACAGTAATAAGTGGAAATCCCTGTCCCCATTCAATGTACTTCAAGAGGCTATTTTCATGGTTTTGCCTCTTTAAGGCAAATTTTATTATTATATTATACACAATTATATTTTTTCCATCCACGTGGCAACAGTTTGGAAGTTACTCTTTCCTTCCCAAGTTAATAATGAAACAGCTTTTCCCACTTTGTTGTGACCTTCAGAGGTCCCAACCTCAACCCCTGTCCAACACCTTTGGGCTGAACGTCAGGTGTGAACTAGACAGAACATCAGTTGCCTCACTAATGTTTGTTGTGGCTAGATGGGAGCAAATCCCTACAGCCAGGTTTCAAAAACTTGTGAAAATGCTGAAACCAAAAGAATGGAGATTTGAATGCTCATGGTTTTGAATTAACATGTTCCACAATGTATTGTTATTAGCATCAGTCCCCAAAATCCATACCGGCTCTCGTGAAAGCAGCATTTAATCTGATTCAGCATTAAGTAAATAATCAGTGGAATGTGTCATTGTTCTGTTTTAAATGGGATCCGATTGGTCCTCTGCGACCTTCATTCCTTCATTTCACAGCCTGATTTACACAGTTTAGAGTTAGACGGGCAAATTTGCTGAACGTGGCACTAAACAGGTCATGGCTCCTTCAAATCAGTCAGCTTGAAATGTTAAATCCAGATCTTGATTATGTATTCAGCTTGCTTGAACGCTCATTTCCCCACAACATCCAATTAAAATTAGTCGACTGGCAATATAGCAGAGGGTGGAATTGCATTAGATGTATAATTGCACTCTCTACCTCCCCGGTGAACCAAAAATCTATTTCCTATAACTGTCTATGAACTAAAACTCGCTGCTCCACGTCCAGACAGACAAATCTAAGATGTGCGATATCAGTGTGAGGGTTGATGATAAGACTGGAGGCGGCAATAGATATGGTTATGCTCAGTGGTTTCATAAGATATATGAGAAGAGAAGGTTTATTTTTCCATGGTTTCTCACCTTTATTCATTTATATCTGTGGCAGGTTTTAAGTTTCTTCTGTTGTATATTTATGTAGCCCTGTCAGAAGAATCTGTGTTTTCCTGCGTTCTATTTATGTACCTCGTCAGCACAACCATCTGGAGTTTGGCTAAGATTTTTCAACTGGCTCACGTCGATCCCCCCACCCCCTCTATTTTGACTCCTTCAGGTGGGGGCCTACGAGATGGGCATCCTGCAGATGCGATACCCCGTGTGGCCGCGGTTTGGCTCCTACCTGGAGCCAGTGTCGGATTACAGGCACCTGACGGTGGCCACGCTGGAGGAACGGCCCTTCGTCATTGTGGAGGCAGTGGACCCTTCGACTGGTACATGTGTGAGCAACACTGTGCCCTGCCGACGGCAGTCCAACAAAACGGAGACGTAAGTGATGCTGCCCCTCAACAACACTGACGCCAACATAACAACAAAGATATACACACACACTTAAAGGATCAGTTCACCTAAATTTAGTATTGGTCGACGGCATGACATCTGAACTGAATACTTTTCTTTCCTTTATCAAATCGGATTTCAACATTTGGCAGACAAAAATAAACTAAAAGGTTTAAACTAGTGGGCGACCAACTAGTTGAATGGTTACAGCTTGCTCACATGGTCATACATGCCCTAAGCAGCAGGTCCTCTGTTGTGGATCATTTCCTGTCTCTCTACACTGTTCATTCAAAAGGCCAATAATATGATATAATATGATGATATTAATTGGTCGGGCACTCATGGTTTCTTGGTGGACACCTTCTACTTTCTTATATTTTTTATTATCTTTACTTTCATGAACTACTTTTCTATAAACACACATCAGGTAAAAAAAAAAATCTGTAATGCAGCGGTTGTTTCTTACCATTGTGGAGAAGAGGGAGCAGAGCCGGAAGGAAAATCTCTCCATTTACCATCGAGCTGCATTTCCAACCCTCACAGCACAGCAGTGGCCCCAGGCCATGCTCTTTTAATGGCTCATGTTTTACCTAAAACCTCATGTTTGAACGTCTGGGATTTGAAAACATCGGACTGCTGCACAGTTAGAGGAAGCAAAGTTGGCATCTTGGTTACAGAACCTTAAAAGTGTCTCTCCTGACAGGCTGCTGAAAGCAATGTCAGCTGGCACTGAGCTAAATGGTAAATGGTCGGTATTTTACAGCGCTTTACAGTACACATTCACCCACTCACATTCATACAGTGAATGGCTCTGATGAAGCATGACAAATTTGGGGCCGATTGGACAATGCACAGTGGAGTTACAACAACTTAATTTTCACGCTGAAAAGTAGGTGGCACTAAGTTAATATTGAAATGTGGAGCTGTTTAGGCTGGGACTCTGATCATAGGTGACAATTTAGGTGCTGATAGGACAATGCACAGTGGGGTTAAACAAAACGTCCTTTTCACAGTTCAGGCTAGGGATCTGATCATGTGACAGAATTTTGGTGCTGATTGGACAATGCACAGTGGAATTATGATAATATTGTCTCCTTGAAAGATCAACCTTTGCCGCACATCAATGTTTACACGGTTTGAGGAAATGTCACAGTTCTGACCATGGTCGTATGACTTGTCTAAGCTCATTTGAGCTGTATATTGCAAACCAGCCAGGAGCAGAGCATCAAAGTATAAAACATGTCACTTCCTGTCGCCAGCAGGTGGCTCTGTGATGATGATTCCTTATTGACATATGGATCTGATCAAGCCGGGACTGCGATCGTGTGAAAGAGGTTTGAGGCTGATTGGATAATGCACAGAGGAGTTATAACATATCCCTCTGTTTTGGCGAATCATCAAACTTTGACACTTTGTAAGTCGCTTTGGATAAAAGCATCTGCCGAATGACATGTAATGATGAAAGCTTTAGTAGGAGTTCGTTCAAATATAACATGTGTAATTGGTCAAAATTGGCCTCTTAATTCAAAATGGCCGACTTCTTGTTTGGTCTAGCACAGTGGTCGCCAACCCGTCGATAGCGATCTACCGGTCGATCTTGCAGTCTTCACTGTCGATCCCCGAACTCCCTGGACTCACTGGCTGCGGTTTCGCCGCAGATCAGCTGTGTGTCGGTTGTTTACACGGCAGCGTGTCCGCTGCTGGCGGCGGAGCTGCTGGTTTATCTACTGCATTGCCTTCAAAACAAGTCGGTTTATGTACTAAAGTAAATACTAGTATACTAAGGAAAGAAGACGCACATCTTTCGGTCTGTCGATAATAATCAAAGCCCCGTTAGAACCTTAGAACAGATGAATGGATTCAGAAAGTGAAACGCTGGAGTGCTTTTACTTTGAAACGGGTTCGGGAAGTGTTGTAAATACATTTGTTTCATAGACAGATAAACATTGTGTTTTACAGAAGAATAAACAGAAGAAAAGATCTTTTAATGTTTATCTGTTGAAATTATGTTACAAACATAAGTGGTTGCGAATTTTCTGTAGGCGTTTCAAAATAAAAGCACCCCAGCGTTTCTGTTGATGGAATCCATTCTTTTGTTTAACTAGGAGATTTTATTGTGAAATATTTGCAGGAGCAGAATATGCACGGCTTCAAACTGTATAGTATTTGTATTTATTTTCACACAAGGAAATAGTCACATTTATGGCCATATTCAAGTCAAAGGCCATGTAAAAAAAACATTGTGCTGCAGTGTTGAACTGAAGCTAAATATTGTGCACTGAACAGATGCTGTAAATATGAATGGATATTAATGTGAATATTGTTCATTGAATAGATAAAGTTGCATAACTGCCTTCCTCTGTGTATATTTATGCTCGTACATTCAGCCTTTAACAGAAAATGCAAAAAAAACTAAATATGACCCTCCTAAATGGGTTCCTTGGGAGATAACAGGGGGGTGAATCTCAGTTTGGATTTAAAAAGTGATCTTGGGCTCGAAAAGGTTGGAGACCACTGCTTTAAATGGTAATTAACCCTTCAGTAGAAGGAAGACATTGGGGTTCATTCACTAAAATGTGCTCAGAAATGTTCTTCCTCTCCGCGGAAAATACGTGCCTGTGCAATACCACCTTCCTTACTCATGCGCAGCATTAATGTTGTTAACGTGCATCACCACATCTGTGGCAACCAAGCATGACGTCACCCATTGGTTTGTGAATTGCTGTTTTGAAGGTTTTAAAAGGGAGGAGCTGGGTCTGACCTCTCAACTCGAGTGTAAACACCCCCACCTACACCAGCTACTGACCACAGCTCCCGACTGTGCTGAGAACTAGCTGCTAACACAGTTAGGCCTAATCCCATTTCACCCCTTGGCCCTACCCCTACCCCTTGTTTTCGAGGGTTATCTTGCCCCTTGAAACAGAATCACAAGGGGGTAGTGGTTTAAATCTTCCCCTATGAATTGGGACAGCCCTTCAAGAAGCCGGGGGACATGAAATAATGGGAAAATACGGGACTATTATGCAAAAAAAAAGAAAATGCCAACACTAGTATGCTAACGCTAGCGTGTCACGATCTTTTGTTTCAAGGTTGTTGTGAAACAAGTGACCATAATACATTGAAATGATATTAAACTAAGATATTACAATCATTATCGTAAGTTTTAAATCCTTATTAATGGATAAAATACTACATTTGTGGGTCTCTCTCTCAACTTGACTGTGATTCGCAAGGCATTCTGGGTACCCCTCCATTTGAAGTGAGGGTCTGAAAAAACTCTGTTTGGAGGGGTATAAAGCCCTAGCCCTCGGTCCTACCCCGCCATCCCAACAGGTATTGGGACAGCCTGTTGGCTGGAGAAGGGCTAAGGGGTGAAATGGGATTGGGCCTTAGCTTCCATAGTCTGAGGTAAAGTCCATGTTTGATAATGTGAAAAGGCAGTGGTGCACATGTCCACATATTTCAGAGTTGTAGCTGAAGTTAGTGTGTGAGCTAATGTTAAATAGTGTTGTGTAAAATATTTTTAACACATACCACTGTGGCTGGAAGCTGAAGAGACGTCAGAACAGATGTGAGCTGCTACATGAGCTGTGATGACTAATGGCTCCTGGACTGTTTGCATATTTTTCTCCATCACCATCATTACAGTCTAACTACACACTGTTAAACATTTTAAATGTATGAGCAGCTTGTGTTCCTCCAGGCTTTGGACTTTACTCTCACAGTAAACAGGCGACTGCATCATAAGATTTATATGAAATACTACTTTACTATTGTGCTATCTCAATTCTAACATTTCTACTGTAAATAATACTCACTAAACATTAAGCAGTAGAGATTAATCTGCCTACAGTGAAGATCATGTTTAACTTGATCCACATCTGTATTTCATTTGTTGTTGGATTATGAATTAAAGAAGTTTAATGTACAATAAAATTATCTATCAAACTCTATTTGACTACTCATGATTCTAAGGAGCACATCTGATAAAAAGTTACAGAAGCAACATGCACAGTATTGTAATCATACAATAACACGTTGATGAATGATGATCTATGATTAATCACAGACTTTTTACATTTTATTTTGGTTTTAATCAAATCAATCATTGATATTTAGGGTATGAGTTAATACTTTCCCTATGTGTCTTATGATAACATTTTATGACTGAAAACATTAATTCACCGAAGTGTTCTGTTTGAGACTCGTTGAAACTTGACTCCACGCCACTAACATGGTGTTTGAAGAAAACTCCCAGATTCCATGAAACTTCATTATCAATGTCTTGAGGCCCTTCTGACAAAGTTTGACATGGTTGTGGTCAATGGACGAGGAGGAGTACATCAAAGTGTAAGATGTGCAAAACATCTCCTGTTGCCACCAGGGGGTGCTGTGTGTGATTTCTGTGTATATGTCATCAGGCTGGGAGTCTTACATGTCCAGTTTGGAGTCAATTGGACCATGTATGTCCGAGATACAACAACCTCCTGTTTTGATGGCAAATCATCCAAATTTGACACCATGCCACGGTCACACTGTGTGACGAAAAATCACAATTTGAGTTAGTTTTATCTAACAAGGAGTCAAGATGACACTCACTGAATTTGAAGTTGATCTGATGAAAGCTCTAGGAGGAGTTCTTTAAAATACACAACGTGTAAAATGGCCAAAATGGCCACTAAATCCCAAATGGCCGACTTCCTGATGCTTTAATGAAATTGGTGGCGGGATTTTTTTTTCTGTCCGGGCATGCTACACGTGTGTGCCGGATTTCGTGAAGATCGGTTAAACCAGACGGAATTGCTGCATTTTAGGGGCGCTGTTGAGCCATTTTGCCAAAACCATTTCCAATTACTCCAGAATACGTACATTTTCACCAGGCCTGATGCGCCAACGAAGTTTGGTGAATTTTCGAGTATCTTCAAGTTGTCAAAAATGTGATTCATTTGCCTGAATAATCAAACGAAAAGCAATGTCTGTGCTCGGGCCCTAACTAAACTTATCAGAAAGTTGTAGACTTTAAAATAATTCAGTGTAATTCCATGATTACATGTCCCATCGAGGAGGTTTGGTTCATGACCTATACTGCAGCCAGCCACAAGAAGGGGTGATCAAGACACTGTGGCTTCACTTTTGGGAGTAGTCTTGTCAATCCATCTTTATTTATAGTCTGGTATCAAGCAGTGAGTCAAATCTGCTTCTTTCTGACTGATGAATCGACATCTTTACTTCCAGAATAAAAACTATGTAGAGCCAATAATTATGATCATATTTAAATGATAAAACTGTTACACAGCAGACTATAGTATCTCACTCATAGGTGCGATATTGTCATAAATAATTTAAGTGGTTGATGAATAGTCTGTCTGTGATTACACATTATCTGCCATTGCCAAACTGTGCATGGATCATCTGAACTCAAAGAAACCCTCTTCATGTCACTGTACAGTCCCACATGCACTCTCACATGTTAACATGCTCAGCCTAATTGATTTTCTATCCAACTTGAGAGTGCCATTAGGTAGGAGATTAAGAGGCTCTTCCCGTGCCATTAGCCCAGGCATGGCTTCTTATCACTCAATGAGGTGAGCTACTCATTAGGCTGCTTGGCCAGGGTGCAATATCCCAGGAATCAACCTGTGACCCAATCAGGAAAATATATGTGCTGCTTGGTAGGGTATCAATTAGATGGGGCGATTAGGCCATGTCATCAATCCCGAGCACCTGCATACTGATACGGGTGTTCATTAGTGGGGGGGAGAGACACCGGCCATTATCCATTACTGACAATGGTGTTAACGAGATTGAAGGGAGCGGAAGATGAAGATGGCGTTGCTTCAGTGTTATGGAGCGCTGCAGTGCTTTATCGCTCATGCTGACCAAATCATCCTGCCAGTGTATGAAGAGCATAATTCCCCTTGTCGAACAATGGAACATTTTCACAGAGCTGCAAAAAAAACTTTCAAGGCAAGAGCAGAATAAGTCGATGGAAGGTTCAATGAAGCAGTTGACACTTTGGTCAGCTGAAGGAGAATCTGACCAGTGAAGGTTACAATAAACGACGACGTAATTCCAACAGTCAAATTAAGATAAGTCTTCGTGTATAGTGAGATTAAGGACATTTCCACAGTTGAAAGTCTAAACCAAGATTCATGTCTTTGTTCAATTGATTACATTCGGTCTGGTTAGTTTTGGTTTCACATCAAGAAAATACCTATTCAAAACCAGCAGATCCAAACCTGATATCTTTAAATGCAGTACACCATTTGCTATGAAATAAACAAAGCAAAGCAGAAAACCCTCACATTTGAGAAATTAGAACTAATGAATGATGTTACTTTATACTGGATTAGTAAAAATTACAATTAATAGCCTTATTGAAATTCCTGTTGATTAATATCAACCTAATATTTGAAATTAAATATTTTAGGTACTGGAGGAGGATACTGATATCTTGACGTATACTGGCTAAATATGTGTATATTTTTAGAACAAATTTGTCATTTTTTTGTGTTGCCCGACAAATTCACCCCTAGGCAGTATAGTTACAGTCAAGCTAAGAATGGTGCTCCCAAATGCTCCATGCAGAGTCACCTTTCCTCTTCTGAATCTCCTCCAGCCTCTGGCTTTCCCTCAACATGCCCACACCTCAGTTCCTCATCACTGCTTCCTCGATGGAGTCAGCGTTCATGCAGGTTTTTCCATTTCAATCCTTCAACGCCTTGGCCATACGTCCAGCTTGCCCGGCACGCCATCTGTGCTCTTCCCTCATTTGTCCTCAGAGAGAGCTGACAAACAGGCTCCAGTGTCTGCCTCACATTTGACGAAAGTGGCCTGAAGCAGTTAACACAAGCTCTTCCCTTTGAGTCAGACATGTTCTCCAGTGGGATCAGAAAAATCTCAAGCTCGGCTCCTCACAGTCTTTGAGCTGCAGGCAGCCGGTCGTCTCTCAGAGGTATTGACCTGGGAAGATGATGTCATATTTGTGTTCAATGAGAGTTCCCTGGAGCCTCGGGTAAGCTGCAATTTTACTCATTGAAGGATTCGTAAGCAAACATATCTGAACTTTAATAAGAAAAAACTGTGGCACCAGACTTAATCTGTACTTTTCAAACTTATTCAGGTCAATGAGGTTGAATTATTTAATTAAAATTTAGTCTGAAGATAGAGTAAACAAACTCCGGGGTAATTGTGAGCAGCACAAATGTATTTTCTGCTCTTCTTTAATTATCCTGCAAGCCCTCGAATTTATTTTGCGACCCCCTTGTGGAGTATGAAGTTGAGAACTTCCAGTTTAGTAAACAGTTTGCATATCAGATCTCTGTTCAAATTCAGATCTGCAGCATTTGGTAAATGGAGCGAGACGTCTACTTCTCAGGCTGTATATTGATTCAAGCTGATGATGCAGATAGATTTTTTCAAGGAAAATCACTTTGTGAAGCTTTACAACTTGTTTAAGAGGCAAATATTTCGAGGGAGTTTTCTTAAGATGAGATACAGATATCTACATATACACAGATGGCCTCTGATAGCGGAGCAAAAATAACACTCACTGAAATAACTGTCCGGTACATTCTGGTGCCTGCCACCATTCATAAAATAGCTCGAAAAACATAATTCGAACAATGTCCACATTTTGAATATATTACCCAACACACAAATTTCCAAAGACCCGTTTTAATGCAGTTGGCAGCCCACTGAGGGCTTAGCCTTTAACAGTGGCAGATGGTGTGACCGGGGATGTTGGGACCACTGTGTTTACTCGTCGTCTGCTGTGGCAGCCTCGTTCTCATTTGTTTCTGTTCGACGTAGCTCAGGTCTGCCCGCTTGCCGCCCTGCCTGCTTGACTCATTGCCTCCTGGTCCTGATGTTTGGGAGCAGAATCCATTAGACTGAAGGTCCGGGGGAGGGTTATGGGTGACATGTCATTAGTGCTCCCTGCATCACTTCCATGGCTCAACAGTTCCCTACCACATCACCTTGCACTGCCCACGTCATGCGCTATGGAGGTGTGACCATTTTGGTTTCCGCGACAGAGAATAAAGGTTTAATGGTGCACCACAACCTCTGTTTGAAAACAGGCGGAGGATATCATCATATTTCACAAAAATGTTCCCTTCAAGTTGACGTCAGGGAGCCACTCTGACATATTTAGAAAGAGATCCTCCCCACACAATAGTCACTTAATATATTAAGTGTTAATTTATGTATCATCTACACAGTCCCCTAAACATGCCTGTTTTTTTCATCAAGATCCATGAGTTATTCTCTGAGAAATGGTAAAGTAAGAAAAATATATATCCCAGATCCGGCCCCTGATCTTCACCAAAATTGTATGGGTTCTTTGCTGACAGATACCACACCCTTCCACCAAGTTTCAGGGTAACCTGTCCTGTAGTTTTTGCATAATCCTGCTCACTAAAAGACAAATAAAGGCAGATTACCTCCTTGGCGGATATGATATCAACAGTATTGCAGCAGCCACATAGTATTAATCACAAATATGATGTTGTGGGTAGATAAACAATGCAATTAAATGCTACACTGTTTTTAATTAAAATAGAAAAAGAAAAATAGAGACTAGGGACAGACCTACAGCTATAATGTGTGATCAATATACAATGTTGGTGATATAATACACTGCAACAAACTGTTAAGTTAATGTGGGGTTAATGTGTCCAAAGCCACACAAACCTTTTATATTTCTTTACAGAGGTACCCGCTCATCTGACACACAGGAGCATAATTGTGATGGCGGTTGACACAGCAACACATATATTTTCCTGATTGGGTCACAGGTTGATCCCTGGGATATTGCACCCTGGCCAAGCAGCCTCATGAGTAGCTCCCCTCATTGAGTGATAAGAAGCCATGTCTCCTACTGAAAGGGCTCCGTTGTTTGACCAGCAGATAGTGGAGGGATGGTTTTGTTAAAGGCACTAAAGAAAGTCAAAGAATGGGATCCTCAGAGCGGTTTGCTTTGTACAGGTGAGAAAGGGTTCGGTGAAACTGGTAAATGATGGTGTTGTCTCTAACCCATAGATTATATATAACAATGGAAGTTGACTCCAAATACAAAAGTGAAGCCAATGTCTTAAAAGAAGTCAGTTTCTATAGAAGTCTATTAAAAAAATGCTTCTACTTCTCACTTGATTTATAACGTCAGTCATCAGTTTATGGTTTCAACCTCTAGTTTCAGGTCTTCTTCAATACAGCATGAGGTTCACTTGGTAAATTGGGGTATTTAAGGTGATCTGCAGGTTGCAGGTGTGGGTGTGATGCAGTGTCCTTGCGCTCTAAACCAGGCTCCGCCCCCTGGCCCCACCCCCTGGCTCCACCCCCTGCTCCTCCAAATATGGTTACCTCTGGTTTGAAAAAAAAAAACAAGATGGCACTGGACAAAATGCCAAACACAAGGCTGCAGAATAGAGGCTCACAAACCAATGGGTGACATCACTGTGGTTTGACACTTGCTCCATCCTGAGGGCGATAAGTAAACTGCAGCAGCTAAAGAGAGCTGCTCACCAGACGTCTGAGAGGGGCTAACATCAGGTTATTCAGGATTTGGGACTGAGGCCATCTGGTCTGAGGCTGTTGAGGGCAGATGGAAATGACTTCTTTGACACAAGACCTGCTGCAATGTTCTGGTCCAGTCTCACCAGCTAACTCTTCACCTCACTGCTGGAAACAGCCAGCCAGATGAGTGAGGGGGGGGGGGGTTACATGTTGCTTGACTTGATGGATGAAAGCAAAGAAGGTGATTGGTTAGGCCTTAGCTACAGTCGATGATGAAGGTTGGTAAGCTGCTGAAATGAATCACTGGCCAGGTGTGAGAGGGAAGCAGCTTTGGGGACAGGGAGGATGTCTGTGTGGCTGGAGACTCATTGGCTCTGTTCTTGTTTCCTTGGAGCTGTGATTTTTTTCATCTGGGGAATGGGGGGACAGTACACGTGTATGCAACTTCCACATGGTAAGGTATTTGATGGATTGATAGAAAGCTCTGGCAGAAAGTGAGGTTAAGGTCTGCTGACATGACCATGAAATAGAGGTGGGCAATATGACCTAAAATTAATATGACAGTATTTTTCACTTTTTGGATGATGATGGTATTATATCACAGTATTACTTTATTTTTAAGTTTTGGAAGGATAAGCCTGTCCTGTCTCATGATATCTTTCCAGCTCTTGTCGTACATGACGTGGCAGCAGTAAACAATGCCTTTGTGTTTTGCGACGTGCTCAACTCCCCGAGTTGTCCCCACGCTGGTTTTGGCCCGGGTGCGGGTTGCCTCCTCATATTCAATGATTCTGAGGCGTTGGTTGGGATATCTACCTGATTTTTTACCCTGCACATGTCTGCAATGAGTTTAAACACGTAATAGCCATGCATGTCAGGGACAGAGGAACACAAACTCAGTTGGGTTTGGAAAGAGAACTGAATAGCCTACCACTCAGGTTGGGATTGGTTAGTTTTCTCTCAGACTTGGACATGCTCAAACCAAAAAAAGTTTGGTGCATGACTCTGTAGTGTGCTCCATGGTATAATAAAACTGAGTGAACTGGGTTTCCTGTCCCGTGTGTCCAACTCTGTGTCCCCTGGTTCCTACATTCCACTCGTCTCTTTAAGTCTAGACGCTTACTTTTGACGCTTTAATTGATCAGTTGTGCTGCGCCCTTTTTACCACGAATCTTGCATGAAGGCTGCGGTTGATATAGCAATTATGTTTTACTTAATATAATTATGCTGATGATTTATCACAGTATTGCACAGTCCATGTCGTGATGTACTAGTTGATGAGGTCATGTTACGTCCGCAGCATCTGATGACGGAATGTAAACAGCACGTGTGAATCTCCTTGGGTACGATTATAGAGAGGCAGACACTGTTTCACAGTAACATGTCCAGGATTACACCATCTGCTGTTCACAAGCATCAAAACCCCCCGCCCGTTTCTTCTCATCACTCTGTGTGCCGCGCATGTGCAGCCATGTCTCAGTAAAGAACCCATACTGCTCTCCTGATTACAGACTGTGACATAGTCAACACACCAAGCTCGTCCATGCTATTCGGCAGTGACATAACATTTTACACAATGAAAGGAGGAGGAAGAGGGTTTATTCTTTCTCCCGCTTGCTCTCCGTTTGGCTCCATGCATCCCCGGCATCTCCTCCCTGAGCTCGTGAATTTGGGGGCTCGGTCGGACACAGGACATGTGAAGATGTCTTCCTGCGTTAAATTAACAGAATCAAATGAGCTTCACAGATTCAGAA
The DNA here is from genome assembly GCF_009819705.1 of Hippoglossus hippoglossus. NCBI lineage: Eukaryota > Metazoa > Chordata > Actinopteri > Pleuronectiformes > Pleuronectidae > Hippoglossus > Hippoglossus hippoglossus. The sequence continues at coordinate 4,499,824 of NC_047158.1, read as the reverse complement.
TGGAAAATGCTATTTAATCATTGGGTTTAACTTGCGTGTCATGTTGATGTTTTTAAACTGCTCAATTACTTCAGGTAATGTTTGAAAATCAGGCATCATCCTGTCCAAATAAAAATCCAGCATGAGTTCCACTCCTGTGACACTGTTTGTTTGTGATTAATTTATGTTAGATTTGTTTTGTGCCACCCAGCTGTCCGTCCATCTGTCGGGGCCGTGACATAGTGCACAAGCCTGTGGAGTAGCTCCTACTCTCCCAACTGCAACAACCACCCCCCCCCCCAAAAAAGAAAACACACGCACACACACACACTCACACTTACCCTGAGTCCCAGCCTCGATATGGTGGAGATGACTGGTCCTCTCCTCTACATGCTTTAGGGTTTAGGTACCATTCTTTCATTAACTCTCAGCCAAACATTCTTATAAAAATAAGTTGCAACCAGAATGTCACCTTGTAGAGCATATACCTCCACAAAGGCCTAACAGTCCCCTTATGAAACCACTTTTAAATCTGCCAGATCCAGATTTAAGTTCCCTTGCAAAATTCCCACTCATGAGCGGTTGCTGGTGGTCGCTGGTGCCACCTTTGATCAGAGTGTTAACTTTTTCTAATATATATAGTTGTCATGACATAGAGACGTCCCAAACAACTGTCTTTACATAAGCATTGGTCGTGCAAGGTCTAAGACGGTTTGAAACACTATGAGCCATGTTCAAACCACCCTAGATTTTGTTTTTAAGAATTTGGTAACACATTATATATGTAATACAAAACTCTGCACTAATGTTTTTCCTCAAAGAACAGTCAAATAATTTAATTTACAACTCAAAACACATTTTAGTTAGCAGTATCTCTTAATGAGTGTATTGTTATAATAGATTGATTATGTATAAAAATAGAATCATGTACAAGGCTGAGAAAATAAGACACAATGAAGCGGACTTATAGCTCATCTAAGCTAGTGCTCACTGCTGTGCTGCTGTATTGGATTAGATAATATCATGTGTTTTCGATTATTACAGTTCTGCTATGAACTTGTGGCGTCTGTTTAAGGTTATTCTTCCTCCTTTCTGCAGATATCAGCCCTAAACATCTAAATACGCGCCACATAGAGCTGTTTTCTTATTTCAAGCATAAACCTTTCTGTATAATACAAATCATTTATTGGATATAATAGATTTTACCTCAAATTGATAACATATAATGAGGGTTTAATAGCATCATTTATAACAATGACAACTGAGCAGCCTAGAGCAACAGAAACCTGGTGTTAGGAAAGGCCAGTTCTTAAAGAGACAAAGCAGAAATGGCATCACATCACATCCTCAGTTTTATTCTCTCTGTCTTTCAGTATTGTGGGTCACACCGAGCCGTACAAAAAACTGTGCTGTAAGGGCTTCTGCATAGACATCCTGAAGAAGCTGTCCCGCACCATAAAGTTCTCCTATGACCTCTACCTGGTCACCAACGGCAAGCACGGCAAACTGGTCCGAGGCATTTGGAACGGGATGATCGGAGAGGTAAGGCTGGGGGGGGGGGGGGGGTTACATGGCAGCAGTCCCACTTCATTCAGGAGGAACACAGCGGTGACAAGAGCATGAATTAGGTCAAGTGTCCGTCTGCTGGTTCTCATCAGCCCAAAGTGAAAATACTCACTCTCAAGACAAACACACATCCGCTATATCAGGGAAGGAAAATGAGGAGAGTAGTTGTAGTGATGTAACAAGTGATAAAGTCTGAAGGTTATTTGAAAGTTTAAAATTAGCTCTATTACAGCTATTTCAGTGGCCTTGCATGTGAAAAGCTGAATATGCTGAACTGAATTTGCACAGAAAGTTTCCTTATTAGCAAACCAAGGGAAATATTCCATAAAGTACATTAGAGTAGAAAACTATTTTTTTAATAATTTCTGAAATCTGAGTTTTTGAAGGGTGTTTAATATTGCATTGCTCCTGTTAAAAATAGGTTAGAAATACAGTGTTGCACTTTCATAACGATGTCTGATGCAGGAGATGATTTTTTATGAAGAATGGTCACAATCTGGATGAGACTCATGAAACCGAAAATGCTGGATCAGATGTTTCTGATCATACAGAATCACAGACACCACAGACCCTCCCTGCCTGATAAACATCCACAGCTTTCAACCTATACCCTTAGCCAGTGTATTGAGAAGATCACTGATGAAAGATTTACACCAAAAACATATTTTTTTAGCTGTTGACATTGTAACTCTAATCCCTCTTTAATTCCCTTGAGGGAAAAAGGACAAATTGTCAAATTATGATGACATTTTCATTGAGCTGAACAAGCCAGTTTAAGGGAGACATACAATGTTTTTCTTTGTTTTTTTTTCACCTAGTGCAGATGTAGGTTGTTTTTGTGAAATATAAAAGTTAAAAAAGCCCAAAGTCTGTGGTAAAGCGAGCTCCTCTTCCCGACAGAAAGCACTAATGCCCCTAACCCTTGAAATGTACAGTATATATGAAAATCTTTTTATCTTTTGATATATATATTTTTTAATATGTTTATGTAATTAAAATACAACCGATTGTTTGACCAACTGTAGTGTTAAATTTAAGAAACATTAATTAAAATAAAAGTTGGAACCTTTACTTTGATAATAAATAAAAGAAAAACCTCAAACACTAGTCTTATCTTGCAAGGCCCAACAGTCCCCTTAAATTCAAGCTGCATCAAATCACACATACTCAAATATCAGTCCCTAAATATCCCTGATTATTTTCATCAAAATCCATGAATTAATCCCTTGGAAATTAATGAAAACGCCAAAAAAATGCTTTACCACACAATGTTTGAAATAGTGTCATGGATATCTGATCAGCAGTTTTTGCGTAATCCTGCTAACAAACAAACAAATGGACAGGGGTGAAAACATAACCTCCCTGGTGGAGGTAAAAGAGAAAAGCAATGTAGAGTCAAGATTAACGAGTTCATGAAGGTAAGGTCACTGTGGTGGGTGCAGGACGAACAGTACAAAAAGGAGGAGTAGGCATCCCAGTGAATAATCTCCACTGTCAGATTGCTCCTCTTCAGGAGTTGGAGAATACAACATTATCTCCTTTTTCTCTGACTTTCTTTCAAAAACAGCAGAAGGCTATCGGGCTCAATGAGGCATCAGCCTCTATAGGGGAGTTTATAGCTTGTGAGTGTCTGGACTGTAAATCTACCAGCTCCTCCATCAGCATGTTAAACAATGATGTGGTGGGACTGAAAATTCAAGGAAAGGGAGTCAGAGAGCGGTTGGATCTGTGCTGGTGGATCACTGCTCAAACAGCAGCGAAAAATAGCATCACCTCCTGTTCAGTTAGACCACCAGTGACCTTTAGCCTGCCTTATGCAACAGCCATTATGCTGCAGTATATTAGTATATTATGGTGTAGACTACAATGCTGTGTAATGGATTAAAGATGGATTAGATGGCGGATAATGCTTTACAAGCAATCGTCTGTCTGGCGGTTTTTGTGAGTCTGTCCTGACGGTAAATCGCCCTCAGGGACAGAGGCCGAGTGTGTTGACTTAACTGATGGATGAGATTTATCTCACAGGTCCGCAGCAGATGTCCAGTATAATGTCCTACAGACAGTCACACGTTCCACTCAACCCCAAAACTATCTCTACTGGCTCTTCTCCCCCCACAGGTGTTCTACAAGCGGGCGGACATGGCCATCGGCTCGCTGACCATTAACGAGGAGCGCTCTGAGATCATCGACTTCTCAGTGCCGTTTGTGGAGACAGGAATCAGCGTGATGGTCGCCAGAAGTAATGGGACGGTCTCACCATCTGCCTTTTTAGGTGAGCAACTCGTGTGCACTTGACATGAATGAAAAATGTTTTTGCAATAATTATTTTGTTATTGTCTTTTTGTACCATTTGCTTTTTTTAATCAACATAATTCTTATATTTTAGATTTGTTGGATGGAATTAGGCTCCTGTTAAAGCTGATGCAGTGACACAAGTTCATGATATTTGTCGTAAAACTTGTCTTTGTTCTAGTTTGCACGTTTTTTCTTGAAGTTGAGTTGACGTTTGAATCTTGAGCGTCTTGATCTTCTCACCCAACTTTCCCCTGTCTCCTCCGTCCCTGCAGAACCATACAGTCCGGCGGTTTGGGTGATGATGTTCGTCATGTGTCTCACCGTTGTGGCCATCACAGTGTTTGTGTTTGAATACTGCAGTCCAGTTGGGTACAACCGCAGCCTGGTCAGTGCCAAAGGTGAGTCTCGCCTCGCTCCTCCGTCCATCCGCGTATCCTCCCTTTACAAGCACAACACCACAGAAGAAGAAGAGGCTGTACAGAAATCCTTTTATGTGATAAGAAGGGATTGGTTAATCATATTTTGATTAATTAGAAGGCAAAAAATTACTCAAACAAAAATCAGAACGACAACTGTCTTTGCAAAGCAAACAGAAGCTTTGCATGGGAAGTTAAGGAATACCAATAACTATAAATATTATATATATAAATATAAAACAGAAGATGAAATGGAAGGTGAAGTGGACTCCCAAGTATCACAGCTTGGGTTTTCATTTTAATCCTTCACCTTTCCCATGTTTGGCATTCATTTTTTTTAAAGAATTATTTTTTCATATCAACTTATTGGACCCGAACACACAAGACACAACATGTGATTTGATCCCACTGGCATGATAGTGAATGAATAGTGCAGTGAATATGCATCACAATTCGTCCCTTCAATTTTGCAATAATGCTGACACAAGTATGGTGGATTTGTTTACAGGACACGCTTGCCGTTGCCATGGTTTGTGACTCGTAAAGTTATAAGTTGAATTTGGTTGTCCCTCAGTGTTGGTGGAAAATGGGATGAAGTGTTTTTGCTTACTTTTACATTGTGATAGTATGATTCAGATATTTTTGCAGATACATGTGCCATTAACCTAGCGCTAGCCTCTTTCTTATTATGAGCCTGCAAATAGTGATGCGAGTATTCTCAATGTGTTTTCTTAAGTTGCAGTGCATTGAGCTCTCAGGGCCACCGTACAAGAGTAGCAAATCAAAGTTTTACTTAGACGTAATTTATTCATTTTAAGATTGGCATCCCCGACTTCACACAAAGAGGTGCAATAAACACTTGACTGGAGGGGCTTTACAGAACATGGGAAAATCTAAACCTATTTACAGTAGCCACATATCAGATCAATGCCTGGAAAATTGAGATACTGCGGGTTTATCTTGGAGCAGTGTGGTCTATAAAATATATTTTAATGGATGAGATGAAGCCAGAGGGGTGCTACACTCATGGCTCCGATCTTTGAACTCATTGTTCTCATTGCATTACAAGGACATTAAATCAACTGATTTGGTTTAGACTTATCACTGAGATTTCGTTCAGCAGCTGCTACACTGTAATTATGTGTTATTCGTTATTTCATAAGACAATCTGCTGACATTTGATTTCAAGCTGAGGACGCAAGAGCTGTTTACTGTGTTGGCAAAGCTGACATTTTCTGATTTGCACTGAAAATCTACCCCAGGTCACCTGCATCTGGATCTAATTTTGTACCACATATCGACTTGTGCCGACTGGCCCTGGCACACATTGATCGTTTGTCAAAATTACAGCAGCTCGACTCACGGACACAGCAGTGACAGAGATGCCTGAGCTCAGTCAAACCTTCGTCATATATCTAAACTAAAACATGTACAGAATACAAACAAAAGGCAAGACAGGGTGACAAGAATAGTATGTTTTATGTCTTATACATAAATTTAAATATATCAGGTTTAAAGGAAAATCGACAAGAAAAGATGAGTTAACCATATGTGATGTACTTGTTAGACCAATCACATGTTTTCCTTTTGCGTGTCTTTGTCCAGCTGTATTCTCACATGGGCTAACTTGGACAATCGCTAGATATTTTACTCGGGGGCTGGCAGGAAAACTTATGGCAAATGTCCGAAGCAACTCACTCAGACATTAGGGTTGTCACATACATCCCTCTGGAAAATTTCAGGAAAATGTTCAGACTTAAGTGCATGTCTGAAAGGAATTAGACAAATAATGGTACCACAAAAACCTGGATGGTTAATCAAGGCACGTTTTTCCCCATGTGAGAGTAAGCATCCCAAAACACATTCAAAGAGTTTTACTTGACTGAATTAATTGAGGGGCAGTTGAAAAAACTACTTTGGAAAAGTCAACCGGTCATGGAAGACAATAAAAAACTGGACAATGGGGATTTTTCCTCTATTATTGTCTACCATACACTAACTGTCAAAATTGAACTTCATGCTCCTCAGAACCCGGAGGTCCCACCTTCACGATTGGGAAGTCAGTGTGGCTGCTGTGGGGAATCGTCTTCAACAACTCGGTGCCAATTGAGAATCCAAAGGGCACCACCAGTAAGATCATGGTCCTGGTCTGGGCTTTCTTTGCCGTAATCTTCCTGGCTTCCTACACAGCCAACCTGGCAGCCTTCATGATCCAAGAGCAATACATCGACACTGTCTCTGGACTGAGTGACAAAAAGGTACAGAGTTTTGTCACGGCCGTCAACATTCTGTTGCGTGTGTGTGTGCGTAGCTTGTGATGTACAGTTCAGGAAAAACATGGAGGTGTCTTTTCTAGATGGGCTATGGATGGCAAAGATCCAGAAATGGTAATGTGTCAGCTATGACTTTTCTCTTTCTCCAATTAGATCATAATTGTCCGGCCCCGGCAGCCCCCCAAAAAATTGAATAATTATAGCGCCATTATACTGCAACACTTTTTGCTATTTTGCTTATTCCCTTACACTATAATGCATTAGCTAAATATGTACATAATCAAAGATTACATATAAAATACATTGTAGGAATGTCATTATTAGTTTAGTAAATTAGTATTAATAGTGCCGCTATATGAGATGAACACTCCATTAAAGTCATGTTTTGGGTCTCAACACTATAAAAAGCAGATTATCAGTAAATCTGACCATTAATTGACCTTCAACATACCACATTAGTTATGAATTTGGATACCTAGTCCACAACTGGTCAGTTAACATTTGTAGACTTTTACTGGACCAAGCCATCTGTTCCATCAAACGATTGGGCCGTGGAGCTATCGGTTCTGTTGGACCCTGCTTTTAGGAACAAATACAAAAGAGTTCAGTGTTGAAATTAAATTACATCCCCAGACTCTTAAGATAGGGATGTCTGTGAAAAGACTATGAATGTAACACACAAGAGGATTTTCTGGGGCAGACAGTGATTATAATTTCTGGTATCTTTTGCATATTTTTCTGGCCTGAGGACATGTTTTATACGAATATTGACAAGTAAATCCAAGTTAAACCGTCAGCACAAGAAATGATTTGTAGACTCTTTGCTCTGCAGGCGACTAAAAGGATTAGGGAGGCATTTGAGGAAAAGACCAAGCTCATTTTGATTCTGGCAGCCATTTACACTTCTCGTCTCATTGTACATTAACCCGGTATGAGGAAAAAGAAACAGAGCTGTTTCAACAGTAAGTCCATAGATTATTGAGGAGAATCCTGCGTGGCAGCCTGCTGGGAATGGAGGGTTGGATTGCAGTTTGTCCAACTGTGCTGAACCCCTCAGGTTAAGCAAATGTAAATGAGGAACAAGATGAAGCCATAGAAAGTGACCTTGTATCAGAGGAGAGAGTGATGGAAACGACTCTTAGGACGCTGCGCTGTGTTAAGGCAGATGATTGCCTCATACCCACAGAACAGACACTTATCAAGAAAGTCCTTGTGACGGGGTAACACATCATTTGGACTCTGACATCGCCCAACATTTGTCAGCAACACACTCCATCTCTGTCTATCAGTAAGCTGTGTGGAGGAAATGTTTTAGTGACACGCTGTCAAAATTAAACCAGGTAGCTCAATCTACCTCACTGTCCTCACCAGGAAAACAACAGCATAGGCCATTCGCTCAAACAACCGATGTTGACATCTTCCTTGCGAGGGACCTCTTGTTGTCTTGCAAATAGTCGCCGTTCCTTGTAAGACACCAAGGTTAAAATTGCAGGATGTCTTTAGCACTGCACAATCTTTCAGATGTGAGGTGGTAGCACACACTCAAAGTGTCTTGACACCACAGATATGCATCCAATAATAAGCATTTCTTTCAACCATGACCCCACTCTATTCTTTCACCAACACAAATCATGTTAATTGTCTAAATCTAGTCATTAGTCATAATTTCAGAGTACGGTATCCTCTCTCTGCAGAGCAGTGGAGAATTCTCAGCATTGATTTTTCCTTTCGTTCGGTCTAGGCACTGTGCCATAGTCTTATAATGACTATAATGACTATGAGGAAAACCCTGATTGTATTCTGTATTTTTGTCATTCTGTTCCCCAGTTCTTTGTAGTGTTTTTCCTTTGTAGTCCTTGGCTGCTACTTCTGTCTGTTCTTTAGAAGAACCCACGATTTTACGTCATGGAGGAGGAAGTCGCCTGTTTCCTCAGATTGTGAAAGGACAAACTTGTGATTTTAGGTCTATACATATACACTTGACCTTGATAGATTGCTCACAGTTTGATAACAAAGTGCCTGCCTAAGGTTAATGAAAAAGTGCAATTGTGTCGGTACTTCCTCCCTTTCCCATTTCCTGTCCCCACAGCTAATTAAATTCATATAGTGCTGCCAAAAGCACAATTATAAAATGAGGAGTTCATTTAGTATTGCAGACAAGAACAAGGATGAAGGGAACTCGGATCCCTTTGGACACAGAGTTCATTACTGATTGTCAGGTCTTTGAATCGTCTTATTAGATGTGTAAATTAACAGAGCAAGAGGGCGGCACGATAACTAGCATGAAAGCACTTGAGAGCTGAGGCAGAAATCACAAAACACACCAATGAGGTGAATGTCATTGTATTAGAAGCTCAGCGCTTTTCTACTGGGCCAAGAGGATGACACATCTAAATGACAGAACAAACAATCAGGGTAATAGGAGAAACTGAATTTGATCATATGCTCATGCCAAGGTCTCTAAAAGGATAAAAACTATATCGTTCATTCATTTTAGAAGGAAATAAAATACAATTTCTATTCTCCAGTGTGCAAAGAATCAATATCACAGATAATTTTGTCTTCATCAATCCTTACTCTTCCTCTCTTGACAGTTTCAAAAGCCCCAGGAGCAGTACCCTCCATTCCGCTTTGGTACGGTCCCAAATGGCAGCACAGAGCGTAACATAAGGAGTAACTACCCCGAGATGCACTCCCACATGGTCAAATACAACCAGAAGGGAGTAGAGGATGCCCTTAACAGTCTCAAAACAGGGTAGGTGTCTGCCAAGCGATGTAACATATATTATATACTGTACATACAGCAGAACTGAAAAAGCGAAGCAGAGCCAAATGGTTAAATCAAGGCCAGTGAAGGTTGAGTGAAGGTTTGTTTCTTGACTGTTCTAGGAAACTGGATGCCTTTATCTATGACGCTGCGGTGCTGAATTACATGGCTGGCAAAGATGAGGGCTGCAAGCTGGTGACCATTGGCAGTGGCAAAGTGTTTGCTACTACTGGTTACGGCATCGCCCTGCAGAAGGATTCCCGCTGGAAACGACCCATCGACCTGGCTCTGCTCCAGTTCTTGGCTGATGGTAATTTCTTATATGTGTCTACACAAAGTGCGCATGTTGAATTTCAAAGATTATTACCAATAACTCGAGAATAATAGCTTTAGCTCCTTCTACATAAACCTTAATAGTATAAACGAATATGAGGAGACATTTTACTGCCATTAGGAAAGAGAACATAAGGTGGAAATGGATGTGAATACAAGGTACAAAATGTTATTATAGTCAAATTTATATAAATGACAAACGTATCATAAATGTGTGTCCATAAAACTTATAGTTTCCAGAGGTGGTTTAAGATGTGGCCATTATTCTGTTAACCTGAGCTCCTCCGGCAGGTTGTTTTGAAGCCTCTAGCAGAAGCCTGATCATCTGCTGCAGCAATATGCAATAAATTGGAAGAGGGATTATACAGATATGTCAGACTCAAGTGCGAACACTAAGTGCTGTGAAATCGAATCTTTTATCTTAATTATGGCGCCTATAGTGTTACCTGAGATATGAAGTAATTGGATAAATTAGCAGATTATAAATTCTATCCTGTGCCCAACTGCCATGTTTGTTATTGGCAAAGTAAAAATGATCTCTTGGGTTCTGGTGGCATTAGTGCCCTGATAACCTGAGGTGGGAGCCTTAAAAGGGAATATGGCAAATTTTTGAAGATTTACAACATAATTGAAAACAGCAATAACAACATTTTTTTCCAAATTTCTGCTTACCTTTACTTTTTTAGCTTGTGAGGTATTTAATTTATAATAATCTTAAACTATCTTAAAAAGCGTGTTACTGGTAAGAAACTGCTGTTGACTTAGAATAAGATAAAAAGGTTGTCAGGGTCTGTGTAATGCTAATCAGTTCAACACTGAATTCGATTTTCAAATGTTCTATGTTTCGTTTGTTTGAACAATGTAAAATTAGGGTTGTGGAACAGTTTTTTTCCAATTTTCCATTTTTTTAATGTTGGATAGAAATGAGAAATATAAAATCAGAAATTTTTAATTTCTATTTGTGTAATGGGCTGCCTGAAAGGGCGGGATCTATGCATCCAACTCACCTTACATCTCATTGGTTGTTGGGGGTCTGCCTGTACTGCCCATCAAACATTTTCAGACAACGTTTCAAAAAAATTGAAAATTCAATTTATATTTATTTTTAGCATCACACAGATCTGTCAGGATCCATTTGGCTAAATCACAAACAGACTAAACTTTTGCATAGTTGTTTTATGGGTGCTGAATATTTGAGAAAATTCCATTATCTCGGGTTGGAAAGTGTTTCATTATTCACTTAAAAGTCCAAGAATAAAACTGTTATGCAAATAAGACTTAAGCCTGTATTTCTGTGCTCCTCGCTCTCAGGTGACACACAGAAGCTCCAGACCGTCTGGCTCACAGGCATCTGCCGCAATGAGAAGAAAGAGGTGATGAGCAGTAAGCTGGACATTGACAACATGGCGGGGGTCTTCTACATGCTCCTGGTGGCCATGGGCCTGAGTCTGCTGGTTTTTGCGTGGGAACACCTGCTGTACTGGAAACTACGTCATTCAGTCCGCCAATCCGAACGGCTCGACTTCCTCCTGGCTATCAGCAGAGTAAGTAACATTCACATGAGAAAAACTGCAGACTGCAAAGATTAGTATTGGTTTTGGGGAGTCGGTACTTATTTCAGGAAGGAAAGAATTCCTATACCGATATATTGGCCAATATGCATATAAAGAAAATTTGGCAATGATTCCTAAGCTGTCGTATCGAACTCTTCTGACAATCATTTAATTGAGACTAGGTATTTTACAGTTTAACCATAAACATAACATACAAACTGTATACATACAAACTGTATACATAACAACATTTTAATAACTGAGAAAATACGAACAAAACGTTATTTTCTAAAATATAAACATAAATGCACATCTTTTCTGCAATGTTTATTCTGTTAATTGAATGCTTTCATATTAGCAAATATTATGCAAAATCTAAATGATTCCTGCATGATAACTAAATGGTAACTGCAGCAACATGGACAATACAACATGTGTGGATTAGAGCTCCATTTATAGCACCAACTCAATCCTGCATGCTCTATAGATATTTTCAAATTAAAGTAATCTAAATGCCACACGAGCAACAAAGCACTTTGTGTCGGATAATGTAAAAGTAACATAGGTGACGGCCTTGCTGCATGAGCAAATGCAGGTATAAAGCTCACTGTCTCTTTCAGGTATCCTTCAAAACGCAGCTTCAGAAATATCAGTATATAATTGTTACCACTGAGGGACAGCGGTATAAAAGAATATAATAAAATAAAAGGAGTTGAAAGCAATAAAAGGAATTCATGGATAGTTGCTGAAATATTGTGATGGTCGTGATGCCTTAGAAATTTAATTTAAATTGCCCCATTAAAACACCTTCATCTGTATGTCAACAGTAGTCAGAAGTCAGATTAAGTATTCCGAACCAATACAGTATTTGAAAGTAAAATAAAGGCGGTGGGATAAAAAAGGAGAAACTTACATGATCATTTTTCTAAGATCAAGATGTGTGCAAACAACCTTTTCCAAATCAAACATACAATTACCACAAACAACAATAAATCTATATCTGCAATAACGGTTTTCTGTTCTGCTGTTTCAATAGACATTTTAAAGAAACAGACCAAGATAAATCAAAACAAGCAAAACAAGACTGAAAGCATTTGGGAGTTTCGCAGATTGTTTGGGTTGACTCTGGTATCATTCACTCCAAGGTTTTAAAAGTCACTGTTCCGTCTGTCTGCAGGGCATCTACAGCTGCTTCAGTGGAGTAGAGCACACTGACCACAATGGAAGCATGCAGAGTCCCGACATCACCACCAACTATTCACAAGCCAATATGCTAAAGATGCTACAGACAGCGAAGGACATGGTGTCCTCTGCCAGAGTGGAGAACTCTCTAGACAACGCTACCAAAACAATAGAGAACTGGAGCAGGCGGGGGGCCGACAATGTGCGGGCTGGCCTTCCACCCAGAGTGACAGCCACCGACATGACCTGCAGCCGTCTACCCTACATCTCCAGCATCACTGACAACCACTCACCATACCCCCAGAGGGCCCTCACACCCACGTTCCCAATTCATTATGGGGACAGCTCCACCCAGCCCTACTCGAAAAGCCCCGCGTGGTGACTCGGCCCACCCCACTCCGCTACACACTACCTGCGCGCAGCAGTCAGCACGTCTTAGAGAGGACTCTGCCCATCTCCAGCCTCAGCAGTCCTCACATCGCAATGAGGGACCCTGCTCCCTCCGGTACAGCTAACCCCTACCACAGCAGCAGGCTGTATGTGGAGAACCAGCCCCGCTACCCAACGTCCCCTTTTGTTCCTTACAGGGAGTTTCAGGTCCCCGATATCTACGTGGAGCACAAAGGGCCACTGAGGAGGAAGTTTAGCTACCCTCCTGACTGTGTGAGCCGCAGGAGGAGGTCCCATAGCTACGTGTTTGATGCTGCAGACCCCAGAGTGAGAGGTGACTATGATGAACCTCGTCCCTGCCTTGCTGAATTAAGGGCCAATCACCTCCTGAACAACCATGCCCCTGATGCTGCTGCCATTTCCTGCACTGCAAGACACTATCCTGGCAGCAGCACCAGCTGCAACTCCTGTATGAAGTCTTATCTGGAGCCCGAAATGGATGATGTCCCACTCCTGGGGAAGGACAAACTCAACCGCCGCGCCTCATTTCTCAGAGCCACATGGGGCAACGACAGGATCCATCAGGTGGATGAAACAAAGCCCTCAACATCCACATCTCCCTCCACCCGCGTAGACATGCCTGACCTGTTTCCACGGGTGGTTGTGGCCAACCCAAAACCCCACAAGCTATACAGCAGTCTCGGGCACAACCTGTCCTGCTACCCCTTGGCTGCTGAGCCTGCGTACTTGGACCCTGCCCACATGGGGTCCTATCCCTACAAGCAAAAGCTCAAGTACGCTGACTCCACTCGGCTGCCCTCGTACAGGGAAGCCATCTTGCAGAATGCCGCTGCCCTGCGCCGCTCCTCCTCCACAGTGGTGCACAGACACTACTCAACCTACCTGAACTCATACACAGACTTACCAGTGTATGTGGGGCCACTGGCCCAGGGACCATCCCAGTTGTATGATGGTTCCAAGGACATGTGCCACATGTTTCCTTGTACAAGCCACTGCCCTGAAAATGCAGCAATGCTGCCTCGTATGAGTGACAGACAGGTGGTTTACCACAACAATATGTTTGGGGCCTATGATGGCACAGGAAAGAGAGAGGACCCAGGTATTGGGAGCAGAGAGCGGAGGCAGGTGCTGGTGGCGCGGAGAGTTAACAGTCCCTATGTGCCAAAGCCCTGGGGCAGGGTATCCAGCCTGGAGTCGGAGGTCTGAGCCACCATCCCCACTGGACTTCCACTCAGCTCTCATACTGAGCCCCTGTGAGGAGGGGTATGCCTGGGGCTTCTCCCCTCAGCCTCTGGTTAAAGCAAAAATCTAACTCTACACCAACAGTGTATTTGAGAGTGATGACTCCCAATTATGAGTGCAATAATATCCTAGGCAGCGAAATGTAAAGGAGAAGACACTGACAAGCAAATTAATCCTGGGACTTTGTTAGCCAAACTTATAATAGTTAAAAAAGAAAAGGCAATGTTGGAAAGTATTTAATAAATAAGAATTTAATCTATTGATTGTTATTTAAAGGATTTTTAAACTGTGTTGCTGTGTGAAGAATTCTGGGAGACATTATACTGTAGCCTCTCAGTCTGAGTACAACTTGAGACTTTTTCTTTTTTCAGTACCCACCATTTCAACAGAGATAAATTATTCAAATAATTTAGTCATCAAACTACTCACTTATTTTCTGTGAATTTTCTAGCTCCTTGACCTTAGGTGCAAAGTTGCTTCTGGGGCTTCATTGGTCATTAATGTAATTTGAGTGGGATTTAAAAAAAGGGAAAACCATTGTAAAAGAGTATCACGTGTATTTCCATTGTTACGCTACCCTTTAATAATAAAGAACAAGGTCATCACAAGGACCTTTTGGAATCATCAGTCCTCTCAATCTGTACGTAAAACATGCTCTCACTTTGTGCAGTGATAAATGAATCTGACTCTGCTTTTCTCATGCTCTGTTGTACACACAATTTATTGCCAAACATAGACTATATAAATATGGACGACACATCTCCACTTCCTCCCGCTATTCAGAAATGAAGCCAAAATATCTCAGATACAAGCGCATCTTACGTTGATTACGTCATTTGCACAGTATTGATCAGGGGATGGAGCTGCAGTTTTGAGGTACCGCCGATACACATCAAATTAATGTGATAAGAACAACCCAAAATGCCAGCCACCATCTTTGAGAAACTTTTATTGAACTGTTATTTTACTTTTTAGTTTGGTCCGTCACCCATCTGCTAACATGGAGGAGTCACCTCCATGACATCTGACATGATTCTGACATGATCAGTCACCAGGGGGACGATCAAGGTGCTTACTTTTTTCAGGAGCCTTCACGTCGTCCATCTTTACAGTCCAGTTTTGTGAAGGGTGAAGAGTGAAGACACCATTGGTGCAAGATGGCAGCGTTCGTATGCGGGTCATTCTGGCTTCATTTCTGAACAATCTATCTTTATTTACAGTCTTTGGTCAGGACTATGCTGGACCACCACTGTCTAGGTAATCAAGGGGAAGCAGTGCACACAACCACAAGATTAAGTCTGCCCTCAGCTAAATCTAAAGTTAAGAGCTGTACAGATACTGAGCCGACACACGCCTGTTCTTGTAAAATACCTTGTGTAATCAGGAACACTGGTGTTGTCACATTTATTATCCAAAGGGACAATTACCACACTGTAGCGTCTCTAACAGGTTCTGCAAAAACAAGCAGCAGTGTCAGCAGCCAAGTTTACAAGCACATAAACACTGCGTGAACAGAGCCAAGATCGTGTCCCAGTTCCACATTAAACAATGACTGTATACAGTATAGACTATATGCTGATAATTATATCTAACTTTACTGTTTTACACTGACAGAAAATCAACTGAAATTCGGACATTTCTCATTTAAGTCGACTGCAGCCGACACTTACCCCTGCTGAAGTAAGGTGAAGTCTTCAGGAAGAGAGCTGACACTGTTGTTTTTGTAAAGAACTATCACAGGTCCAGGCTGCAAGGACAGGAAGTGTATGGTGGTTATGAGTGATGTAATATTGTAGAAAACAATTATGTCCACAGGCTGCATGCAAGAAAAGTAATATTAAAGCCATCTTACAATATTACCTTGAGTTTCTAACTCATGTTAACAGATGGGACATGGACCAAACCATGAAAAATCAGTACGTGTTAAATAAATTGTTCTCAAAGATGGATTCAGTTCCACTGGTGTATGTTCAAGTGTTCATTTTTCTGAAAAGCTTGGTTATTTAATTATTTTAAAATGGGCTAAGATGTCACGATTGACAGCTGAGAATGACTCGTGATTGGTCGAGCAAATTTATCAGCAGGACATTGATACCCCGGCTCCATATCTTGATGCTGCGAATGTGGAAAAAGCCAGCGTTTGATGTGAGCTTTTTTGTACAATGGGAGGAAGCGGAGATGCGTGGAGACGTGAAATCACAAATAAAATTAGAGCAAATACCGCACAAATATCTAAAACAGCAGCATGAGAGATATTGTCGTTGCCAACGCACATTTGCTTCTCTACAGGACCTTCAGTAACTTTAACAACATGGACACTGTCATGGCTAATTGGATGCTCAATTAGACAATACAGTTAATGTATATATCTGTGTAATATACATTCTGTGTTCGCCTCTATCAATTCTTTTGTGAGGACAAGCTGACTTTTGATGTCATTTGAAGGTGTTTCTGGGTTAAAAGCTTTGCGTAGCTCCATCACAGCAGGGTGCACTCGCCAGCTGGAGCCTCTAACTGATACTGATCTTCACTGGAGCTCAGTACCGTATAGAAACGTGACTCCTAATTGGACAAAGAGAGATTAATGCCACAAGCACTTAATAAGTGTGAGAACTTACTCTCGGCTGAATAAACCAATTTGTGGAGCCCTAAAGTAAATGTCTGCAGATGAATATATGAAGTCTTTCACTGCGCTCGCCGGCCGCAGCAATACTCAATAATTTCACACAGTAATTAATGAGTAATTCTGCGATCTGTGTGCTTTGTAACGTGACAAATTCATTCTCTCACACTCCTCTATGCATTCATAGAGGGTGAGCACACAGAGATGAGCCATGCAAGACATTTCATTTTCCCAGTTGTACCACATAAATACTAGGCAGGATTTTCCAGATAGACTCTGGGAATAATTTATGAATATGATTTGACCCTTGACTCCCTCAGCACACACAGACAAATATTAAAATTAAATATAGTCAGAGGCACATCTGGGTTGCTAATGTGTAAGTGTAGCCAGAGTCAAGTCGACCACAGGCCTCAGGAATTCACTTTACATTTTTGAGAAGAAGCCTTCTAAACTCATCACCCTGGATATCGTTTTTGCCCCTGAGTGTGTGTATGTACAAAATAACTCAACAATGCATGGACAGATCTCCAATTAACTTGGTGTGAATATTACTTGGGAGTTTATCTCCAGATGATTAGATTTGGAGCTGAACAGTTAAAGGTCAAGGGTCAATGTCAACAAAATGAAGGTGCAAAATACACATTTTCCAAGATACATCCACAAATAATAGAGCTGATATTGATCAGAAAATTATTCCCCATAATACGATGTCGTATAAGTGATGTCATGAAGCATAGATCGAAAATGCTTTTTTCCAGGTATCTCTGCACCTTTAGAACTATAGACACAACTTAAAGCTTATTTTGATCAAAAATGATCAAGGATCATATGGTAGGATAGTAACGTCTCATGAGATTTCAATTTGAAAAAGTTAGCATTTCGTTATTGGGGTATATACAGCATGCTTTTCATTTCAATGCTGCTGCCCTTAAAGTGGTCGATCTACAGTATTTACTTTCTTCTCATCAGCGGAGAAATCCGTCAGAGTTTTTCCCCCCCGAACAGACTCCACCCCCTCCCTGAACCTCAAAGGTCACAAAGTCAGGTCCTATCCTAGAGGACGTACCTGCTGAGGGTAGGACCCCTGTTCCCATTGTCTCCTGAAGGGCTGGACTTGTAAAGATCACAGGTAAAAGGAAACACCTAGTGGTCCTTGGAAAGAGAGACAGGCTCTCTTTCATCATGCTGGCGTGCTGCTTAGTTGTCAAACCAAGTCCCTGCTGGAAAAATAACAAAACCAACTAGGTCTCTGTATGCAGGATTACGAAGGGGGACTACATTTTCCTTTGCAGAGCCAGTAAAATGATCAAAGTATCATTGTAATTGTATATCAAAACACAAATAAATCAAGTATAATATAATGAATACTATGAATAAATATATATATTTCACTAAAATGCATTGCACAGTTTATTGCGCTTCATGTTCAGGTTCAACAGCTCTAAGCTGTTTTTCAGATGCTTGGTCCACGACCTATCGACCGATTCACCACACAAATATGCTGATTCATATAAAATACTGTATATTACATATTTATATTCCCTATTGAAATATTTCATTCTTTAATCCAGGTAATTTACATCCCCTATTTGGATGCAATTGTCACAGTCAGCTTAGATTCAATTTTCACATTTTTTATAGGAATATATTAATTTCCAGTCTGCATAGGATCAATGCTGCTGCTGTTAAGGTTGTCGATAAATTAATAAAATTCCTCAAATCAGCAATGAGTAGGACAAGTACATTGAATTAACATGACAGGTGTCACTCAAATCGGATTCATTAGGTCAAAACAACAATCACTTGAGAATAGTATTAACAGGAACACAGTGTTCTGTGACTGATAACAAAGTAAAGCAAAGTGGTCATTTAGTGTGATTATCAGGCTGGGAAAGTGCCAGGAAATTTATGAACCAGGTTTCCTTGTCTGACTGCCAACATCGGCTATACAGTCATAATGCCAAGGTCGTGGCACTTTAGAGTGATGTTCATTTAAACTTTATTTGTAAAGCGTTTTTCAAACAGGTTAGTGCTGTTCATGGTGCTTCACAAATGAGCCGAAAATACGACAAAACGAAAGAAAAAAGTCCACAACACATCTTCTTCACATCTATCACTTTTGGTGATATAGGCCGATTCCGCTGTTGATGTGCTGCCACCAAAACCTGTCCTGCCTCCTGCGTGCTCTGATCCGGAAATGTTCCTGTTGTAGTGAACGTGTTTGACATGGACCTTCTCCTGCTTCGTTCTTCATATGTGAAAGACAAACTCTAGAAAAAGGTCCAGACCCAATTTTCTGGATATGTCATATCTGAAAACATCTATGGATGTCATCTCAAAGGTTACACCCAAACATCACCGACAGTTGACACTAACTCAGACTCAAAAGCAAGTGACATTACCAAAGGTTATTGCTTTTCTTGCAGGAGAACATCAGATTCTTCTTCTTATCATTGAGAGAAAAGAAAAGTGCAGAGTGTATGTTTCTCTGGATACTGATCTGTTCATAGTGTATCTGAAAACACAAAACCAACTCCCTGACAATGCTTCACCTCCACTCTGTGTGGTTCCACCCCTCACTTTTTCTCTTAGACCCCCCCACTTAACCCACAGACAATGTGTTAGTGATGTGTTTAATCAAACCACCTGGATGGAGAAGAGCTGGACGAGAGCCACACACATACACACACAAACACACACACACACACACACACACACACACACACACACACACACACACACACACACACACACACACACACACACACACACACACACACACACACACAAACACACAGGGCCCTTCTCATTAGCTCAGTCATGATGTGAATAGACCGGTGCTGACCACCGGAGCAGGTTTCTGCAGAGACCGAGGCCAGCCGCTGTTTGCTTGATGGATCCTTCAACTCCTCTTCCACTGCAGGCATGACAGAGGGAGGGAGACTCGCAGCTGCAGGGGGGGTCGACAAAATTATGGAAACAGATACAGCTTATACATCGCAGATACAAAGTCAAATGAGTCACATTCTGAAGATGACTCACAATCAGCACCTTTACCGTGAGTTGTCAAAGTAAGATCATGCAACCGAGAGCCACAGTCCAGTCGGATCAGTCAAACGTGCAATGCAAAACAAAAGCTAGCTTCTTGAAAAAATTTGCGGGTTGCTATATGTAAGGATGCGACTGTCCAATTCAGTTTCTCTGGACATATTCAGCAACTTTTCCTGCGAGCTCCCTGGTGAAATGTCAGAATGAGCCCATGTGAGAATGCAGGAGGAAAATGTCTGTGAAAAATTCACAGCGAGCGAGTGAACATGTTGATAACACGTCTAACACGCGGCGGACGTGAAATTGGAGGAATACAAATATCACGTAGGAGACAGCGACAACGAGATTCTAGAACACCAGCGTCAGTGGACTGTGCTTTCCACAGCGGAATTTATACATCATGTCCTCCTGCCAGATTCATGCTCCACCCAGACCTCCTCCTCGCCTGAAAGTTCCGGACATTTCCCTGTTGTTCTGAGCGCATCTGTTTCAGAAAATTTCCAGCCTCACTCTTCATATTTGAAAGGTAAACTCTGCAAAACACCCACAAGTCAGGTCACTTCCCAGAGTTTATGTCTGAAAAAGGCTCAAGTCTTTGTCTTTAAATGAACATATTTATTTGTGTCAGGCCTCCAGGACTGAAGAGTTAAATGTATGTGTGTGGTATTAGCGCCGCCATGTCAGTGTAGTTTTGATGAATGAACTGGATCCATTTCATCAGGCTGTTATTAACTGTATGAAGCCATCGGGGGGGGGGGGGGGGGGGGGCTGTTGACATGAGAGATCGGGGGGGGGGGGCATTAGATTAGTCTAATGGAAGTATAAAATAAACCTGTAAAGCACTGCTATGGATTAAAGTAACAGCGTTGACCCCGAGATGCTGCATATTATAAAAGGGACATCAATATTCCAAATCTATATATGATCATTTTTCAAAGCTGTCAATATCTATTTTCATTTCATCACGTAATCTAATGGAAACAAAAATGACAGCTGCTTTTATCTTGATAATCATCATACATTATATATATAACAATGGGAAGTTTGTACTTTTATAGTTGTGGTATTGAAAATTAACATGATAAACAAAAGTTGTATTCAGTTTTCTATTGTCTATTTTACTCTTGGAACCACAAACCCATTTTGTTTAGTAGGATAAACAAAGTGTTATGTAATTCCATGTGGGATGGGCCAAATGTTTTGCCTGATGTGAAAATAAGGATTAATTAACTTTATCAGTTTGAGTGGTAGAAATTGGCCACATCCCAAACATGCATTAGAGCCAAGAGAGCTTCATCTACTTTCCAAAGTCCAAAACGCCTCGAACTACACATGTGCATCATCACAGATTAAACTTTCACAAAGGCCGTCGTTCATTTTTAAAAACAAACTAATCAGAACTAGAAATTCTCACCCCCTTTCACTTTTATGCAAAAACTACTGAACGGATTTCCACAAAACTTGGAAGGATGGGGCTTGGGTCAAGAGAGAAATCATTTAATTCTGGCGCAGATCAGTGAAAAGGGGTGCATCCAGGAATTTTTTATCTCTTTCTTTAACATTGTTTGATGTTTTTTTGACATTTCCATTGATTTCTCAAAGAATAATTCATGAGTTTTGATGAAAAGGTTTAGGGTTATGGAACATTAAGAGTACTCATGTCGTTTAAAGTGTTGCTGGAGTTTTGTTCGAGGATAAAAAAAAATGCAACACATTGTCAGCGTATTTAAGGTAAAAAATGTATGACAGCAGAAAACAAATCAAATCTTGATGTATGAATTAATTCCAATGTTTGTTCTTCCGTCTTATCAGTCAACAAATACCTCTTTTCACGTCATTCACAAATGTCAACAGATCCTGAAGTTTGTTGAGGAAGGATCCATAAGCCTGGGAGACAGGCTGGTTCCAGTCTTTGGGCAGCCAGCCAGTCGACCAGGCCCCACAGGGCATCAGCATTACGTTGTATTTGTGGGCAGATGCCATGGCATCTGGGCCCAGGGTTAGTAAGTAACCATCAGTGTGTGCTGGCTCCGAGCGAACTCTGCGCTGTGCTGGGCCTGCCAGTGCGCGGGGCCAGGAGCTCTCAGTGGAGCAGATTGGTGGCCATGATGGAGTCTGATTTTCATCATCCATTATCCAGGGCCTGCAGATAAGTCAGGCTCCCGCAGGGGCCTTCTTCTGAACTGCACTCTCAGGAAAAGATGGTGGGCCACATGCGAGGGGCTGTGCGTGCCAGGACAGCAGGGGAATGGGATGATGCAAACTGAAAGAGTTTGTGTAAATTAATAGGTGTTTAATTTTTACTGGAAGATTCTGCTGTATGTTGGTCCCATGGATTGTTGAGACTGGAATCCAGTTACAGTTATCTGAAGTTGGTAAATCATATTAGACATTAACATTAAACGATCTGGTTTTCAAGACTGACTTGTTACACATATAGGAGACACGTTAAAGGAAAAACCCAAGAAATAAGTGGACTAACAATACTGTGCATCACCGTGTGGTGTCTTCAACAAAGTTTTTCCCAACCATCATAAAAACCCCAAACAAAGAAATATCTTCTGGTAGAGAAGAGTCGAGATTAGAGAATCTATGATGACGATCACTGAAGCCATTGTGAGGATTTGTGCTGACCCAACCAGGTCACAGTAAAACATTTGAAGTTGCTCTTTTTTCATAATTTGTCATTCATCACATATTTATTCGTACCTTCAGTGCACTGAACCCAGGTCCCTCTACCTGCAGGTGTCAGGAGAATGTGCCTTCTTGTCCTGTAGCTGGTGCAAAATGCACAGATCAAACATTTTATCAGGCAAATTATTTTTCCATTTTAATGTTGATAGTAGTTTGGATTTACCTTATAAGGTCTGAATCCTCTGTCTCCACCTTTAAATTACTTCTCAATTCCTGACTTAAGTGTATCACACTTGCTGAAGCCAAGTGTGATACAGTGTCATTGTTAGGCGCCCTCTAGCGGCCATAGTAATTATGACTGGAGCAAAGGAAGTAGTCGAGTGATGACGATGATTGGGGTGGATGGATGGGTTGATAAAACACAGGACCTTGTGGTGTTAATGTTGTGTTTGAAATTGATCAACATTGTTTCTTGTAACCATGACCTGTTCAACAAACATGTGTGTATTGCTGTAGCCATGACTACGAAGGTCCAGTACTCCTCTTTCCATATAAAATGCGTTACATCAGAGTATGGGGACAAATGACCATTATAGTCGTTCAGGCAGGAAGACGAAAAAGACTTCACTGACCTTTTCGGCCTGATGTTTGTACCCTTGAAATTTTGATGACACTCCACCACGCAATATACGACCTTACCTCTAAAATCCCAAGCCGGTTACCATTACCCTTTAATCATTCACTTGCATCAAAACACAGTGTGCCATCTGGCCCAGGCATTCAAACCAGTGACCTGCTGTTCACCCACACACACTTCTCCACACAGTGTGGGTGCTGATGATATATTTGCCATCAGCTTGATCATGCAAACTGAATGAACCCAACCCATTCAGATTTTTTGATGTGACAGCAGCAAGGACAGAGGAGGAGAGACGTGGTTTAAAGTGCCTTCTTTTAAATGTTTCACACTTCAGGACATCTCAGTATTTGCATTTCTGTCATGTCAAGTGTTCCCTGTTGGATTGTAGAAAACTCACTACAGCTGCTTTCAGACATGAGCTGAATTCTGGATATTTTCCTGAAACTTTCCAAAGGAGCTATTGGAACGTTTGAAACTTCTCCTGCCAGCCCCTTGGTGAAATTTTTTCAGAAATTGTCAGAGTAAGCAGGAAAATGTCCAGAGAATTAATGCCGATCAAGTGGTTGATGAGTTTTCAAATATGTGACAGATGTGAAACTGGAAAAATACAAATATCTCAAGATGAAAAAATAGGAGACAAACACATAAAAGACACAGCGCAGACGTCAACAAGATTCGAGAGCTTTGGGCGAAAAGGGCGGACACTGAAATTCTCATACAAGTTGCAGGGTCTGCAGTGGAATTTATCCCTCCTGCATGCTCTACCCAGGTGCCACCCCTCGCCTGAATGTTTCGGCCATTTTCCTTTTGTTGAGAGCGCGTATGACCTGCAGCACTTTATACTGCTGTTTACTTCATATATGAAAGACAAGCTCTAGAAAATATCCGAACCGAATTTCCCGACATGTCTGAAAACAGCTTATAAATGGTGGGACGATCAGAATCTAAATCCTAATGAAATCCACCTGATCCTCCTCGTGTTTCTGTTGGGGACACGACTTTGTGACCTTGTGACTATTCTCCGTTAAAGTGGCACGCCATTAATTAAGCCGCAGTCTGATCAATTAACAGAAAAAGCAGCGACTCGTGGCCGTTAGGAAACAATTGATTTTCTGACCTCTGCTTGTTCTCCCCCCCCCTCCTTAAACCATAGTCATGCTTCTAATGTTATTCCACTTATCTGCTCGGCAGCACACGCGCCTGCATTCAGATTAATGTGTTCCTGTCAGTGGCGTCCGACAAAGACCTGGGGTTTTCCTCTTGATGGTACAATGACAAAACACACAACATGTAAAGGACACGGGTGTTTGTCACAGTTTTATCCCTTTTCTAAAAGGTTTCTTTCCTCTTATATGGAAATAAATACATTTTAATAGCACTTACCTTCAAAGTTACTGATTTATTTCAGCATTTCTTAGGGATAGCTCTTCCAGGTTCAAAACCATAGGGTGAAGACATAAAGAGAGTTTGTTGTGAGGATAGCCGACACCAGTGTCGATGGGGTGTCAACAAAACCATGTGATCTCTGCAGCGGAGTTATTACGTGATGTACAGCCTCTGTATATTTTGATGCAGAATAATAAGCAGAAAAACTAAGTAAACATACCTTAGTTAAGTAGATACATAGTCTGTCAGTGTCTTTCAAAATAATATAATTAAATCTAATAAAAGGATAGTGCTGCGGAGAATGTGTGTTTTCCAGCTAAAATACAAAGGAATAAAATATAAATAGATATTTAGTTTTTTTTACATATAAATGTTTGTTTTTCATCATTTTGATTGTGGACCAAACATCAGCCACAGCGCTGGTTGTCTGTTTATTCAAAGTTTATTAAAAAAGAAATCACAACAGTCACAAAAACTGCTCTTCAATCGGCCTTTGAATAAACATGTGTGTAGCTGATAAGAAGAACAGTTCTTGAGATATACAAGTCACATACTGACAGAGCTTTCTGGAATCACTAGACAGAGGAAAGGTCGCTGTTATTGATAGATTGTTCTTTTTTATTTTCTAACACATACAGGTAGATGGAGGGTGAGGAGGGGAGGGGAGGGAAGAGGGTAAGGAGGGTAGGGGGTTAAGGTGTAAGGTAGTGGGGGGAGCTGGGATGAGGGGATGATTGACAGGGCAGAGGGAGAGAAAGGATGGGAGAGGAGATTAGGAGGGTTAGAAGTTGAAGAGAAAACAGGGGAACCTCCTCGTCGTCCCCTCATTCTCCTCCTTCTCTCTCTTCTTCCTTTCTTTCTTTTTCATCTTCTCCTCCTTCTTCCTTTCTTTCTTTTTCATCTTCTCCTCCTTCTTCCTTTCTTTCTTCTCCATCTTCTCCTCCTTCTCGCTCTTCTTCCTTTCTTTCTTCTCCTCTTTCTCCTTCTTCACCCTCTCCTTGTAGCTGTCAGTCTTCAAGGCCTGTTCCTGAAAACACAGAGACAACATAAGTTTCACTCTTTTCTTTTTCAAAGTCTGAATCGGAAACAAATCAACAATCCAATATTATTCAATCAGAATGAGTTGGTGTAACGTACCTGAAGCACAATCTTCTGCTGGATCGGGCGTTTTCTGGCGTCCTCCAGCTTGATTTCCTTTTCTAGGGACTCCTCGTGCTCGGTGGACCTCCTTTCATCTATGTCTCTAATTTTTTTTTGCAGCTCCTCTATTTCCTCGGACCTGCCCTCATTTTTGAGGATGTAGTGCCGCAGCTTGTCCTGCTGGAGCTTCAGGTCTGCATTCGGGGAGACGACCTCTTCCTCTTTTACTTTAAAGAGGGAGACGACCTCTTCCTCTTTTACTTTGAAGCTCATGTTCATGTTTCTGAGCTCCTTCTCCAGCTCCTTCTTTTTGGCTTTTTCAGACTCCACGAGCTGAATCAAGCTGGTCAGGTCGTCTTTGGACTTCAACAGAAGTGAGGCAGAAGACTCCAACTTCTCGACCATCTTCTTCCTCTCTTCTCCCCAGGAACTATTTTCCATGGTGATCTGCTTTTTGGGAGCAGCGTTTTCAGCCCTCAGCTTCTCCAGCCGTTGGTTTTCAGCCTCCAGGTCTTTCACCCGGGCATTTTCAGCCTTCAGCAAGGCATTTTCAGCCTCCAGTCGGCCGTTTAGTACCTCCAGCTCCTTCAGCCAGGCGTTTTCAGCCTCTAGCTCCTCCAGACGGGCGTTTTTAGCCTTCTGCAAGGCATTTTCAGCCTTCAGCAAGGCATTTTTAGCCTTCAGCAAGGCATTTTCAGCCTTCAGCAAGGCATTTTCAGCCTCCAGTCGGCCGTTTAGTACCTCCAGCTCCTTCAGCCAGGCGTTTTCAGCCTCTAGCTCCTCCAGATGGGCGCTTTCAGCCTCCAGCTCCTTCAGACGGGCGTTTTCAGCCGCCAGCTCCTGGTTCTCCCTCTGCAAGTCCTGGAGGGCTCGGAGGAGCCTTTTCTTCATGCTGCACTTGTGTTGCTCATCTCCTGAGCTTTTGATCCTCTCCATGTCGATTAACAGGTGCTGCAGTGTATGAAGAAGGTTTCTGTAGAGTACTTTCTTCTGTAGCTGTGTACAAAAGTTTTTGTAGAGTATTCTCTTGTCTTGTGATGGTCGAAAGTCACTGGAGAGAAGTTTCTCGTGTGTCTGACGTTGGCTCACGGTCGTCGTGTCTGGTTCCACTGACAAATGTTTCTCTTAAATAGGTGAGCTAATTTGCTATGATGTTTCATTCTACAACACTAGTATGACTTTGAAGTTGATCAAAGGAGGATTCCTATCAAAGGAGGATTCCTATCAAAGGAGGATTCCTTTGATCAACTTCAAAGTCATACTTTAATCACAGATGAAGACCATAGACTGTATATATAGATGGACGTAGGGTCCGTGACGTCACCCGTTGGTTTCTGAAGAGTGAAAATGAGGCTAGTAGTAGTAGGTGTTCACCCGGCGCCATCTTGCCGGTGCTGACTCCTCCTAGTTCCTATATGTAGTAACTATGTTTCACAAATGTTCTGATACAGGCTGGTATAACCACCATTACTATTGCCACCTTGTTTATTTAGCCTGTTATGGAATTTACAGTGAATTAGACAGTAAGATTATAATCTCCACACACCACTGTTGGTTCTCATATTTATTATATAATTATGTTTTCACACTGAGATAAGTGGAGAGACTTGATGTGGACTGTTATCAACAGCTCTGTGAGAGATTATCACCTTGAATATTACAGATGAGGTAGAAAGACATTTTATCTATTTGTACAATGTTTTATTTCTTTCAGTACATTACATTTCTTTTAGCTGATGCTTTATCCAAAGCGACTTACAATATGTGCATTTAACCATGAGGGTACAAACCCAGAGCCCAGTACATCGGTTCTGTCTGAAATCTGTGGTGCTTCCACCTGCTGAACACAGAATAAACTGTAAGAACCAGTATTTGCTGGAACATACACAACATAAAACATCCTTTTATAGTGAGTTTCTTCTTTTCATTAGATGAAGCACTGCAGCACCTGATGTCCTCAGCATCCACTGTGGCAGCCGCAACATGGTGGAGATCGGCAGCTTCAGGCTGGTCAACATGAGGACGACCTGCACCAGCTTCATCTGTACAGCACTTCATGTTTTCCTCCCTTAAAGGGGACATAGCATGCCCATTTTACCACAAGTTGATATGGTTCCTTGGGGTCTTAATGAAATGTCTGTAACATACTTTGGTCAAAATACCACAAGGATCATTTAAAACAGCACCCTTTTTACCCTGTCTAAAACAGCCCTCCACAGAGTGACCTGTTTTGAGTGCCTGTTCCTTTAAATGCTAATGAGCCAGCTCCCCCTCCCCCCTCTCCCCCCATGTTTTTAAACGATAGAAATTACATATTTTATATGATATAAATTATCAAATATGCATCCCATACTTTGTATTCCCCTTCTGTTGTCCTGGAGTTTTAATTTTCCCAATCACATAATTAAATGTCCCCCTCTGCCCATCCACTACAAGCACACAAGCAGACAGACAGAGAGAGAAAGAGAGGGGGGGGGGAGAACAAGCGGAG
Organism: Hippoglossus hippoglossus; assembly: GCF_009819705.1. Taxonomy (NCBI): domain Eukaryota; kingdom Metazoa; phylum Chordata; class Actinopteri; order Pleuronectiformes; family Pleuronectidae; genus Hippoglossus; species Hippoglossus hippoglossus. The sequence goes on along the minus strand of NC_047158.1, from coordinate 4,471,842 downwards.
AAAGCAGAATCGCGGGTTGACCTTATATATACAGTCTATGGGGCTGACCAGCGCGGAGAAATGCACGTCCCGCGTGAACACCCAGGCGGCTGCATGCTGGAGAACGGCGCTGCGCTGCCTCGCAGCGGCGCTTCCGCGTCCGGTGTAAACCCGGCGTAACGAGTGGGGGGGCTCTGTTTGTGCCAGTGTTACAGTAGTGCTGAACACTGCAGAAGTCTTCCACACTGCTGGCTGTGTGGCGCTGACACAAATTCCAGCTCACGCATGGGAGAGCGAGCGGTCGCGCCCGAGCAGCTGCTGCAGCCTCCCAGTCCCAACGATCCAGACAAATGCCGGGATGTTGCCCCTTGTTCAAAACTAATGTTTATCTCTGAGCTTCGACTTGTAAAAGAAATGTCTCAGTTGAATGTTATTTTGGCTGATGAACCCTTACTTCACAATATTTAGTCATAATAGGAAATGAATAATGTTCCCATAAGGAATACATCTTGGAATTAAGTGTTGGAATCCCACATCTCTGTAAATAGAGGTATAAAAGCCAAACCTGTATATCTAGAATGATGAAATCATCATTCTAGATCTTCTATTAAAACCATTGGGTTTAATTGGTTTAAATAATGAACATCACAAAAAGGAAAAACCTGTGCTAGTTCAATACAACCTGAACCTTATGTTATGCCCAGTTATACTCCTGCTTTAAGGAAAACTGGGCTGCATTCAACTCGGACAAACATGGCAAAAGGTTTATTTAAACATAAACAGTGCTGCGTTGAACACTATTGTGATACACAAGTGCTGCAACTATGGCAGCCGACATGGCCATTCTTGGCGTTCTTGTGGAGGAAATCTCAGATGTAGATGACCTGGGTTTAAATTCAAAAATACACTTGATGTTACAGTCTCTGCCTTGATCGCCTGGAATAGCTGCTTAAAATCTTCAATTGATAAGAACAACAAGCAGCAACTACTTTACAATCCAGTGTGTCACTGCCTTTTTAATACTTACAGAAAACGTGCTTGTTGAAGAGAAGAAAGAATGAGTGAGTGAGAATGAGTTTGCTATCAGCCGTTGGTCCAATCCAGAGGCAGTAATCCTTCAAATGGACCAATCGCAGGACCTCACGTCTTTCATCACTCATACACCCACTGAGAGTTGTAAAGGGACATCTACAGCTTAAAGCAAAAGTATGACTCAGGGTCATTACACCTTAAAAAGCAAGTCTTAACCCACAAACAGCCAAAATGTCCTTACTTTCTCAAAGTGTCCTCGCTTGGTAAATTAATTCAAAATGGTCCTCACAAAGATACACACACACACACACACACACTGACATCGTCCCTCCCTCCTCCTGAGCTCCACAGAGCTGTTTCATAACCGAATTCTCAGGACGTCCACACATTAAATAAAATGCCTCACACTCCATAAATTAAGAGTCACTTTGAGAATATTGTGAGGGTTGTGGTGGGGTGGTGTGAGGACACGTGTGGACGAGAACAAGAAGACGACTGAAAGAGCAAAAGGAAAAATACACAATATTTATATGTTCATCATGAAAATGGGGACATTTCCTTAAAAAACAGAATAAAAAGTTTTGTTTTTAATTTTGATGCTGTAAAATGATTTATTAGAATAACTTGTTAACAGGTTAACAGCACATCAGCACGAATTGGCTTCTTGCTATGAACCGGACATTTCGCCGATCTGCGTCATCCACTTCTGATGTCGTCAGGTATCGACCTTCAAAATCCCACATCAAGTCGCACGACCCCCCTCATCATAAGCTTAATCCTCTGGCATTGCATGTCTTTGGTTATGGCTGGTGCAAGGGCAATGGAAGTGCTTTAATGGGGTCCTCCCTTCCTCCTCCATTTCATTTCCAGTGTCTGTGAGAGAGACAGGAAAGGAGGCCAGGCCGGATCATTATCGAGAGCTATTCACTTTCTGGTAATGAGACAGAAACCAAGGTTAACATGAAAAAGAATTCTGTTTCCTATTCAGTTTGTTCATTTATAAGAAGACTGTTGAGACTGTGTTTATCTGCATGCTGATGAATCAAGGTAAAGCCAATATAAGCTTAATGTTCCCTGAGGAAACTCCATCGACATGTTATTCCATTTAAACACCCCTGTACCCCCCTTTTTTAATTTCTTCTTTTTTATGGCTGTACAAACTGACTTTACTGAATCTATCAATCAATGTACTGGAGGGACTTAATGATATGATATTCTCCCTCTATCTTTAAATATGATGAGGATGGCAGATATATCATTCCATTATCTAAACACTGATAGATGGTCTGGGATGATAAATCTTGAAAAGCACTTGACCGTTTTTCTTTAACGACCACTGAGGACCATTGTCCTCAACTATGAGCTGCTGCTGCTGCTACTGGGGCAAGAGGTGTTCACTTTTTTGCACTTTATAAGACTTTAATTTCAACCGACATATTGTCTACATTTTAAAGGAAAAATCCATTGTCGTGTTTGCCCGAAGGCACCCACCACGCCTTCAGAGTGCCCCTCTTGTCACTGCAAATGCCTTGATGTCCTTTGAGGTGGTTTAAATAGTTTTTTGTTTCACCCCAGCAGTCCTCCACTGCGTCCAAATGCCCAAGTGCCCCTCAGGACAGGCTAAATTACCTGGTCAGTCCAGTGGCCCTTGTAATAAGAGCAAGCATCCTCCTGCTTGATTCAAAAGCTCCTGCAGGTTGGTCAGAGTGCTCTTCTCGTTGGTCTAAATGCCCCATTGGTTAGCCCATGAGTCAGCTGAAGAGCCCTTCTGGTCAATCCAAGACTGCAACTTCTACCAAGCTCAAATGACATTTGTCATTTCAAAATCCTCTCTGGTCACCTCAAGTGCACCTCTTCTATGACCAAATCATAGACTGTGAATAAAGATGGATGATGCGTCTTCAATTCCTCACATTGTACAAAATGAAGCTAAAATATCCCAGATACAGGTGCCAGCTTCTTTCATTTGGAGTGAGAGTGCAGCTGAGATTGTGATAGGGAGCCGCAGTAGTAAGGTCCCGGCCATACACGCTCCAGACCAATCGCAAGACCGTCTCAGCTGTCAATCACGACATCTCAGCAAATTTATAAAATAAGTAATATAAATGACCACACATCATTTTGATCAGAGCTATGTAAAATGACAGAAACAATCTTTGAGAAAATGTATATTAACTTGTACTTTTAGCTTGGTCATTGTCCCATCTGCTAACATTGAGAGATGGGATTTATGACTTATACTGCAGCCAGCCACCAGGGGGCAATCCTGATGATTTGGTTTCCTTTATGGGGAGCTGCTTTGTCAACCATCTTTGTATATTTGGTCCAAATGCCCAAGAAGTCAAAAACGTTTAAGGGCTCTTTCACTCCTTCTGGACTTCTTGACTACATTTGAGACTGAACCAAAATAAAAGGTGCCAAAGTTTAGTTCGACCAAAAGAGGGGGTCTCGGTCTGGACCAAACTGAACCATGGTTCGGTTTGTTTGCAGTGTGAAAACACTTATTTGGATCCTTCAGACTTTTGGACCAGATGCAGAAAATTAAGTTTTGTGTTAAACAATAGAAGAAAAAGAAGCTTAAGCTTGGAGTCTTCACCTCTCCGATGATATGTTTGAACGACAAGGAGGTTCATTCTGCTGGTAGTAATATCATAATGATATTACAGTGGCAATGAAGAAGTCCATTTATCATTAAAATGGAGAGACTATGGAAAGACTTTCCTATGCACTTATTTTAGAAAAGTTAGTGAATGGAATAGCCAAATTGACAACATGCCGACATCAGACGCACGCCACACACCAATTAATAGGTAGATAGACCCCACATAAGTGATGATGACAGGACATACATTGGTCATACAACATTATTAAGTGGTCTCCCTAACTAACAATGTGAAACCAAAACGAACCAGATCAAATGTAAATAATGTAACAAATACATGAAGCTTCGTTCAGACAATGACCCAGACTTTCAGGTGTGGAAACACCAAAACCATTTGATCAATCTAAGTGCCTCCTTTCTCGTGAGTCCAAGTGCCGAACCTTGTTTCATATAAATACGCAACTGTCATACTGCAATCATACTGTGTCCTCTATTGCTCACATATCCTTGAATCTGTCTCAGATGTCCACTTGTTTGGCTCAAGTTCAGTTCTACTCCATTTAAATGCACCTCTGGTCAGCCCAAGTAACCGTGAGGTGCTTTTTAACCCCCTCTACAAGCCACAGTTAGGCTGATACTTGGCAGTTCTCTGGTGTAACTGTGTGTAACCATGTGAGTCTGAGTTGTGTTATTTGTTGAGAAAGAGCCTTCACGCTCAGCAAACCTTTCCTGAATAAATAAAGTGTGAAGAAAATCAACAGTGGACATCAATCAAGCCCTTGTGTGTGAACATCGCACACAACAACACAAAACCTCCAAACCGTCCTCAAGGCCGGGAAATGTAGTTACAGTACAAGTGTCATAAAGCATATCCTCAGCTCCCTCACTCCCTCCAGACAACGACATCCATCAGTTCGGGTTGATCCATGAATTGTTTTCTGCTCCGCAGTTAATGATCCTGCAGTCTGCAACAAGGAATCGACTCATCCTCATACTCTCCTATGGATTTCAGCATCACAGACATTACAGATGGTTGACTTCTGATCATTTTTATTATTGATTTTTCCTCACAAGGCCAAATGTACCAGGGCTACAGCAAAGGAGAAATGACCACATAAATCTGATACATGCAGGAGGTTCCACTCTGCAAAATGTACCTAGTCGGTCTGACAGTTTTGGGTGCTGATGAAACAGAAAGAGGACTTAACTTAATCTTACCATTCAAGATGGAACTTCAGTTATTTCTTGACTACTTCAACATCTGGATGGCCCTCCAGTCACTCCAGTAACTTCAGGTTTAAGCTCGTTCACTTCAAATCAACTGAAAATTCCACCTCGTTTTTAGGTGCTCAATATCTTTAGAGTATTGCGGATGACAGGCGTAAACATAGCAACAGTGACGTGTGGATGTAGCCACAAAAGGACAATGAAAAGACATTAATGAACCAAGAAACAGATAATAGACGATGGAGAGAAGGACCATAAAACTAAGAGCGAGAAAATAACTACTCCAAACAACATGGCTGATTTCCGTTTTGAGGTCTTTCTCCTATGTAGTTGCTTTTGACATGTTTGTGTTTTGTCTCTCAATGGTCTGCATGTATAAGTGATTAAAATATCACCGGCATCCTATCACACTTTCTTACAGTGTAAAAACAGATCCACTCCTGCAAGGACAAACATTAATCTCAATCATGGAAGAGACTACAAAGACAAAAGAGCTTATTTATACTCATTTTATCGCATGAACGGTGTTTTAAATTAAGGTGAGAATGACAAAAGGTAGCATATGGAAAGAAAATGATGATAAACATAAAACACCAAAAGAGCAAATACAGCAAAAACAAAACCATAAAAAAAGACCATAATGACAGCAATAGTTTGTGTGGGGAGGGGGGGGGGGGGGGAGGGGGGGGGCGGGGGGGGGGGTGGTAAAAGGTTGTAGGTTTACAGCCGCTCCTCTCCGAAGTGGAAATATCCCCAGAGGAAATCAGCAAGAAAATAGAGACCATTTATTGTATGTGCTCACTCCTCCCTACTGCAAAGGAATTATCCTGTACAAACCCCCCACATCTGCGGGAGCGGCGCTACCTTGACCTTCACCACGGTCTACCTGTTATAAAGCCTCTCAATTTGCAGCCTATTTTGTGCTGGATATAAAAAGCAGAGCGAGTTCGACCATCGGAGAATAACCTGAACTGACATATCCATGAATTCCAATAAGAGCAGCCTATAGTTTACGTCACTGGTTGTGATAGTGTAGTAGCTGGTGCTTAACCTGTGGTGGCGCTGTTAAGTCCACAAATGGTCTTCGCCGTTGTGAGCATTTACATTTGTGCGCCGGTTTGTGTGAGTAGCTCTGTAATAACACCACCAAGATACTTGTTGGCAGTGAGGTATCTAAGCCACTCTGTGTGAAATTGACACTGAAATTACTGCAACGCACAAAAGAGAGCAGACGTCAGAGGAGATGATGAGAACGACCAGGAGACATAGAAACTATTACCAAGTCGACCAATCGACCAATCACAATCATTGTCGTCGACAAGTACAATTAGATGCAAATCAGGCTATGGTGCAGGGTGTTAGTGTTTGGCCAATAAGAATTGGTCTATATATGTCTTTTCTCTAAATATTGATATCTGCATTTATGATTGCTGATATGAAAATTTTATGAAGAAAATGTCCATTTTTGTGGAGAGTTTGATACAGACATCATTGGCATTTTTAATACAGATTTTTCTACTCCCTATATTGGCAATTATATGAAGTTTTTTTTTACCACCAAACAGGTAAATCACATTCACCCTCATCACTCAACAATCATAATATAACTAAATTCATATGTTGTGCGTACATGTGCAGAGCAATAAGCTGCATGTCTTAGAGACATTTATACTATTGAGACTATTTCCTGTGCCCATTCTTTACTAGACCTGCATTTTATACTAAATGTTACTGTTTTAACTTTCTCATTATAAATATTCAAACTGCTTTTATGTATTTTATTTTATGTATAAATTGTGATATATGAATAAGGTTATTATTATTATGTATTTGTGTGAGAGTAGTAATAAAAACTTGTTTTTATATATATAAAAAGAAAAACAGAAAACTTTGTACATTACCTAACACGGCCAAAGATTCTGGTCTTCACAAAAGATCACATGTCAGTTCTTGACAGTCAGTACCCTGCAATTCATCAAATATACTGATGGTAAAGATCCAGGTAAACCAGAAGATTAACATTTACTGTGTATGTAACTTGTGTTAGCTGCTAATTTGCGTTTTTGGACATTTATACTACCAGTCGACAGATCTTCACATTGTGTCTACAGCTGGAACTTCAGTAATAGGTTTGCTAAAGGCTGAGGCCCGGTGTGGGTCTGATAGAGAGAGACTCTGCAGTCAGTGTTCCTGTGCACCTCTCTGACCACTCAACACACAGATAAGACAAACAGACAGCTCAATGAGCAAAGCAATAAGAGGTCAAACAACAGACGTCTCTCAGCAGAGCGAGGAGGTGGACGCTGAAATACTGAACAACATGAAGCATCAGGATGAGAGAGAAGAGTCTTTTATCAGGAAACGAGAAATGTCTCCACTTCACTGTGTGTGTGTGTGTGTGTGTGTGTTTGTGTGTGTGTGTGTGTGTGTGTGTGTGTGTGTGTGTTTGTGTGTGTGTGTGTGTGTGTGTGTGTGTGTATGCGTGCCTGCGCGTGCACTCCGTGACAACAGCAGTCGAGTGTGTTCTGACACTTGGCCCTCTGCGGTACCCTCAGTCCCACAGGTCTCTCCTTCTACACAAATTTGTTCCCACTTTACTTGCCCTCCTGACACTTTTCCACAAACTCAGTTTTTATTTATTATTTTTCTTCTTTTTTTTTTGCAAAGCACGTAGAAAACTCTCAAAGTCACTTACAACAAGGTCAAAAGTTTCTTCACATCGCAGCCCCTGAGGATACTGTGATGGCCCCAGGGCCTGTGCCAGCGCTTGTGTGCATTGTGCTGTTGTGTTATGTGTGTGCTCTGTGTTTGTGTTGCAGGTTGGTAGTTGGGTGGAGCTGGACACTGCCTCCCTATAGATTATAAAAGAAGTGCTCAGGTCAGGTCAACTCCTTCCTCGTTTGCACTGAGTTCTGTTTCAGTTTTGATTTTTGTTTTATTAATTTAGCATTTCCTTTTGTTGATGGGGCTCCAATTCCTGTCGAACGATTTGTTGAATTCACTTAATTTGTTACCTTAGATAAATGAAAATTACTTTTTGTTAAATAAAACTTATTACCTTAACCAAGGAAAACTGAACAGATTTCCATGAACTCATTACATTTTCATGCGGACACAGATCAGGGGACGGATCCAGGATGTGTTTTTTTCACTTTATTCATCATCGTGAAAGAGGACGTTTTTCCACATTTCATTGATTTCTTAGAGAATAAATCATGGATCTTGATGAAAAATTTAAGATTATGAGTGTGTGGAGTTTGTTGCAAATCCAAATAAAAATCTATACAAATTTATCATCAAATCGATAAAAGATTCCTGATCTACTGCGACATTAAGTTCTTTCTTATAACCTCTCGGGCATATAAGTAATGAAACAAATGTCACATAAGGCAGATTCAGAAATACTTAGGAGAATAATATAAATTCTGATGTTTTTTTAGGTGTTGATCAACGATTACTTGCTTTTTTTCCCCTGTCTATAATAATTCCTCCATAAATGTCCATAAATGGACATCTGGCAGTGTTTCAAATAGCAGAGCGTCACACAGTTATGCAGACAGGTGTGGATAAATCTTTGGACACGTTCAATCTGGCTGTGTACTCTAATGACTGCACTTCTTGTTCCTGCTTCTTTTCCTGCTTTGATTCTTCTGTTCACTTGCAGATGCTTTATTTGTGATTCATCAGTGTCCGAGATCCAGGAAACTTTTTTTGAATGACCGCCAACAAGGCGCCATCTGTCTCCACCTGTCCTACGCTGGAGGTGCTGCATGAGAAATTAATATCAAGGGCTGAAGCTTCACCCGCAAAAAAATGGAGATAGGGCCTAAGGAAAAGGGTGCAGTCAAATAACTGGAAATTATAACAGAGCAATGGCACCAATGTGTGAATTTTGTAGAAATCCAGTGTGCAATCATAAATGATATTTTCTGGTGCCTTTTCCTTTGAGTCATTCAGTTTTAAATTCTAATTCACCAAAATTTGGATCAGAACTGATCACCTTTGTGTGAGTAATGGTGACATGTTGCTGAATAAATAAACCACAGAAGGAAAAGAAAGGGTTTACCTTGATATGTGCTTGAGAACAGCGGTTCACAGACGTTCGTGCCCTGCAGAGCATCTGCCTCTGCAAACTGATTACCCGGAGGACAGAGCTTCCCCCCATCACACACTCACCACAGCTGCTGGTTTAATTAAAAGCTGAATGCAGGTCCGCTGTTTTCCAACTTTGACCAATAATATCTATAGAGGAAGAAAAGAGGGTGTCAGAACTGTTGAGCTGTTTATTGTTGGAATTTGGGCGTCAGGCCTGACTGGACCAAGCTAGGTCAACTAGTGGCCAATATCTGAATCTGCATGTGAATATGAACAAGACAAGATATTGTATGCCGAACGATTTCTGGTTTCTGTTTCTAATATAACCAATAATGTTGGAGCAGGCTTTGGTCTCCCATGTAAAGTCTGTGTGGAGAGCAAACAAGAGGAACGCATTGAACGAAATGCATATTTATCTGATATCAACTGTCTACACCCGAAGCCCCAAAATATTGGTTGTGGCCCCCAGAGGCTCATTTCACTGTCCCGGTGGACTCACAGATTGGCTGATGACAGGTGTGTGGTATTTTATGATTATTTTCAGGAGGTTATGTCAATTTGTTTGTTTATTTGTCAGTAGAATTTCAGAAAAGACACAAAATCGATTAGTACCAAGATGGAGAGATAATTTAATTTCTTATTTATGTGCAGAAGTAGTGCTGTAGTATCCATGCATCAATCAATCTTTTATCTATATTGTTTATCCAGGTAAGCTGGAGCCAATCCCTGCTGACATTGGGCGAGAGGCAGGGTACATCCTTGGCAGATTGCCAGTGGAGCGCAGAGCAGCATATAACAAATGGCCATTCAAGACAGCAAAGCTTTATTGTATAGCAGCTTTGATCCCAGGTGGAAGCCTAAAGTGCTGCACAAAGCAGGATACCAGGGAAGTTTCAACCACAAAACTATGTGAAAAGTGTAGCTAAATATTAGACACAGATTAAATAAAAAAACACAAATTGAAAAGTAGAAATAAGATGTGATTAAATATAAACAAGTTGGAAAAATAAAATAATAAGGAATTTAAAATAAAATGGTAGTTTGAATAGATCATAGCAACGGATCTAATGTGTTGAGGCAGCATATTCCTGTGGCTTGGAGACAAAAAAGCTTAAGCTTGTATAAAAGTTAACCAGACGACCAGTTCCATCTGACCTGAGGGATCAAGCTGGTTGACAAGTAAGTCAGAGTGATGCTGAGCTGCTAGACCATGTTTGGCCTTAAAAGGAAGCATTGAAATTTAAAATCTTTTCTAAAATTTACTGGAAGCCAATGGAACAACCTCAGAACTGTTGTTATATGGTTGTGTTTCCATCTTCTAGTTAAAACTCTGACAGTCATTGTGGAGGCAATTACAATAACTCACATTCACACCTATGATGAAAGTAGACTTCAGGCGGTGGGAGGAAGCCCACGCAGAGAGGCCGTGGTTTGCCAGCAAATTAATTTTCAGAACCTGCTTACTGTGAGGTGTCTGTATAGACTCGTTTTCAGACGTGTGAAAGACAAACTCCAGAGAAAGTTCCCATCTTGTGGACATTCTCTGGAGTTTGTCTCTCACACATGACCCACGCAGCAGGAGGTTCTCTGCTCAGACGTGTTCACAACAACAGATAAATCTCCATAACGTTGAAGCGAGGGTTGCTGCAGTAGGTAGAGACAGGATGTAACGTATTAACTCCAGAGCAGAGATCATGTGTTTTGTTTACAGCACATTGACACCAGCGTCGACCTTAATGAACGCTTGTGCAGGTAAGGTAAGGATACTTTGTTGTCCCAAAGGGAAACTTGTTTTAGCTCCAAGCCATCGCAACACATAACATACATCATAATTGTGCACATACATATAAATGCATCCTTAATACATTAAACATTGATGCTCCTACAAAAAAACATGCAGATGACATTTGTTGATAGTACACAACTTTTCCTCAGGCATCATTAAACCCCTAAGGAGCAGAAGTTTGCAATGAGAAGAACCTCAATATGGGTTCCTTTTGCCGATAGATAATTACCTCAGCCACTTCCAGCGGAAACACGAATTGAACCTTGAGTCTCCTATAGTTTCTTACATCTCTGGAGCCCGACATCAGCAGCCTATCGGACATCAAGACGACGCCTCCCTCCTCAGCCTAATGAGCAGTGTCAGGTTTTATTTTGGCAGGTTTTCACTGGTATAAGGCTACACACTGCAGGATGTCTGTGTCTACTGAGTAGCACAGAACAAAATTCACAATCGCTTTTAAAATTGCATCAAACACAATCTCTACTTCCACTACAACTCCAAAAACACAATATTCTGCACACACACATTACTTCCAGTAAACAACACGTGGTTCCACTACTGATTTCGCCATTAGCTAGTTGAAGCACTTTTACATGTGTTTACCTTGCAAACTCCAATATAATTCTCGTATGTAAATTTCTCGCATATCAATATCCAAATAACCAAACGTAATCAAAATAATATGGGGGGGGGGGGTCTATTGTCCATTAATATGCCCAACATTACTATGGGTCCCACAGATTGAACGTGCCCCAGTTGAGTAATAAAGTTAAAGGCAAATAGGAACGGCAAAGACAGCTAGTGTTAGCATAATGTCACAATAAAACATGAAGTACTGAACGCATGACAAATAACTTTCCATTTCATTTTCAATTATCAGACAAAATCACTATCTTTCATTAAGTTGTTATTACTCGAGCAGTAGACGATACCATGAGGACGTCCACACTCATGGGATTTGAAAATCAAAGGAGGAATTAAATTTCCTCCAGGATAAATTCGATTAATCAGGATAAGTTCTTTATGAGACGGGAATGGAGGCAATGAAACAGATCTCGACAAATTTTCCTAAACTGACTCTGACATCTGGATGAGTCAGCACTTTTAGCCTTTTGTTCGGCTTTGTGTTGATTCAAATGAGAACATGCATTTTGTGAACTTGTACATTTCTGAATAGGTCCACTGCATTTTTCAAGCACCACATGCTCCGAATGTAATTATGATGATGACTAAATATTGATGTGTCCCTGAATTAAATTATCAATGCATTGCAGTGGAGATTCATCATTGTCCTGTGCAGACACTATAGGATGGAACTTTAATAGTTATTTATTTTATTGATTGGAATAAATTAAATTACTATATTTTGCAAGTATGCACTGACGTGAAGAGACTGGACGTCAGAGTGGTGCAGTTTGTTGACTATTGTCTTATGTCATCGGAGAAAACAGATGGATACGAATGGAGATTATTGTTATGTATTATTGTTATGTATGTAAAAAAAATTAAAATAATATATATATATATATATGTTTTATTTATTTAATTTTTTTTCACTTATATGGCACTTACATGTAGTTCTTGTACTTTGGCTTTTTTAAAGCAAATTGTACTTTCTTGATTCTTGTTGTTCTCGGTTTGTACCCTCATGGTTGAATGCACTTATTGTAAGTCGCTTTGGATAAAAGCGTCAGTTAAATGAAATGTAATGTAATATAATGTAATGTAAGCCAAGTCATCTTAATTGCCCCCTGGTGGCTGGCTGCAGTTGAGGTCATGAAGCCCGCCTCCTCCATGTTAGCTGATTGGACATGAACCAAATAAAAAAAATTCAAGTACATCTCAAATAAAATGTTCTTATCGATGGTTTCTCTCATTTTAGGTCAGTGGTCGCCAACCCGTCGATTGCGATGGACCGGTCGATCTTTGAGACTTTCCAGTAGCTCCCGAAATGAGAGGTAATGCAAGAGCATTACCTCTCCCTCCCTCTTTCTCTCCCTCTTCTTCTTTGTCCCTCCCTCCATCTCTCGATCCAGCTGATTTTTTTTTAAAGAGTAACAGGTGCTGCCTTGACCAATGAGATAAGAGATAAGTTGCCGGTACATTAACTGTCGCAAATGTCAATATACTGCACTCACCGGTGATAGGTGGCATGGCTGAGATCTTTGACACTTCCCTGTAGCTCCCAAAATTAATAGAAAAAAGTAAATGTTCCGTTTTATAAGAGCATCACCTCTCCCTTCCTCTCCCTCTCCCTCTCCTTCTCTCTCGCTCTCTCTCCCTCTCTCCATCACTCTCTCCCTCTCCTTCTATCTCTCCCTTGCTCTCTCCCTCTCCTTCTCTCCCTCTCCCTCTATCTCTCCCTTGCTCTCTCCCTCTCCCTCGCTCTCTCCATCGCTCTCTCTCTCTCTCTCCCTCTCTCCCTCCCTCTATCTCCCTGTCTCTCGATCCAGCTGCTGAGAGTAACAGGTGCTGCCTTGACCAATGAGATAAGAGAGAAGTGCCAGTACGTCAAATGTCGTAACCGTCAATATACGGTACCCACTGGTGATAGGTAGCTAAAAGTTAGCTAGCATGGCTGAGGCTCCACGAAATAAGATGAAAACATACAATTACCATTCAGAATGGGAAGAGGAATTTATTTTTACCTTGGTGAAAGACAAATACTTGGTGTCTATGCATGTTGTGCCACCAAACACAAGCACTGTTTAAAAGAGGAAATCTGGAGCGGCACCAGAACACCAACCACCAGAAATTTAAAGACCGCTACCCGGCGATGAGCGAAATCCGTACAAGGAAAGTTGAAGAGCTAAAATCAGAGTTGAATGCTCAGCAAACACTAAGGCTGCCACTGAAGCATCATTTGGTGTTAGTCACCTTTTGGCTAAACACAAGAAGCCTTTTACAGATGGCGATTTATTCAAGGAAGCAATGGCCATTACCGAAGAGACTGTTTTCAACGACTTCAAAAACAAAGACGTCATCAAAACCGCACTCCGTCATATATCGCTTGGCCCTGCGACAGTTACAAGGAGGGTCGAGTCACTATCAGAGGACATGGATCAACAACTGATGAATCTCTGGATGTAATGGACACAGCTCAGCTTGTTGTATTTGTCAGAATGGCTTTCCAGATTTCTACAACAAAGGAGGACTTCCTCACTCTTTTGCACTTAAAGGAGAGAACAAGCTCTGGTTTTATAGCACTGTGCTGTAATGACCCTGATTTTCCAGACTTTGTAAATTATAACTGTGTGATTCATCAGCAGGCCTTGGCTGGGAAGGTCGTGGACTTTTCTCATGTAATGACACTGGTGGTCAAACTAATAAACTCGATTCGAGCAAAAGCACTTCAGCACTGCTTGTTCAAGGCGTTATCGGATGAGCTCGATGCCGCTTACGGAGACCTCCTTCTCCTTCTCTATGCGTCCGGTGGTTGAGTCGTGGAAAAGTGGTTGACTTGCTGCCCGAGATAAAGACTTTTCTGTCGAGAAGGAACGAGGAGCACCGGGAACTGTCAGATTATGCAAGGCTATTGGACCTGGGGTTTCTGAGAGACCTCACAGCAAAACTGAACGCACTCAACAAAGCGCTCCAGGGAAAAGGCTGACACCTGCCCCACATGATAAGCACAGTAAACGCGTTCAAGGCCAAGCTCGGAGTTTGGACCACACATGTAAAGAATGGAAGGATGACACACTTTCCCAACCTGGAGAAAATGTCACAGGCCATCGAAGACAAGGATGCGTTTTACCCTGAGCAGTACTGTGCTCACCTGGACAAAGTGGCAACCGAGTTCAATCGGTGTTTTGGTGAGTTAGATGTCATGGAAGATATTGCTGCATTTGTCTCAAATCCATTTCTGCCCATGAAATAGAAAAGGTAGCAGACAAATTCCAGCAAGTATTTGCTTTTCCATGTGGAGTTGACATGGAGATGGTTGATTTGCAAAATGACATGGAGCTGAAAGCCAGATCAAGGGACAGTGACTTTTGGGGACTTGTCAGCAGAGAGAAGTTTCCATTCCTCACTGCATGTGCACTAAGAGTGAGTGCCTACTTCGGATCCACCTACCTGTGTGAAAGGGGGTTTTCACGAATGAAAATAATCAAATCAAAGTACAGGAGCCTGCTTACTGACAGACACCTCACAGACTGCCTCAGTATGGCTGTCTGTAACTATGAGCCAAACTACAAAGCACTCACAGACAATATTCAGTCACAGCCATCACATTGACTTGAGTGAGTAACATTACTGCAACAGTTTTGCCTTCTGATGGCATTGTGGCATTGTGAAAAGTGATGCGAATTTCGTTATTTGTTGTAATTGTGTTGTGCATATTACAGTTCTACTTTCTAAAATACAAATTTTAACGTAGCAACTTGCATGAGGCTTCAGAGGATAAACATTTACAGTTAACACTGGCAACTTATATGATCTACTCACTGCAAGTGTGTTGATTTTTTTTCTTTGTTAAAATAATTTCCTTGTACAAAATAGGCCACATGGCTTTTTTTGGTGTCTTAAAGCAAGACAATTCTGCTTGATATGCTAGCTACATTGTTTTCTTTGTTGCATCAATTTGAAAGTTGGATCAAAGCATTTCATGTAATTCAAATACAATTAGCCTAAATAAAAGTCTTCAAGTTGGAAGTTCAAACTGGCCATCTTTTTCTCTCAGTGGTTCAATAGGTAGATCTTGCCTTTCACCAAGGCCAAGGTCGGGGATCTTGAGCTTAAAAAGGTTGGTTACCACTGTTTTAGGTTGTTCTTATCACGCCAATGTATGTTCACATGTCCATGTTTCTGACAAGCTTGGTTTTAATTAGTTATTTGAGGAAATAAAAAACGAGCTGAGACGATGAAATAAAAAACGGGCTGAGATTTCGTAATTGACAGCTGAGACTGACTTGCGATTGATCA
The DNA here is from genome assembly GCF_009819705.1 of Hippoglossus hippoglossus. NCBI lineage: Eukaryota > Metazoa > Chordata > Actinopteri > Pleuronectiformes > Pleuronectidae > Hippoglossus > Hippoglossus hippoglossus. Next base: position 4,456,198 of record NC_047158.1, on the reverse strand, counting down.
GGCGTGTGTATTGGTGGGAACACGGTACCATGGCTTTATCCCTCAATCACTATGGCACAGATTTTGGCCCAATCCTATTTCACCCCTTGGCCCTACCCCTACCCCTACCCCTTGTTTTCGAGGGTTATCTTGCCTCTTGAAACAGTTTCAAGGAGCCCTTCAAGAAGCCATTACATCATCAGTAGTCGTGAAAACCCACAACGTCATCAGTAGTCGTAGATGGAAACAGACAAGACAGTTTGGTCGGGGATGTCATTGTAATAACATTGTTGAGATCTTAAATAAACCAATGCTATTGTTTGCAGTTACTAAAGTGACAAACCTATAATATACAAATAAAATCTGTGCTAATGCAGGTGAATCAATGACATCTGAAATTGAAAAGCTTAGATGCTCTGCATTATTTCACGTATGAATCAAAAGCCCACAGCTTCAGTTAGCTAGCAGCGGTCTACATGCAACCCTGCTAGCATACACACACCCGTGTATATTCGAGGGGGGGGGGCTGTGATATGAAATTATGTGAAAATACGGGATTATCATGCAAAAACACAAAAAAAACAAAAAAAACATAATACATTTAAATGATATTAAACTAAGGCATTATAATCTTTATCATAATTTTTAAATCCTTATTAATGTAAATTAAAATACTTCATTTGTGGGTCTTTCTCCTGCTGGTGATTCGCCAGGCATTACATTTGCTTTGATTCAAAGTCAAAACGAGGAGGAAAGGTCCCTGGATTGCAATTTCGGTGAGTCAACTATCTATCCCTACTCTGCCATACGTTTCAAGGACCTTTCTGTTCTTTCCCAAGCCAGTCTCACAGTTCACAGTGCAGTTGTCTACTTCTGCAAAGAAGGTGAATATTTGAAGCCACAAATTCCTCTCTTATTGCAAATTGAAAAAGAGGGGGGGAAAAAGTGAGTCTGTCAGCAACATCTCTCCGACTGTTTCATCTGCAGGTAAGACATGAAATAAACAAGGAGACGAGAAGGAGCGGGGAGGGAAACTGAGTGTGTAAATCTGAGCAGAGAGACTGAACGAGCACACCGGCAAATATGGCGAGAGGCTTGTGGGAAGTGCATAAGAGAAGTGACAAGAATAAAACTAATATGTGTCTTGGGGCACGGAGAGACAGACTCATTTCCAGCTGATAAAATGGCCATCCCTCCTCGCGCCCTCTCAGCTGTCCTGTTTATCGCGACGCGTAAAGAAAAACCTACCAAAAAGAAGCGAGAGCCCCATTTTTATGGGCCTTTTTTCTTCACTCATCCAAGGATGATTTCTCTGGGAGCTCTGCTTGTCTTCTATCACCCCCCTGCACCTCCTCCTCTTGCATCAGCACCTTTGCTTCAAATCTTTCAACCCCATGCATGTTCATTCCACTCTGGATCGATGTAATGTTATTTTCCCATTATGTTGTGCTGTTATGGTTTGTAGTTACGTGGTAGGCAGGATATTTTTGAAAACCTATACTTCATGTCAAAAATAAAATACAAGTGATTCATGACGTGCTTTACAAATTACACAAGCTTTTAATGTGACAGCAGGCCGCAAACGTGTATGAAAACACTTTTTAGCATTAATTCCACAATTCAGTCTTTCTCACTCAAGCTCATTTCAGTTAATCTGTTTCCTGAATTAAGGCATGAAATCGGAGTTTTGAAGAACATAGAAAGAGATGTCATGGGCTCTCTGAAGGTGACTCTGAAGCATCTGGAGATTGGTCATTTGCTGAGGGCAAGTCAATTCTCCATTACAGCAGATTCCGACAGCTCTGGTGGCTATAGGGTTAAAGAACCGACCAACTGAGGCAAACCGAACAACATCCCTGCGATGGGTCTATGACACTATATATTGTGTTTGTTTCTAATTTATTTGACAGGGACAGTACATTAATCAACGGACAAAATAATGTAAATGAGTCCCAGTTAGCTCTCCAGGATGATTTTCATTAAACTGGCAGCCAGTAAATGAAATACAAATATATATGGATAATGATCATGTGCATTATACCATATAGTGCCAAGGCTGCACTGAATGCGTGAGTGGCGCGTCGCTAAACGTCTTGCTTTTCATTTCGGCGCACATCTGACAGTGTGAGACGTGTCTGTTCATCTTGTATCAAAATATTAGAGAAAGTTGGCACCATCATCATAATGTGTGTAATCCACATCGTTCATCGAGACATTTTCACTCTTCAACTTAAAGATTCCACCTAATGGTTGCACAGGTACAGTGGCCCTGAGGGTCAAAACACAGCAACACGTTATAAAATAAAACATTTGAGTCACATTTTCTTTGTATTTTCAACATTTACTGAAATGTTTTGTAAAACATTGTGTTTGGACCCTCAGGGCCACCGTAGACAAAAAGAAAAGCTCACAGAATCCCTAGAGTAGGTTGGATACGTCCTCTCAGAACCCAGAATATAATAGAATAGACTAGAATAGTGCCACTCCAGTTTGACAGTTAAGGGGATGCGACTGGGAATCTCTGTACTAGACTTTGTACCAATCCATCAAGTTCATATTATAATATTTCACTGTGAATGTGAAAACTTGCTGCTGGAGCGCCAGTGGGTGAAAAGGTTAAAGAGTCATCAGAGTCAGTGGGACTCATCCACAGGGGGCCTTGAATATCTGCTGCACGTGTCACAGAAATCCATCCAATAGTTCAAACTGAGGGGCTACGTGATGGACCTGCTGACCCAGAATTCTAAAGCCATGACACGAGCATGACGGGAAACACAACACGCATCATCGCACAACCTCATACGGTTTATTTATGTCTTTCTTGTTCAGCCTTGACACTGAATCTTGGCAACTGTGACAGACATCTCCATCACGACTCTACCCTGCAAGGCGACAGACCTGGAAGAAGAATTATCCTCTGCGTCCGCCGGTTTTACATACGTGGAGGAAGGATTCGTGGAAGTCAAAGCTTGACATTGTGACTAATGAGATTTGAGCCTCATAGACTGTCGTCAATCTCAAATCCAATCTAGGAGGCAGTGATGAAAAAAACATCCCAAACAATGATAACTGCTTCGGCTTCATTATTAAGAAGTGAATCACATGGCCAACGTTTACATTTATTCAAGGCTGTTTCCTTCATAATCAAAGCCTCAAATTACTTCCAGCACAGTGCTTAACATCAGTCGGCTGGCTGGCACACAGCGAGTGGACAAACTCCCAATCCAAGGTCAGAGGGTTAACAAACAGATCCGTCATTATAGCCAAAACAATCTTCTTCCCCCCCACACAATTAGTGCCAGGGTTCCCAGCGGAGCCCGACAGAGCCCGACAGCGCCCGAGCTGCCGTCTGTCTGCTCCCCACTCCGTCCAGGATGAGGACACATCCGTTCCCAGCCGCTTCTTTTCCCCCTCTGCTTCCTGCTGCTGTGCTCAAGACACAGCAAGACAATGTGTTACCAAAGCCAGCAGTGATCAAACTAAGCTGCTGCAGAGGGCCCCGGGGCCACCAAAGAGTCCCAATACATGCAAACACAGACAATAACAAACTGGAACAATTGACTGTCCGGCCTCTTCTTGCACTAAGAGGGAAATCTCTGCAGTTTTTTTAAAGAAAGTACATACCGGTTAACTTTTTGCTTGTGTTTTTGGTGCTTATACCTGTGCAGGAAGTATCTGGTTTTGGTCTTTCCAACATTCAGGAAATATCCCTGGAGCGGGACACTGGTGGTGGCGACAATGAGGACTGGAGCCCGAGGTTGTGATGTCTTCATTCTAGGATCAGAGGGTTTGATTCGACAGGTCCACAAGCCCACAGTTAGGGGATTAGCTAAAGAACAGTAGAAAAACAACTTGGGACAAAGAAGTCATGGAGTCTTTTTGAACATTTGCTAGGTTTCAATAGTCTCCTTATTTACATTACACGGGTCTGTTTTAAGTGTTTATAGAAAGAAAGAAAAGGTAATGATAAGAAAAAGCATGAACAAGAAGCACCTAATGAAACAAAGTAAAGAAGCCATTAATATGAAGTTAATCCTCTTCTCTCCCCTGAAATAAAGAAAATAATCAAAAAGCATGTGTCAGCCCTTACTTAAAGTGGAAGGGGGTAGGTGTTTGGAGGCACAAAGGGAAGTGTGGGTGGTTTGACAGATGGTTCAGGGGCCAAACAGTTTGGTGAAAGATGTTGCTGGTCGTCCGATCAGAGAAACGCCTCTATCCGTGTCCTCAGATGTACCAGTGCTACCTAATGCTTTATACAGTGGGGTAGTTCTCACAGCATGTACTTAACATAGATGGTGGATCACAGCTGAAAGGCCCTTTATTCATTGTCAACTTCAGCCAAGTGGCTCGTTGGGAGGACACGCCACCTGACAGGGGCAGCTCGTCCTCCGAGGCCGAGCCAAGGCAGCGTGGTCAGGGTTTCTTCCACGTGTGAATGCGCCAAGGCCTGAGAGAGAATGGATGAGGAACACCATCAAGATGAGCAGTAATGTGCTCATCCATAACATGCTGGGAAAATATCCCATAATTACGGAGCGCATCAGGGTCCAAACATGAATGAGCATTGATCATTTCAGCATAAAGCTGCCTGGTTGAACCAACTGACGACACCAATCACGGTCTAAATGAATCCTACTTAGCACCTTAGCTAGTTATCCCAGAGTCATTACTCTCCTGCTAAATGAGAGGTGCTACACATACTTTGTATTCCTGTTCAACCAGCAGGGGGACGGTGGAGTTCCTGTTGTGATCGACTGATGGTCGGCTTAAAGGGACCTTAAGGTTGTTCTTTTCAAGTAATTCTCTTTCATGGTTAATACAAACTGTTCAGCTCTGCTAGTTTCTCAGAATGCCCCTTAGGTTAAAGTAAATGGAAAAATTGTTGATTTTTTTTTACTTTGGTCACTTAGCGGAGCAATGAGCCGTAACATGCAGCTATAATGACTTTCCTCCTCCGGCTGTTACAAGAACAAGTCGGTGGAGTTACAGCTCATGGTGAGTGACTGTCATTGTGTCAGTGAAATGATTGTATTTTGTTTTTTAAAGGCAGAGTCAAAAGCAATGGGTTTTTTTGTGAAGAAACAAAAAACTGTGTAGGTCACCATGTGTACTTTGGTAGTGAGCAGTTCTACAGGACAGGATCAGTAGATCAATAACCATTAATGACATAAGTCATAAGTCCACAAAACAATACAGTACCAGTTAAACTTACTGAGGTGTTTACCATTCTATTTTTATCCACCACGAAACACACAGATGACAGGTGGTTAGCAGGTAAGCAGCTGTTGCCAAAGTTTTTCATGTCTCAGGCCTTGTCTACAGTCCTGCAGATCCTCTTTCGAATGGATATTATCCCCTTTTTTTTTTTATCTTCATCTACTCGACCTTCTTTTTCCAAAATATCTCCATCCAAACGACTACAAAGGCTTGGACAAGCATGCCGGGCCGGTAGGTGTCGATAAAGTCGACATCAATGATCCTTCAAATACCAGAGAGGCTGGACTGGTACCGGCTGGGTGGGGCTGAGAGAAGAGTGCGATTGCAAGATGACATCATACGGAGAAGAAGTACGAAACGCGACGTTTCAATAACATATTTCTTAGAATGGACTGAGTCTAAAAGTCAGCAGAGTGACTGTTTTCATACTTTGAGGGTACTTACCGATAGCAAAAGCCCAGAAAATGTATATTACACAATATGGGCCCTTTAAAAGAAGTCAGTCTTTATAGAAGTCTATGAGATAACGACTCTACTTCTCACTTGGTGTAATGTCAGTAAACATTTCCCTGAGGAGTTTATGGTCTCAATCTCTACTTTCAAGTCTTCTTCGATACAACATGATGCTCATGTTATAAATTATGGTCCCATTTAGAGTCAAATAAGGACTGTATACATTGGGGCCCGGATACCATGTGATTGACAGCTCGTACCATCCAATGGGTGCAGGTCACAGGTGTCACTGGGTGTTCAGTGTCCCAGAGCTCTCAGTCAGGCTTCAACCCCCCAATATGGTTACTTCTGGTTTCAAAAAACAAAGATTAAGCAGAACAAAACTCGAGGCTTCACAACAGCAGCTCTCGAACCAATGGGTGACATCACAGTGGGTTGACACTTGGGTAAGAGTAGATTATTATGTATAATATGACATATAAGAAAAAACAGATATGATGCAGTACTGTAGAAAGCAACAGAAAAACATATTTTTACAATGAGGAATGACTTGTCCTTTCCTGCAGTAAAGAAAGTTTCAGTTATTTCACATTAGAGGTTGTTTTCTTTTTGTTTTTCTGTGTAAAAAATTGACTAGACAGCTCACATATTCCTGATTAAGCCGTTAATCTGAGGATGAAAAGTTTGATACTTAAAATCCTTGTGTTTAGATGCGTAACAAAACATTATTTTCTGTTCTTTACTCACTGTACTTGTAAATCTACCATGGACGAAGATAATCTATGTAAGCAGCGGATCGTCACTGTCAGGATTTTTTAGTTTTGCTCCAAATGAAAAGTGAGATTTGTGGGAAAATATTCCCACACTTTTCCTGTGAACCAGTCCACCTCTCAGTGCCACAGTCTCCCTTTGAATTTATTAGCAAAGACGGCACCAATACCAATTAGGAGTAAGCATGAGCAAGAGGAGTTAAGAAAGCTCAGTTTGAATCCAGGGGACAACCAACCTGCAGCTTATATTAGCACAGTTCCCACGACCATGAAATGACCAGTCTCACACAGGGCACGACGCAGGAGCAGAGATTTACCCACCCTGTTCCCAGCTTCCCTCGAGAGGCAAAGAGGCATGCTGGTCACTAATGACAGGAACGAAGGGGGCAGCTGCAGCAAGAAGAGAAGCACGTGTGTAAATCTGTAAAACAGTTTCAAAGGCAGGGGGCAACATTTCAGAAGGACAAATATTTTGTCACGTCTACATAAATACCGTTCATAAAAGCAGACATATCCTTTGGTCCTTGGAGGGCTCTCAGACGAACTGGCTCAGATTATTGAGACAGCAAGGGCAGCGCTGTTTATCAAGTGGACAGACTTGTGGATCATGGCAGTGCAACGAGCTGTTGGGATGTGATATTAAAGCGATATTTCACTTTCCTCCAATAGCCCGTAGCATATTCCTCCAGGTGATGGAGTTCACTTCAGCTTTTCAGACTCCTATTTCACCCATTGATGATCAATACAAAGAAGGAAATGAACCTGCTTTTAGGAGGCTGTGATGCAGGAACAACCCATTTGTTGTCGTTTAGTTTTTTTTTTGCAGATAAGGCCTAAAAAAAAGGGTTAATCCATTACACTTCAGCAATTTGGTCCAATTTTTAAAGGCTGCAGCTCCATTCAGACCTTTTCAGCTGCAGCTTTACATTATGCATCAATACAAAGCCGAGAATCAGCTTGTAAATGTGATTTACCTACAGTCTTGTGCAGTCTTTCATGTGGAGCTGTAAAGTGGTTGACAGGTGGCGACCGCAGACAGTGAGCAACGGCGATGGAGAGCTGAGTGACTACCTCGTGTGAACACTGAGGTAAATCACAATCAGACAAACGACTTACATCTGATTGTTCATGAAACTGCTCAAGCAAAGACGAATTATTCGACCACAGCTTAGCGACTTCAAGAACAGCATGTTGAAGTAGGTGTTACCGGGGCCGTGTTAAGAGTAGATATTAATAGTGACTAGAGGATTGTTACTTCAGCCTTTCCAAAGCACAAGACCAACACAGTCATGTCTAACCATCTGCGCTAATGCATGCTGCTATCATTAGCATGCCTAGCTAACTTGATTACTATCTACAGTGAGCTGTACTTTCAAGGCCGAAAAGCAAATAATTAACCTCCTGAGACTTGAGCTTTTGTTTGGTTTGCATTCTTAATTTCTGCGAGCTATGTGGGATTAGTAGAACCTGATATACAAACTAGGAACTGTCTTTGAACTTTGCTTACTGATCTTTTAAAGGGCCCTGAATGCTAGCTGACACAAGCTAATGTCACGTTGCTGCTCTTAATTAGATTTTGGGATGTTAGCTCTCTTACGCCAGCCAAGTTTCTTGTATTGTTTGACAAATTCACAAGTTGGTACTCATCCTTATGTCTTCACATTTGTACGTTAAAAAATACAGAGTTTTTATTCCTAGCTAAAATACAACTTTAGTGCATTATTTGGGGAATTCTTTGCAAAGAAAAAGGAAAATGACCCATTGCATCCAATCACTGGACAATCCTCTTTGACGTGACTTTGTTCAGGTAGCTAGCTTATAGGTTGTTGTTTCCTGTAGAGAGACACCATCCACATCCTTTAAATCAGACGTACCCTATTGAAATACGAAGATACAGTTTTTTTATTTGCCAAAGTAAACAGTATCATTTATGAAGCCCTCAAGTCTAAGACCCATTTTACAAGAATCAGTTCTAACAGATTAGTTTGAAACATTAATGAGCTAATGGCTAATAGCTTTATCAGTTAGTTACTTACATCGTATAAAATCTGCCAGCGACAGTTATTTTAGCTAGTGGCCTACATGCAATGGTTGCCTGCCAGACACACCTGCTTTTTGTGAGCTTCTGTCTGAAACCATGATCCAATGTGTCAAGATTTATAACAGAAATTCAAGAGTTGAACCTGATTCAATGTAAACGACATATTTGTTTGAAAGTTCAGTATCCGCTGTTACTTTAGAGCACAATAGACAAAACAATACAGATATTCTCCAAAATCACACGTGCACCACCATGAGCAGTGTGTGATGTAATGTTCAAGTGACTACATGATCATGGAGGAAGTGACCGTGGATTCTTGGCACATGTCGGGTGAATTCTTGGCACATGTCGCACATGTAGGGCATGATTAAGCAGCCTTATTGACCGGTCATTTGGATAAGAACAAATTGAAGGCCAAGGTTGGCATTAATGGACCAAAGTCATTGAGAGATGGGGGTGGGATGGAAAGGGTGAGGGGAGATACAAGGCACCCAGAGACTAATTAGATATGACATTCAAAGCCTGCTATCAATTTGTACCCTACACACAGAAGCTTTGAGAGGACTGACCTAGTTCAAGGGCAAGACAGCCAGGTAAGAAAAAAAAAAAAGGTGAGGTAAGAGAGGAAACGGGTATTACAGCCTTGTGAGATAAAGAGTCCTCTACATTATTCTGTAAGTTAAATTTCAAAACAGCAGCAATGCACATTCAACAAAGGAATTTCAAGAAGAGCAATTTATCGATAAACAGATGCATCCTATCGACAAAAATGGCAAATATTCGCTGTCCATTTTGTTTTAAATCATATCAAATTAAACACTTTTGTCGAACTAACAAGACATTGGAGGCTTGTATGATGTTTCATTTAGCTGTTTTTTAAGACTGATGGGCATTTTTATTTTTTGTTTTGTTACCGACACCAAGGATGTTACCTATGTGAGTGTGTGAAAGTTGGTGCCGACCAAAATAAAAATCTGGATTTAGGGGGTTTGAATTTGGTTGCATTGGAGGATAAGATTTTTTCAGTCACTGTACGGAAGCAAGTAGGGTTAGAAACCTATAACTATCACAAATGTGTATATGAGATAATGTAGATTCAGTACGGAATTAACAGTTTAAATGCATCTTCAATAGTTATAAAACTATGTCCCAAAAAAAACATGATGGATTTTGGTGCAGAATTGAATGGGACTGTTTGGCCTTGGTAGAGGTATGTGCTCTACTGTGTGCCAGTTTTATTCTGTTTTCGTTTGGGAACATCCTTAAGCATTCCAATACTTCACCACCCTCAGGCAAAAGTAGCAGCTCATTTTTCCCAGAGGATGAACCTTTCATTCTTTTTACATTACATAACATTTCATTTAGCTGACGCTTTTATCCAAAGCGACTTTCAATAAGTGCAATCAACCATGAGGGAACAAACCCATAACAACAAGAATGAAGTAAGTACAATTTGCTTCAAAAAGGCCAAACTACAAAGTGCAATATGTAAGTGCAATATAAGTGCAACTAAACTGAATTATTATTATTATTTTATACAATTTTATAAAAAAATTTTAACCAAGGTGAAGTCGGTAGAGATGTGTCTTTAAATTACTTTTCCCACGCCAACCTCAGGATCACTGGTACATTACCAAACCTGCAGCTTGACAAAATTGTCAACGTCACAAGAGTTGTAGACAACAATGAATCCTTTTTTTGTGTGATATTCAGAGTTTTTTGATGTGAGTGTTGGGAAAAGGTTCTTTTAAGTGAGGAAGCTTCAAATCAGACGATGCCTCTAAGTTGAGGCGCTGGGTAAATGTTTGTTCTCAGCATGCATTTGAGAAAAAAATCCAATTTGCAGAACATAGTCCTCTGTGGGGTAACGTGAACTACACATGGGACATAACGCGTGAGCCATTATAGACTTATTTCTTCCCTTACATTTACATAGAAGGAAAGGAAAGTATTCAGTTTCTACAAAACAGCATACTGGGATATATGCGTCAGTGACCTCTCGACATGAAGCATTAAATCATCTTCCACAGAGCAGCAACATGTCAATAACGATAGATGTCTCTTCAAGAGTGATGTATATCGCTCATGTGGACATGACCAAGAAAAGAAAATGTGCCTACTAAGTCAAAGTAAGAACAAAGGGTCAAAGGGTGACTCTCACTGGTCATAAAAATGGTCAAAATAAAATAAATCTGTACGACTTCACTGAACCACAACTGATTAAAAATATTTCAGCCAAGCGTCTGTCCTGTAAGGGCTCTTACTCCAGTCCTCATCACTTTCACTGACTTCCCATCAAATCCAGAATCCAGCTCAGAATCCACTTGTAACCAAAGCTGTGGCGCTGTTATTTACAACAACAAACAGCAGCATTGCTACACATCTGCATCGCTCCCGACAACGCAGGAAGCAGCAGTGGAGGGCGGAGGCGGGTAGGACAGATGGCTCCAGACCAAAGAGGAAGGGGGAGAGCTCCAGTATGTCATCATTTCATTTGAACTGCAGCTTGAATCCCAGATGAAGCTCCTGTAATATTTCAAAGACGCAGCAACAGATTGAACCTCCATCCTGTGAGAAAAATCACAGGCAACAAGAATTTATTTGGGAGCAGAGACATGCAAATCCATCGCGGCATCAAAGGTGACTGCAATTACTACAAACTTGTCCATTCAGACAATCTGTTGTGCATCGCTGCAAGAGATGCTCTACACTTTGTGAGTAAAAGGCAAATCTGACCACTGGCCGACATCACAGCAACAGACAGACCTTTGATTTAATGTTTAAGTAAGTGACACACATGCAGAAGAAGTCTCGACTACGTACTGCTGATCTTATCAGTGCAAAGATTGAGATTGAGAGTCAATTGATGACCTGAGGTTATGAATTTGCAGAGGGGGGGGATGCAGGAAAGTCAAAACATGTGTGACGGATACAGTACTGAAAATCTTAATCTGCTCCGAGAACAGCAAGACGCCGGGATAGGCTGCGCAGTCAAGCATGTCACCCCACTCATGCATAAATCCACATAAAACATGCATAAAACACACACACACACACACACACACACACACACACACACACAATCGTCAGAGAGGGACAGCATGAGGGAGGATGAGACTGGTGGGTAAGTGGGTCGGGGCTGCAGGGATAGTGTGAATCAGAGTATAAATGAACAATTTAAATCAGGTAAAGTGTTGTGGAGGTGTACAATAGGAAAATACACTTTGCAGGACAAAAGGTCTGCTGTAGTGGCCCCTGGAGGCTGTCAGGTTCATTGCAGTTCGCAGTGTTTGAGTGTTGGACAGTGTTCTGCAAAGAATTACCAGTTGTACAGGTACAAATCCTACTTTCCCCTTGGTGCAACAGAAAAGGTCACATGATTGAAAGGAGTATTGGCAAGTGAGGAAAAAATAGAAGTACTGCCCTGTGGTTGTATATCTCCTCCGCTAACCAGCACAGTGTCAGTCTGCATACGGTTTTCTATCCACACTCATAAGAGGTCACCATGACCTTTGACCACTAAACTATAATCAGTTAATCTGTTTGATTTGAAAGGATTCTTTGAGGTGATAAGATTTCGCTTTCACAACGAAAAAATTCGACATTTGAGGTCATTGGTGGTCATTAGGTCAGCTGTGGGTGAGGGGGTAGAGCAGTCGTCCTGTCACCAGAAAGTCAGCGGTTTGATCCCAGTCTTCCCCATCTGCATGCCGAAGTGTCCCTGGGCAAGATACTGAACCCCAAATTGCTCCTCATAGAAAAAAAGTGCTGCCCATAGGTGCACTTCATAAATGGCTGTGGTCATGTGTGAGTGGTCATCAAGACTACAAAAGCTATATAAACTTACCATTTACCATTCATAGCGACTTTGACGTTTGACCACCAAAATCTTAGGTCATGTTGAGTTCAACTGAGATATCATATTCACAACAATGGGATAAACGCAAGGATGGAAAACGTCATGCCTCCAGCAACTGGGTGTCGCCATCGGAATAACACCTTCGTGAAAGCTGAGCATATACACTGCAGCACCACAGTTTTAGCAAAGAGAGAAATTAAGTTTTTGCAGACAAACAGGTGGTACGTCATATTGGACAACAGTGTAAATGACACCGTTGCCAAACCAGCCATTGGGACACAACCAGGGACCACAGTGGCCTCACGTCCAACCTGCTTCATGGGGCTTTTTTTAGCGCCATCACTCTATGGGGTTTAAGCATCTGTCAGTTTCACAGTTTTGCATTCTGAAGGCGTGTTTCAGTGAGGAGCGCGGAGGTGACCCTCTCGCCCCCACTGTCTGACCACATCAATCTAAACTTTGACACTCTAACTCTCTGCGGACAGGCTCCAAAGCCAGGCCTCACATCCTGAAGGACGCTCCGGCAAAGACGACGGCCGCGCAAAAAATGCAGCAGCACCTTTGACCTTCATTTTACAGAGGGAGCTACAAAGATGGAAATTGCTGCCAGGAATAATTAAGTGAAACAGTGATCGTGACTGGCTTCCAGAAATGGTCACTCAGAATGGATTATTACAGTGATATTCAAATACGAGACATTGTGTGCCAAACACAACATAATCATAATCATTTTAACACTGTATATGAATTAGAAGACGTTTGCACAAGGACTAAATTAAATACACCCAGATGTCAGTATGGAGACTAAGACCATGTGCATTTAGCTACTGCATAACTTTACTGGATCAACAACACTAGCACATTAAGAAGCATTTCATTGCTGTTGTTAAGATCCATTTAAACATGTGTTCAATATTGGACAGTTAAATCGCTAACAAATTAATTCTCTTAGTATATCGTGTGTTTTCATGGAAAAAAAGTATTGTATTTTTGTCAAACATAGGAAAATGAACCTTCAAAATGAACTTAAGTACAGTAATTCAATTTACATAGCTGCATTGCAAACAAGAATAATATAAGACTCACAACTAAAAATATATACATAAACAAACAGTTGATGAAAGAAAACTATAAATGTTTTAAATCTGTGAGGAGAATTTTGTTGTCTGTGAATTGACAGTGTTAGTTATAATGATGTAAATAGTTCTTTGTATGATAAATGTAAAAAGATCACACTGATCAGGTTCAAACCCAGAAGCGTCTTGCTGTGAGGCGACAGTGATAACCACTGTTCCATCGGGCCGCCCTAAGACAACTACTTAAGAAAAAAATTCTGAAATCAAATAAAAATACAGTTACACTGAAAACATTGTCATAAATTGAGAAAAGTTGTTGATGCAAAGTTGAAACTCAACATTCCTCAAAGGATTATTTCACGTCAAGTCATTTATTTTCAAAGCTCTGTTCATGTTTAGAATAAAGACACAATCGTCTGCACAGCTTTGTGAGCAGAATATTAGATTTCAGTGATTTCATGCTCTGAGTGTGTCATGACTTCAGGCTCATAGATAATGAGCGGAGAACCAGACACTTTGAATGATGATCAGCAGCGGCCTCTGTTGCACTCTGGGGCCAGTTTTAAGGCTAAATAATTCAATTATCGAACCCGGGGTTTCCTACAGGTGCAGCACTGCTTTCACCCCGGTGAGTGGACTGAGACGTGGACAAGAATTTTAATAAAATTCAAATCGCTTGATGGCAGAAACAGACCTGGACTCTCAGACGTGTGGCACCGTCGCGTCTGCAGAGAAACAACAGAGGTGTGTGGGAGGGGCGACGAGGTTGATGAACAGCAACGACTTCCCCGTGTTTACAGTAATTATTAACGACACTTCAGCGCTAACTGCATCCTCATTCTGATTCGCTGAGGATTTATGGGCACACAGAGACAAACGTTTTTCTTGTTCACCATCAAATATCAATACATTCTTCAGTCCTGGTGCCTGTAAATCTTTTTAAACCTTGTGAGAATGTCATGCATTTTTAATCAATGACTTTTTAAACCTGACACGAGTGGATTTGACATTTTAAAGGTTATTTATTGCAAATGAATAATAAAATAAAATTATGACTTTTCATTCATGTTCAGCAAAAAAAAATGTAACCGAAGAGCAGATACTCAGCACACATTTCAGCTTAATATGAGAAATATTTAAGCTGGTTTTAAGGGATAGACTTTAGATCTTATGTTCGCTGATGCATGCAGGTGTTTGCTGCTATGAACAAATTAAATTTCAAACTGTTTACGACCTTTTTAATTCTACTTGAAATTCAAATTAAGACTAAATTTGTGATGAAAATAAACACCAAAAGTGAAAAGATACTTGCTCCAAGTAAATGCATTAATGTCCGTGAGACACCGTCCTGATCCCCATTCGCCCACGTTTACTTCATGAGCACTTTCTTTCACCACCATGAGAACTCGTCCTCACGTTAAACAGGCTTTCCCTGATGTTAATAAACAAGCAAGCAGGCTGGATAGAAGGTCATTGAGAAACAGACTGGCGATGCAGCACCTTTGGACTCACTAGAATTCGCAGTAGAGCACATACCTTTGCCAAGGCCCAACAGTCCCCTTAAATCCAATCAAATTACACACACACACACACACACACATATACATATCAGTTGGTTATTGGGTAATTTCGGCCGAAATACATATACTTCCTGGTGTGGGACACCGACCAAATGGATTTGAACGTGGGTCCTTATACTTTTGCGGACCACGTGACCTGAGGCTGCTCTTTAATTGGTTGTTGCAGATTTTCCAGGTCACTCCAACTTTTATTTACAGCTAATAGGTATTGATTTACATTTTTTTTAATCTAATGTGATTGGTCGACCCTCGACGCTGTCTCAGGTATGTCTGCCATCACTGAGTTACTTCTGTGAGCCGACCGGCGAAGATAATCAGGTGATTTCTTTACAAAAACTACAACATGGAAAAAATAAAGGAGCTTGGTCCGGACCGACCCGATTTACAGATTCAGCAGCAATTGATGTGGACGAGTTTACACCCAGGGCTCCTCCTGCTCTTGTTATGAGAAACAGAGGTGACCAACTGGACGTGGTGTAAGTAATGCATTTTACTGTTTCCCCTGTTTGCTGTCTTGCGAGACCTAAAACATCTCTTTGAAAAATGCGGCATGAAAGTTGCCACAGTCACAATGAGGCTACATTTTCGATGAAGGCTACAGGATTGGCATATTGTGTGTTGTGTTGTTGTTGTTGAGTCTGGCTTCAGTTTGTTTAAGCCCCCGGGGAAAAAAGGATAGAAAAAAAACTGCCCCCTTCCAGTAAAGTAATTCTGTCGACCAACAGACATTGCAATTTGGTGCACATTCAAATATGAATCAGGTTCTAGTGAATTTAAATGTGGTTTCATAAGGGGACTGTCGGGCCCTGGCTGAGGTATGAATTCTACTCAGTGACATTGTAACATTGAATTTAAGACAATTTAACTTTTTAGATTTTACAGTTGAAACACGTGAGGTGGAGACACCTCATGTGTTCTGCTGTGTGTTAGTGTTCAGATTCAGACAACTTTATTGATCCCAAGGAGGGAAAATGAATTTGCAGCTTACCCCGTTTACAATCACACAAACAACATCCAATATGATACATGTCAAAAAGCACAGGTCAACAAACAGAGGTCGATGAAGGACATCAAGATATAGATTATGAGGTAAAATAAATAGCAATTTATGTTATTGGATAATAAATAGACATTTGTTACATGTGTGTTTGGAGGAGTGAGTCGTGCAGGTAACACACACTGCAGCACTGGTTCTTGATGGATGACGAGGCTTCTGACACGGCTGAGGGATGAAAAGACTCATCGATTCATCACCTGCCTGGTACCAACACCACACTTTCCTCATCTCACCGACACAGTGCCATCAACTTTCCATTTTGTATTTATATTTCATATAAAGTTTCAAGTCTGTGAGGAGAATCGTCTCAAAATGGATCCAAACCACAAACCACAGCCACAACAGAATTTGTCGTTTGGGGGTAAAGAATAAAGTCAAGTTTAAATTTAGTTAAAACCAGTTTGAAGTCAAATCCACAACTTTAAAATCTCCATGGGCTGATTACATTTTTCAATATGAACTACCCCCCCCCCCCCCCCGGACCACTGCAGTTTCAAGATACTGCACATTATCCCCACTCGACCGAATGGCAGCTGGGAAATGTCAAAAATTACACATTAATAGTTTTTTGAAGGTTGACAGTGATTCAGATGTTTGGCCCGAAGCTGCCGATAAACCACAATACTTTGTGCTTTTTAATCTGACCTTTGTCAAGACAAAGATTTCCATAAAATTATCTGTGTTTACTGTTTCCCCCTGCAGATATTATTTTTGTCACAGTGGAGGGAAAAAATAACACACTGAAAGTTTGCAGTTAAGACCAGGGACACATATCATTATAATACTAATCATAGAAATAAACTGTTAGAGTCGTCAGTGAGGTCCAGGGCTGTGGGGGGAATGACTCAGCAGGGAGAAAGTACAGTTATTTATTAACTGGGCCTGGATTGGAAAATGTTGTTAGGTATGTATTGGTGTCATTTACATATTTCCCTCAGTGGCAGATTTCAGAATAAAAAAAGTGATGATTGTTTTCTGTATTGTTGTTTTGTATTTTTGTTATAATGACTGAACTATGGGTCTGATATAAAGCTAAATAATAATTAAAACCTATTTTTACAAATTCCTAAATTTCCATTTCTATTTCTTCCTCATCAGATGAATTAACACTTCATGGCCAAAGAGTTATAAGAGAAGAAGAAAACAACTGATGTACACAGACATGTTTATAATATTTAGTCTGAAAAAACTAAGAAAGGCCCACAGCAACAAGCTGACAAAAGTTTGTAGGAAATGTTGCACAAACAGGAGGAAATTGTGCATTTTCTAGGGACTATTTTCATCAGCTGTGTGTTGGACCGAGTGTGTGTGTTCATGGTGATGAAGCATCATGTCAGAGCAACTGTGATGGAGACATTGGAGCTTTATGGCTCAGAGGACTAACATATATCAGGCTGTGAGACACACACACACACACACACACACACACACACACACACACACACACACACACACACACACACACACACACACACACACACACACACACTTGTCTCTCTATAGTTGTCAGGATACTCATTGACCTGGGCCTTTGAGCTGAGGACAGAGCTGAGCCACACCAGTCGATCTCTGCTCTGACCCTCACGTGTGGTCATGAGGGCTGGTAGTGACCGAAAAAACAAGATTGTGGAAACAAGCTTCTGAAATGAGTTTTCTCCATCGTGTGGCTGGGCTCAACCTTGGATACAGGGTGAGGGGTTCAGAGTCGAGCTGCCACTCCGTCTAATGGAGAGAGGCCCGTTGAGGTGGTTTGGTCGTCTTATCAGAATCCTCCAGGTCGCCCTCCATTGGAAGTTTTCTGGGCACAGCCCAACTGGGAGGAGACCCCGGGGTGGACCCAGAACTCTCAGGAGGGATTATATGTCTCATCAGGCCTGGTAACACCTTCAGTTTCCCCACGAGGAGCTGAAAAGCTCTGCTACCCCAGTTGAACAGAAGAAAATGGATGGATGAACTCATTGTCACAACATATGGAAGACAGGAAATTTGACTGACTCGGTCGACCGTCTATGGAGATGGAGGAGAAATAAAAAAGATATGAAAACTGGGCCTGGTGCAGTGACACATATCAGATGCTCACAATTAATCAATTTAAATAAATTTCCAATTCAATTTTGTTTGTATAGCACAAAGTCACAACGCACATTATATCAAGGTACTTTAAACCCAACAGTTCCCACAACAAGCGAGCACTTAGTGACTCCTTAGATATCCATGTAGTGAATATATTTGTTGAAATGGAGCAAATGCCTTTGATCGAAAACTCTATAGATGGTTCAGAGACATATTTTGTCTGTTGAAATTCAAGCACATTACATGAAATAATGACAAATAAAACATGGACTACTGAAAGTGACTGTGCATTGAAGGGAAAATGCTATATTCTCTATTGCATAATAAAACTTGTTAAAATCCTAAACATAAAGTACTTTTGTAAGCGCAGAAAGCAACTGGCAGCAGAGTGACTCGTTCTGAGACAATACCAGTTAGGTACAGGTGTCAGATTGTGACACATTCAAAGGTTCCTCATTAAAACTTTTCATGAACAAACAGAAAAGGTGAGGATATCCTCGAGAAAACAGCTGACAGAGGACGAGCGTCCAGACAGGAGCGTGACAGACAAGATAAAATACCAACAGCAGGACTTACTCTTGGTGTTTGCTCTTCTCGGTCGCACAAAGGCTGAGGCGCCTGAGATTTCTGAGTAAACACAGGCACATGACGCCTGAGTCAACACGGAGCTCTGCAAACAGTCGACAGCGAGGAGGTGGAGGCTGACGGCTCCGGAGAGACAGGGGAAACACCACCAGAGGGTTCTCCACCCAGTTAATGTTTCCACACCAGAGTTCACTAAGTTTGTTCTCCATCATCGAACAGTCATTTTTGGAAGAGTCATATTTCTGGCACCTGCGACATCTGCGATACCTTCGGGATCTCTACTACCATCTCATGACCTCCGGACTCCAGATTCAAAACCTGCTTAGAATGGGTGTAAAACACAGCTGCAGTATATATGCAGCTGTCTGGTTATAATCTATAAGCAGGAGGTCACCTGTGGAGCTTCAGCTGGTGACTGCACAGGTACAGCTTGTGGACTCATGCGTGAGTGGGCGAGTGTCTGTGAATGACAGGAAGCTGTGAGGCATCGCTGTATGTCGAGCATCGTGGTCCGAGTCTGTAAACCGGACAGGTGTCAGACTCTCCGGTTCCAGTGAAAGGTTTCTCAGTGAAGCGGTGAACTGACAGCACACAGCAGCTTGTTGACCCAGTAGCTGTAATAGAGAGCTGCAGCCACAGCGTTCAGCCTGTCAGTCCCATTGAGATTAAGAATCTCTGGATGACAATCTCATTTTCTTCTTTTTTTTTTATACCTCCTAGAAGAGTCAACACTCCCGTCACCCTGAGAGAAATGTTTGTCCACACACAGATTTGAACATGAGGAAGAGAAATAAGCTGCATATGTCTCTGTGAAGCCGTTGGCAGCTTCCTCCGGTTTTATCAAACATAGCTGGACGTTTGATTTGCTCATTTAGCATCTGTTGGTGCACAGACGTTGCACAGACTAGATTAGGGCCAATATGAGTTTCCTGGAGCTGGTGCTAAAGTGTAAATATTTACTATTACAACGACCATCCTGAGAAAGAAAAGTTACAAGGATGCGGAAATATTGAAATTTCCTCAGGGTATTAAAACCTCTAAAGCTGCTCTGAAACACTGACTTCTGTAAATCTCTTAAACTCCTCAGATAATTTGTTTTTTTGTTATCTTTGTGATAAAAGAGTATAAAACTGTTATAAAGACAAATAAATAATAAAACAGAATCCAGTATCTGCTGTCAGTGAAAGATTTTAAATGGGGAGTGTTGAGTGATGACGACTGGGTCAAAGACGGACGAGTACAAACGCCTTGTGAATGTAAACAACATGTTAGTGCTCTTATCCCAACGTTAAGCGTAATAGTTATAAATCATGCGCTGACACTCTTCCCCGACACAACACCTGCAGGATATTCAGCCACAGCTTCTGTCAACACGTCAGACAAGACGTCGAGAGACAATGGGAGACAGGAAATAGAATTTAGGATTATTGTGTAAAAAGATTAGACAAAATATATATATATATATATATATTCAAGGTTGAAATGTAAAAGAATAAATCAGGTTCAGAGAAAGTGATGGAGTGAATTCATAGAAAACAACAGACAAGCAAACATCCTGCAGTGTTGCTGTCGTGACTAGAAATACGTTTGCAAAGTTCATCTTAAAGTAACATGCATTCATCCATCATGCCACCATTGAGGGATTCTATAGGGCAGCTGGAGCCAATCCCAGTTGACATTGGGCAAAAGGCGGGGTCTCCTGAGGAAATGGCTCATGATAATTGTTTTTTACAGGTTTATGTTTGCGGCAGCAGAAATGCAGTCAAGAATACATTGGTTTCAATCTGCCCACTGAGTGGATGTTTGATATTTTTTATTTAAGAAAAACTGAAAGAGTTTCCATTAATGCTGCTTGCTTCACTGTGCAATGTTCTTCATTTTCAAGGTTCAGTCCCTTTAACGTTCACCAACAGTAAGCGGGTCGGAGGCATCCGCAATAATTCAGGGCATCTGCACATTTTGTTAAGTTCAAATCTATTCTCTTTTCAGACCTTTTTATGACAATAGAGTGGAAAAATAAAACTTTTCTTCCAGGAAGTGGGAGGTGTTGGGCCCTGAAGGCTTTGATTGAGTTGACGTCATCGCTGTGACAGCTTAACTAGACGTAGAAGCACCCTATAAGGTCTGAAGCTCAGGTTAGTCAGTAATAATAGTAACATAGATTTTCTACAGCATTTTGAACAAAGTTAAAATAGTTATGTGTCAATTTTGTATTTATTTAACATCTTATTTTTAAAGTTTTAAGTTCCTCATTATATTTATTGCAAAAAATGTACTCCCTATTTATTTATTCATTATAAATGCTTACCTTTGTTTTTTAACTTACCAATTCCCCTGAGTTCATATCGTCTCTAGACTCAAACGTATTCTGAATACTGTGTTGGAGAATCATAACATTTTGGGGTATATAACTTAATAAAAAAGGTGTTAGTTGGTTAATAATGAGCAGATCAAGTTCCAGCCTGTTTATTTCTTTATGGAAAGTCTGCAGAGCCGTTTGTATAGTCAGAGAACTGCTCCCAAGATTGTCCTTGGAGGACCCACACTTACCACACACACACACACACACACACACACACACACACACACACACACACACACACACACACACACACAGTACCATCTGCAGTTGAGTCCATTGTGGCCCACAGCTTTATTACCAGATTTATTTACTCTGGCTGGTTCAGGTGCGACTGTGAGACCTGCTCGCCCCCACAGGTGTGCCCCGGGGGGGTGGAGACGATTATGACTCTATCAAGCAGCCTTTTTAAGTGTCGGCAGCAGCAGACAACACTGCAGCCGCTGCAAACCTGAATAACAGACTGGAGATACAGCGTCCTGTTTTCAGGCCTGCTCACCGCTCATTATCAGGTCACATTTTCACTCCATCCACTGTCGTGCTGCACAAGCAGGCTGTGTTCACCACGGTGCTGCCTCAGTGTAATCATTCATTTCAGGCGACAGGAAACACAGCGACTTCAAGATAGAAACATGAATACGTTAAATCAGAGCTGGGGGCTGGTTTACCCAGCGCTCAGCAGTTACAGAAAGAGCAGCATCAAGAAGAGGCATTAAAAGTGGCAATTGTCCTCATCTGCCACCTCCCTTTGTTACTCTCCAACATCATTCACATTTAATATTTCCCTGCCGGGGGGTTTTAGCACATTGGAACTCATCATCAGCCAGGTGTAGTCTCATCGTGTGATGACAGATGGCTTTCTTTTAATTCCAGACAGATGCCGCCCTGTTTTTTTAATGACCCCTTTTTTCCGTTTCTCCCCCACGCCTCGTCGCTGTGAGGTTCATTAGCACAGAAAGGGCTCAACTGAGAGTGGGTTCACAGTGTTTTAGGGATGGAAGTCGAGTGCCGACTGAGCTGATCGCCATGCAGGACACACCACTATTAAACGGAGACAAAATCTTAAAGGGATAGTTCACTGAAAAATGAAAATTCACTCATTAACTACTCACCACTATGCCGATGGAGGGGTGGGTTAAGTGTTTGAGTCTAAAAACTGAAGTGTCCGCAAAGCCACTTTTGGTGGATTTTTAGGCTTAAAACATGGTGTAAATGAACTCGTTTCGAGTTGAATTTGAATCTCGGGGCTTGCTGACACTTGGATGACACCGCACGAGCAAACATGTGTTTTTTTCGTTGTTTTATTACGTCTGAAGTCTCGGTCACAAGTTACTTCAATTGTATTGGATTAGGCTGCGGCACTGTTTACCCCTGAAACTCCAGAAGTGTTTTGTGGACTCAAACACTTCACCCACCCCTCCATCGGCATAGTGGTGAGTTTAGTGAGTGAATTTTTATTTTTTAGTGAACTATCCCTTTAACTCAGAACAACTTCCACAACTGTCTCCAGAACTAAACTAAACTTTTTAAAGAAAAGTGTGCTCTGTGTTTCTGGTTGACTCTGGAATCAAAAATACTGAAGCTATTATACATATTATACATGGTGGTGCTAAATATAGAAAAATAAAGTGTAGCCACCATGCCTTATAATCTGTCTTCTCTCACATGACCAGCAGAGGGCAACTCCAATGTTATTTTTTTGTTTCTTTAGAAGTCAACAAGAAAATTAGCTAACTTCTTAATTGATTTATTACATCAGTAAACATTTTCCTAAGGAGTCTATTGTCTTGATCTCTAGTGTCAGGTAGTAAAAAGGTTGTAAATCATGGTACCATTTAGAGTCAGTTAGACAACAAGGTGTAGATACATGTGTGATTGACAGCTAGTACCATCCAATGGGTGCAGCTCCCAGGTGTAGGTGGGCTCACAGTGTCCTCAGGCTCTCAGGCAGGCTCCACCCCTGCTCCTCAAAATATGGTTACCTCTGGTTTTAAAAAAGAGAAGATGGCGCTGGACAGAATGTCAAACTGTAGGCTTCAAAATGGCAGCTCACAAACCACGGTGGATTGATACTTGGGGGAGAAAAATCAGTTCCGCTCCATCTACATTCTAATGGCCATCTACTGTAGCTCTGCAGTGCATTGCCATAAAGGTTTTCATCTCTAAATGTCAATTTCTTGGTGTCTGTGCAGCAGGATCTCTACACTCAATCAGACAGTCGTCGTTATCAATGTCACATGAGCAAAAACAAATTCAAGTATCTAATGCTCATGAGGTTCAGTTGAACATAAAGCCTTTATTTTCTTAGTGAAACATTTAAAAATCAAATATAACAACAATTAAAGCTGTAAACATCCACATAAATTGAACAAGAGTCACAGGCCGGACAACATATCGTAAACAAAAGGAGCACAAATTTGTAAATTAGACAAGTCACAGAAAAGAAATTCACTGAATTGAAATTCTAGAAAGAAAAAAAAGCAGAAAAAGTGTTACAGGGGATATTTGTGGACACCGATTGTCAGATAAATGAAATGACTCACATGCAGATGTTTTCACATAAGCTGCTTTTTCACAAGACGATAAAAAAGAAACAGCAGAGTCAATTCGTTTTTTTAACGGTAAAAAAAAAGGCACATTTCACAACTCTAAACAAGAGTCATCTAAAACGCATTTAACATCAATATCTCATTTACACACACACAATTTTATATTCTTCTCTGTAGAGAATTATCTGCATTATCCAAATTTAAAATGTTGGTTCTTACCTCTATCAAAGAGGTTATGTTTTCTCTCCTTGTGCAAAATTTCAAATAAAATAATTTCCAACAGCTTTGGATTTGCTGTGACAATGTATGAATCAGGATTCAAATCATCTGTTCACAAGGTTTGAATCAGTATATAATCCATCTTCCGTCCCATCATATCATTACGTTCCGTGATGTTACACAAAACAACAATTAAAGGGCAAGTTAACACAAATATTTTCTCATATACCATGAGTGGTATCAAGCCATGGAGGAAAGTTTGGGTTCATTTGTCCACGTTTACCCTAGAGGTGAATGGAACATCCCACGCGGTGCTCAAGTGTTTGAAAAATCACATTTAAAATTTACAACAGCGGCGTCTCGATCCACAGAGCGTCCTTGTTATCTTGTTGCTCCTGGAAATCCACAGAACACAGCGCTCATGCAGCCGGGGTACAAATGTAGTCAAGTGAAACCTGGATGATTGAGTTGAGAAACAGTACGAAGGCAGATGCTTCCATACAGCTGCACTGCACGCACGGTACAGTTCAACAATTTACATCCCCTCGTGCATCTGTAAAAAAGCTGAGGTGGCTATATCTGTCCATATGTATCACAATGGCAGAGAAAAAAGTCTTAATGACTTTGAAAGAGGGTTCACTGTCGAGTCATCCACAGCAGGAGCATTTAGTCACAAAGTAGTACTGGTGCCACTCATTTACACATAACAAAAGTCTTAAAGATGACACTGGTCATGACACAGCTGCTGACTACGTCAGGAAATCGTCTGCCATATTGAAAAAAACATGAGCGAAAGCAGCAGCAGCAGCAGCGATGTCCTTTTCAAAACCTTCTAATGCAAAGCAGTTGCATTGTGTCAGCCTCCATTTCGCCATCTAACAACAGTCCTGTCGACATCATAGATATCATAGATAAAGATGTCCGACTTGGCAGCTCCCCAAAAATGTCTCAATTACCACCTGGTGGCTGGCTGCAGAATAGGTAATAAACTTGCCCCCTTCAGGATACATAATAATAGTAACGTTTTTTTTGTATTCGTCCGTTAGTTGCCTGTAGAGGTTCCTGAATGTTTTCATTGTTTATCTGCTTGTGATCCTGTTCCCTTGTGTCCCAGCATCAACACCGAGGCGTGTTGAAGCTGTTCTGGTGGCCTGAGGAGCCACGACACATTACCAACAACTTAAGTTGGTTTTAGCTTTAATTTTGTCACCTGTAGTTTGGAGCTACTTTCTCTGAACGAAGAGAACAGTCCAAACGAGATGCAGGGAAAGAACCACGAGTTAGATTTCATGCACCTCCACTGTAAACTCCGCCAAAGATAATCAATAAAATATGTTTTATATACCGGGACTTTAAGAGGTACTTTACGAATAAGGAAAACCGAAGAGACAGGACCATTGGACGGGACAAAGATGGAAATGTGAGGGCAATAGACGAGTTCATTAACATAGGCACTACCCAGAGAAAGCTGCCAAGTGTCAGTGAAGTCAGCGTTATTGGACATATAGCACAGAGTGTGGCGTTGAAGCTGTGGAGTTATTGTGGGCCCGGTAGCAGCCTTCACTTTGGGTCACTGATGGCTTCCCCACAGCCAGAGCAGAAGCGCTGTAGATCACGATTAACTTGTCAGGTGATGGGCGGCGTGATAGATACAGTACGAGCCTGTCAGAGTCATGGGGGGGGGGGGGGGTTGAGCAGAAGAAGACGAGAGACATGCCCTGTGTGTGAACTACTGGTGATAAACAGAAATGTAGCTCTTCCTGGAGGCCTGTCTGTCTGGATCTGTCACGCACGGGGCTTCATTGTTCACGAGGGGGACGAGGAGATCGTAGGCCACTAACGCTGACGAATGGAAACACGTCAGCCACGAAAGACTTATCATCCCCGATGCGTCCGTTTCTCTTCTTCTGTTGATTTTGTTGCCAAGCAGTTCCGCAACCGGACACGAGTCTGGATGTGACAGGCCCTTTCTCTTGTCGCTACTCGGCTCTTTGAATTGCTCTAATGTATTTTTATTAGAACATTCTGCGCTGAAGGTCTATTGGATCATTCAGGACCACAACCCTAACTTTCTTATAGTTGGAGATTTGAGCAAAGGCGTAGTTAAACAGTGTCTGACACATCTTGTTCCGGTGTCGGACAATTTCTATACCTGTCCAACACCAACAACCTGTGAAAACATGAGCATTTCTGCAGTTTATACATGTGTGAACAGCACATGCTCCAGAGGAATTATTTAGTTTGAAGCATACTGGACCCCATCTTTATAAAGTTATACAAGTGCAATATCTTGAGATATTTTAGGTGTTTGTTGACAAAAGCTAATTTAAATAACTTCCCTTTTAGTATTTCCATGTACTATTCCAGCTTTTATCTTTTTTATAATGAACATAAACACGTGACATTTGGTCCCTTTTAACAAATTTGATAAATTACTCTAAATTACATTGAATTTATGCAACAAAAGTCCAAAAAAAAGGCACACTGTCCAACCAACAGCAAGTAAGGCCTCGAGAACAGGAACAAAGAAACTGGCCGACTGTTAGTTTTTTTGAAAGTTTTGGGAACGATGAGTTCTCATTTCTTGGTGTCATTCAGGATGATGTTGGCCGTGACAAATATGAGGCAGAAGGCGGCCCACAGCCAAACAAACCACACCCAGAAGGCGTGGCGGAAGGGAGACTGGTGCTTGTTGATGGCATTTCTGCCCATCACGGGCTCCAGATGGCGTCTACCAAAATAAACAAGGCAGGCTGGGATAATGTACTGGATCCCTGTGCCAGCATAAGCTCCTGTAATGCCCACCAGGGACTCCAGGTTGTGGGTGCAAAAGGCCACCACGATCGGGGGCACAAGGGTAATGAGGGGAAACACGACACGGTCCACCACCCAGGGGTAGGTGCCTCCATCACGATGGAAGAGGGTCCTCCAGTTGTTGCTAAGCGTGACGGCAATGATGGGGAAGTTGGTGCTGATGGTGAAGACTGGGAATAAGCCCAAGAAGTAGCGCAGCCATGGAATATTCAACACATCGCAGTTGTCTGTGAAATTCAGGGTGTACATGTCGTGCAGCAGTGAGCTGTCAAAGCAGAAGATGGCGGTGAACGACAGGAGGACGTAGAAGCCCAGGATGAGGGTGTAGTCCGCCAACACCAGGGTGCCGACTCGTTTCTTTTCAGAGATGGGCGTCACCAGGGAGGGCAGGGAGTGCTGGCACATGAAGGAGTAGACGCACACCCCAAACAGGTTGGGGACTCCGGATAAGGAGGCGACTGGTGGGCGGCCCTCACCGGTGCCTTTGCTAATGCGGATCAGAGCCAATATGATCATCATGGTAAAAGCTGCAAAAGAAGAAAACAAACATAAAAAGACAAGATTAATGCTGTTGTGACACAGAAACACAAATTTCATGTACATTTAGCTGTCAATTATATATTTCTCACAATGTTTTCATTGCATCAAATGACAAATTTAAATCAAACATATCTGTAAGCCACCCACCAAGGTCATTTTTGTACACACATTGAATTACCAGTTTCTTTAAAAACATTATCATTATGTTACCTGATGTGATTATTGGTGGTACCTGTGTGGTGGTCGTTCTGAACCTGACTCTTTTGAATGGTCTGTTTCCTTAGCCTGTGGCTACTGTAAAAGTGAACTTCAGTAATTGAGCTGGGTTAAGTAAAGACCGACTGCTGAAGATGCACCAACGCTGCTGCCCAAAGAGCTGTTCACCAGTTTATTCAAAGTTTAGTGAAGCTCAACTCCAGAACACTGAACAACAGAATCAATTGTTGAACATGCAAGAAGGTGTGTTTCTTTGAACTGAATTATTATGCTCTTGCCATCAAGAAAAAGCTTAGCAGCAGTGTAACCACAAGGAGCTGATGGGCTGGGATATAACAGCTGTCCTGGGTCATCCTGAGGCCAAACCCGGAAATGATCCTTTTATTTAGCTCATCTCTAATCCAGCCGCCTCTTCGCAACCTTTTTCCACTATTCTCTACCGATTATTTTCACAGATCACACAGACACAGACATCAGAAATCTAGACTAGTACTGCTGCTCCAGTGTACAACTGTCTGTATCTTACGCATGTCTCTGCTTTAGGACCAAAATATATCACCAAATGAACCCTCGCACCTTCTTGGGATCAGCACTCTGATAATTGACCACATTTCAAACAAAATGTTCAAAAGCAGTTTTTAGTTAAGATAAAAATGTCCAGAAAATAAATAACTCCAGGTTATCCACTGCCTATAACTTATACTACTATTTCTTTATATATATAAACAATTAAATTAAGTGGAGCAAAGGTTTATACTTTGGTTAATATAAAACATAGTAAAAATGTATTTTACTTCTTCACTTCCCATTTTCCTGATGCTTAGAAAATGTCTACATATGTAAGCTACTGCAAAAAAGTTTGCTTTTTGTTGACTTTTGGAAAAATTGTAATTCCTCTAGTCACTTTTTTGACTCTGTAATGTGAATTGTTTGAATTGCATTATAATGTTTGAAATGAGTTTAGAAAAAGTATCCTTACAAACTTTTTAAATGAACCTATATAATGATATTATTGCTGAAAAACTACATCAAGTTGAACACACCTCATGTGGATAAATTTCATTCTCCCAGTGTGTAACAGCTTTCCATCTGTTTGCCCCAGAAACATCGACTGTAAAAAAAAAAACACTATGGATCATTTGCTGGCCCAACATAAAGTCACTGGAGCCAGGTGGAGATGGAGGGAACCACCCCCACCTCCATCTGTGTCCACTCCCCGCTGTTCACATGATGTTCACATCTCAAATTGATTTCTGGAGACGCCTCTCTGGCAACCGGCAGGAGCGTTTCAAAAGGAGACACTGAGTGTGGGGTGCAGTCCTGTTACTGGCTGACGGTCATGTGACCCAGTAAGCCGTTTCACCTCCACACACATTCAATCAGCCCGTGACACCAGGAGTTAGTCATAGCCCTTCGATGGCTCGCAGCCAGCCCTTCAACTTTCATCAACAGCTGTCCTTTAAACACGAGGTGACATTTAGGCAGTGACACTGACCATGATTTGCCACACATATGCAGAAAATGATTCTATACCATACACTGCCACACACTGTTGGGGATTGGGTTTAATGCATGACTAAAAGATCCCTGCTGCTGTTGATGGTAATATTTCAGGGCCAATGCAGCGGTGTCAGAGCAAAGCAGAGTTTCTGTTTCCAGTGCAGGTCACAGTGTTCCATCAGGGTGGAGGAGTAGGTGGGAAGGTAAAGTTTGATTAATCAGCTCCTGGTTTCTCCTGCAGTGGCACTTTAATGTACTTCAGGAGGATCAAATTCATTACAATTACCGGGGGGGGTGGCGGTGGGTGGGGTGTACGAAGGGAAGGAGAAACTA
Source organism: Hippoglossus hippoglossus (assembly GCF_009819705.1). Taxonomy (NCBI): domain Eukaryota; kingdom Metazoa; phylum Chordata; class Actinopteri; order Pleuronectiformes; family Pleuronectidae; genus Hippoglossus; species Hippoglossus hippoglossus. Next base: position 4,426,978 of record NC_047158.1, on the reverse strand, counting down.
TCTGAGACAAAGGCGTTCAGCACTGAGGTGAGTGTTTGGGGGGAAAAATATATAACAATAATGGAGATATTATCTGTGGGAGATAAGAAAGAAACAATAGTATCACTACGAATCATCACCAGTAAAATAATAACAATAACAGTTATTATTGTTATTATTATAACAAAGAAGTAGAACGGGGGAATAACTTTACAGAGACAACACAGAGTAACAAATAACAAATAAGAAGCGATCCATAAAATTAACAAAGGAGGAAACATCAAAGACGGAAAGAAAAAAACTGAGATACTCTGGACCTGTGTTTCAGTAAGGGGATCATTCATTTAAAATGTCAATACGTCCAAACACATACCATAGTTATAAATAACCTACATTTATTGTTTTTGATCAGACAACTGTGTAATCATATCATAGTGAGATATCTCAGTAGAGCAATGGACAGATTTCTTATCCTCCTGATAACTGATAACTAAGTTTTAAACTTGTAGATTACATATGAAGACCTGTTCTATCCTGGCTCCTGTGCTGACCAGAACAGAGGTTTACCGAGTCGAGACTCTGCAGAATAACCAGATGTTCTGTCCCGATTGTCTTTAGATAATGGCTGGGATGAACAGATCGAAATATTCAGTATTCTGCCATTTTCCCACTGTGTTTTGTTGTTTCAGTGTGGATTATTTTGCACAATCAGTCTGAAAAACACCCCTGTAAGGACCAATTATTTTCACGGATAAACAAGAGTAGCTAAAAGTGACAAGCCGCCTCTTCTTTTCACACATTTTCTTTAAACTCACATCAGTGTAGATCTAATCACCCACTCATGTCATGAGCCAAAGTCTTTTCACTTGTTGCACAAGTGTTCAGTATTTAATGCGTCGTTGGCCTCGATCCAATGGTATCTTTGGCTCTGGGAAAAGCTCTGGGGGCAACATCCCCCCCACTCTGACCTTAAACACTCCTCCTTCATACAGAGAGGTCAAATTGTTTGGCAGCAGACCAACTTTCAATGACATGGACTCAGAAGATGTAGGGTTGCAACGGAAATATTACTACTTTCTACTCTCATTTACGAGAATTTGAAACAGTAAATTGTCATGTTTTAGAAGGTGAGACGACTCACGATTTGTAATTTTTTCCTCTAACAAATCATTTTCTGAAATAGTCCCAAAAAGTTGCTTTCAGACCTGCAATGAAACCCGGATATTTTCCTGAAAATTTCCGGAGGAGCTTTATGCGAGAACGGAAATGTCTGAGTACATGCTCTGGAGCTTTTCCTGCCAGTCCCCTAGTAAAATGTTCGAGTGAGCCCATACCAGAATACAACAGGAAAATGTCCAGAAAATTCACAGCGAGCGAGTCGGCATGTTGATGACGTTTCTAAAATGCGTCCGGCACTAAACTGGAAAAATAAAAATATCTTGGGATGAAAAAGAGGAGCCATACACGAAGGAGAAACTGACGAAGACGTCAACTTGGAAAGACGAGATTCGAAGGCTTTAAAGGCCAACGCTGGTGTCGATCCTTTAAACAAAAACACTGATTTCCGCAGCAGAATTGACCTCCTACATGGTATACCCAAGCTCCTCCCCTTGCCTGAATGTTCCGGACATTTTCTTGTTGTTGTGAACGTGTCTGACCACGACAATCTCCGCTTGGACTCTTTATATGTGAAAGGCAAACTCCAGAAAACTGAATTTGTGTCTTTTGTGGCAATAAAACTGTCTCCTACTGTTGTCTATGTTGTAGACGCCCCTTTACTGCATTACTCTCCATTCCCGCACATCATCTTTAATGTGTTAAAGATCGCTACAGCCCATCTGTCTGCTCCCGTTGCTCCCTCTGTCTTCTTTCTCCTTCAAACTCTCATCCTCTTCCCACCTTTCTGTCAGTAAGAGTAGTTTCGTGTGAAGCAGCAAGCGCAGCCACCTGTCTGCTCTGCTGTATTGCCAGAGAAGAAAAGGTAGAGGACGGGCGAAAGGAAGCTTTTCTCCTCCTTGACATCAACACTCACAGGCTGCACAGGAAGGAAACAAGCATGGGGCTTTTAATTAAAAGTACCTCAGGGTGGCAGGGCACCTTTTTGGCAACTTAAGCCAAGATTAAAATGCTGCAAGAGCCTGTGTCACACCGGTTAGCTACCAGTGCAAATGTAAACAAGGGGGGATAATGAAGCAATATTGCAAATAACCCCCTCAACCACCTCAAGATGGTGGACAGAAGCTGAATACTGAGAACAAAGCCCAGAGAATAAAGCTTTTCATAATGTGCTCATTTGTCACTGACTCTCAGCTGCATCCTTCTACATGCGGTGGAGGAACCATCGACACCTGCGACAACTTTAATCTCACTCATGGCACCTGGAGCCATCAATCTCAGTGCTGAGGTACGACGCCGCCATGAAGCAAATGCATTTTAGCTCACATCAACTGTCATGAAGGACAAAGGAAACTAAGGAGTGTGGTGCTATAGAGTCAATCCATATTAATGCGATTTACTTTTAAAGTCTACATTCTACAATGGAAACAATGTCCGTCCACGCGAGCGTTTTGGCTTCTTATCAGAAATGATCTTTGTTCGCTGTTCATTCCCTGCAACTCATACAAAAGTCTCCCACCTGGTTCCAAAAAAGGAACTGCATTGGCTACATGAGTCTTTAAGATGGAATTTAATTCTTGCCTGATATTTTTATCCTTGGTTTTTACTAACTTTTTCTTTTTCATTTTTCTTTTGTAGTTTTTCAAATATACTTATACACCACGAAAATTGTGTTTTCCCCCCAATGTGTTTGTTAGCAGGATTACACAAAAAATACTGAAAAGCTTTCCACGAAACTTCCTTCCAGGACATGGGCCAAGAGAGAACCAATTAAAATTAGTGAATCCTGACGAAGGGGCTGATATAGGATTCTTTCTATTACTTTCTTTATATTGTGAGAGGATGTTTATTGACGTTTTTCACCAATTTCTCAGATAATATTTCATAGATCTTGATAAAAGAAAACTTCCTCAGAGGGGATTACTATTTCATGATCTGAATCGTTTTGTTGGCTTAGCTATAAGGCCAGATTGAATTTAAGGGACTGTTCTATGCTCAAGGCCAAGGGCATTGTCGCAGGCTGCCTGACTGACTGCTGGTCTCCTGCACATACAGGCAGTTGTAACCTTATAAAACAAGAACAATTTGGCACAATGGCTGCTACAATAGAAAAACAGATTAACGACACATGGAAGTCATTACCCATGTTGCATTAAACACCTTAGGTTCATGTGAAAGGTGCGTGATGAAACAGGAAAGAATACGTATTTTGAAAATACCATTTTCAAGTAATGTTTCCTAATTTTCTACATTGAAGGGCCTGAAAAACTCTGAAATACTATGGATGCCAGATGTCAACATAGCTCAAGTGATGCACGTATCAGTTTGGGCGCAGCCTCCGAATGGCCTCCTAGATCAGGCTTCATTAAAGAGAGAGGTGAGAGCCACATTCAAATGCATACTGAGACCACTAACACATAGAAGTGGAATTATAATTATAATGATTATAATGATTTCCTTCATCATCTTCTTCCTTATTCTAGATTGACAGGAAGGGGAAAGCCTCTTTAAGAGATGCCACCAACTCCCTGATGTAATTCCATCTGAAGAAATCTGTCACCCAACTACAATCCAATAGCAACAGCCCCCACGTGTCCAGAGACCCTCCACCAAAGTCATTCATTCACACGCGGGGAGACATTTACTTCTGCAGATATCTGTCAGGATATGGTGATTACATGCACTTTCAAAGTGACACGCTGGGCTCTGCAGATACTCTCCGCTACACTTGACATGTGAACACGGGAAGTGAATATATATTGAGGAGGTGTCAAACAGCCACAGATCACATCCATATAAGTAGTGGTCGTCCATCATGCAGCCTGTGATTTATATTACCCGGATGGGGACAGGAATGACCTTGGGAGGAATGGCTCAACTTAACAACCCCCCGCAGCAGACTGTTACGGCTGTGCTCTCTCTGGTGGCAAACAAAGCTGTAGCTGTTAACCCAAGGCTGGCAGACACTCTCAATACTCGAAGGAGTCATCGAATGCCTATGGAGAAGGACTATCTCTGTGGCTATCTCAGAAGAGATGGGATCCCTGGACTCAATTAATGAGTAGAAAATGGTAGAAGGTGAGAGGTGATCAATCTCATGTGCGACGGAGCTCGAGAAAGCTTTGAGGGGGTGGGGGCCCGTTCCTTGGAAAGAATGACTCGGACACTTAAACGTGAGCAATTCATTGATGATAGTGAGAAGGTCAAGGACTTCTCAGCAATGCATCTAAAAAACTAAGAACGCACAAGATTCTGCTCTTTTTTTCTCACCTCGTTTGCCAGTTTGAACATCTCCCCCTCTAGTGGCTGTACCGCTCAGCAATCATCCCATCATTAATTAAGAGAGACACTCCTTGAGCACTCTTGGATAATCTCGGCGGTAATTAGCAGTGCCGGCTCTTTGCCCACTTCTCGCCAGGGTTTCGGGATTTCTTGCTGTGGCAGAGCTCTGTCACTTCAAAATCAGGAGCAGAGCTACAGTGAGCTGTCGCTGTCGTGTCTGGTGGGCGGCCGGGTGATAAGTGGCTGCCTTGCCTGGAGACAACTAGTGTGATCTCAGATAGGACAATCGGTAAACACAGCACAGAGAAGCACAGCAGTCGGCCTCACTGTTTAACGCCCCACATCGCAGCTCAGGTTCACAGGGAAGAGGCAGCCAAACTCCATGACACTGCAATATGTAACAGCTTCATGTGTAAAAGCTTCATGTAAACGGCTTCATGTCGAAAAGCTTCATGAAAACACCAATTAGCTCCCTCTCTCAGCCAGTGCTCAGGAAATGATCCACAGATAAGAAAGCTGCTGCCTCTAAAACCGGCAAGATGAGGAACAAGCATAAGAATTAAAGTAAAAAGTAAAAGTTTGTTTTGTTGATATTTAATTATTTGTTCATAACTTAAGTTATTCCATGAGACACAGTCCTCTTCTCCTGTGATGCACAGGGTGGGTTTTTTGTCATCGATTTGAAAGTCATAATCAAATAAACACGGTATCTTATTTTGGGATAAAACTAAAATTTCCAATTTGTTGGGACAATTTGTCAACTGATGGGAAATTAATGCAGAAAAACTTCAGAACTGAGTAATGAAGGAACTTTGTAAAAGAGTGTTGCCTTGACAAAATAAGCCACTTAAAAAAGTTACTTACTTTATAGACTAAGCAATTGATCAATTAAGAAAATTTATAAATCAAGAAAACAATTATTTGTTTTGTTTCCATATTTGTTTCCGACTTAGTTGACCTGAGGATAATTCTTGTGATTTAAATTTTATCTGTGACATTCACATAAAATCAAGTCTACTTTTGTGGGGTTGTGTCAAACAAGAAAAAACATCCTGTTGAAAAAACTAACATATTTTAAATGTGAAAAAAGGACTTGATCATGGTTTGAACTCAAATGGCTCCTTCGATTTTTTAAACCTGCAATTGTTAAAATCATTAATGTGTGGTTTGTATTTAGTATCTCTATCTATTTATGCGATAATACTTTTATTTTATACTCTTTTAAAACATAAGGCAGGAGGTAACATCTGTCATTTATTTATCTATCACTTATTTACAAATAAAAATTATTTAAATCATGTTTGCCGTGTGTTGAAATTGGCAGATTGAACTGTTTAAACATCAATGCCAGCTGAAATCTACCACAGTGTGGCCAGAGTGCGCTACAGGCTCACTTATGCTCAACGTTAGATACGTATACGAAAACGGACAGAGCCTTCAATTATGGTTCATTTCGTCTGTATTTGTGCGTCTTCTGACCTTAGCGATATAGACAAAATACAGGTGCAGCTCTCATTCGTCCCTTCACACCCAGGAATGAAGGCAGCTCTGGGGTAAACAAGGCCCTGAGGTCAGCAACCATAATTAAAAGCTTAGTTACAGGGTATAGATCTTATAGATCAAGTTCTCTGGCCGACGCAGACGTCAACTACACATTCCCTTAATCACCCTGGAACTCATCTCCGCAGGAAGTCAAACTAACATCAATACAGAGGGATACAGGACAGGGGCCTGCAACAACAGAGATTTGGTTGGAAAAATGCCTGATCCTTTCGTCCTTGAGTGAAAAACAGGGTGTCACAGAGAGACAGAAAAAGATGGTGTTTCTCAAATGTAATTTTTACAGGACCTCTGAACTGTGAGGTTCTGTTGTACGGTTCATTAAGAGCTGCTCACATTTCACCATCCCCCTGTGAGCTACATGCTCTGGACAAACTGAACTTTCCGCTCAAACAGCCACCACTGTCCCGCTGACCTTCAAAAACAATAGGTTCCTCTCTCACCCATTTAGAATGGCAGCAGGCGGCTGTGAATATCCCCTCGGGAACTTTCTTAGCCTCTTATACGATGTTGTAGTGAACTATGAGCCTGAGATGGATGGTGAGACGCTGGAGTTATTATTTTTTCTTGGTGCAGAGAAGCTATTTCACATCCTTTATCCTTTGAAGATGCAATGATGCACATTTATTTGACCATAAAATGAATTGTGTTGGTTCAAATATAATCTTAAAGAGTCTGTATTTTTATTTTTTTTAACAGAAAGCAAACTATGTGTCAATATAAATGTTGAGCAAATCGCCTAACAAAATTTGACCCCTTTACTGTTTTTATATTTTATTGTTTAAAGATGCTCATTTCATTCTCTATTTTCATTCTGGGAGTCCACTAGAGTACCATTGTCTGATTTACAGTTAAAAATATAAACTACCTGTTGAGCCTCAGAAGCACTGCTTCATTCTCTCAGCGAAGTGGAGGTTCTGAAAGCAATCTGTAAAAAACTCAGGCTACATCCACACGACAACATGTTAGTTTAAAAACTGATCACTATTGCTACATTTACACCTGCCGTCCTCCGACAACTCCGTTTTCAAGCGACTAAAACGGAGAAGTTTGAAAACTCTGCTGCTCCCGTCTTAGTTTGAAAACTCAGGATCTGTGTTGTAGTATGGACGGACAAAAACTGAAATGTTGCTTGACAGTTTTACCTCTTTGTCGCTCCAGGAGAGCATAATCCCCTCTAAGTTTGTCAAAAGATGAATTTGTAATAAAGTCTACAGATGGCTTTACATCGTGAAATTCCTGAAAGCCGGGAGTTCTGTGTTTTACAGTCTGTGGTTGTGCAAAAGGCGTCACATTGAAAGTCCCAGCATGTTACAGATAGCCAAGCAGCAGGCAGTCACACCATCACTCATGTTTAGTGCTAAAAGAAAAAAATAGGGGCTCACTGGACAAGAAGGTGACAACAGTTGAGTGGCAACGAGCGTGATAAGGCCTCAGCCGAGGGCAGAAGGCAGGGCCCTGATGCATCAGCCAGCTGCTAACCCTGGCGTCCAGCACACCATGTCGCCCACATGGGGCAGCCCGGTTCGTGCGACATGCTATGCTGGACGCCAGGCTTATCCAGGGAGTGTCACAACTCCTGTATTAAAGCAAACTAAACACCTTTCACAGCTTTAAAAGCAGCAGGGGCTTCTGTGGTTGATGCTGGTGGTTCCTAAAATGTGTCATATGTTCGATGCAGCTGTAAAACATCTGTCAAAGCACCTTTGAGCATATAACATTTCATTTAAAGGAACAAACTGTGATCCACGTGTAAACAGGGGAGTACTGTAGGACATTGGAGCCACTTGCTCCAGGGCGGTTATAGTGCTTTTGGGAACAGCACAGCATTTTAAATCCATCCTAACACACTGAAGCTGTCCAGAAAGAGACTCACATACATATTTCTGGAAAGAAACCACGCCATAAAAGCATAGTGCAGTCTGTTATACTCGAAAGGCTCAGAAAAAACAATACATATACAAGACAAACCGCCTCCAATGCACTTGATTCTCTGCACTACACAAAAAAGATGCACAACAGGAAAAGGAAAATTAGAGGAAATAATTTGAGTGCAACCAATTTATCTGTTGGATGATCAAATTGGTCGCTATGAGCCTTTCACATCTGATATATATTACAGAATATACAATGCACAAAAGTTATCTCCATTATCAGTGTCAGCCCCAGATCTATCTATTTGGGTTGGGCTCTAGAGCAATAATTTCATTGTTAGTACTGATGTGCATGATGTGATAAAAATAAACGAGCAGTCAGATGATCAGACAGGTAAACTAAATTATAGGTTCCCAAATTTTCGGCATCTGTACTCCAGAATACCAGTAACCAAAATGTGTGACCCCCATTAGGAGACTGAAGCGTTCAAAGAATACTGATTTGAGTTAGTTCATTTCCCTGTGATGCTGCAAACGGATCTGCTGCAACTGATGCCGTCGCTAAATGAGATGTGTATTTTAAAATCCAAATCTGATTTTATTTATCTTTCTTCTGAATCTGTTATCGCTCCAACACATGGAGGAAACATAAAGCTTCCTCTGGAGCCATTTCTAATCATCAGCCAGTGCTTTAAAGAGCCCTGCACAAACGACTCAAACAATCAATTGCATAGGGAGCCATGGGAGGATGAGGACAGGCGAGGCAGCGTGAAAGGTGCCGCTGAAAGCCCTGTGTTATTTAGCCAGCCAGCGGACAGTGCGTTTGATGCTGCTGTGGTTGTGTGTTGCTTCTGCGATCTGGCACGCGCCTGTGCGGGGGTGACGGGATCACCATGATTCAGTGGTGTTGTGATTTTAACAGCGGGGCCCAGGACGGGCGGTTTATTTTCGTCCGACGCCCTGTGAGTGACAGTCCAATCAAGCTTGGGACGGCCTGTCAAGCCTGTCAGGCTGAGGAATGAGGGGAGATGGGGACCAAAGACATAGAGCAGGACCAAACCATGATGGACGGACCTGAGCACGGCAGCCACACAGGCAAAGGGGTGTGAGGGGGGAGGGTGGGCATCAAGGAAATGGAAATGTGTGTAGGTTGAAAAATAGGTTGTAGCAACCAAAACCTTCAACATATCAGTAAACTGAAAGATGTGTAGGAGTGAGGGAGAATTCTTACCAATCCAACGCATGAATGAGGTGAGGATCTGCAGATATTTGGTCTTCTGAGCGTTAAAGAAAGCGAAAGGCCCCAACATCACCGCGAACACACTCTGCAGAAACACAAAGAAAACAAGCAGTCAATCAAACTGTAAAGCCCACATTGACAAATCATAATTTGCCACATAGGGCTTAACAATCTGTACAGGGTGCAGCATCGTCCGTCCTTAAGCCTCAACTAGATTGAGGAAAAACTTTTAACTGGAGAGTCACAAGTGAGGGATCCCTCCCACACAAGTGAGGGTCACAGAGCACATCAACATTTTGCTGGCGTGGAGGCATAAACATTTACAAGCTCTCTTGTAATTGGAATGTTTGCATTATTCCTTGATTGTGTGTTTGCTTGACCCTTGTTTCTGTTTTGGACTTGCGATTGTGACAATTCCCATACATGTAATTCTGAAACACCAGTGGAGACGCATCAATCCCCAAGTGCTGTGAAAATCCCATCAGCACTCTCCAAAAAAAAGATGGGAGACCAGATGAACAGGTGGGCCAATCCATAGTCCAACAAAAACTTCAAATCCTCTCGGGCCACAGCTCTGATTGCCTATCAGATAGTCTCTTTATCAAGAGCTGCAATCAGGGGCAGTGGCTGAGCGTCTGCAGCTCCAATTCCATCAGTTCCACTCGCTCATCTGCGGATCTCTTCCCTCCACCCCCCCCATTCTCTGACTGCACAGAGTGAGAGCCATGTGACCGTCACTTGTGTGCCATCCCATCTCCAGAGCAGCCTGCTGAGTTTCAAAGGCTGTTCAGACCTGATATTAACATCCGTCCCTGGTGAGATGATCACAACTGCACTGCTCTGAGTTTGTCAGTTCACACCTGGTGTCTCCACATGTAAGTTAAGTTTATTCAGTAAATCTTATTTCACATAAAAGTATAAATAAACACAATAAATATATGCAATTAAAAAATGTGTTAACATGGACCAACCCCCCCCCCCATAAAAAAATCTCAGTACACATTTGTGTGAATGGTCAAAATAAACTAAAGTGTTCATGTTTCTGATAAGTTTGGTTTTAATTAGTTATTACCTCCGCCAGGGAGATTATGTTTTGTTTTGTTAGGAGGATTACACTTGCAAAAACTATATTTTTATACTTGGTATATCTTGGTATACTTGGTATATCTTGGTATACTTGGTATATACTTGGTATATACTTGGTATATTTTGATGCAAAAATTCTGACATCTTTTTGGGGTTAGTATTTAAAAAAAAAAAAAATTCTCCCTCACAAACCCGCAGACACCCCAGCTAGACATCTAAAAACAATAGTTGACTCTTGCTGTGTTTACCCCTGAAACACTTTTGCAGGTAAACAGCGTTGCAGATCAAATCCAATACAATTGAAGTTAACGGTGACCGATTCTTCAAACAGAAAAAAACTACAGAAAAAAAAACATTAAATGCCTCCAGACTGCTCCTGTGGTCTCATCCAAGTGTCTGTAAGTTTAGGCTAAAAACATGGTGGAAATGATGCCATTTCGAGTCAAATTTGAATGTCGGGGCTTACGGACACCTGGAAGGAGTAGTTGTTTTTCTGTTGAACACTTCACCCACCCCTCTAGTGGTGAGTAGATAATGAGTGAATTTTCATTTTTGGGTGAACTATCCCTTAAAGTTTCTTAATGTATCTTACAGTGAACTACATATTGCTAAAACTGTTTAATTTAGTTAATTTGGGAACAACGGAACTTCGGAGTCAGCTATTATTTCCAGATGTCCAGCTGGGATGTCTGCATGGGTGAAAAAATAAAAATAAAACAGATTTTAATTCTGCTGAATAATGATGTTGCCTCTGTGTCTATATATTAAAGAATCACCAGCTGTCTTCTTGGCAAAGTGCGGCCAAAGCTCAAGACGAGTCGAAGCATAAATCTGCACACCCACAGATGTAATAAATGAATCATAATGAAGACACGTGTGTCCGAAGAGGAAAGTGAAATTAATGGCAGCCGGCTGATGGACCAAACGCTTCAGCACAGGGAGCCTTTCTCAGCATCTCTGCTTTAACGTTAAACTTCCACTGCACGATATCAACCCAGGCCTAAGTTGAAATATTTATTATTGTTTGAGACATATTGATCATGTAATGAAAGTGGCTCATTTAGCTTCTGGCATAAAGACTGTATACATGCGACTGCTACATCTGTTGGCCAGCTTTACTCATAGAGTGCAGTATTTGTTTTATCAATTGGTCCATTAATCCATTAAATTCATTAAAGCTGCACCAAATTACACTCGCTACACAAATCAGTTAAAATGGAACAATGTCCAATCCTCCCTCCAAGCGGAAAAACGCAGAGTGAATAGAAATGAGTTCTGACTGGCTGTTTTCAGACAATCAGCAATCAGTTCAACGTTGGTCTAGTTTGAAGTTTAATTAAAGCGTGTTAATATCTGTTACTTTGAGAAAGAACTACAACACACAGAGACATTACAAGCTGAAGTATATATGATGCAGAAACCTTTCTCCTATCTCTTTCTCTTGAAAAACAAATTTTAATTTTAACAATTTTAAAGTGAGACAAAAGTAGCGACAGAAGTTTTTCTAAATGTGTCTAACCGAGAAACGGAGCCAGAATAACAATACATTTTAAAAAATCAGGTTTTATATATTATGAAATTTCATCATGCAATTTCGTCCTCACCGAGTTCTCTCTTAAAACGACCACTGTGCATTTTCCCCACTTGACTGCACTTCGTAAATACCACGACTGACCAGTGGTTTCAAAGCACTCCTTCATTTTTATGTTGATCTCTAAAACCTTATTATACTTGTGAAAAATGTCTGGCCCTAATGCCATATGTAAAATAATTAAGGTTAATGAGCTAAATCATGTACAACCAAAACACAAAGGCACAAGAGCGGCACAGATGATGGAGGAGGGCCACAGGAAAAGACAGCATGGGAATGGAAAAGTGGAAGTGAGAGTGGGCGAGCGTAGGGGCATCAGATGCCATGTGCCGTAGGGTGACTCAGACCCAGAGAGCTGGCACGACTCTACCGGAGCAGATACATAAACTGGTAGTGTGTCACTAGAGGCAGCAGGAGATCACCAGGCGGACTTAAACAAACAAAAAAAAAAAGGTGATGCTAGGGCGCACACATATTCTGTTTATCCCACAACGTGTGGTTCTGTTGATGTGGCACACAGGGTTGGTGCTTGGAGCTCTACCTGACGGCTGCACCACAAGGAGCTGCTGAGCTACAGCAGACTGCGATGATTAGGCTCATGATTTTCACGCGTCAAACCGAAAACAAAACACAGAGACAAGCAAACCTGCTGGAAAGCCACAGAGAATCCTTTTCTATGCTTGATTAGGTGCATTTTAAATAGCAGTCATTTTACTAATATCACACATAATAACCTTGGCTCCATTTTCCAAGAATCAGCTGGAAATATGCAGCAGAGTCAACAAGGGAAATAAAAGTGCAAGACAACAGGAGAAGAAGAAATTAATACAACTGGAATTTCATAACTGAGACAGATTGGCACTTGGTTCCAATGCATTTATTCATTTAATACTTTGTCCAGGCTGTTCCAGCAATTTCATCTCACTCTTGCTCGCGAGGCCAACAGACAGATTTTCCTCTGCATTTTTGTGTCCTTGCCAGAGAAACTGCTTGCATTTCATGCTCAGTTTAATAAATGTCTCAATAAACACAAACACTTCAGTCAGGAGAGAAGTGGCATGAATCAGATTAGGCTGGAAGATTCCTTCCCATTGCCTCCTGCTCCTGGGCTCTGCTCCTCCTCCACAGCAGCAGCACACTCATCACCTACAAGCGTTTTACTTTTCACAACAAACATGAGAAAAATCGTAAAAACCTGCCATTTTTCCTCCACGCTATGAGACAACACCTGCCTGGCTGCAATTACACACATGAGTGGAAGGCAATGAACGGTGAGTCTAAGAGGAGAAACTGCGGAGGTGACCAAGGCTGGATGATGGATACAAACACTGAGACCTGTCCTATTTCCTGTGTACAGGGTTCAACTGAAAGTGTATCAGCAAATACCTGAAGAAAGAAGCACGCTTGCTCGGGAGGCTCATCACATTAACAATTGATTAATGATATAAAATTTTAAAAAAAAGACAACTTTGCAGTGATTGGTAAAACAGGAATTTCATATTTTGCAATGATTTTTATCCCAATTTCATGACCTGAAACTGATATTATTATGATGGAAAGTTTAAAATCTGCTCACAGATAAACATCTGATGTGAAATTGTGATTCCAGAAATGTACCTTCATCATTGTGACTGAAAGAAGACGTGTCACAATGTGAAGAGTGCGTGGAGAGCGCAATATTCTGCCAAGGCTAACACCACAACTCACCATGTTTAGGAAAGTGAAAAAAAAAAAAATGAGTGTAGCAACAAAGTAACTCATTACATTACATATATTTTGAAAAGTTAAAGACAAGCCTTAAATTGTCTGAATTGTGAAAATACCCGCTTTCCAGGTGAATGGTCCCTTTATGACCATAACCAAGGCTAACTCACATGTGCGTGGGTGTACCATTAGGCCTTTAGTACTGGAACTGTGCCCCCTAGTGTCATCACCCAGAACTCTCTGAGCTGTATTTTCACCAAACTTCACATGGAGCTCCAAAACACCAACATATAACATTTTATATTAGTTTGTTCACACAAAGGTAATGCGTTCACACAAAGGTAATGCATTCCACTGAATCACATGATGTATAACACTTTTGCTAGATATATAAAACTACATCCAGGTGTTTCTTAATCTTTGCAGGTTTGTGAGGGTTAAAAGCAAAGTAACAAAATCACATCACTTTTGTAAAACTTCTCCAGTGGCCTCTGTGACGCTGCAAAGTTATAATTTAGGAGTATGAGATTAATGGGGCTTAGATATGGTGAATGATCTCAATTATGGTGAAAAGCTGCCACTAACTGGCCTCCGAGGCCATAGCTGTCAATCACTTTCTTAGTCTATGACGACCAGTGTTTTGGATTTGTGCGGATGAGAGACCACCAATCCACTGGTCTCATTAATCACCGCATATGTGAGCGTTTCTCCTGAGCCAGGTGTTGCGAAGGCTTTTCATACATCACAGCAGGGCCGCATAAGTCAACCCCGACCGTCCACCCCATTAAATAATGAATCAACATGTTTGTCTGTTCTTTTCGGAACGGTGGGCCAAACTCTGCGATGGCACAGATGTCCTCCAGCTCTTGGACATCACTGCAGCTGAATTTGTATATCAGTTGTTCACGACTGCCAAGCTGCCAGGCATTTAAATTGTATAAATTTTAGATTTTTTTTTTGTCTGACAGCAAGAGGGTTAACAGTCAAAGACCCAGAGGACCAGCAGAGATCCTAGCACAGCACGGAAAATCACAAGTGCCCTGGTGATTCCATGCGGTAGTCCAGCTTGGACACTGATAATACCCCCAACAATCAAACAGAGAGAGGAGGATTATAATCCCCAATCCCCACAGTCCCAAGATCCCCGGCCATTTGTGTCTGATGTTAATCTTTATTCCAAACAGATTGGAAACTGAAAATACTGAAACTGCACGTCAATTTTTAATTAATAATTGCAAAATTGATGAATTTTGGTCACAACTTTGGAAAGAAAGGAAATATAAATCTTAAAAAATACTATTCTGTAGAAGTTCGATGTGCTTTAAGTGATAAATCCATGTTGACATATGAGGGGTTCATGCAGACTGTGTGTTCAGCAAACTTCAGCCTTCAACACGAGGAGCTTTTCTTTCTCAGCCTGTTTCCAGACCGATCAAACTTTTTCCAACTAACCTCAATTTTCTTTTCAGACGTTGCCTTGATCAATGAATGCAGAGCAGATCTTACGTTTGATATATTAATTATTGTCAGATGCTAACTAATCCCTAACCCAAACCCTTTCAGATGGGGTTTTAATACGTGAACATTGCATGTATGATATGTTGACGCAAGTCATAATTATATTATGCTCTGTAATATGTAAACAGGATTATGAATGGAATATTTTAACAGAAACTCATGTAAACATGGTGTTCATGTAAAGATAGTCAGTGATGAGGGTAATATGCGTGGTGTATAACAATTTTATACAAATAAAGTTATTATTATTATTACAAGTATTGCTTCACAATTTATTTATTTTGTGGGAGTGCATTTGGAATGCATCTTGTTTCCATTAATATGTTTTGTGTTGTTTTGGCTGCTAGTTTAAGTTTGGTAGATATTTATGATGTGTAAGAGTCTGGCGCCATTTGCAATGTGGCAGACAACTCTGGTATGTGAGATATTTTACAAGGAGGTGCAAAGTCACAAGGAAGACATTTCAAGAATTTCTTGTCGTCATTTGCAAAAGAATAAAAAGAATAAATAAATAAAAACACAAGCCATAACCCTTTCTTATAATGTAATTATAGGAAAGCTTTCTTTATTTTAGAAGATTAACGGGCTTCCTTTTAATCTCCTTTTCAGTCATTTCACCTGCAAGATTCCTCAGATGTGGAGCCAAAACCATGTCAATATTTTCAGTCACATCTTTTGTTAAACAATAAAACCAAATTAAAATCACAGCTTTAATTACAACATGCATTTTACAACACAAACATATGTGGTTGTAGTGAAGACAACAAATCGAATCACCAGAAGAACCGCTACAAAAACACCAGTAATTCAAGTCCTCTACGACTTCACACATCATTTAACTTTAATTAAAACCTTGAATTGATAACTTGGATGTTGAATATATAGTATTAAGCAATCTAACAGTGTTTTTTTAATCTATAGACAGTTTGACAGAAAGTAAGACACTGCTTGACACTCTTGTCATTGGGATTGGCTGAAATAAATCAGCAGTGAAAAACGAACCAAGCAAAGACAATATTGTTTGTGTGCGTGTGTGTGTCAAAAGAAGAAATCAGTGTGTAAAACAAGCCAGATTATTCAGATTCCCAGACAATATTTCATCTTAATGACGCAAAACAAAATAATATGCTTTTCGAAAAAAAACCACACATCATACACATGCAGGGTTTAATGGAGTTCTGGATATTATGGGGCAATTCATTGCCTTGGTGTTGACATGTATGATGAAAGACTTGAGGGGAACCTAACCATGGTGGTATGGAATAGAAATGGCATAAAATAGGCCACAAAAAGCCCAGGAGATACGAGCAAACCCTTATGATGGCAATAACACGTCAACTGATTCAATGAACACACGAGCAGCAGCGAGGAAAAGAAAGTTAAGACAAAGATGCTCACAACATGAAGGTGGGGGTGGGTGTTGTGAGCAGGGGCAGATATTACAGAGGGGAGCAGAGTTGGTGCCTCGGAGGCAACACAACGCACTTGAAACCATATTGGAACGATATGTCTGTTAGAATGAACAAGAGTCTACCTTCAGCACCATTAATCACCTGCAAACATCTCCATCAAGTGGACGTAATTTACATAAATCATAAAAGAATGAATCAGTAGAACTGACATATTTCAAAAACCAATTAATGAAAACTAATTAAGATGTATGGCTCCATGCTGCTTTATTTTCCCTTTGTCAAGAAAGAATTAACTAAGCGTAGTTTACCTAATGTCAGAATCTCACCACCAAATATAACAAATGTTTGATATTTACGATGAAACATCTGTGGGACAATTCAGTCGGTGGCATTAGGATAATGTCTGTAAACCCTTCACTCTACAGGATCGTTTGGCCAGATAATCTGCTCAGATCAGCCTCAAATTGGCAACGTCCCCCGCGATCGTCACGAAGGGAGAATCTGACCTGAAATCTTCCTAATTATCCTCTAGTGCAGCACGAATAAGTGTCTATGTCTGCTAAGTGACAGTGCAATTATTATTAATTAATGCCAGGATGGCAAAGAGCGTAGCGCTGCCATGATTTCTCACTGAATCATATGTCAAACAAAAAAATGTATCTTTGATAGTCGATATTCTCTGGTTTCTGCTTGTCAAAAATGTAATTATCTGTTTTATCTCTTTGTAAACTAAAGACCTCACCATGCAGACTCTGAGTGTAATTAATTTTAATAAATAACGGAGTGAGTGCACTTTGGCAAAGAGCGCAGAGCCGCCATGATTCCTGAATGAATCATATGTCAACAGACAAAAATAAATGATAAATGATAATCCATATACTGGTTCCAGCTTCTCAGTTTCCCAGCTCCACTCCCAACTAAAGATCGTTACACATGTAATTTAAACCTTTGGGCATGAAATTACTGATTTTTTTTTTTTAGATTAAACAATTAATCAATAAATTAATCAAATAATAGTCATTATTTGCCGGTCTAACAGAGTGTCAGAGCCTCATGGATGAAAATAAAGGAACAAACCAACAGAACTTGACAGCAAATTAGTCATTTAAGATCTTTAATGAGAATAAGTTAATTTGTAGATGCAGTTAATGAAAGGATCCAGACATTAAATGTCTTCTACATAATAATAATAATCAGTGAGAATGATGCTGTGCATAAAACCAGGAACTGAGGGTGAAATTACAGCAGATTCAGGTAAAGCAAGAAACTGAGCTGTGACCTTAAATCAACAACAATAACAACAACTGAGTAAGACATTAAGAAAGGGGAGGTCAACCTAAATGTGACTGACAAAGTCTGGAGAGATTTGTTTAATTAAATTGTGTGCTTTCTGTCTTCAGTGTCTGTGTCAGACGTTTTACAAGTGTTGGCCCGGCAACAAGGACAACTCTATTTTGCTGACTCAGAGTGTCCACAAGAAAAAAATAACATCACTTCAACCTCTACAGGATCGTGTGCATTCCTACAGCTGATGAGTAGAGGAGACATGTCAGAATCTAAAACTAAAACTACTTATAAATACAATTAATGAATGGCAGATTTAGGGTCACTTTAGTGTTCATGTCTGTGTGTGTGAGTGAGTGTACATTTTTTTATGTTTTATGAAAAAGGCATAAAGACCGAATGTAACTGTGCTTATCTGCTGCCAACAGTCCATCTCTCATGTGACTGTCTCTGTCGGCTGCTCACGTCCCGCTGGCTCTTTCGGTCAAGCTACAGAAACTCAACTTCCTCAAAGACATACACACAAAACAAACTACCCCACACCAACCCACACTCACACAGACACGCACACGCGAACACGGATAAACAATGCAGGTTTCAGGAAGTAGTGAACCAGACTGTGGATGACCGATCAGGCCTGATTCATAACATCGGACATTCCTTCAGCCAGTTTGTTCAAGTCAAGGCCTGATATCATTTTGTATAATAACCTAATAACAAATAAATCTAGCTGCACCAAATTAAATGTCTGATTTTGTAAATCAAGACCCATGAACCCACAGTGTTAAAGGAAGTGAAAAAAGGACCCAGCCTCTCTATAGAATCCTTTAAAAAAGTTAATGAGTTCTTCTTTGGCCAATACCTGACCCTTCCACCAAGTTCCAAGTTTCAAGAAAATTGGTTCAGTGGCTTTTTGCATAATCCTGCTGACAAACAACTATGAAAAGTTACTTCCTTGGCAGATGTAACAAAATCACTGGAAACACACGATTCTTTGCAAATATATGCACATTTTTCCAGGGTGTGAGCCAAAGATATATTCATGCTAATAAATTAGCACTTACCTGGGGTCTTTATGGTGCTACTTAGATTGTAGGATTGTTTGGGGTTAAAAAACAGAGACTGCACTAATGGTGTAAGCAGCAGCTGATTTGCATGAATAACACAACACTAAAATGTGTGTCTGAGTGCAGGTTTAAGGGATCTGTTACTGTGCATTTTGGAGGGTGCGAACAGACCCATCACCATCAGAATAATTACAAAGAAGCTTATAGTGTCATTAAGAGGTATCAAAAGGTCTATATTATATATATATATAGAGAGGTACAAATAATTTATACATGGATAGCCAAGCAGGCAACTTTACAGCTGCACAATCTGTGGAGTCTGCAAGAGCCAAAGAGAAAGAGTTAAAGACCAAGCTGAAGGAGATGAGGGAGAAAATGAATAAAGGAGGAGGAAATAATTTCCTAGAATGCACATATGCTGCTCCAGAAGGTTGAGACCCAGAAGGTCTATCAGGAGTGGAAGTTTAAATTTGAAGGACAGCTGTGAGGAGAAGCTGAGCCACACCATCCAAGCCGGAAATATAAAGGAAGAGATCACACTTCTGATCCGGCAAAACATTGCATATAAACACGTAAATAAATTACTTTTCATTCAGGTTTGTACTTTGATTCCAGATGATGGTTGGAATACAATCTCAATGATGATCTTTAAATAACCTGGACTCAATTCCTATCATCATTTTTAATCTACTATTCATGCAGAGCTACTTCAGAAGAGGACGTATGGTCAATGATTTCTGCATGTACATTCATTTAAAAAATGCATTTAGATCTGAAAAAGGCTTAATGCTTAGTGAAGTGGCTCGAATTATTATCTGTAACTCTAGATATTTAGGACAAAGTACATCCATTGAACTGCAGGAACATGTAAAATTACTGCAGAAAACAAAGAAAATTCATAAATATATTACTGTTGGTGAAAGTGAAACACATCCAACGCTGCAGCCTACACTGTGTGTGGCCCCAGAGTCGTCTCTACAGGATTTAAGATAGGATGATAATGAGGCAGAGGTGGAGGAGGGATAAAGTCAGGCCAGAGATGTTTAAATATATCCATAAATATATGGATATTATTCTTTATTTATGGATAAATACACCCATAAATATGGATCAGTAAATGGAGCTGAGAATACATTTTGGGGTACATCTCTGACTCAGGGCCACCAGGCTCAAAAATAATGCTGTTTAAGGACTTTGGATAATATCAACGAACAAGAGTCTGGGAAGATTAACTGTGTGACATTCATCTTTGGACGACAGAGCCTAGCTGATGGGAAAAATATGGAGCAGGGACGCCTTTATTTCACTGCAGTGCCACTAAATCACGCGGCCTCATCACTGTCAACCAAAGACCGCTTCAATATGCAAGCACAAGTAATGAGTCGGCCGGACTGTTTGCGGCAGAACTCGCGTGTAAAAGTTAATCACACACTGGTCATCTGCAGTGTGATTTAGCCGGTGATTAGGATGTTCCACTTGCATGGTTTTAATAATGACAAAAAGTCGTTGTGCACGGAGCTCTCACCTTCCATCAGCAGGGTCACATTTACCACAGAGCTTGTTTACATGCTCAGAATGAAAATGAAGCAGAGATAACTCAGAAAAACTAAAACTATGAGCGCACAGCATCGTTGCGGAACTTAATATTGATTTATATGTTGTACCCCAATGAGGCAATGCTAACTTTTCTATATTGTAATAATATCATTTCATTGAGAAATAACAGTAGGACATCCAAAGGCTACCATATAATAATTTAATATTCTTCAATCTACATAAGACACACTTGAAAAAATGCATTTTTGAACAATGCGTGATGTCATTTACTGATTTCATGATGTCACTGATCATATGGAATAATTTTCTGATCAATCTATTCATGAATCTCTATTATCTGAGGGAAAACAATAGAAAATGTGTTTTTCTGACATGTTTTAGTTTATAGTTAATCATCTGGAGATAAACTCCTTAGTAATATTCCCAGCTAGTCGGGACATTTTTTGCAGAATGTGAATTTTTTATTCCCTAACATCAGTGTCTGAATCTGCCCCCATAATTCCATATCTTTCGGGCTCTTAACCCTTCTCGCACAGCTATGTCATCATGTAGTTAAAACTCAGTTTCTCTCACATCTGCACAGCTGCTTAATCCCTGAATGAAGCGGGAGTGAATATCAGATTGTCAGTTTTAGCCATTTACAGAAAACGCTTGTGGTTCTGTGATGGTGGAGCAAGCTTCCAGAGCAGAGACTGTATACGTCTAAAACTGAGCCTAGACTGTCCAGAAAGTGAAGCCAAGATGGAAGTGCCTGAAACCTTTTGTGTGGAATGACTGGCAAAGTGCCACTCCACTGGTTTTAAAAGAAGTGAGTTTCTATGTCAATGAGAAAATGAACCTACTAAGGAGTTATGGTCTCAATCTCTAGCTTCAAGTCTTCAATACAGCATAATCATTTTGCAAATTATTATTGTCCCATTTAGAGTCAAATAGACAATAAAGCATGCATGTATGTGAGTGCCGTCCAATGAGTGCAGGTCACAGGTGTGGGTGGGTGTGCTGTGTCCTTGAGCTCTCAGTCAAGCTCCATCCCCTAACCCTCACAAATATAGTAACTACTAGTTTCATTTGCAGGGCAAAGTGCCAAACTCAAGTCTTTAAAACAGCAGCTCACAAACCAATGGGTGAAGTCACAGTGGATTGACACTTGTTCCAGGTGCCAGAATAGCAGGAACCTCACTCTCTATCTTCCAGAACCACTTGAAGGTTCATCAACAGGAGAGCACCTCCTCTCCTAACACATCTCACCGCCACTCACTAACAGACCACTTACACTGTCTTATTGAACAGTTCTTCCTCAAGCTCTTCTCCTGTACTGAAGCTTTAGAGTTGTCATCTGCCAAACAAGTGACTATAAACGTACCCAAACCTGTTACAAAAATGTATTTGTAGTCGTTCCTTCCTTTTCAAAAGGAACTAACAGTCACCTGTCAGAGTAAACACAGATGGGCGTCTACTTATTGCAGACTTAATGACTTTGAACAAGTTCCTATTTCAGAGACATTTGCCTGATTAAAAGCCATTATACGCAGTTCTGCTCTTCAAAAAAAGGAGACCATTACACGCCCACCGTGGTAAAAATAACGAGCAACGGCACGTGGCGAAGATTTATGACAGGCTCGGGACATATCTGGGGAGGAAATGAGAAACGATAATTTGCCTGCGGTATAATAGGACAAAGGCTATTTCACACCGCCCATCATCCCCCCAACTATTGTAAAAGACAAGGGGGACGCTTTCCTCCCTATTTAAACAGGTGATAAACCCTATGAAAAAAATAAAAGAACAAATCACACAGAATAAGGACAAATTTATATCGGTGGATATTTCATTCTCAACTCTGGAGAAGGGCACAGTGGATCAGTGGACGACAGCTGAGCAGCTGTTCTTAACACAACATGAAGCCAGACACAAAATTAGCTCAAGGTAACTCAGGGTCTCGATGGGGGCGGCTATTGTTAACCTGCCTGCGTCTTAAAAGTGGTCATGATCTGCAGCACATTTCATGAAAATCACGTTCATTAGTCCTCAGCATGTGAGACCATTACGACGCTGTGACACGTCCTTGTACCTGATAACCGGCTTTACACACCTTGCAGGCGGCATGTAGATTTGTCTCCCCTCCGTGCCCCCTCATTCCAAAAAAAGAAAGAGAAATCACAGTGGGAGGACCTTGTTAAAGCAGTGAAGGAGCAACTGAAGTAAATTTACTTTATCTCACCCTCCGAGGAGAAATGCGTGGTGGGAATACAGAAGCCCAACTATTTAAAAGGAGACACATGATGTTTTTTCAGTGTTTCGGTCCTCTAGTGTGTTATACAAGTTATTTTGTGAATGTTAAGAGTTCTGCGAAGTTAAAAACCCCATACATACATATCACAAACACACACGATGCCCTTGAACGTGAAAAAATCTGATAACATTTTTGTTGGGGGGAAATCTGTATTACTGATTATTAAAACCATGATGTATGAGTGTACAGTACACATTATCGAGTATAAACTCCTCATAATGAATCATTCACTTTATCACGCTCCAACACAATGGGCTAAATAACTAGCTAAATCTAAAGAAAACAGGTGGTCAGTTATTTCTGTATGACCGGTGCGTCTCCTTGACGACTTCCCCTTCTCACCAGTGACCACCAGTCAGTTCAGTAGCATCTCCTAGCCGTCCTGATGCGCCACTCTGATTGGGCTTCCTGCTGTTGAGTGGAGCGGACTCCGCACAACATAGCCCACACCTACCCCCCCACCCATGTGGTATCACAGCTCAAACACTCCTTCCTGCTGTGATAATCTCTATTAGACCATCTGGGAAAGTCACTGCCCCTTGACTGTAGCATATACCCTCCTCTCTATACACATCGAATATGAGTGCTCAGCCATGTGTGTTTTGTTTCTGTGGGATGGAAAACGAGGCCAATCCTTCTCATAAGTACATGTCATCAAGTCAGTTAAGTTAATCCAATATTGGTGTTTAAATGAAAAGAGCTTAGTCAAATAGGTTTATGTTTCTTAAGAGATTTAGGACATAATGTACTGTTTAGGTAAAGTCATTTTCTTTCAAAAATGTGGTTTTGTATAATTAATGCCACTTTAACTTTATATTTCCATAGTTTTGTTCATCATTCCTATCGGTAATAAATGTTGGTTGATTACTAAATTCTGAGAACGCTGCAAAATCCTAAGAGCTGGACATACACTGCACGTTTTGAGCCTGGTTTCTAAGACACACGATTTATTTTTGAGTCTCACAAATAACACTTCTGCTTAGTCTTGCATCATTTGCCAATCCTCCGGACTGGCCATCGGGCAGTCGGATGAATTTCTGACATGTCAGGCTCTCGCACAGTTGAAGCATAAACCAGAGTCGATTTCCCAAACTCTGTCTTTCTTTCTCACTGTCCCTGCACAAAATGGAAAAAATACACAGTGAAAGTGACAGCGGGACATGGCGACAAGCAATGTAGTGTGGACAGAAAACATGGAGGCCAGCCAGGTCGGACTGTGGTAACAGCACAACTGCTTGTTTTGACACACAGTGTGGCTCATATAGCCAAGGCAGCGCGTTTCACCCTTGTTCGCATTGTGAAAGCAAACTTCGACTACTTCTCCAGATTTGGAGGGTCCAACAGGTACAGACAGTGTGAGCACTGTGGCTTGACAATTGGACAGTGAAGTGTGAGCACACAATCGCCACCTTCAATCGCAGACGATTTACTCGTACAGTGTGAGGTGGAAATAACATTGTAAAACTGCACAGTGTATGAGCAGCTTTAAACAAAGTCCAACCGGACATGAAACAGACAGTCAAGACGAGCAGTGTGTAACAGGGTAAAACAATGCAGTAAAAAGATGGCCTCCCTGGGGAACGGAGTTCTTCTTGGGATAAATCTTTATCAGTCAATTGATGAACCAATCAGCTCTGTATGAGTAAAGTGGCAGGATGAGTCATTTATGTGCTTAAAAATTAACAAAACTTTGATACATGAGACACACACAGTAATTCAAACATCTGCATGAAGATAAGACGCAAAAAATGCAGCGTTTGTGTTTGATCGCTTGTACTGCATTGATTTTTCCATTACTTCCTACTTACTGGGAGAACAATAAATCAGCCATTTAAATTGTCCTAGCAGGGTGGAGGGTACCAACCGCTGCTTGGTTAGCCACTGTGACGAAGCCCCTGCAGTGAAATTCTAAAAGAAAACTTAGCAGGGGACAATCAAGGACAGAGAAGTTTAATTGAGGTCTCGGGACTCTCTGCTGGAGCTGAACAAAGACCCAGAAAGGCTCCTCTGTTGCACAGCCCCTTAATCTTTTCAATCAGAGTTGTGTAAAGGGCCAGGATCAACACTGAGGGCTCTGTTATGCAATGGCCTCAGTCATCTCTCATTTTCACACCCCCAAAGCCAACAAATATCATAGATATTGAAAGAAAAGCCCACAGCTGTCCACTCCAGCAGCGAACAAGAGAATCAATCAAGAGAAAACCACGGTCAATTGATCTTCTTAAGAGCTTTTAGAAGCTCGGAAGGAGAAAATGGCTGGCGTGAGCATGTCCATGGCTGATAGTGCTGCTGTGTAAAGTCAATACAGATTAAGTCAAAGATCTGACCTGATGAAATATCAACTGGGCTGCCTCGAGACTTATTACCATGAAGTTATTAGTCCGTCTTGATGTGAATTCAGCACAGAGGTCTTTATAAAAATGACGACACCAACTATAATGAGAGCGTGATGTGCATTTCAGTGTGAACCTCACTCCGTGGTGACTTATGGCCTTTGAAGGATGAGAAAAAGTCAACATGACGGAACTGGGTAGATTGCTGTGGACATCACAAGCAGAGGGCAGCTTATATAGTTTGAGGAAACAGCACATTTATCCCAGTTTCCCTGTCGTCCGTGCATCAGTGTCAAGACTGACACTCAGTTGATGTGACTGACACATGATGCTTGAGGTGTGGAACTTAAAAAAAAGCCTGATGCCTGAAGACACAAAAAACACACTTGAAATAAACATTAAAGTGAGAAACAGGGGTCCGATGAAAAAGAAAAAAACTCTCAGGCTAAGACACTGGGAGCGACAGGCTGAATAGAAACACTGGACTGATGAATACACACTGACATAATTAACAACAAACTGAAAATAGTGTCAAAACTCAAAATCGGACTACACTAGGATTAATGCTTAATGATATCCTCACTTATACTCAGTGCTGTAGTGCTGTTGGTAAAGGTCTACTGATACGTACAGGGGCAGTAGCCACACCTAAGGGTGCTTTCACACATACCTCGCTTGGTACGGACCTTCTGACTTTTCATTTTAGTCCGAACTACAATAAGAGGTGTGAAAGGTGCCCTGGACCCCAGTTCGGACCAATGGACCAAAGTTTTGTCCGACCACAAGAGGTGGCATCAGTCTGGATAGTTAGGACTTTTGCAGAAAGTCAAGATAGCATTAAACAATAGAAGAAGAAAAAGAAGAGGAAGCGTCTTGTCTTGCTTGCAGTCCAAACCTCTGACAATATAATGTCTGAACTGTGCATCTGGTGCATTGGAACTAGTTTGGAGAATTGCGCCGGAAGTTTGTGATGCTGGTAGTAAACCCATAATGATATAACAGCAGCAACCAAATTAACCTAATGAACCGGTTGATTCATTTTCTCCATTCAAATAGAAAGACTACTACTTGCCAAACTGACAAGACGGTGACATCAGACAAACCAATCAATGTCAAGGATAGGAAGACACAGCCCACGAAGCTGATGATGGCAGGATGTACGTATGCCATAAAAAATGATTTTGTCCGCTCCCTAAATTACATGTGACACCAATACTAACCAGATCCAATGTAAACAATGAAACAAAGACATGAACCTTGGTTCAGACCTTCAGGCCTGAGAACGCCCATAGAACTACCACAATTTGTTTTCCATTCTTTCCTGGAGGACTCAATCTCTCTGCGACTCTGTCTCTCCAAAGCGCTGTGACATCAGCCTCTCTTCTCTCTCTCTTCCTCCCTCCCTCAGCACCAATCACCCACAAAGGGATTAAAGCTCTTTATAGAAACACCATAATCGGGCTGCTCTTTAATCTCTCGAAATTTTCTAAACTCTAAAAATGTTACGGCTGCAGTAATGTCTCTACCGTCACTCCCTGTGGTTCCCATGGACACAACCAAGGCGATCCATCGGTGTATATTAATTCACTGTACAGTACGGTGTATGCACAATGAGGTTCAGATTAAATTCAAGAATTTTATGCTCAGTCTTATTGGACAGAATGTAAAATTATAACTCACAAAAGAGTTACAATATTTTGCCTTAATTTGCTCCCATCATATTGTTAAAAATAAATATCTCTACTAAAAAATAGCAAAACTCCATAAAATGGATAAATCCTGGAGTCTTGAGAATATCAGTTACAACTCTAGCTCTTTACTGCAGCTTCACATTCACAGTAAATTTGAATCAAGGTCTGCGACACAAAATCTTGGCTTATGCTGAGGATGATGATGTTTATGTCTGTGTCAATGGCTCCTACTTTGTATTCAAAGCTTTTATTCAAGGTCTAAATTAGGTTCCGGGGAAAAAGTCTCTGTTTTGGGTGTGGTACTTTACCAAAGTACAGAAGCTTTGGGGGTTAAGTACGCCAGTGTTTTATTTCAGTTGGTCAATCTCTGCAATAGCTCCAAAAGTATGTTTCCTTACATTAAATTGAATATTTTTAATGTTATATATATGTTCTGCTACAAGTCTTTGTCTATTAAACAGGAATAGGAATCTCGACCATGCTTACTGTTGTTCTAGTGTTGCTTGATTTAATTCTTGTTGTGTAGTCTTCTGCATTACCGCCTCCCCTGTGTGTGGAAACACACACAGGGATGATCTGCCACTCTGTGGGTCCTTTGAAACTACAATACACACAGTCAATGTTACTGAAAATGTATCTCCCAGTTCCTCCTAAATCCCCCTGTGAGTCATTCAGGAGGGATGGATTGGGAGGACACAAGACAAATCTCACTTCAGAGGGACTGATATTAAAAAAAGGTTGTAATTGCCCACCTTCCAAAAACCAATAAAGGTCATCATAGAAATCAGTTTTTTTCTGCTTCCAATTTTGTGCGTGGCCTCTCTGAATGACCCTCTGAAACGTTGCACCTCAGGAAGAGCTGAGTGAAAATGGTGGGTTAAAGAAAGGGATGACACTGTGGAAGAAGGGCACCGTGTAAACCTGGGCGAGAATACAAAAGGAGCCCAGGTGGATCCGGGTTGGACCAGGTTTTGACGGCTCTTTCCGTAGGGCAGAGTGCAGCTGATGAGAAAGAGTCAATTATTTAGAGTCATCATTCAGAGTCTGGGCAGCCTCTTTCAGGCCTGAAGCCACACACACACACACACACACATATACACACAAGATAGGTGAAGAGAGGACCCACTGAATGTTTGAACACAGCTCCGTGATTTTAGATTTTCAGTAAATGTCAACTAGGACGAAAATAAAATATAAGGATACCATGAAAATCTCGCACTATCAAAACAAAAAATCTAAATATTAGATATCCATCAGCATTTAAATAATGAGTTACTGCATCCATTGCTTAGGTCACAACACCTTTTTATATCTTCATCTTATAATTCTTTTACCATCATTACCCTATTTTATTTATTTATCTTTATTACGTTGAATCAAATCTTATCTTTAATCCGTCCAGTTCCTCCTCCCAGATTTGATTCTATCGTTGCACAAATTAATCTTTTTATCATGTGACTCCTGTTGCGTTTTCATTCGCTGTTATTCTAAAGCACTTTGAGTCAACTACTGTTGTTTTTAAATGAGCTACATCAATAAACGTGACTTAACTTGACACATTTACAGACACTAGTTAATTGCTTTCTTTTTTTCTGCAGCTTTATCTCCAACGTTGAAGACAAGACACAAACAGAGACCACTGCAGTGTAAAATCTGGCAGCCAAATACTGACTATAAAGCAAATAAAATCTCCCATATAGTTCCACCCAGGAAATATATAACCTTTTGTTTTGGTGTTTCCACCAAAGAGACTAGTCTAAATTAAGTTCCGGGGAAATATATACCCCTAAAAAAGATCCTCACACAGAGGTTTCAGATTTGAAAATTGGAGAAAATGTTTGCACTGGCAATGGAGCGTTCTTTTATGGCCAAGAGTATCTGTATAATTGGAGAAAAAGGTCAGATCAGTGCATCCCTATTTGTCAGTGTTAAGTAGTAAAAATATTCTTCAGTGTAACAAATCTATTTCCCTCAGCGCTCATGATGAAACATGGGAAATTAGTCTGCAAAACTGCAAGTGTAAACAAACTGACCACAGCTTACAAATCAGCATTATTTCAGTTTGGTTACACACACCAAGAGGCTTATCCCATAGGAGGTAAAGAAGGGGAAAAGTTCATATTTTGGCTCATTCCGTTAAAAGGGATGAGGGAGGAGAGAGACAGCGAGGGCAGGGAGGATGAGAAATTATATGGGAGGGGATCAGCACATCTATCACTGTCGCTGTGCAAAGTTACAGCTCCAGTGGAAATCACAGAGTTTGACTCGAGTCGGACTTCAAGGACACAAACGCTTCCTGCGGGGCTGCGGAGGTGGGTTGTCACTTAGAGGACAGAAAATATCGTCAGAGCTGAATCTGAGAGAAATGCGGACGAGGCGAGGCCCATTACACCGTCTTCCGGAAAGTGTGTTTAGCGTAGTTTGGGTCAAAAGAGTATTCCTAAACACCATCCAGAAAACCTTCAGAGAGGAGAAACCCTCTAAGAAAACAAGCTGTATTTGCATTGTTTACTACCTATGTTAAAACAGTTAAGTGAAGGACATGATGCTGCCCATCTTCTTTAACGTTTCACCTGCAGCAACATGGGACCTACTGTATAGTACATGGAAAGCTACAAAGTATTTGTATCTTATCACACACTGTGAATTAAGATGGACAACATGTCTTCACTTCCTCCCACTATCCAGAAATGACTCCAAAATATCTTGGATATTTGAGGGAGGAGGGAGGAGAGAGACAGCGAGAGCAGGGAGGATGAGAATAACGCCAATGACGTTATTTGGAGCCCGAGTTTGCGCAGCAGTAAGTCACAAAGGAAACGTAGGCAAACAATGAACTGCATGGAAGTTAAATAAAGTAAAAAATGGGTTTCTATTTATCTGCATCCACTCCTTTCGTGGTAGATGCCCCACCTTTTCACAAAATTATTTGCATAAATATTGTTTGAGTAGTTTTTGTGTAATGCTACTGACTAACCAAAAAATTATGATGAGAGCAACTTCAACAGTGGAAGTAACAAAGAGAGTGTTCATTTCTATTCTAAACATTTTTGAGGGAGTTTTGATAAATATAATAAATAAAGATAATAAAAAGAATTATAAAAAAATAAATAGTGCAGGCAGTGGTTTGCAGAGAGTGTAAAAAACTGAAAACTGCAAAGAGTTTAATTTTTTCCATTGTCTGACTCATGGAATGAACATAAATTAGATACAGCTCATAAAATCTGCTGCAGAGAGTTGTCATATAAACTATGAAGACTGACAAGTTAGCAATTAAATATGTGAAGTCTGGCATTTTAATGTTGTCTTAAAAGTTGAGCTCATTGTGACCAGTTGCTGTGACTGGAAAGAAGGAGGTGAGTTAAAGGTCAAGTGTCTTTTAGACTCACTGCATGAGAAACTGAGGCAAGGGGATGTGAATGCTGCTGTGACAAGGAATCAGGACTTACCAGGAACACCCTGTAGGCATCTTTCCTTGTGACGGAGCCCCAGCACGGGTCTGTGTCGTTGTACTTGACACTTCCAGCGCTGCACGAGTGGTTTCCACTGCACAGGAACACAAGCACAAACAAACAGAGCTTAATGTTTCACCACTTTTTTACCTTCTGAAACTGATTCACACACCAGATTGTCCCTATTGCTCATTTTAAGCCTTTTATCTGAACTCTTATTACAGCTTGTCATGTCAAATTTCTGAGTATTATCACAAACAGGAGACAGATCCGCTGAAGGAAATGCTGCTGCAGGTGGCGCAGGTTGGGAAAACTTAGAGGGTATGATTCAAAAGCAATCCCGAACCCAATCGTTGCTGCGTGACAAGTGGGGTGGTGCTGCCCATGCTACAAATAAGTCTGCAGTTTGTGCCTTCAGGCGAACAAAACTCCTTCTGAAGTCTCAGTTACGTCTCACATTTATTGTTGCTGGAAGATGAGCGGGGGTTTGACCACGGTGGTGGAGAATTTAATACGATAAGACAGCATCAGTGTGCTTTGCCAGAGGGCCGGATGAGGTACAACAGCTTTGTTACAACAACAATTGTAAAAAGAGGGCAGAGTGACTTTTCTAACTAAAAATCACCCTGTCATTTTTTTTTTATTATGAATTAATACAGTAAAGCAGGAAATGAAAGAAACTTGCTTTAATACTTGCGCAGGGTCAAATGATACGAGTCTGTTTTCACTAGAAGACGTACGATATACAAAGAGATTTAGTTTTTTGTGAATCTGTTTGTGTTTAATTGTGATGCAGGTTCAGGTTGGGTGGACAAAAACATCCTCGACTGTCTCGTGACATAAATAAAAAACACTTGAATTTTTTTAGACTGGTCCATGTCCCATCCATTAACACAGAAGAGGTGGGGTTTGTGATCTATACTCCAGCCAGCCACCAAGAGGCGATCAAGATGCTTTGGCTTCACTTTTGGAAGCTGTCATGTCATCCATCGTTATTTAAAGTCTACGGACTAAATTTGGAAATAAATCTTTTTCTGTAATGAAAGCATGTGATGTTTAGTTCCAGTTTAGCGAAGCTGCTGTTTTTAATTATATTTATATGTGGTTAGGAAATCTCATAATAATACTTTGATTAGCTCTGTGTTTCAAGAGCAGGAATTAACAATGAATGTTAATAACCTGCAATTATATCAGTATTTTAATGCTCTTTCAGATGTTAATGAGATCAGTAAATCATAAGTTCAGCTGCATCAAAACACAGAAGAGACGATGAGAGAGAGCAGGAGAAACCAGCAGCAGAATATTTCACAGCACTGATACGATTTAATTACAAAAACAAAAACAACTTCAGTCCAGACAAGCATTTTAGCTCCATATCAGAAAAGACAAACACACCTGTACCACATGTCGCATGACCATTCACATACAGTGGTCATGTTGAGAAACAACAAGCAGATTGTTCACTGTGCAGGTGGTTACTGAGTTACAAAAATTGCTACGAACAAGGAACAGCAATGGTGAGTAGTTTTCTTGGAGCAATGGGGAGGTGGCACGGTTACTGCCAGTAAGTGTAAGCAATGCTTTGCATTCACCGCTGGTAGTCAGGTCATGACTGATAACATCCAGTCAAGGAGAGAACCTGGGGGTCTGCGTCTTTGTTTCTGTTCGTCCAGACTAAGAAGCAGACTCGAAGTTATCACGCCAAAACAGGGCCAGCTGAATTTCCAAACTTCTCCAATTCAATTATTGTAGAGAACAAGTTTATTAGTTTCATCAAAGATATATATATAAAGTATAATACTGTGTGTAAAAGCTGAGAGTTCTGAAACTGTCTGAAACTATAAAAAAATATCCCTGTCAGAAGGTTTAACCATCACACACTATAATAAAAAAAAATCATCTCCCTAAAAACTAAAGGGGGAACGGCTATTTCTGTGGTCCAGGCTCTGAAGGGTAGAGTCTGTAACTATATGAAATACTTTATTCTCACTCCGTCTGGCCAACAGACTTGCAATAAAAACGTTTCTGGAAGCAAGTCAACATGACTCAGACGTCGGGAGCACCAGTATGAGGTCAGCAGGCCTAAAGGCCTCTGTCAGCAAAGCTTTATTGTCTCAATCTGGAGTTCAGAAGGTGAAAGTAGGGCACAGGAGCCAACAAGACGAAGAAGGCTGTGCCAAAATGGAGATTAGCAAATGTTCCAAATGTTCTTGAAGGAGAACATCTATAAAATCCATCCATCCATATGTATATATAAAATATATAATTTTATTTCACAATAAAACAGAGAACAGATGAGATAAAGTGAGTAAATTAGTCTTACCAGGCCACTTCCATTAGTGATATAGGCACAGCTGCTGCGTAGATGGCCAGGTCCCCGTATAGATAGACTATGATGCAGATGTAGAACATGTTGACACCGACTGAAAGACAAGAATGAAAAAGATAAAGACATGATATATGATATCTATATCTATATAAAGTTATTATGACTGAATGAGGGATGTGTGCCAACTTCAACTTAAATCAAGGTTCATGAAACAGCTTGACGTTTACAAGGTTACAAAGACGTTTTTCATCTTTGTCAGCCGTCCAAACCAGGGCCTTTGCAACAGCGTAGGCAAAGCAGAATATTGACTGGCTCCCCGAGCTGAGAGGGGGCCCTTCAGAGAACAGCAGACTACATTAGTCCATGGCAATGACAATTTTGTGAGAACCCCCTTGAGCCCCCCTCTGAAAATAGACCAGTGGACAGCCCCCAACTCTCAGAAGATTGTTGTTTACATGATCCTATTAGAATTGATCTTAAATAAAAACCATAACAGTTTGAACACAACTTTTGTAGCGGAAAGTCAAGGCCTCTGCCTTCTACCCCTATTGCCTGGGGCCCCCAAAGTCTCTTGAAACCCTTCTTGTCTAAAGGCTTGGTCATGAAATGTGGCTGGTGGACCATGAATCCCTCCATCGCTTTTCTGGGACATCGTATTGGTCCAATGATAAGTATTATTAACATGAATTTTTTTAAAGCAACCACTACATGAAGGAACATTTTACTCGTTAGCCATTGCTCTTCACAGTGACAAGCTCTTAACCATCTGCACCCCCTCATCCACACACTCGACTGGCAGGCCCGGCACAACTGCCTTTGCCAAGCCAAGATGGAAAGCTCTCACAAGCAGACATCATCACAGGACGCCACACATCCATCAGGCTCTTGAATTCTCAGAAGAGGGGGGGGAGGGTTTCAACCGTCCAACCGGACCTCTCAGCTAATTCATTACTGCCAAGGAAATTAGAGCATGAAGTCCATTAAAAAGACATAAAAAGTGACAGATTTACAGCTTTTCAGGCTGCACTGGTTCCTTTATGAATAAAGGGCTGGGGGGTGCCTATCAAACAGTAGAAAACATACGGAACTGGCAGCCTCATAAACAACCATTCATTTAGTTGTTAAAAAAAAAAGCTGTTAATAGATTCACAACAAAAAAATCCACCATTAGAGACTGGAGGCCAGAAAATTAGCTGGTGCTTTAACTTGAGGTAAAACTAATGATTAGTTTTAAAATCAGCCAATCTGGAGAACGAGACTGGATTTATGGTCAGCACGCGGGTAATCAGGACGATTAAAAGAAGACTAGATGCGTTTCAGAAAGATTCTTGAGTAGTTCATTGATAACCTTCCTCCATATTCTAAGTATGGTAGATGTTCAGCGACAAAAAGCTGCAACGCAGACATTTATTTGGGCACAAAGTATAAAGTATTCGGTGGAGAAGCGATTCATGGAACATTGGTTAAACTCGCGCAGCACGATACAGACTTGGGTTCATGTTTCTAATAAGTTTGATTTAAATTTTATTATTTGATGTTGTAAAAAAACGGCTGATTGGAAGGAGAAAGTAGAGTAAATGTAAAATGCGTAGCTCATCTTTATTTCATGTTTTTGCCAAATTCAAATATCTGAACTCAATGTATGTCACCCAGTTATTTGGAGGGCCACCAGACAGTTGTCCACCCAAACTGAAACAATTAAACACAAACCGACTGACACAAAACTAAATGACTTTGTCAATCTTCTATCGGGGAAAAAACAAAACACTTTTCATTTAACCCTGAATAAGCATCTAAAAAATATTTTTAAAATTCTTTAATTTTGTGCTTCATTAAATTAATCCATAATAACAAAATTACAGTTGTGATTTTAGGTTAAATAAATCTGTGTTTTTATAGTTATTGGTGGTTGTATGGTTCATGTTCCAGACAAGTTGCTGCATCTTTTAAGCTTGAGACAATGAGAATACACAAATCCCTCCCTTCGCTGCCTCCCAGTCCCGTGTGGCACAACATGGACGAGGCACATTAGTGTCTCAGTGGCAGATAGCAGAGACGGGACGTACTGTACTCTGCTGGCAAGGCGAGAGCGCAGCGTGACCACAGGGATGCAGGCCTCCACAACGCTGTAACTAATATTTCTCGTTTAACCGAAGCTACAAGGACAAAATGTTGCGAATTGGGTCTTCACGTAGAACCCTGGTGTTTGGTATGGCTGTGAAAATGCAGAACTATCCATCAACACTGACTGACAGCGGACGTGACAACCTGGCTGTGAGGAGCAGCAGGAAAAAGCTACTATTTAGTTAAGTGCACAACAGGGAAAGGCAGTTTTATTATCGTGTAAAGACTCAACGCCATTGATTTACTGCCACGATTGTATATTACATCATAGGAATAAGACAATATTTATGTAACTGTGATGTAAAGCGAGTCTTGTTTGGTGACAAATTTCTTATTAGAACCATTCTCACATTTGAAGCCTCTGAACTTAGGAACTAAAAGAATTTCACCTCATTTACATCCATCTTCTTAAATTAAAATTCCGCCTCTTGTGGGAACGTCAGAGTGTAAATCTGATGAACTGAGATTAAAAAATAAAATCTAAATTGAGCCTGTCCCAGAGGCGGCAAACTCATTAACAACTGGTCTCCAAAAACAAGTAAATAGGACAGTGCGGAATTAGAAATGGATAATTTAGGTCTACCTTGACAACAAAGCAAGTCTGTGTGACAGAGGAATCATTAGAGTGAATCTGTTCGACTGGGAATTCACTTTTGTGCATCTAAGGATTACTGGGAAGGAGAATAAAACTTCAGAACTTAGTCAGAGCCGGACCACCACTGGTTTCGTTTTCTTCAAGGTAAACAGATTTTTGAGAGATTTGGCACCTGATAAATTCGACACTGTTCATTTTTAACAAACATTTTGTTATGTCTTCATCCACGTCCTAATCTTCAGTTGCAGTAAGCAGCTCCAAGGTTAATTTTTTCACATAAGTGGTAATAATAATATGGTATTTCAAGTGACATACTGCATTGTGGCGTAAATCACATTCATGTTAGTTGCCATTTTTCAATTCTCTGATTGTGACACAGAAATACAATGTCCAAGTTCTTAGGTTTGCCTCCAAACCTTTGATTGGTTTGATTGTGTTTCCAACAGTAGAAACTAGAGAGTAGACTCGCTGTCAGACTCCACCCCCCACTCCTCCAAATATGGTTACTCCTGGTTGATGGCGCTGGACAAAATGCCAAACTCGAGGCTACAAAACAGCAACTCAAACACCAGTGGTAGACGTCACGGTGGGTTAACACTTAAAAGCATTGCAATTTTGTTGTTTTGTCTATATTGGCAATACCAATTCTTAGATCTTGAGCAAGAGGAGAAATTAGCTTCCCTCTGATACATGCGTACTTTCTATACTACCGCTAGGTGAGTCGTAATCTTCGATCCATCAGGAAGCAGAGTTGAGGTCTGAAAGTTCTGAATAGTGCTACAACATAGGCTTCACTCAGTTCCATTTTCAGAAAAAATTTAGTTTTCATGGAGCATACTTCCTTCCTGAGACTAAACTTGTGAAATCCATTTGTTGGCTTGATCATAGCTGTAGCCGTTATAACATATACTCCCTGAAAATTAAAGTACATCTTTTATGAAGCTGACACTGAAAACCATTATAGCAGTGGCTTATGGAAAATGATTGGGCTGCAAGCTGAAGCAAACATGTCCATTTATCTTCCCGGAGGCTCTTGCACCCCTGGATCCATTTTGCCAGTGCTCTCAATGCACAAGTATGACATTTAAGTAAAAGTCACTGAAGTATTAAAAATGGATGTGCCCATGTTTGGTTCTAATTAGGAGACGCAAGCCTGGGTTAAAGCGGAGTGAATTAGTATTCGCTGCCGTGGTCCTCCGTATGTCAGGGGAAGGAGCGCTCATGTTGAAGAAGCGAGCCAGTTGTTTGCACAGCCGCTGTTTGAACCGCCACATCACGTCACAAGAGGTAAGAACAGCTGAGACGAAATGCTGATGCAAGGACGGTGTTCAATCGTTCGCTCTCTTTCTGACTTTAGCCAAAGACGTCTTCTAATCAACTTACAAATCATGAATGTGAAGGTTACAGTAACACCTTTACACAGTGGTGCAAATACCCCCCCCCCCCATCAACATTCCTGTCAGTGGCTGCAGGTCAGGCTCATACAACAGCCGTGGCCTTATTCCAAGTCTGCTGCACCGCTGCCACATCAATTTCAGCCCAGGAGGAAGTCAAACGCCCTCTAAGCAGGAGAGATGCTTTTAATTGCCTGCGAAGGTGCAGGACAGAAAGACAGTGTGCAATCACGCCCCCAGTTTATTACCTGTGAAGAGTTGGGAGGTGGTGTTTAAACTGTTTTAATGTAACCTGTAAATCCAGCAGAGTAAAATAGACTTGTTTGACTCTTTCCTGTCTTTTAGCTCCTAAAATGCATGAAGAACTAGCTGTAGTTTGCCCCCCCCCACTCATTTTGTGGCTATCAAATGTTCACATCTGTCTCCTCACAAGCAAAACCCCTTGTCATTCAGGGCAGTTTCCTGGAGATGGTTTGGATTAAAATGTCACTTCTAACAAACTGCACAGCCATTCACTTAAAAAGAGGACAGATTTCCATTCAGATAAACTATCCAAAAAAGTGTTATCACGCCACCAACAAACCAAACCATAGTTCAGTTTGATCTGGACAAAGATCACCACTTTTGGTCTGACTCAATTTTGGTCCATTTGTCCAGACCATGAACCCCTAACTTTGGTTTGGACTAAAACTAGGTAGGTGTGAAAGTGCTCTAAATGATGACAAACGGACAGACAAACAGGCGGGCATGGCGATCCCGATAGCGCCCCCATTACTTGCCAGGAGTGATAAAAAGGTTCAATGGTCTGGTTCGAGATGTAACATTTTGCAATTTGCCAATTTAAAAATGTTTTATTCAGTGCTTGCACAACTGTTTGATTCAGGCACCACTTCAAATTTGAAATATCTCAATGTTTTTTTAACTGTTTATATTTTCTGTGAGGGATTGAAAACCTTTATCATGTTGTCACTAGGATGAAGCTGAGGTATCATATCATTACTAGAATCACATTTCAGTTGTGCAAACAAATTGTGGCCAGCAGGTCGGAGCTGAGCAGGTCTGTGTTTGTCCTCTCCCCTTTCCCCGTTCAGCGTGTGCCGGGACCTGAGCCTATCGCATTCATCTATGATTCACCGCGCCACTTTCCCTTAGCGTGGGGAGAGTGAGAAGAGGAGAGAAAACTCATTTCCTTATTAACAATCGATACCTCCACGTGCCTCACCTGCACACTGTCCGTTTCATGCTGGGAAAGGTCATCAGCAAGGTTTTTTTTTCTTTAACAGGCAGGAGAGTCGAGTGAATGAGTGACAAGAGGGTGAATCGGAGGGAGCACACTGCAGCTTTGACAGCCTGAACTGCATGTCAACATGCACGAGTGCGTTCACACGTGTGGGTGTGAACACAAGCTGAGCGGACCTGTGGGTCTGCTCTGTGCGTGTGCGCGCCGAGTGCTCCACCTAGTGTCGCCATGCTGAACGACAGAAAGAATCTGCTCACACGACGTTGTCACAGCTTTGACCTTTCACTGTTCCTTCATTCCTTCAAACTGTTGAGTCGCCTGTATGTGGTTAGGAAGAGCTGGTCGGCGTAATGCAAGCAGACAAAGCCAGAACAATGTTCTGATAAAAAAGAGAAACGTGACGCCACAATGTTTCTCCGTCTCTGGTTCAAGGTGAATCTACTTTCAATATGTCATCCCATGTTAGAAGACGGTTCATTAGATCCCAAGTCATTCTAGTGGAAGCTTCACTATCATTTGCCACAAGCACAGGCAGTTACTCACACACACACACACACACACACACACACACACACACACACACACACACACACACACACACACACACACACACACACACACACACACACACACACACACACACACACACACACACACACAGGGGAGATTAACAGCCTTGATGGGGTCTGAAACAGGTAATTACAACCAAAGGCAATTAATCCATATAGAATTACATCCAATTAAACAGCCAGCAGCCTTCCTCTGTGAACGGACATAAAAGAAAAAAAAAAAATCTTTTGGGATTCATCCCACACAACCTTCACCACTCCTCCATAAATGTTACACATGGCTAATGACGGCGGTGTCTGCAGTTAATTGAATAACGCCATGAGAGGAGCAGCTCGAGGCCAGAGGGATATTACCTTTGTTGAAGTACATGGACGCCATTTGGCCCATCTCCACCCGCTCCACGATGTCGAAATGATCGACGTGACCTCCTGACCTCTCTGTGAAAACACATCCAGCAGTAAATAACCAGTCGCAGTGGAGCCACTTTAGGTGTCAAGAAACAGTCTGATGATTTAAAATATATACATATATATATATATCAG
Source organism: Hippoglossus hippoglossus (assembly GCF_009819705.1). NCBI lineage: Eukaryota > Metazoa > Chordata > Actinopteri > Pleuronectiformes > Pleuronectidae > Hippoglossus > Hippoglossus hippoglossus. Next base: position 4,388,145 of record NC_047158.1, on the reverse strand, counting down.
GACAAACATATGAAACATATAAAGCACTGCTGACATTTTAAATGCTGAAAATAAATAACTATTACTTGGCTGTTATTTTAGTCAGCAAACAATGTGATCTCAATCCTGAAGATGTTTACACGAGTGATAAATAGAGTGTTTCAGTGTTTCACAAATTACTGAGATTTGGTGGCACCAGCAGTTATATTTTAGAGGAACATGTTTTTAAATCGATTAGTCAGCAGACAAAACATAGAATTCACAGACGTGTCAATCATTGATTGAGGTTCCCAGAACTTAAATGTGTGAATTAATTGCTTTTACTCTACTTAAACTTATACCAAAATAAATATGTTGGGGGTTTTGGTCAAGCAAAGACAAATATGTGGAGATTTCAGATTGGTTCTCTCATTTTTTACTTATTATAAAAATAGAAAAAAAAAATTAACAGATTAGCTTATGGATGAAATATTTGTTAGTTGTTAGTTGTGTTATTTGAACAGTAATAACATATATTCTGATGATCACCGAAACATCTTGATTAGAGTCTGACCGATTTATGAGTCTTTTACAGACATTTTGTTCAAAGATATGAAAACTTTTATTGTACAGAATAAACCATGTAGAATATATTTGATGTATTTATGTTTACATTTTATATAAAAATATTTGTATTTTCTTAATTCAAGTTCTATTTACTTGCATTTGTGTTATTTATAATGAAGTTTATGTAAAATATTATTCCTTTTCTTTTTCATGATGGTTTGAATATGGCCTGATATTGGTCGGGCTCTAATCTTGATTATTTCAAAATACATTTTTTTATGAAATACATTTACACACACAAACTTAAAGTGCAGATTTATTCACTGTCTCTGCATCACTTCATCAAACTTTAACCTAAGCAGTGATGGGTCAGAAAACAGTTACACAAATAATTTTCCCGAAAATGATGGTGTTTTGATTTCGATTGTTTATCGACTGTAAACACTGATACTCACGAACAGACAAGATGGGCTTTGTCTCCGGCTCTGATCGACCTCGACCCACAACATCATCGTCCGAATACTCAGAGGTGGAGTCGCTGTCGTTGATCTGAGGGGGAGAATGATGATGATGAGGATGATGATGCAAGTTTGTGGAGCTCTATTTAACCTGCCTCTTTTCCTAATTTCTCAGCATAAACCGCAGTGAGTTTACAAGCTATTAACACAGTGTTTATTTGCTATGTATGTGACACAGGGGAAGGCAACATCTGGAAATTACTAGCAACAGCTGGAAAGCACTTTGGAGAATGGAGGACGTCACAGTTCGCAGCTATCACGTGCTCACACATCGCTTATCATTTCTCTCCAGAATAATATCAATGAGCCGTCAGTGAACGTTGTGATCAGCTGAGTGAATACAAGACACTTTGGCTGAGACGCGATGAGCGATGGCGGGAGGTAACGGCTCTGTGACAAAGCGGAATGGAACAGAGGCAGCTTGACAAACCGCCACATTAATGTGAGTGGCTACGGCTGAGACTCAGACGAGCTTCTAGCGACAGACAAAGTCAGACCAATCGTCTGAAAGTAGAAATCCGGTCAAACACCAGGCGTTAGGCAAACGTGGGACTCCCCACTGTGGCTGGGATGAATGTTATATTTCTACTTGCTGCAGGTGAATCAGAAGAGGAAGCGGAGGCAGTTTTCTCCGATGAACCACAGACTTAGGGACGCCAACATTTCACATCACAATTTTAACTACAAAAGTGAATTATAATGTGAGACACTTTTACCTGAACTGGATAAAAGAAATGAATTAACTCATCGGCCATTGTGATTGAGAGTTTAAACAGTGACTTTATCTTTAATTTTAGACCTATATAGTTTTATAGAAATATTATAGAAACATGTGAGATCGTAGATTAGATTCTTTTATCATTTATTTAGTACCCCAAGTGATCATCAACAGACTCTCTAACAACCCCTTGCAACAGTGATACAAAAATATATACAATTCCAACATATGGAATTTCAAGACTAAAATGTATTCACCAAAATAAAGAATCCAAAGATGATAAAAATGTGTTTATTTTAGGAAAGCCTTTTATAATTTTTACACTCCTATTGCAAGCAATTGTTTTTTATTATTTAGCATTTATCTTCATTCCTGGGGTTTTAATAATTTTCATTATATTTATTATTCTGTCTATTATATTACTTGACCTTATAAGGTCCAATGGTTTCCATCCTGTTTCAAACTTGTAAAGCACTGTGTAACTTTGTTTTGAAAGGTGCCATACAAATAAATTATTATTATTATTATTATTATCAAACAAATCATAAATTGAGTGTGAATTAACATGGGACCAAATGGGGCACTTCAACACAACAAACTGTTTAAATAACACAGGAAATTCCAGGATATTTCCAAGAAATTTATTAGGAGATAAAATACCCTCAAAATAGGGCACTGCCATCAATTACATTATTATTTTTGTAAGTATTCTTCTTATTATAATTTTGGGGATAACATTTCTCAGTCCATCTTGGAGCTTTAACGAAAGTATATAGTCGCACTTTGCTCATACCACCAGCAGAGGACAGTGTCTACAGCCAGTGCTGAACATAAAAAACCTCGTTCAGCTGTAGATTAAAAACACAGTCACGGTCGGGGGGCTCCTGTAAAGATCTTTTCCCATCACATGACCAGAGTTTAATACTGCTCTTTTAAGTTCTCTGCTTTTGACGTAATAATAATATTTCTGTTCAGAGGCTTCGCTCAAGCTGAGAGAAATAAAAAGCATTCAGCGGGAAACATTTCCAGTTTTTCCTTGTTTTCCATTACGTGGGAGGGAAAATGCTGAGAGGAGTCAAGGAGCCATGAATCAAGGCCGAGTGTTTGGGGCTCAGGCGATTGTCCGCAGGCTCGTAACTCCTCAACTGGAAACCCACTGGCATTAACCAAGATGGTTTCTGCACCGTGGGAGACACAAAGTCTTTTTCTCGTTCAAAGTAAAAATGATTGAAGAATGCTCGGTAATCGAGTTGAGTCATACATGTCCTGTAGACGTGTGGCAGGAGGCACATTTCACTTGGGCTAGAACTGAGCCATAAAACACCCTTCTAAATAAAATTCAAAAATGTATAGTTTATACATTAAAAATAAATTTTCCTTTTGTGATTTTCAGTCATAGAAGATGAAAGTTGTTTGAATTTGAATTCCATTTCTCTAAGAACAACGACTATGTTGTCAACTTTGGATAAATTAAACAAAGAAGGACAAAATTTAAATGTATTTTTTTCACAGTGCAGACTCAGCATGTACGATACCGCCCTCTATTGTTAGTTGAGACGTAATGCGCACAGACTGTGTAATAATCATTTTTCTGTGCCATTTTAATGTCTTATATGTGCAATCCTGTTTACACTGCATATGTTCTGTTTACATTGTACTTTTTATTCATACTTAATGATATTTGTTCATGCTTTCATTGTAGGTTCTATTACTTCTGGAAGAAGGCAAAGTTTTCCCGTAGTGGTACTAATAAAGAATTATATTATTTTATCTTATCTTTTCGATTGCAGACCTGCCATCTACCACATGCATCAAGCATAAATACAGCTTTACCTTAAGTCAACAGTTCACTGACAACTACAAGTGAAGTTGAATCTGTGATCAACTGCTTAAACATGCTTTGACCTACATAAGTAACTCATATAAATGCTTTAATCAGGTCCTGCAGGGTGTAAACAGTTTGCAACTTTTATTGAACAACAGCACCCTCTGCAGCCACATGTGGGGATGGCATGGTTTTCATGCCATCCCCACACTGAACTGAAACACAACTGAAAGGTGAATATTACCCATGATCCCCAGCTTCCTAAACCAGACCAGCTGCTGTTGTAACAAATACACCAAATTGTTTAGAATTCTTCAAATATCAAAAGTTTCCTTGCAGAATATTGGAGATAAACGCTGGTTTTTAACAACTTTTGAGTCCTTTTAAACTCATCTACAGCATTACTCTTGAACTTGGTGGACCTGATTCTGGAAATTGAAGGTACGACTATCAGACTGGGAATGAAAGAGGAGACATTCTGACAGAGAGAACTGTCCATCCAACCACCATGCAATTAAAAATATTTTTTACACACACTATAGATTAACATCTCACCTCCTCCTGCTCTCTCCTTTTCCAGCGCAGCTGAGCGTTGGCCGCCGCCATCGCCTCGATCACGAAGGTGGTGGTCATGTAGCTGGTGAGGGGAGAGAGGGACCACCACAAGACAAAAAGAGACGACAGGTGAGCAAGGAGCTTTTAAGGACTAATGGTCAAATACAGATAATGCAGGTTGTCAGACATCAAAACTGTTCCATTATCAGAACAAATTTATGTTGGGAACTTAGTTGATAATTATTTTTTTTCATACAGAATGATCAATTAAAGTTTTATGGTAAAATGCTTATTTCCACCTTAAGTCAGTGTAAATATGAAAAGAGGCAAATCTATTGAATGAAGACAGATTTGCTGGTCACCAAGGGGGGAAACAGAAACACCAACTACAAACTCCTGATGGAAATATGAGGCTCTTAAGCTTCTGTGTTCACCAGCTGTTGTCTAACTGTGTCTGAACCAAGTGTCATCCCAGCCTGACGTCACCCATTGGTTTGTGAGCTGATGTTTGAAGCCTCGAGATTGGCATTTTGTCCAACGAGCGGGGGTGGAGCCTGACTGAGATCTTTAGGACACTGCACCCCCACCTACACCTGCGACCTGCACCCATTGGACGGTACTAGCTGTCAATTACACGGTATCAATGCCCCAATGCATACGGGGCTTTATCGTCTACTTGAAATCGAAATGGGAACATCATTTACTAAATGAAAATCATGCAGTATTGAAAAAGACATGCAACTAGAGATTGAGACATATACTCCTTAGGAAAATGTTTACTGATCTTATAAAGCAAGTGAGAAGTAGAGCCATTTTCTCATAGACTATTGAAAAAAACTGTGCTGGTGACTCGAGAGAATACAGGTTTCAAGCACTTAGGCATTGCTTTCACTTTCCGAACACAGAGCATACATCTATTATTATATAGAGTGTCTGCTCTATATATAAACAAAGAAATATTTCAGATGTTAGTCTGAGGAAGTGGGCGTCGTCTGTGTTGTGGAAAGCTGAGTTTAGGGTCGAACGGGACTCACCTCATGAATCCTAAAAATGAGATGAGTGCTATGCTGACCACCCAACCGGCTGTGGCGAAGGCTTTGGGCATCGTCAGAGCTCCCGTGCCCACGATCAGGTTGAACATATACACCAGCCCGACCTGCGGAGGAAATGGAAGGTGAAGTCTCACACAAGTCTGACATGAAGACCACAATTTCACTTTCTACTGCATCTTGTGTCCTAGAATTTCAAATTCCACCTGCGACAATGTTTCACTTTTGACGCCTCACTGACTGAGATTAAACAGAATAAAATTCTGTGATCTAATATTGTAATATTAATATCAAATATCTAATGATGTTTTGTTAAAGTCCAAAATCTCAAGAATAAAAGTATCCAGTGTTCCTCATCATCCTTGTGGATGAAGACAGTCGTTGGGAAGGATGACGGAGGGCAGCTCTTCTTACCCTGCTCAAGTAGCAGAGTCCTTTAAAGATTTAAAGCTTCCTCTGGAAAACTAGAATTACATACATAGTCTACATACAATTGTCTCCAACTTATATTAGGTCACTGTGATCACTGAGATCTAAGAGTCAAAGTGACAATTGGTCAAAATTTGATGAAATTCCATAAAGGCAGACTTGAGATATCATGTTCAAGAGGCCAAACACACGTTTTGTGAGACCTTTGATCAGAATTCAATCCAAAAAGTATGAGTGAGTCTCAGTGAACAGTTGTGCCAAATATACAAATGGTTCTCTCGAGGCGTTCTAAGGATAACACGTTAACGAGGCAAAAAGCGTTTTTGCATAGTCACCGTGACCTTTGACCACCAAAATCTAATCAGTTCCCCCCTGAGTCCAAATGATTGTTTATTCCAAATTTGAAGAAACTCCCTGAAGGGGGTTTTGAGATATCGTGTTCACAAGAATGGGATGGATTGACCGATGGGTCCGGGCCACTGGCAGTCGTCAACGGAGAGACACAAAAAATGTTTGACCAGCGGAACTTAACGTTTGTGGCAAAGTCAAGCTGACGTGGGCAAAGTCAGGGACAGCTGTCAAAAGCGAGTCCAGACCATAAAGAGGCCTTGTGTAAAAAAAAGAAAAAGAAAAAAGATGTGTAAGCAATTTAGTTTCCTCTTTATTTTTCACAGCACTTTCATATGCACCCTCATTGCTCAAAGAGCCATTAGACCTCGAGATTGTTCTTCATGCGTTCTTTTCCTCTTGTCTTTTCACCAGACAGAGTTTGCATAGATTATATTAGAAACCGCAGCAGCCAGACTTACTAACAACTAACAGAGAGCCCGTCACTCTGAGTTAAGCTTCTCTTCATTGGTTTATGGTAAATTTGAGGAGAGATCTTAGGATTTTATTGTTGACTTTTAAGCTTCCGTTCTCCTTTCTGAGGACTTGAATTTCACAAGGAGTAAGTCATGAATCTTGAAGAAAATAAAATCCAGTCTGATACATCCTCAAAGCTCCAACCTACTAAGGACTTTATAGACAAAACACATCCTTTCTGAGCTTTTATCTTATTTTTGCAGGGTTGTTTCAATGTGTATCTGACCCCTGACCTTTGTGTGATCAGAAAGAATTCATGAATCAATAACATGATTACACAGGACACTCACAAAGGCAGAGTAGGGTTCCCCGGTCTCTGTAATTCCACCCGCCATGGTTGATGACACAGGTCTTCACCTGAAGGAGGAAAAAAAAAAAACACAGCCAGGTAACTTAAGCCTTCCATATTGACTTTCTTTAAAGCTGATAGTTGCTTTATTGACATAAGGGATGAAACAGTTACTGGTTTCACCGTGTACTGTGGTAAAATTCCTGACAGTTAGTTGGATGGTTTAAGTGTTTAATTACTATAGTAACCATGGTGATTTAGTTGGTACAATAACCGCATGAGCTGCTAGGGCTCATTCACTGTCGCCAAATTGCGTGCTTTAACAAAACTGATATTTTGTCCTGACTGTAAGACATTCAGGGTCAACGTGACAAGTCGACGACATTCTATGCTCCACTGTGGCTCTACTCCAATTGTTTTGTGTTGTTGTTGTTGTTGTTGTTGTTGTATGTTGTCAACATGTGACATGGGTTGTTTTTTTTACATATGGTTGTATTGTTCCTACCTGCACATTCTCTGTTCACAATGGTTGTGTTGTTTTAATAAGCACATTTGATTTACTTATTTAAGGTTTCATTTAAACCTGCATCAGGGGAAGTTTTCATTTGAAAACAAAAAGCTTCTTGAGCAAGTTAAAGCCTTAATGTTGCACATTGATATGGCATTGGTACTAAATCATTTATATCAATAATTCACATATTTAAATCTAATAACTGTGAAATTACTTCAGTTTGTGTACGAGTACTTTTTCGAACATTTCTGCACATTTGAACATTGATAACAATGATATACCATCACAACGTTTCAAGTCTGAGTGACATATTTAGTTCAGTAATGTACAAACTGCGTGTACAGGACCCATGATGGAAAAATAAGACGCACAAAAAAGAAATGGAGAAAGAACTCCGATCACACGTCTTTACATTTAATGATTATGTTAACGTTGACTCAAAGACACACGAGATAAACATTTGATTCAAGACTTTTCTTACATTTTAAGACCCATTTTTCAATTCGGCATCAATATGCTTCGCTAATAATCCACCATATGGCGCATATTTCAATAAAATACGCGTTGTTTTTTTGCTTGTTTTACAAATATCTACACACGAGTCGTGTGACAGGGACAGCGTGAGGAAGAAATGCTTGTTTTCTTTAATCATAAACAGTATTTTAGTGTTACTAACTAGTGTAAACTTGTGTTTACTTGTACAAAGTTGTGTGACTACTGATCTGGAATCTGTTCGCTAACGCGCAGGTTTGGTGAAGCTGTGTCACACACTGTTAACGGGTTATTGTGATTTCATAATCAACACAAAGAAATGTGTGAATCTTGTGGAGGCTAGCCACACATGGTCGTTCACTGAAGACAGATACTGAGACTGCTTTACCTCACTGCTCCCAGGTCCACTGTGTTTTGCTAGTTTAGCTGCTAATCTAGCCGGGTTGCTCCAATGCTGTCAGCCGGGGATCAGCTCCTCACTCGCCGGGTAGATAACCGCAGAGTCTCGGAGCTAACGTGGGCCGCTCCGGAGTGAGACAGCCGGAGGTAAACAGTGTCTGTGGGCTAACAAGGCTCCGACATTGGGCTAACAGACAGTGAGCTCACCAGGTCAGTTGACAATGCATCAACAGGCTGACCGTTCCTGCTAACACACACTTGCACTTCCGAGACTTGCTTTCAAAGTAAAAGCCTTTCTCTTGCTGTCACTCGAAAGCTTTTATTCTTAAGTCACCAAAATATGTTTTTTTCCCAATGACGTAATTGATTCATGTTTTTTTCTTTATCATCATTGTCATTATACAGTTAGCACAACAATAACAATAACGTGCCTACCACATGATTTCCATTATAAGACTTTTATTTTTAATTCCGGATTAGTTTCAACCCGCCCATCGGTGCTGCTGCGGAAACCAGTACGTCCTGTCACATGACCACAGCATATGACAGGCGCACATCTGTTTGCAGCAGTATCACCTATTCTTCTGTTTCCATGTCTGCCGATGATTCAATTGTTAATGTCAATGTCAATGTCAATTTTATTTATATAGCACATTTAAAAACAGCTCGGTTGACCAAAGTGCTTTGCAGGAGTAATGGTACAACAAAAGGACAGTAAAAAGGTAATACATTATAGTGCAAGTAATACAAATAAAATACAATTATTAATGTCAAATAAAATAAAAGATATATGATAAGATAAATAAAATCAGCTGCGATGAAACGTACTCAACTCGAGCAGAAAGCCTGGGAGAACAGGTGTGTTTTTAAGTAGCGATTTAAAGTGTGTTAAAGGCGGGGCAGATCTAATGTGAAGTGGTAGGTTGTTCCACAGGTTTGGGGCGGCTACTGCGAAGGCGCGATCACCTCTGGTTACGAGCCTTGTCTGAGGTTTGTGAAGGAGCAGTTGAGTGGCTGATCTCAGCTCCCTAACTGGAGTGTGCATAAAGAGAAGTTCGGATAAGTAAGACGGTGCCAGTCCGTGAAGAGATTTAAAAGTTAAAAGCAAGATTTCAAACAGGAAGCCAGTGTAGGAGGCGCAACATGGGTGTGATATGGTCCCTCTTTGTTGTCCTAGTCAGCAGGCGAGCAGCAGCATTTTGGACTAGCTGCAGGCGTTTAATGGATGATTTGTCTAAGCCTACATACAGGGAATTACAATAATCCAGACGGGAGGTTATGAATGCATGGATAATTCTCTCTAGGTCTTTTTGTGGGAGGTAGGCCTTTACCTTGGCTATTTGTCGCAGTTGAAAAAAGCTACCTCTGACTACTGAGGAAATTTGCTTTTCAAAATTAAAAGCCTTGTCAAAAAGAACACCAAGACTCTTTACAGTGGAGTGAGTATAAGAAGCCAAAGGCCCAAGATTGTCCATATCTTGCGGTTCCAATTGTCCAAATATGATAACCTCAGTCTTATTGTTGTTTAATTTGAGGAAGTTTGAATCCATCCATGATTTTACGTCATTTAATCAACTAATCATTGCATCTCTCAACTTCTAGTTTCTGGACGAGAAATATTGATAATTTGATCATTTATACATTTGAAGTCAACAGGGGCCCAAAAACATATTTTGCCTTATATGGAGGCCGATTATAGTGAGCTACTCTTTATTATTTGATAAATAGCTTCCAAGCCACTCCACATTCATGTACATCAAATATGTTGCAACAGTGAGAAAATAGAGGAAAAAGTACACAGAGTCTATGATTTGAGCCAGTCTTGCGTAGCGTCCCGGCTTCCTGTCGTCTTTGACCTGTCGTCCGGTTTCCTGTCGAGCCACCTTCACTTCCTCCAGGATGAGCATCAGCAGCTCACCCTCACTGGGCTTCATCACTGGACCCACCTGACCTCGCTCTTCAGCTGCAGAGGGGTCTGAGTGACAAACATGATTCAAAAGAATGGTACAAGTGGAGTAAGTAAGACCACAGTTTAAATCAAAAACTAGGATATTAAAGGAAAACAATTCAGAGAAAGTAAATAAGTAAGCAAATTTTAAAAATTATAAAATTCTATACAGTATAAAATGTATAAAAAAATAAATTAAATTAAATTAATAATAAAAGTAGTATACAAATAGTATAATAATAGCACATAAAACACAAAACGTACCTTTGTGAGAGTTGCCTTCCAGCTGAATTTCCACTTCCTGGCTATTAACCGCGTTTTGAGCCTTGTTTCCACAGTAGTCATCGAGCCCCAACAGAAAGCCCATCAGCATGGTTTCCAGGATGCTCAGCCCCACCAGTGTGAAAACCGACACACAGAAGCTGGCTGGAACAAACATGCACATGGTCAGTGTGTAGAGGGTGAATTTGGTTAATGTTTTTGCAGTTTTGATTTCTGTGACTTATTCCGATTTCAGTGACATCAACTCCATGAAGTCTTGGGATTTGAGTCACATTATATTTATGCTAATTTATAGTAAAAGTCTTGTTGACTTGATTTTGTTTGAACAGGAAATAAACAGACAGAAATGTAGGTGTCCCACATTCTCTAGTATCCCAGATTACCAGAATTCACCCTGCAGATGGATGGATCGCTGGTGTGTGTGTGTGTGTGTGTGTGTGTGTGTGTGTGTGTGTGTGTGTGTGTGTGTGTGTGTGTGTGTGTGTGTGTGTGTGTGTGTGTGTGTGTGTGTGTGTGTGTGTGTGTGTGTGTGTGACAACTGACCCATCAACGGCAGCTTGTCTTCTGTGGACGGCAGCATATCCTGAAGAATGAGCAGGAGGACGGAGATTGACAGGAGCACAGTTACTTTGAAGCTCAGTTTTTCACCCCTGATGAAAAAAGACGCCAGATCCAGGATCAGGAAGTAAAACAGAGGCACGATTAAATTTATCACATAAAGCATTGGCTTCCTCATGATGAAGACCTGAAATAAAAAATAAAAAAAACGTTAAATTAATTAGGCTAGAAATAAACCTAGTTGGACGATGTGGAAATAACTATGTTATGAAATATTCTTACCGTGTATATGAGCCTGCTCTGAGATACATTTTGTACATCGAAAGAAAAATAAATAATTGTCATGTTTAAAAGTTGCCATTCTCCCTGTGTGATCATTATCTGCTCAGAGACTAAAGAAAGAGTTGCTTCACTGTTGAATGTGCTCAGTTTCATAGATTCCGCTGTGTAAAAAAAACAAAATAATTACATTAAATATGTTCTCGTAGCAGAAAGAAAAAAACAGACAGCTGATGTGGTTTTAATTTACCGTCGTAGTTCATGGATGAAAATGTGATGCGACAACGCTGCGTGTCAAATGGGAAGAGGTAAAGGTTGAACTGACAGGTGGTCGTCAGCCGCTGGCGTCCGTTTGCGATCACCAAGCCATCATTTGTCAGAGTGAGCAGAGGACTGTTCTGAATGCTCCCAGTGTCAGAAGTGCTGAACAGAGGAACAGGAAATGGAATCTTTTCAATCTCTCACCAGGATTACAATCCCAAATCAGTGTTGGTGTGTTTTCTCTCTTGACCATTTAGACGACTATAAAAATAACCCAGGATATTAAATACAAAAATGTGCGCTTGGTTTTTTCAATTTGTGATAATTGTGTCTACAATTTTTGGAAGGAAGGAAGGAAGAGAGGAAGGAAAGGGAAGGGAAGAAAGAAAGAAAGAAAGAGAGAGAGAGAGAGAGAGAGAGAGAGAGAGAGAGATAGATAGATAGATAGATAGATAGATAGATTAGATAGATAGTTACTCCTCTTGAATGGCTACATCTGGGACCCAGAGCATTTTCCTAGGAACCGTCAACATTTTAATTCCACAGAAGTTTGAAGAATTCCACCTCAGGAATTCATTTCTCCACTTCTGAGAGGAGACAAGAAAAGGCTCAGGTTGGAGAGTGATGAGACTCAAAGAGCTATGACAGTGGACCATGCTCCTGAAGTTAATGTATCTAGTGACATTAAAAGTTTCCACGTTTCATGTGAATGTGCAGATTCTTACCATTTGTGTCTGGATGTGAGTGGTGACAGTTTGAGACATCTCATCCTGCAGACAATCAGCAGCACCATGGTGAGCACTCATGAGTATTAACAACAAAAACAGCCACGTCTCCAAAACACACCAACATGTCAATCATCTGGGACGAATAAAACGACTGGATGAGTTACAGCATGTTTTCGTAACTTGCCAAGCAACTTGTGTTTTTCTGCTGAACTGGATCAGGGGGCAAATCCAGGAATTTTGTATTACTTTGACATTGTTTTTCAACATTTTCACAATTTTCCCAGAGAATAATTAATGGACCTTGTTGAAAAACCAGACATATTTAAGGGAATGATATTAATGATTTGGGGAAATGTGGTGCAAAAATCCAGATCTATAGTGAATTTAAACGTGGTTTAATTCAGGGACTGTCGCTCTGTGAGTGTCATTCTAGTTCTATTTGTTGCTAGAGCTTTTACTTTATTCAATGCTATAAGGATGCTAAGAGGATTTCAAAAGAACATTTGTACAATACTTTGAAATATAAGAGTTAACATCTTCACAAATGTTGTTTAAATGATGTGATCTTAGAAGTTTAAAGAGGGAAACATCTCTTGAAATGTAAACACTTGTGTTTCTTCACTTCCTGTTAATATTGTCTGGCTCTGTGATGGATGCATGTGAGTGGAGGGAAGAGTATTTTTTAATTTCTTTTATCCATTGCATTACATTGTTTGTATGAAAAATGCTGTGCAAATAAAGTCTGACTGAAGTTTTGTTGTATATCAACTCACACAATTGTTTTCAATGTAAAATATAAACCTTAAAGTAACTATACTTTCTTTGTTACTAATCATACTTGTTCACTATCGTGAATAAAGCTGGTAAATAAATGTAGAGCAGCAAAAGGTATTATCTTTTCTTTCTGAAATGTGAATTGTAAAGTAGAAATAAATCGAAGTATTTAAGTGCCTTAGGAGCAGTATAAATACATGTAGTTATAAAGTCAGTTTGGCAGAAGACGCTCACCACTTCTAGAATACCATACAGCACCATGTCCAGGTAAACAAGGGTTGTTGTAGTCCAGTTTTTCACGGGTCTCATTATTGACATAGAGGAGTTTGTTTGAATCAGGTTCAAGTGAGTCAGGAGGCTCAGGTACGAGCAGTCTGACATCTCACTGCTGGAGACACCTGCAGCTGAGGAGGCAACGAGGAAAACACAGAATCTGAACCCTCACAAAGTCAAACAGCAAAAAGAAATCTCAGCTGCAGCAAGATCTGTTATTATCAAAAAAAAAACATTTTGTAACTCACCAGTGACTGCAAGAAAAGCGAGAATCGTCAGCCCTGACATGACTGTTTGCCCTCGGCTCGACGTGAGCCAACGCTTTTTAACTGCGAAAAACACACTCACACAAACAGTGGAACAATAGAAGATGTACGTGTGGATGCAACGTCAATAGGAGTTATTAACCTCATTGTCAACTTCTCTTTGTTCCTTAACAGAACAGTCTATTGTCGACCTGCAGCTGAAGCAAAAAGTCAACATGAGGCGCATCTCAGCGAAACGTCCAGAGGGAGGGGAGAGATTTTTTCAGAAATGTAGACTAGAAATAAAAAACCTGAAATGATTTCAGGTTTTTGTTGTATGTCCCCACCAGCCAGTGCAGTTTCAGTTTCCACACATTGTTTCCAGACTCATGAGGTCACCTTGATCTTTGATCACGAAAATCCTTACAGTTAATCTGTGAGTCCAAGTGGCAACTGATCAAAATTCAAAGAGTCAGACTTTAAATATCATGTCCAAGAGGCCAAAGACTGTTTATGAGGCCACCCTGAGCTCAACCTTCGACCATCAAAATCAATACAGTTCCTCAGTGAGTCCAAGAGAATGTTAATGGAAAATGTGAACAGATTCTCGAGAGGCGTTCTTACATCAAGCATTCAGACAAAAAAGGGTTTGTGAGGTCACAGTAGCCTTGACCTTTGAACTCTAAATCCTCGAGTCCAAGTGGATGTTTGCACCAGATGTAATAAATACCAAATGGGTGTTCCTGATATATCACATTCACAAGAACGACACATCGACCTTTAACCACCAAAATCCAATCAATTGTGAATGTTTGAAACACATTTTAGAAAATTCCCTCAAGACGTTCTTGAGATATCGTGTTGACTGAAGTAACTGACCAAAAACAGTGTCTCTGGCCACTGGCTGTTGGTGAGGCGGTTGCATATATATATATATATATATATATATATATATTAAAAAAAACAGGCATGTGACCAGAGATGATTCCAGGTTTTTAGTTTAAATATCTTAAAATGTAAATAAAATACGTGAACAGCTAGTTTTCAGTATTTAAAAAAAGCAGACAACCACTTTACTTGTTGTGGATTTGAAAAAACATAGACATTTATTGCAGGAGGATCTTTCATTTTAATTATCCTTTTTATTATGGGCTTCACCCTGATTCTCCCCCCACGCACATTTAAATTCCTAATTTGTAATATTATTCATACAGTTCATCTTCAGCCCTATTCTGTGTTATTATTCTGTTCCACGTCCGCCATAATCTTTTCTTCTGAGTCTTTTATTGCATTTTCCTCTTGAACCTTTTTCAATTCTAACATTAAATTAATTTATTTACACGTTTTTTTCTTTGTCATGCTTTGTAAAGAACGTTGGCTCAACTTCTGTTGTTATTTTGATGAACTTTATGAATAAATCTGACTTGATTAATAACGTAGTTTTGTTGTAAACTGTATCTGCTGTACAATTAAATCATTTTTCACCTGAAAATAAACTAATATTGAGTCTTGTGAGATTCATAATTAACACCAGATAGACAAAGCGTCTCAATTTTCTCCCACTGTACAAAAATGGAGCCAAAATACCTTGGATTCTAGGCTACTTTGAATTTTGAATCTGGTCCAATGTCCCATCTGTTCACGTGGAGGAGGCGGGGTTTATGACCTTATTTGGAGCCAACCAAATATCCACTCGTAGTAAATCAGACACACAAAATACGTATATCAAACATATCAGTCCGACATTTGCAGATTTATTTAAAAGTCCCGAAAATGTGTGTGTGAATGTTTTGCAGCGACGTCTCAGGGGTACACATCGGTTGGCAGCTGGAAGTCTTTGAAGGTGTAGAAGGAGATGTCTCCGTAGTCCACCACAGCAAAGACCACTGGGACGTCTCCGCTCTGGGAGGCCAGCAGCTTGATAGCTCGCAGGTCGGGCACAGGGCCGTCGAAACTGAAACGCGGCAGGGATGGAATCACATTATGGAGAGTGGTCAGTATCGGAGGAAGACACAAGCCTGACATCAGTTAGTCGATCAAGAGAAAATCGACAGCGATTCTGGTTATTTCTGGTAAGTAAGAGAGACAAGTGTTCTCGGGAAATTGTGTTTGTTTTCTGGCCTTTTTAACTAAATGACTGATCAAACAGCAATGTTACCAGAATCATAACAAGACAAGACAGAGATACAAAAGAGCCATTCATCTCCAATCACTGTAACTCGGGTCAGGTACCTGTCGTTTCCTGTAAACCAATCCTGAGTAAACATGGCCGTACCTGCACACACACATGCGGGAGTAAGGTTTCCCCGGGCTGTTCTTCTTGAACTCAGCCACCGAATCAGGTTGGTAAACACCGAAACAAATCCTCCAGTCCTCTGAGCCTTTTAACCTGAGCACACAAAAGCACAATGTTGTCACACTGCATCACACTCGGTGAATGAGAACACGAGAGGGCGGGAAGTGGCTCTGGCGTTTGTCTAACAGATATGGATTAAATGGTTATTTGCTAGCAAACTTAATTTATACACTTCAAGTCTCAAAATGAAATTTCCCGCTGCTTCCGTGGAAATAACTAACGGCTTAAAGAAAATCAAATATCTGAAATCATTTGTGATTTAGTCAGAACCCAGCAGCGAATCCTGTGATCCAAATCTGTGAAAAGGGCACCAGGGTCATATTTGCAATATTTATTCATTCATCCATTTTTAATATAGGGTGTTTCACACCTGCCGTCTTTGGTCTGAACCTTCAGACACAAAAGGTGTGAAAGGTGCCTCGGACCAACAGACCAAAATTTAGTCCGAACAAATGAGGTGGTCTGCATCAGGGTCAAACTGAAACATGATTTGGTTTGTTTGCAGTGTGAAAACACACTTTTTGCATAGTTTGGACTTTTGGAATGACTGCACGAAGTTGAGACAGCATTTAATAATAGATGAAGAAAAAGAAGAGGAAGAGGCTCACAGGATTGCTTGTCGTCTACACCTCGGCGATATATTGTTTGAACGACGAGGACATCAATTTGAACACGTATGGAGTACTTCACCTGAAGTTCCATGATGCTGGTAGTAAAACCATGATTATATTACAGTGGCAACCAAATTAACCGATTCATCACATTTTTCCATTCAAACAGGAGGACTACTAACTGCCCAACTGACAACAAGCCAACATCAGAGTAACACCCGCCTTCAAACCAATCAATGTCAATTATAGGTAGATGCAGCCCAAGAAGTGGTGATGACAACAGGACGTACGAATGTCATAATTCTTAAGTGTTTTCCCTAAATTACAATGGGAAACCAAAACTAACAATAGCAAATGTAAACAATGCAACAAAGACATTAAGCTTGGTTCAGGTGTGAAAACGGCTTGAACTGATCTCAGGTTACCTATTTATTCATTCATTTATTTATCCGTTTTCAGTGTAAAAAGAGGAAGCAGAACAAGTAATACCTGGACGCCCCCTCGAGTAAATCTGTAGACTCGATCACGCTGATTTTATCCAACAGCTCCTCTGGAATAAAAGAAAAGAATATCAGTGACGTGGTTTTCAGGTTAGACTGAAATAACTTTGACTGAACGTTGAAGTAAAACTCGGGTCTTGTAGTCTCACTGGTGGGGATGGGTTGTCTTGGGTCATGCAAGGGAGTGACCTCTCTGTTCCACAGGTGAGCTGGTCGACCGTCCCCTCTCTCATGTCGCCTCTTCAGGAGCTCCTGATACTCGGCCCAGTTTCTGCATTGCCGGACCTGAAGGAAATCAACAAAATCATTTCCCTGATATAAAACTTCAGGTACGTCCTAATGTCATGTTTGATATAAATTGTTGTTGTCACAAACGTCTTTGTCTTTGTTGACATCCCGCCGCCGCCCGTCTTCTTCCCTCCTCTGCTCATTTGAGGACATCGCCACCTTCCGCAAGTTTATCCTCTGCTTCCAGGGGGCAACGTCACAGACTCCCACAGCCAAAGCCCCAGGCAGCAGAGAGGGGTCTGGAGATGCCAGACAGCTGGACAGATGTTCACTGGAGCCAAGGTCAGGGAACGGGATGGAGCTGAAGTCCCAGCGGGAGGGAACAGAGGTGGCGCTGTGATTTGATCCTCTGGCCGAGTCCCTGAGACCATCTGCTGCCCACCAGCTCCTGCCCCCACCTTCGTCTGCTGGATTAGTGGTAGTCGCGGTGGAGATGTGGACCTCCATATCCTCTTGAGAGGTTGACTCGGGAAGCTTTGTGTCCTCCTCGCCTTTATCCTCCATCATCCTCTCAGTTCTATCAGTGGAATTTTCTTGAGCGTCAGTACAACTGCAGCAAAAACAGAGTGTGGCCCTTTAGGAGAAGATCGTCACACTCTCACCACTGCACTGGAGCGGCAGTAACATTTTAACAGTCAGACGAGGTTGATGGAATTTACTCTGTGCAGTTTTAGATTTGTACATTTTTTTTTAAATCTCCAGTTCCCTCAATTAGCTGATAAGTTGATCAGAGAATTTAGTCTCCATTTACTGTGTCGTGAACATTTGCTTTTTGTCAAAAATGATCTGTGCCATGCTAAAATCAAACCACAACACGGAGAAGAAGGTGAAGAAGCATTGAGCGTCTTTACGAGCATAGGTCGTCTGTGCTGAGCCTGGTCGCCATCTTGAATCAGCTGATAACAACCTGATTGTTCCCAGAGCCGGATTGTTGATTAAGGTGAAATCCATACTGATGTTTTTTTTTTAAATTATAAAATCAACATCCATCCACTTGAGCACTTTAGCTCCATATTGAATCAAGTCCATACTGCTATACTACTTTTCAATACTAACACACCTGAAACACATATCACGGGACCATTCATGTGGTCACCACGTGCCGTTTTAAACAGGAAGCAGATTGTTTATTCTGCTGTTGGATGCTTAGTAACAGAAAATACTACAAAAGAGGAACAGCAATGGTGAAAAGTAAGAGCAGGGATTTCCTTTTTTGGGGGGGAACACAAGGTGGAACTGTTAGTGACGGTACGTTTTAGCAACACTTTACATTCACAGTTGGTAGTCGAGTCGTGACAGATGAGAACCAATCAGGAAGAGAAAGTCGCCGTCTGCATCATCGTTTAAAAAAAGTCTCTGTTTTTGTTTGGCACTCCTGAGTTTTCTAACTAAAAACGAAACCAGCAGCGTTTCCAAAAGTCTCTGTTTAAGGCATTCAAAACCAGTAGTGTGGACGTCAGGCGTAACCATAGGAACAGCGCATTTTAAAACTAAAACACAGTAGTGTGGATGATGCATAAAGGCTGTCGGGCTTTTTGCAGTATGAGCCCCCAAATGACTTAACCGTAGATTTCTGAATCTATAACTGGTTTTAAATCTTTACTTCAAATGTTCTTTCTGGAAAAATCTTTCATCTCTGTGTGAAATTTAAATTCCTATCATCTTATTTTATTGTTGTTTTATCCTTTTGGCTTTGAAAAGGTGCTTTGCATATTAAGCTCATAATTAATATCATTTCTGTATGATGAACTGGGCCACTGTCTACCTGGATGTTGGGGTGGAGGAGGGGCTGAAGCTACGTTTCCTCTTCAGTAGTCTTCCCGCTCTATCATGGGACTGAGGCAGGTTCAGCTGCCTTGCGTACGACGATGGCTCCGAACTGGAACAAACCACAAATAATAAAAGATTTAGCTCATTTTTGAAACCTTGACCTCCGTTATTTATCCACTTATAACCGAGTCTTTAAACCATCCATTTGGACAAAATCAGGTTCAACAAACGGCGTGACGAAGTGGGTTTATATGGATGTGCTGTCTTACTGGACTGGACACTGGACATTAGGTTTTTGTTACCTGGGATCAAACCTGTGCACCACATAGCCAAGCCTCTTCAGATGCCCAAACACCTTTGTGAGGAGAAAGATTTATTAGACCGATTCAGCATCGTGCTCCGCTTCCAGAACTTGAGTCGGACTGAAAGCTTTACCTGATACTGTCGGAGGCTCACTGTGGCTGAGGACAGAAATCTCTCATAACCGTCCTGAATGGACAGCGGCAAATCCTGATAAAACACCTGCAGGTTTCCCTGTTCACACAAAGTTTATAGACCACAGTTTATAGGTCAAACGTATTTCTTGACTCTTATTACAATAATGCTGAAGAAAAACGATGAATTTTGGTGCTCCAGGTGACTTTACCACACCAGGTTTTATCTGCCACTCACACACTCCATCAGGTAGAGGGCCTCTTCAGGGAGGAGACACTGTTTGCCATTGGCAGAAAATCCCATCGTATGCCAGAACTTTCCCTGTGTACAAAAAGTGTATATATCATTAAAAACATTTTCAAAAAATCCAATTCACATGATAATAGTTTGACAAAATCTTGAAACCAAACAGACAGGAGACAAAGTGCAGAAGATGTCAGAGGGTTCGGAGCGTGTGTTTATAGTTGGTCACACTTGCTGTGATGCAGGCAACATCCACATTAGTATGTATTAGTTCTTATACGAAAAAACCAAACCTGTGGTTGTGTTTTCATCTGAATGGACAAACAGGAAGTTGTTAGTAAACGATGACACAGATGTCCACGTTCTCTTCCTGATTGGATCTTATCAGTCATGACTCGACTTCCAGTGGTGAACACATGACTATGTGTATGTGAATGGTCATGTCATGTGTTCTACCGTGCGTTAACAGATGGAGATTATTTCTGATGTGGAGCTAAAACGCTCGTCTGGAAGCAGATTGATTAAGTTTTGAATCTAAGACGTGTCAGTGTGGACACAGCCTCATACTCACAGCTGGAGACTGAAGCTCCACAATCCGGTCGTCTGGAATCCATGTGGCCTTCACTAAGTTTCCTCTGCAGCAAAATAAAAACAGAAAACATGTATTACATGTCAGGGCAGCACAACCGGACTCCTGCTGTTTGTGCATCCTCTTACATTAATGACAAAGTGGAATATCAACATGATGCATCTGGTTGTCTGATATAGGGTTTGCGGACACTTGGATGACACCACAAGAGCAGTATGGAGGAATTTTATGTTTTTTTACGTTTGAAAAAGTTATTCAACTTGTTTTCACACATGAACTTTGAAGTGAAAATTTAGTCTGGACTGTTTCTGGGGTTTGTCTTTCAGATATGAAGAACTAAGGAAGAGAATGTCCTGGTCAGGCATGTTTACAACAACAGGAAAATGTCACTTCATATTCAGATGAGGGGTAGAGCAGGATTCAGGACATGATGTATGAATTCTGTTGCGGAACTCACGTTTTTCTTTACAGCACATCGACACTGGCGTTTGATTTTATCCCCGAAAGCTCTCTAATCTCATCGTCTTTCCAATTTTACATTTCCGTCTGCATTTTCCACATTTATGGCACCTCCAGTTTTCCGTTTGGTATCATATGTTAGAAATGTGGATTATCCGGACATCCTACCGTATACTGACATGGTCTCATTTGGACATTTTACTCAAGGTGGCAGCAAAAGTTCAGGGAAATGTCCAGAGCAACTGACTCAGACTTTTGTGTTCTCACATACAATCCCTCAGGAAAATATCCAGGAGTTCAGTACCTGTCTACAAACTTTTTTTTGGCAACCTCAGTAACTGTTCCTGCTTGTTTTGCACAGTTGACAACAGAGCTCAAGTAGGATACTGTCATAAAATGCAGGACAACAATAAAGGCTTCAAAAAGGTGAAATCAGATGATGGACAGATGCCTACTCACAGCCTCTCCACTCTCTCCTCTGATAGGAGGCTCCAGTGCTCGGTCAGACTCTGGTCAAGCCGCTGTCTCTGCTCGTCTGAGCCGTCAGGGAAGAAGTCCTTCGGTCCTCTCACTGGGATCTTGTGACTCCTGGACCGAGCTGCAAACAGCTCAGACGGACTGGAAGTTACAAACAATAAATCTTATATAACTGGTGTGACAATAAAACATAGTGAATAGAGTCATAATATCATGACTCACTGTCAACAAGGCGGTGAAGTTAATTTTAGGTTGGATATTGGACAGACATCCACTCTGGATCACAGGGATTTCACTTAGGGACCATCAATAAATTCCCCTTTGATTTGGATATAACTGCATTCTATTTAGGCTTCCATGTCATGTCAGTTTAGAATTGTGTGCTGCACATAAGCATTAAAGTAGTAGGAAAAGCTCTTAAAATAGTCTATTCGATCAGGGTGGCCCCACTTGGCCCCCCCTTAGTAGCGCCACTGCATTGAGGTGCATTACCAGTCGACAAGCAATTCTGCTCTCCTGATCTTTTCTTAACACTCACATGTAGAGCTGATCTTTACAATAACCTCATGAATGAAAATGTATATACCTGGATAAGCGGGGTGTCGCTTCTACTGCAACAATTAAAGGTTCATTGTGTAGGATTTAGTGACATCTAGTGGTGAAGTTGCATGTTGCAGCTAAATGCCCCTAACCTCACCCTCCCCTTCTAAACATGGGAGAGAACCCGTTGAAGCCTTCAGTTGTCATAAAAACTCAAACGGTGTTTAGTTTGTCCAGTTTGGGCTACTGTAAAAAACATGGTGGCCTCCGTAGAGAGGACCCACTCCCGGTGTATTTCAATAGGGCTCATTCTAGGGTAAAGAAAACAACAATTAGTACAATTTAGATGATCACACACTAGTGAAATCATCACTAGGATTATTTCAATTTCAATTTCTGCAAATAGATCCCTTTAACCTACATCTTACACACTGAACCTTTAGGTTAAAAATAACACTGCGTGGTGTGATAATCAGAGGGAGAACGTATCTCCTGTCTGCAGCCTGTGTGTGTCGTCTGCTTATTATTCAATGGGTTCACATCATAAATCCACATCATTCTGGTCACTTTACACCTGATGTCCTGGTTGTGTACGTCCCTTGTTGTGTGTGGCAGGTGAACTGAGTTTGAACAAAATGTTGTACTCAATATGTTTATGCATGCCACGTGACCGAATCAAACAAACCCAAAGTTAACTACAGGTACTGCACATGTCCTAATGACTTCTGTTGCGCCACCACTGCAAGATCAACATGACAGATTTTTTAAAATATTAATATGTATGTATTAAATAGAGGAAACATTCAAATCCATTCAAAATAGATGTTTGTCTATGGTAGCAACAATATCTGGTGTGATTTGGAGTCAGTGGGTCACAGGAAATAAAAGTTGTTCTTCCCTGTTCAAAGATGAATTTATTGATGGTCCCTAATTCAAAGCCCTGTGAATACCCAACCTCAAACTAACTTCACCATAGTCTGACGAAAAAGGCAGATTTACTCAAAGTCTTTCATAATTTCTGCTGTTTTCAAACAACACAACTAATTTCTACGTTTTGCTTCTCCGTCACTCCTGTTCCACCATGTGTTCACTGCAACCGCTCCGGCGACAGAGAGAGACATGAAAGAGAACCACCGAGCGACAGTGATGGAAGATGAGCTGCTGCTCGTCCCTGAAGGAACAGTTAAGACCAACTGAAGCGACAACGAACCTTAACATCTCACTGTAGAGACTCTGCTCAGCGTGGGGCTTGTTGTGGTCCGCCATGTTGGCTGACAGGCTGTCTCCTCTGGGTCCTGGCGCCCCTCCTGTTCTCTAGATCTAAGTGGTTACACTCATGGCCAGCAGGGGGAGCCAACGCGCAGAGGGTGGATTGTGGATCGTGATTCGGATTCGGATTCGGATTTTGGATAGTGGTGATGGATCGTGATCGTGGTGGTGGATCCTGATCATGGAGGGTGGTGTTGGATCCTGATGGTGGATCCTGATCATGGAGGGTGGTGTTGGATCCTGATGGTGGATCCGGATCATGGATAGTGGTGATGGATCGTGATGGTGGATTGTGGATCGTGATGGTGGACACTAATCATGGATCATGGTGGTTGATCCTGAAGGTGGATCCTGATCATGGATAGTGGTGATGGATTGTGATCGTGGTGATGGATCGTGAAGGTGGATTGTGGATCGCGATGATGGATCCGGATCATGGATAGTGGTGATGGATCCTGATGGTGGTAGATTGTGATGGTGCATTGTTGATTGTGATGGTGGATCTTAATCATGGATCGTGGTGGTGGATCGTGATCCTGGTGGCATCGGATCATGGACTATGATTACAACACAATATTGTTCTTCATCTTGCCCAAGGACACTCCAACAAGGATTACTGAACGTGCCACATACGTGAGTGGGCAGCAGGTGAGCAGCTGGATCTGATAGTCAGGTGTAATAAGAGTGTATTTTTTTTCATATTAGTTTATGTGAATTAAACTGACCCACATCATAACCTTATCTAAATAACATGGAAGTGGTTCTGTTATGGCTCATGTATATTGGCATTTATTGATGAACATTGATTTCTGTTAGTGTGCCAAATGCAACATTTCATCAATCAGTAACCTCAACAATAGAGCATTTTGTTCCTAACAGTGGTACCTGATGTTGGGCCATGGTTTTTTGTGAAACCACACTTCCAGGACTCAGTCTCCCAGGGGCCATCAAAAACCAGAGCAAGGAACTCAGTCTCCCAGAGGGCATCAACTTCACACAGAGGTGTGAACCCCCCCCCAGGGACACAGGTTTCAACTCCCATTGGTCACTCTGGACCCCATGACCTGTGAGGTCACTGGGCCAATATAAGGCCTGTTCTCCCCCTCTTCTCTCTCTTCTGCCTCTTCCTACGATCCTTCCACAGGAGGGAAGGCTGTCGAGCCTCTTCTCCAGCTCACATCTTCTCTTCCCATCCAACTCTTCGAGAGGAGCACAAAGGTGCAGCTTCCAGCTCATCTCACCAAGGAAACCTCTTCGCACTCCAAGCTCTACCAACCCTTCAAGCAGCGACTCGATGTCCTGCTTGAAAACGTCAGCCAGCAACTGAGCTGCACAGCTCAACAGAATCACTAAGGCGGGAGCCACAACCAGCCAGAAGACTTCACAAAACTTCGAACTGCACAGCAACTTCCTTTTTCCCCTTTCCACGGACGGGTAACACAACTGGGCTTAATAATTATACTAGGCTAAGCAAGACTGTTTATTCGATTCTGTATGATGTTTATAAGTTTGATTTGTGTTGTGATATTGTGGTTACAAGTTGTTGAGAAAGTTAATGCTAGTTATGCTCTTCAGTCCTTCCTTGCATACATCTAGCAACCTTCTCTAATTTGGCACACACACAGACACACGCATAACTCTTCACCTCATTAGCTCTACAGGTTGTAAACATTCCAATAGGGGGGAGGGTGTTATATTCAATTGGCCAGCCGCCATTTTGAGAGCACGCTGACTCACACAGACACACACACATGCATACTCACATACCTGTCTTTGTTTAGTAAGTACACCGTTAGTAATTTGTGTTTTTATATTTTATTATATTCATAATACATGTTTTTCTTTCACAAATGTTTTTTCATTAATGTTGCATGAGTGAATTTTGCCAACCTCTACACTGTCAAGAACTCCATATCCTTCAACTTAGCTAACTATCTATATGGTAATTTTGGTTATAGTTATTAATTTAATTGTTAATCAGAGTTCCAAATTTGTAGTTAGTACCTTTATGAGACTTAATCAATAAATTGGCTATCTTTTCCCTTCCTTTGAAGGGTGGTGCCCCGAGGTAACTTTGATCAATTCAAGTTATTATTTAATATTAATAATAAATATTAATATTTAATATTTGTATTTTGATAACCAAATTTATTGAATGCCGAAAGGCACACCATTTTATGGTATCACGTTGAATGCATTATGGCACAACACTGAAGAGCCTAATGTTTTCTGAGGTGGTACATGGTGTAAAAAGTTTGAGAACCACTGGACTAAAACATGTTAATGTAACAAACATAATTTTAAAACTAAAAAAACAGTATTCAAAGATTAACAAGTAAAAATCTAAATAAGGAAACAATGTCTCTCCCCATGATTATGAGAGACATGGTGCAGTCCAATTAGTGCTTAAAGCCATTTAAGGTTCTCTGCTGCAGCCGGGCCTCCAATTGATGGCTGGCCAGACGACTCCAGCAGCAACCCCCAGGAACTGGTAACTCAAAGAAAACTTGGAAAAACTATCACAGAAAAAAGATATAAATAAATGAATGAAGTATGTTGTATGAAACCAAAATTTGTGTCCAGTTATTTATCTGTGATGTGGGTGTGTGCAAAAAGAAACAAACTAAGCAAATTAAAGAAAGGTTACCATCATGTTACTGAGTTTCAGGTTGTGGTTGCTGGTGCGGCCATCACAGGTACTATAAGCTCTTTAAGGTATGAAGGTGCCATATTATTAAGGGCCTTGTAGGTGAGGAGGATTTTAATTTCTATTCTAAATTTAACTTTAAGGAGGTTTAGTGAAGCTAATACAGGAGAAATATGATTTATTTTCTGGGTTCTTGTCAGAACTAAAAGGCTGAATATTGTCCAGTGAGCTCTCCTCGGTTGTTCCCCTCTGGACTTTGTGTTCTTTCACCTTGATTGAACCACATTTCACTGGAAAAGCTGCCTCTGAACACTGATATTATATAATCCAGACAAACAGTCAGGGGAGGCAAGCAACTTAAAAACCCCTGTTCAGATGATACAGCTTGTTCAGTTTGTCCAGTTTTCTCCCGGGGCCCTCACAGCAACACAGTATGTATAAAGCTTTATTTATTTTAACCATCACTGCATATAGTTTTTACTACAGTACATGATGCATGAAGAGAAGCTGAATGAGTTGATGAGTAAATTGTCTTTCTTTCGGCAGATCCGACAAGATGAGACTTCTAGTCGTCTCTTTTCTCGTCGCCATCTCCGCGGTGTTGGCTGGTAATAGTATTCCTTTTGTTTCTTAATATGTGTGTATGCATGAAAGTATATTTATTACATTTTATTCTTAATGTGAACGCAGCAAATTTGAAAGTGGTTAAACTAACTAGAGCTAAACGATCAGTCAATTACTTAATGAACAGAATATAAATCGGCAACATTTTTTCTTTTTCAAGTGATGAATCATTTAAGTGTTTTTTCAAGAAAATCTATAAATAATTTGAATCCAATTTAGATATTGGACATTTTAAAACTATTAATTACGACAATAATTGTTATTAATTTAAGGATGAATAATATTATACTAACCCACTAAGTCCGTCTTCAGGTGCATTTAAACACCACAACATCCCTCTGTATATATGACCTATATAATTTCTGTGTTCAGGGCAATGAATATTTTCAGTAACTGAGTCATTTAATAATCCAGACCACTGTTAAGGACAGGCTTTTCCCTAAATCTAAGAGTATTTTTCAAGTTGTAAAACATTTGAGAAACGGTGATCATTATAGACATTCGTAGGACTTTAACTTTTCGGGCCCAGATAATGTTTGCTTGTTGCCTGCTCTTTCGTAACTCCTCGACAAACCTCTGGTTTCTCAGGGAGCGTCGTCATGAAGACCATGGTGTTCCAGACTGAGAGCAGTAACAGTTTTGTTGAGATGCTTCCTATGAAGCCCCTGAACCTGAGAGCCTTCACTCTGTGCATGCGTGTGGCCACGGAGCTGAAAGGTGAGCGAGAGGTCATCCTGTTCGCGTACCGGACAAGAAACTACGATGAGCTGAACGTGTGGCGTGAGCTGGACGGCAGGTACAGTACAGACTATTGGTGCTACTTCCGCTCTACCACTCTCAACACGTCTATTACTAGTTAGTTACTTCTAACAGTACTTTATCCACTAACAATACTTCACTTAAAACTATACTACTGCTAAATATACTACTTCAACTAACAATACCTTTGCTTCTACCACTGCTATTACTGCTATTTCTTCTTGTACTAATACTACTTTTATGAAAGATGAGTAATTATTGAATCGCAACTACTTGTACTACTACTTACAACTAAAAACTAACAACTGCAATTGACAATACGATAAAAATAGAAACATTGATACTAGAATAAATAATAGATACTACTACCTTTACCAAAATAGATACTGCTACACTAATACTACAAATTCTAATAATAATACAAATGTGATTGCTAATAGCTCTACAAACACCACCACCACTACTACTACAACTCTTAGTCTTATGACTATTACTACTACAGATATAGGCTACTAATAGCAACAATACTATCTCAGTCACCCATGTACCTCACCTCTATACTTAACTAATACTACTACAAACAACACTACAATGTACTGCCACAACTATGAACAAAAGGCTACAATATATACTTCTACCCCTATTACTACCACCACTGCCAGCCCAGTATATAGCAATATAGTACTATAATGGACAATACGCTGCTATTGAATGGCAATAAAATGTCCACTACTATAAAGATAAAAAAGAATATTGATTTCAAATTGGATAAAACAAAACATAAAATGTGGTTAACAAGTAAAAGGTATAATGCAATTATAAAATATAATTTAAAATTAATATTTACTGTGTTTTTATTTTTTTAATTCTATAAACTATTGCAAGGTAATATTATAACATTAATTATTTAGTGCATCCATCTCTAAAAGATGAGTTTGCAATATTACTATTCCTTGTATTACTACATCTACTACTACTAGTACTACATTTTCTACTTATACAGATAACACTACTACTAAAAGTAGCGAGAGGCCAGTAATACTACTGCTACAATTAATACGACTAATAACATGATGTGATGGGAAATTGTTATATAGTACTGTTTATTTATTGTGCCTTGTACTAAATAACTCATGCAATGTAAAACCACAGTCTGTTCACACTATCGCGCATTTCTGTACATTTCTGATAAGACAACTGTTCACATTTAGGAAAGGGGGAGATCCCCTCTATAGGTATTCTCTGCATCTGCATTCAATATTCCAGCTTCTGAGAATGCCCAGCACTCTATACGGTTGTGAAACTTTCTTGCAAGAAATAAAACCTCGAGGACAGTTTGGAAATTTCCACAACAATGACTAAAACATCAATACTTTCACTTCTACTCTTATTGCTGCAGCTACTGTAAACACTAATGCTAATACTTACGATACTGCAAACCTACACTCTATGTTTTCTTTAATGTATTTTTATTTATTTTTATTTTCATTCCTCTGAAACTCTGAATCTTGCCTCTGTGTGTTCAGATTGTCCTTCTACCTGAGCGGAGACGGTGTTTTGTTCGACGTCCCTCAGATCGGGGCCCTGGAGACCCACCTCTGCTTCACTTGGGACTCCAGCTCCGGTGCAGCTACCGTCTTCATGGAAGGAAGGAAAAGCTTGACCAAGATTTACAAGAAGGGTCACACCATCCGCCCCGGGGGGAAGGTCATCATCGGACAAGATCCGGACGCCTACATGGGCGATTATGAAGCCCAACAGAGTTTCGTTGGGGAGATCTCTGACGTTAATTTGTGGGACACTGTCCTGCCAGCCAGCACAATCCAAGACATCTATACAGGGAAGAGAGTGGCAAGAGGAAATGTTTTCGACTGGGAAACCACAGATCTAAAAATCAACGGGGAGGTAGATGTTGTAACTCGAGAGCTGTAGATTTAATGCTGGAATTATGCGGCCTCTTTACACCTGAATGACCTTTGTGAAGAAGGTTTGTTGATCAAATGTACGTCTGTGCACCAATGTCAGTGCCATTGTTGTTCAGTCCAATAAAAACACTTTGACAATGTCTGTTGTGTTGGAATAAATTACATGAAAATGTCAAAATAGAACATATAGTAGTTAGTAGTAGTAGTTATTGTCATGTTCGACAGACCACATCATTTTACCTCATTCTAATTTAATGATCAGTTATTGATATGCCCACTGTACTGATTTTCAGATTTATAACAAAATGTTATATTTCAAGTCAAGTGTATTTATAAAGTACATTTAAAACTAGCAGAGTTGACCAAAGTACAAGAATAAAATAATATGGCTAGTGGAAGTCACATATTTTTAGAAAATAGGACAAGATGGTGAATATCCCTTGACCGTTTGAAGTTCTTCGGCACAAATTAAGTTACCAACTATTGGATGTTAGCATGTGTTGTGCACCTTAGCGCCTTCAAGGATCAAGGTGTTGGCCTTGTAGTCAATGATACAGGCTGAACTTGATGGCACGCTGAGGCTAAAGGTAAATCTGACTGGCTACTGGCTTGTATGCGGGTCACTATGAAAACCATGTGACCCGCTCAGTAGATCACACATCATTACCTCTACGCCTTTTTAAACTAAACGCTGTCCCATTTTATGGTATGTTCTACAACACTAATTAATGCCTACCACCACTTGATGTTATCTGATGTTAGTGACCACCAGCGGCTGTTGGGGACATTTCTTCAGTTGTGTACCTTAGTGTCATCTGATAATTCTGCCTTTTAATCACAAGACGAGCTCTTCTAAGGGAGGCCCACCACAGGTTGATCACACCTGGGTGCATGTCTCTAGCATCTTGGAGCCGTGTTGGGATCATTCCTCCTGTTGAGAGCCATTAGCTGCAGCGTTCTGCAGCGTGAGATGTTTCTTTTACGGTCTGGCGCAGGGCTTGTCCGTGGATCCCCAGATCTTTGAGCAACCTGATGGTGGGTGTTGTAATGAAACCCCTGCAGCCAACCTCCACAGGGCAAACTATTGCTTTCCAGCCAGGTTGCTCTGCCTCAAATGCCATGTCTGCATACCTTCATCAACAGCATCCTCCCAGGGTACTGTCAATTCTACAAAGTAGACAACGCGCAGGGTGTTGGACCAACTATGTGGGTTGTTTCCCCCCCTCTAATGGAAGTTACAATAAAGAACACAATATTATGGTAACAAAAAAGTAACTTTGGGGTTTTAGTTTCTGAACAATTGAATAATAATTTGAATCTGACTGATTTGTCCGTAAAGTTCTTTTATATATTTTCAACTTCACAAGGAGGAAATCAGAACAATTCATTCATCCTTTATTTCCTCTGTGTCGTCATGCGAAGAATAATTGTGGAATTCACAATCTTAAACTGATTAAGAAAAGAAATATGGTCACACCCACGCTCCGCAGGCACGGACGGGGTTCGAACCCGCGATCTTCGGTTTACGAGACCGACGCCTTACCACTTGGCCACCGCGCCTGGTAATGTAGACGGGGCTCTGCGTCTCTTTTTATACCCAGTGTCTTATATGAGTTTGGCTGATGTATATTTTTTAATGTTGAGCCTACAGCACCATCAAATCCTTTTCTGTCACCAGGTCGACCGAGTGGCTGGTCTGTAATTCCAAACTCCATTCATGATAGCTACTCTTTTGATTAGCCATCGCACTTTCACGTAGATTTCAAAGTTCAAACATTTTCCTGATTGTTCGAAAACACTATTTCACACAAGTCCGCCAACCTTTGTAAAATGTTCAAATGTGTTAAGTAGCGTCTGTTTAGGATGAGATAAAAAAGAAACCCGACTAAAATCTCAAATTTACCTGGACAGCTTTGGTGAATGGTGCCGAATGTCCCAGCAGATGCCATAGTTGATTACAAACAATGTTTCATCAATCATATTTTTGACGGTGGGCCAAGTTAGAAAAAGTGTCAACTTTTGAAGGGACATTTGGCGCAGCGTCCAGACCATCGCACGGGAGAAGGGGACACTAGAGGAGGGAACACACCAGGGTTGCCAGGCCTGCGGCTTTCCTACGGGATTTTGTTGAAAAGAGAAAAACTTAGTGTTTCTACAAGATAAACAGTAGAGCTGAAATAATTATAACATAGTATATCCACTGCCCATTTACACATAAAATACAAACTAAACGTAAAGCATTTTTAGTGGTCATCAAGACCAGAAAAGGGCTATATAAATACAAACCATTTATCATTTAAACTTGTTAGTTTTTGCTTTCTCTTCCCTTTCTTCCTCCACGTGCACAAACAACATGAATTTCACTATTTATAGCTCATATGCATTTGGAACCAAGTCGACCAGCTACGAGAGGAATCGTGATCATAAAATATTTGATTCAGAGCAAAACAAATATTCAAAAACGGATAAAATGCTAAGGTAGAAAACTGTATGCATAATTATTTTTAGAGTGAACTCCACTTCCCATAAACCATTTGAAATGATCCCTTTCTACATTATGTTACATTACATTTCATTTAGCTGACGCTTTCATCCAAAGCGACTTACAATAAGTGCATTCAACCATGAGGGTACAAACCCAGAACAACAAGAATCAAGAAAGTAAAATTTCTTCAAGAAAGCCAAACTACTAAGTGCTATAAGTAAGTGCCATTTAAGTGCTACAAAATGTTAGATTACATTTTTTTTTTATTTATTATTTCTACCAACCTCCTTCTTCTTGAATTGAAAGGGATAGTTCCACCCAAAATTTGAATTCACTCATTATCTACTCACCACTATGTGGAGTCCACAAAACACTTCTTGAGTTTCAGGTGTAATCAGTGTTGCAGCCAAATCCAATACAATTGAAGAAACTGGTGACCCACTTCTTCATAGAAAACCATAACATGCCTCCATACTGCTCCTGTGATGTCATCCAAGTGTCCGTAAGCCCCGATCATTTCAAATTCGACTCGATATGGCATCATTTACACCAATTCATTTTTTGGTGAACTATCCCTTTAACATTGTTGTTAATATCGTGTTGCAATACATTGCTGTGTGTATTTTGCATATATATATATATTTATATATAACACAGTTGGTATCATACAGACAGGTAAAGAAGCATATAACATCGTTTCAGTCTCGTGGCAGGTCTACCTTGGTAATGGTTGGTTACAACATTATGGCTGATAATCAAAACCTATATTCACAAAATGAATTGAAAGGGATTTGTACTTCCGCTATTGGGTTGGTCTTTATCACGCAGACCTGGCAACCCGGGGACCCACCCGGAAGCAGCTTTCAGCGGCTCGGGGCGGACGGGATGACTTCAGTCCGTCACTGAAACATGGTGGCTGCTTCAGATGGGGAAGTTTCGAGCTCGTGTTCCGGGTGTCGGGGAGTCTGTGCGGACCTTGTGAGGAGAAGCTAATGCTGTGAGTAACATGACTCTCGTTTGGGGAAAAATCCTCGTTTGCTTGGCGGAAGTGGGAGAAGAAATAATGTTTACAAGCTAACGTTAGCAGCTAGCACATATCAACACAATTGGGGGAAAAAACTGTATTTACCTGCTAGTTTAGATGCTGCGAGAATATGCAGCTCCATTGATCAAGTTTATTACTATGTGATGAATGATAAACCTGTTTTATATTATACATTATGTTGTTGAACATTATTAATAATGTCTTGTAAACCCTGCTACATACTTCAATCCTGTCACAGATTCATTCAACTTGAATGAAAACGCTCTGATACATAGAACATGCCAGGAAAACATGAGTTCATACTTCCCTACGTGTCACTGTGTTCCATTCTCTTCTACAGCACATCAAACAGGACGTGACCTTTTGTACAGGGCCTTGTGGGAGGATTGGTTTTCCAGTTGTCATAATTGAAGCTAAAGATTCATGTGCAGTATTTGAGCAGGAAAATTGAACTCTGATTTATCCCTGTTGCTCAAGCTTCTACCGTCGAGCTGAACGATAATCAGTAACTCGTATTTCTAATTTAATCGGCCTGATGTCATGATAAGGTTTTACACAAATGTTGCTATTCAAAGTGGAGATGACAGCAAAATCAGCCATGCGTTGTTGAAGGACAATCTGTTTCTTCACATCAGTGTAATTATTGTGATATGTGTGATTCTTACATTCATTTTCATTTGGAAAAATTAATTATAAATGTGCAATAGATTTCAGCCAGATCAGCATAGGGTATAAATCAGCACTGAATGATTGTTTCGGTTGTTCTTGAGAAGGATGACATTCTTAATTTTGAGCTTTATACCGTTTATTCTTTACAAACGAGTGAAGACTTTTTCAGGTAAACTCCATTAGCAAAATGAAAAACACTACACAGAGGACAACTTAGCCTAAGTCTCCAGGTGTTAACAGTTTGTCCATTCACTAAAGCAAACTAGGCTGTTGAACTTGTTTTGTAACATATTTCAAATTACTGACCCCTGTATCATTAACAACCCTCTTCAGTGTTGTGTTTGATTGTGGCATTGTCCGTTCCCTACTGGAAGTCATCACCTGCATGTGTGCTTCCGCGCAGGCAAGTGTAAAAATAATAATTCAATAATAATAATATTATTATATAATATTACAGTTTGGTTGAATTCCTATTGCGACGCATTCTTTAAAACTTGGAGAAACTCTCAACACGAAGTCCACTGTGTGAAAAGTTGCCCTCCCTGAATTTCTGAGTGATAATAAAAAAATATATATATAATATGCAAAAATTACAGTAATAGAATAAGAATAAAATAAGAATATTTTGTACTGACATAATGGAGCAGATATATACATTGAATCTGTGGACAGTTAGCTAAACTTGACTAAACTAAACAGTTTCTGTTTGCAAGTTATGATATGACAGTGTTTTTTTTTTAAATGTATCAAGACTTGGCACTAATGGAAGCAAAAATATTCTGGCAACAATACCACCAGTTTCATTCTACAGCAAATGTTTCAACATTGACCTTAGATTAAATTGTGTCATGTTGTTGTTCCAGTCTGATCTGCAGCTCAGCCCCCCCGTCTGCTTCACCATGCCACTGGTTTTGGATGCCGTGTGGGCGCTGTGGAGCATTGGAGCTGGTATCTATGACTACTTCCATACCAGTGCCATGGAGGAGAGGATCCACACGCTGGAGAACCTCCTCTCTATCCACCAGTTTGTGATCACAGCCCTGTCTGCAGGCTTCATCCTGCTCATGATGTACATACTGTGGAGAAAACACTAAAACCTCACCGACCTGGGCAACTGCTGCCACTAAATGTTGTTTTGCCGCAGGACATCTTTCATTACCTAGGCTAATGTCCTTCAAGATGTTGGCACAGGGACAGTCTGATTCATACAGCTGTTCACACTTGAAGATGACGCGTGTTCAATGAAGGTGTCCAAGGTGAGGTCAGGAGCACTGAAGAGCAACTAAACCGAGGACTATGGCTCCATAAGGACATCTTGTGTCTGAAAACTTGTCGGTAGTTGAGCTGCGTCTGTCTGTGTTTTTTGAATGTTAAACTTGCCTGAGTCATCTACAGACCAGTGTCCAAATTAACCCCAAATCACAGCTGCTTCTCAAGGCAACTTTGCACTTTGACTTTTTTTTGCCGAGCTTGAAAGAATTCAATGTCCAGAGGTTTTACAACCTTTGATTTGTTACAGAAGCAAAGTGTGACTAGTTACCACTAACTTTTTTAACCCTGATATCCCAATGTGATTACTTTGTGTTCACAGATCAGTCATGATGGTTTTTTTTTTACATATCGGCTCTTTTTTTTTTGGCTGAGTTGATGTAATTATTTCATCCTCTTGACGTCGTCATCATCACAACTTTATTATTTCTGTCCAGTCTCCTCTTTTATCTCTGCTTTGTTCTCTCCTCAGATACCTCAATCTCACAAAGTTGAGACAAATAATAATAATGAAATCCACTTTGGATAGACCCTAAAGTAGATAAGTCTGTTATCTGGAGCTATTTATGCATTTAAGTTCACTGAGCAGTGTCTAAAGAAAAAAACCTCTCGGTTGAATATGTATAGTTGCTTTCAGACATGCATTGAAGTCTGGATATTTTCCTGAAATCTCCTGGAGGGGCTGTATGAGAGAACTCAAATGTCTCAAGCAGTTGCTCTGGACATTTTCCAGAACTTTTCCTGCCTGCCCCTAATGTAAAATGTCAGAATGAGCCTATATGAGAATACAGCAGGGAAATAACCGGAAACTTCACAGCAAGCAAGTGTATTGATGGAAGAATACAAATATCTCAATATGAAAAACCGGCGCCATACACACAGAAGACACAGACGAAGAGATTCAAGAGATTGTGGTGATATAAGGGCCGGCACAAGTTCCTGTTCTTTCCACAGTAGGATTTATATATTTCTTCATATGTGAAAGACAAACTCCAGAAAATGTCCGGACCCAAGTTTCTGGGCATTTTCCAGAGTTCGTGTCTGAAAAAAGCTTATGTCAGGCAGGTGGTAGGCAGACTGAGGCTTTGAGGAGAATATGTGGCAGCTGTTGCCACTGGGTGTTTTACGGTTTCAACTACAGTAGAATAAGAGAAGATAAACACAAAACTCCAACACTGGGAAATGAATTAATCTGTTGTGTGGTTCTTTTTCTTATGCTGTCTAATGGGTTTTGGAACTGTAGCTTGTGTGTGTGTTTGTGTTTACATTTTTACCAACCATGTTTCCAGTATATGTCATTTAGGTTTCCTCTTGTTTTTCCCACTACGTTAAAAAATTTGATCAGATGTATTGATCACTTGCTTACTCTCTGTACTGCTTACTGGACCTCTGCCATGGCTTCTACTAAAGGGAATATGTTTGGATAATAAGCCAGAACTTTGCTTTTGCCCACTTGTTTGTTTTAATTACAACAATTTTTCTTTCCTGTCATGTCAAATGAGTTGTTTTTAAATGGAATAAATTAAATGATGTTAAATAATGGGAGGAACATTCTGGTCTACATTTTTAAAATGTATTTTAATCTTCTGTATCATGTGCTCTTTTAGTCATTGTGAAAATAGAAATTGTGTTTGCAGGAGAAAATCTTTATAAAACAGAAAATCTGAGACAGAAAACCTGATTATATAATAATTGAACATTGTCACATCTATGCAGTTTAATTGGTATTATAGTGGTAAATAAAATACAAATAACAGTTTACACGTCTCATCAGCAGGTAAACTAAGAATACAATTAACAAGGTTTCCCTCTTAGGACAAAACTCAAAGGTGAACAGCCATACTGTCAAGAGATTTTTCTGTTGACTGGTTAGTTATTGTTCAGTAACACAGTGGGAATATCTCACCAGTGTGTGAGTTCAACTGTGTGCTCATGAGCTATTTTTGTCCTCATTATGTTTTGGGGTCAGTGGTTGAGTCATGTGCAGGACACTCATTTTGAACCAGAATGGGGGAAATTATTACCATGCACAAGTTGTGTTCACACAATCATCAGCTGATTTAACATTTGGTACTAAGGCCCCCTGAGATACATGGTTATAAATATTTGATGCAAAGTTAATATGAAGAAAATATCCCAAATGTATGGCTTTTAGTTAATTTCAAGGCTTTTTGAGCAGAGTAGGATTAAAAATATAAAAAGCAAGCAATAAAAATAATCATATTGCAACTATTTGGACAGATTTCATTTTACTGAATGGGGGAAAAATCCAATGGCGGTTTTTGCATGTTCTGGACCAAACAAGCATTTCCCTTATTTTAATGAGAAATTGCAGCTTGTGCAATTTGGATATTGCATTTAGCCATTTAGCTATTTCAATAATATTTGGATAAATTCGTTGCAGAACTGAATTTCCCTTCCCCCCCACCACCTCATTCTACACCTGGTACTGGATATATTAATATTAGTAAACTACTGCATCATGTCATAGTTTTCTTGTGTACATTTTAAGTAATTATAAGTAAGAAGTACGATATTTACCTCTGGGATGTTGTCCTTTAGTAATAAAAAAATTGTACGTAAGTATTCGACTAAGTTACATTCCATCACTGATTAACTCCGGTGTAATTCAGTGGGTTTTCCTCCAGTCGCGGGTCCCTGACCTTATTTAGAGCTGCTCTCCATGCTGATGCTGCAGGCGGCAAATGCGCCTCTGAGACCGGACAAACATTCCCACTAATCAGAGCGCAGCCTTTTGCAAACAAGCACGGTGATTGGGTGGAGCTGTTAGAAGGCGGGATCTTTCAACAGAAGTCACACTGGAAGTGTCAACCTACATTCGTCAAGTTGTCCGTTAGACCACAGAAAACGGATATTTGTCGTCAAAATAAAAGCACGCAACTGAGTAAAAGTAAGTTTCCACAAGTGATGCGTTAAATATTTGGAGGTTTACATAAATGTGTGTTAGCGAAATTTGTAATAACACGTTTATTACACAAAAACTGCGTGGAACGCGCAGTTGACAATTGTAAGTTTTTATTGGAATATATTTTGAAAATATAAACCGGATAGCGTCCGTGGTGCTTTACGCTACTTTCCACCACAGCTATCCCAACTTGCAAACAGGCGCCCGGCAAGAAGTACTGTGAGGTCTGGTGAAACGATGGCGTCTAAACCACAGGGAACGTGCTTTATTTCTGGCTTTAATCAGTTGTCGATTAGCGGCAGCTTTCGTTGAGTTAATTGGGGAAGTCACAGTGTCGGAGAATGCTAACCGGTTAGCCCGGCGTCGTTGCTAGCTGGCTAAGGAAGTTAGCCAGTTAGCTAGCAAGCCGCGTCAGCTTGCCGGAGGCTGTTCTCTTGTTTCGCGCAATTCAAGCCTGTGGACGGAGCTTTGTAACTTTCAGACGATCGCTGAAAGGAAAACCTTGGATTGTGTCTTCACTAATTTTTAATGTGATTCAGTGAAACTTCCATCGTCTTGTTTAGAAATGAGGAGTCAACACAGTTTCTCCTGAGCGGCTGGTTCTCTGCCAGCGCTGCTCTTTTGTTTTGACAAAGGAGAAGGAACTGAGTTTCTTTCCCACATCAGGTGGGGGTAAAGTTTCTTTGGCCGCTTTTTTATTTGTGTATTTGTCGCGGCGATGGCTCCACACAAGCAGAGCTCCTCAGGTGGGAGCCACCCGTTGGGCTGCGGTCCCGGAGGAAAAGCCAACGGGTTTCACCAGGCATCGTCCTCCGCCTCCTCCTCCTCCTCCTCCTCCTCCGCGGTGGTCGCAGCCAAGAAGCCCAACATGCAACAGATTCAAGCCGACCACGAGTTGTTCCTGCAGGCCTTCGAGAGTGAGTGCCTGCTGTCATCGAGCTGCATGTTAAAACGACATCTGTGTTATAAGTTTAATTCAAGGTTACAGGAAGCTGTGGGCGGCGAGGTGAGGACTTGCAAAGCTGGATGACTTCACATTCAGTCCTGTTGCACCTGATTCCAACCACGTTACTATGAATTACACGTGTTGTGGTGCTGTCATGCTTGAGTTCACATGTCACACAATTTGCAGCTGCCACGTTGTGTCATTGGGTTCATATTTCAATCAAAGGAAATTTAGTAGTTTTTTTTTTATTTTTTTAACACAGGCATATAATTACATTACTCTAATCTGTGTGTTGCTGCCGTTTAACCACGTGTTTAATACTGCTGCAACAAAACAGTGTTCTGTTTCTGTCTGATTATTTTAAATATCAATTTATGTAGTTGATGTAATCAAGCAATGGACTTAAACACAAACTGTTGCCTTCACCCCTAATTTAAATTAGGACCAGAAACAAGTCAAGTCTCACATTTTCGAAGATTTAAGCAGAAACTGCTATTTTGATTAACTTATTAACAAAGTTTTCACTCATCAGGTGGATGATTATTTAAGCACTAAGTGCACTCAGGTTATCATGTTTCTGCTTGTTTAAAACTCAACATGTTCATTTAATGTGATCCATTATTCATAAAGGAAAGTCTTGTGCTGATGGTGCAACTCAATTTCTTTACAGAACCAACTCAGATCTACAGGTTCCTCCGCACCAGGAACTTAATCGCTGTGAGTGGCCTTTTCTTGAAACTACCTCACATGATTAGCTGGATCATTTGACGTATGGGGAAATGTTTGTGTATCGTTCAAGCAATAACACATTTATTTGTTTTATCTCTCGCTGTTACATTTCAGCCCATATTCTTGCACAGGACTCTAACCTACATGTCCCACAGAAACTCAAGGAATAATGGCAAAAGGTAAAAAAAATCTGCTGTTTGTATCCAGTCATAACTGTTTTCCCTCACGCTTTTGTTTGGTGTGAACTTGCAGGGTCATGGCTTGACTCACTTCTTGTGTCTCTTTATGGTTTTGTGTCTTTCTGTTTAAAGTTGAATTTGAAGTAGTTTGACTCGTAGAAAGCGAGTCAACTGTTACAGTGAGTGAAAGTAAACCGACAGGTCGGCTGATGTAGGTGGGGACAGGCTGGATATGTTAAAGCTCAGATAGGAGAGACTTTTTCAGTTTGGCTGCTTTGCATACAGACTCTTCACAAAAGAAAAGATCTTGCTGATGCACACAGGGCTGCTTGTGTTTCACTTTGCACTAAGTGGGCGGTGTGTTTAAAGACAGAGGGGCTTCTCTTATGTCAATTTAAAGAGCTGGAGGTTATGTGCATACTTGAAAAGATTGGGCTGCATAATCAAAAATGCTGACAACTAATATTTCGCAGCCGTTATTGAAAAACAAGTATGCGCATGTTGAATGCTGGCTGATACAAAATAATTGTTGCTGTTAAATGCAGTGTTCTTGCACAAATGTGTTGGTGTTACAACTTTTTCTTTTGTAGAAACACTCATTTTCAGAAAAACAAGTTATTTAAATCACCTTTATAATTCTTATTCTTATCAGTCTTAGAACTGGTCACAAAACTCAAATGTAGTTGACACTGGCATCCATAGATTTCCTATGTTAATCTGACACTTATCGAGCTGATAAATTATTTATGTCTTTCAAAAACCAGAATTATATGCAGAAGTAATATTTATAGATTGAATGAATGGTCAAAAAACATTTAAAAAGACATAAATATATTGTAAGATAATTTGTAAGATAGTTTGTTTATTTATTTCAATTCTTTATAATCATTATCTACATCTGAAATACTACAATACTGTGTATCAGCTCATCTCTTTTTTCATTTCCTTTATTTGGAAATGCATTCATCAGACAGGAGCTTTTCTTATTTGTGGTGCAGTAGATTCTGTTCATGGCTCAGGCCTCGGTTGGGGACTAAAAATGGCCGCCGTCAGAAGGTGTTGTGTCTGATTTTGAAGTAGATGTAGTGCGTGAACCAGATGACGACGAGAGGCTGCTGCTGCTGCTCCTATCAGTTTCATTTTGTGCTGCACTCGTGCAGCTTTGGTCACATGATACGTAGCTTGTGATTTGAGACACTTCACAGTTATAAAGTGTTCACAGAGCATGAAAAACATAAATTGAAAGAAAAGAGGCTGTGTTCATGTAAGGCATTCTGCACAGAGGTGGTTATTTAGTGTGTTGCCGGACAAGTTTTTAGTCTCCTTAAAACATTTTGTGATGTAAATCACGTCTGTACAGTCAAAATTTTAGCACTACCGTTGTTTCTTTTATATTGTCTTTGAAAGTGTTTTTTCATCGCCTACACAACCTGTCTTCAAGTCTTTTTATGTAACTGCAAGCAAGTCATAGAAGGCCGCTGAAGGGTAAATGCAGGTCTTAAAGGCTTGAAAAACACTGATTTCAATTTACTTAAATAAGTTCCGATAAGGTATTAAAAAGTCTTGAATTCCATTTACAAAAGTCTTTCATATTTTTTGTAGCCGGCCATTTGCAGTTATGTTACTTAAAAGAAATATTTTAAAACTGTGAAATAAATATCAACAAATCGATGCATTTTTGTTGAGTAGAATTACTCAGAGCATGAAAGTATACTTTGGAAGTGAAAAATGTCTGGATTTGAACTTGTAGAAAAGCAATAGAAACACTGGCATTGATGTTACACAGTAATGTAGGAGGAATGGGAGAATGCGATTTGGTTGATGAAGTGCGTTGGTGGATGTTGTTTTGTGGCATTGCAGTTAAAATAAAGCTTTTATTTATTAGTCTAAATCAGTGGAATGAATGTGGAGGCTGAACTGTGTTTATCCCTGTCTGATGTCGGCCTGAATCCGGCTTCAAGGCTCCTTGCAGCCTTCCAGGTGTTTTCAGTTACTCTGGCTCATTAGACGTCTCTGCAGGTTGACGCTGTACAGAACTTGGATTTATGTGCGGTCACTAAACCCTGCGTACTAATGGCTGCAATTTGAGCCAAGAGGCTGTGTTTTAATTTCACTTCAGCACACAAACCAGCACATGTGCTCCTGCCAGCATGAATTCACAGCTTGTTTATGGCACTCAAACTAAATTTCACATCTACCAACCTGTCAAAAAAGTCTATGGTAAAGACTAATAAATGCAGATCTGATGGTTTGTCATGGTCAGATCCAAATGTAAAATGTTTTGTCTCCAACACTTAAGACAAAGGTAATAAAAGTAAACCACAGCGGGTTTCTCGGTTGGTTCCACTTTGTATCAGGCCACTTTTCATGGAGTCTGAGCGGCAAACATTCGGCATGGAAAACAGAAATGATCAAAAATACTAATTAAAACATACAGACATGTGTAGATCACTTAAAGCTAGTCTGTCTAATCAGCCGCAGAAAACCTGACATTAAAAAAGTAATTCTCACATTTGAGATCCAAGAACCACCAAATATTGTTTTTGCTGGAAAAAATTACTTAAAGGTTCAGTGTGTAAGATTTAGGTGAAAGGGATTTATTGGAAGAAACTGAATATAAAATAGTCATAGTGTGTGATCACCTAAATTGTACTAATTGTTGTTTTCTTTACCCTATAATGGTTCCTTTTTATATTTAAATACTTTATTTTTACATCGGGAGCGGGTCCTCTCTACAGTGGCCGCCATGTATTTTACAATCGTTCAAACTGGACAAACTAAACACCTTTTGAGTTTTTATGGCAACTGAAGGGTGCCACAGGTTGCAGTGAGGGGTATTCAGCTGCCACATGTAACTTCACCACTAGATGTCACTAAACTCTACACACTGAACCTTTAATTGATTATTGATGTTAATATATTAATTCGATATTATTATTATTATTATTTTTTTTTTTTCTTTCAATTAGCTTATTGATTTGCGAGTCTCATGTTTGGAATAGAACTGACTTGAAAGTGACCATTAAAAGCCCAGCTATGGCTTAAATGTGTTTGTTTGTGGACTGACTCTATCTCCAGAAGAAGTACACGCTCTGACCTCACACTGGAATTGCCTCACTCTGTGTAATGACCTGTTGGTCTGTCTGCGGGTCAGTAGGGGGAGCTGGCTGTG
This sequence comes from Hippoglossus hippoglossus, assembly GCF_009819705.1. Taxonomy (NCBI): domain Eukaryota; kingdom Metazoa; phylum Chordata; class Actinopteri; order Pleuronectiformes; family Pleuronectidae; genus Hippoglossus; species Hippoglossus hippoglossus. The sequence continues at coordinate 4,345,711 of NC_047158.1, read as the reverse complement.
CTGTGTGGTTGCTAACTGCTGCCCCTTGTCTGAACAGGAAAAGCTCCAAGGTGGACAATCTGCTGTTTAAAGTGGAGAAGATGAGGGGAGAGCTAGAGACTAACAGGTAAACACTCAGTCCTGTTGTTGTTTTCTTTACTCTTAATATGTGTAGCGATCTGGGATTTCACTAACTAAAATTATTAATATATTTAAATAATAAATTCAATGTGACATTTTTTTTTTTTATCTCATCCAAAGACCAAATGTTTTCAGCTTTGTTTCCTTTTTTATATGCTCAACAAAAGAATGAAATAATCTCTGTCCACACTAACGCACCTGAAAACATGTCAGAGAGAAGAGAACATGGGCATCATAGGATGTAAGAGTTAATACGTCACTTCCTGCCTCTGTCTGCTGCTCCCAGCTGCTTCCAGGGTAGTGTGGAGGGCAAGCGTTACTGTAGCAACAGCATGTCTTAAAACAAAAATGTACTAGTGTGGATGTAGCGTCAGTTAGCCTGTCAACAATTTTTAAGATAAGCCTAAACATTGAAAACATAAGCAGAGACATTGTGGTTTCCATCAGTATTTTCTTCCATATAAATTCTATATTCTGTTTATTACTGGGTTTCACAAACAGCACATACACAACATAAAAACAATGTAGCTAGTAGTTAATGTATTCCTTTTTTTTATTTTACGCCACCTGTTTGGAATATTATATATTTACTCTTTCTAAAGAAATTAATAAACAGTCAAAATGTTGTAATTGTTTTTTAAGTAATGCTGATCATGTGACCTTCATATCCAATGGATATTTGATCATACATCACATCACATGTTTAAGATATAAAGGAAAACTTTTCTGTTTTTCCAAACAGCTTGGCCTCTAACCTGCAGCTCACCTTCACTGGTTTCTTTCATAAAGCTGGTAAGTTTGTCCTAATCAGCTGCCGTCCTTTTGGCTTCTTTAGATGAAGTGTCTCCTCTGAGTCAGTGCGACTAACAGTCTCCTGTCCTGTATTGTGTTGCATTGTTTTCAGGGAAACCATCTCAGGACTGTGAGAATGAGCAGAACTCTGTGTCGCTGGAGGTGCTGCTGGTCAAAGTTTGTCACAAGAAGAGGAAGGTGTGTGTTATGATGTTCCGCTTCATCAACGCTGACTTTTATCCTTTGCATTGGTGTCAGTGAAACACATCGGACATTTCTTCTCCCCCATCACTCCAGGATGTGAGCTGTCCAGTGAAGCAGGTCCCCACAGGGAAGAAGCAGGTTCCCCTGAACCCAGACACGGGCGCTGGAGTCCAGGCCAAGCCGAGCTCCTCCCCCTCCCTGCTGGTCCCCAGCAGCGAGTTTGAACCCAGCAACTCTCACATGGTCAAGTCTTACTCGTTACTGTTCAGAGTGTCACGGCCCGGATTCCCCCGAACACAAGTCAACGGCCTGACCAACGGAGAGAGTCACCACAACAGAGGTCAGCAGAGTTTTAAAAACAATAATATTAGTAATAACATAGCTGATTACTGACATGATCTGATCTTTCTGATCAAAAATTAACTTTTTGTTATTTAATTGTATCATCTTTTGTGTTTGGTTTCATGTCTTTCCATCCTGGAAAAACAATCCCTTCTCTTCTTGAGGTTTCTTCCCTTTTCCTCCATTTAAAGTTTTTTTTTTTTGTTTCATTATTTGAATCAAGTCTTAAATAGGTTAATATTACGTTCTACCTTAAATAATGCTGTAATATGTCGGAACAGTCCATTGCGATTACTGTACAAACAAAACGGCCATTTTTATTTATTGGCAGAAGATCGAGAGGTAGATGCTCCTAGAACAGCTATCAATGAATCCGATTTCTAGTGCTTCCTTTAAGCCCCTGAAAAACATCGGGGAATGTGTTTCCTGTAAGTTTTAAGAAGGGCTGCACATGCGATATGCCATAACCTTGTTGAATATCGCAATGACGATATGACTTGTGATAAATAAACATAAACAGTCCCTGGTTACGGACGCAGAGACCACGGACAGCTCCACATACCGAGGGAGAAGGCGCACAGCCCGGGCCGCAGCGCCACCAAGTCTGGGGCAGACACCCAGGGAGCCATGCACAGCTCCACTGAGTCGCCTATAGTCTTAATTTGGAATCTTTTCATACATGTTTGGACCGTTAAATACATTTTTTTTAACAGTTTTTAGCGGCTCTGTCAGTAATTTACTTCTCATCTCTGAGTCTCTATCATTCCCGCTGCGCCAACTGCGTCAAACCATACCGAGCGCGCCCCGACATCTCCTACTATCATCTGCGATGTTGGTGTGATGGAGCAGAGCTTCATGACATTATGTGACTGTTTCAGATTTTACAGAGGAAGTGGTTAACAGGAAGAGGAGGAGCTCCTCTCTCAGGGAGGAGGGAGAAGCCACATTTGTGGCTCAGATGACCGTCTTTGATAAAAACAGGTGAAACACACACACAAGCTGTTCTGACACACAGGCGAGCATGTTGTTGTTTTCTCTGTGTGTAATTGATGTATTCTTGTGTGCAGACGTCTGCAGTTGTTAGACGGAGAGTACGAGGTGTCGATGCAGGAGATGGAGGAGTGTCCTGTCAGTAAGAAGAGGGCAACCTGGGAAACCATCCTGGATGGAAAGGTTTGTGTGTATGAGAGTGAAATTTGTACAAAGTACAAAAAATGCTCTGCTCTTAAGATAACGCCACAACAATATCAACTGGGAATAATAATAATAATTCATATGGCAACTTTTTAATCCCAAGTTTCAAAGTGATTCGCTCATAACAGCAAATTCCGAAATCATTCGATTTCAGAATGATTTCAGAATTTCCCTTCATCTGGTGGAATGAAAAACATTTCAACAGAGAAGTTGATTAAACAAAAAATGTAAAAATAGTTTAATCAGTTTTTTCCCTTTTAGGGCAGTAGACATAATTTATGTGATGCCTCAAAAAAAAATCTAATCTGGTTAATGATCATATGAATTTAAAACTGCTGTGTTTCTCTTTGCAGCGTCTGCCTCCATTTGAGAGTTTTTCCCAGGGTCCCACGCTGCAGTTCACCCTGCGTTGGACCAGCGACTCCTCCGATCGCTCTACTGCACCTGTGGCTAAACCTCTGGCCACCCGCAACTCTGAGACCAACCAGGACACCAGACCCAGCACGCTGAGAGCAACGCAGACACTGGGTGAGCATGTCACAGCAACACAAAAATTTAAATATTAGAACTAACAAAGCTTTTTCAGTAGATATATCATTAGTTGGTCATTATTGAAACAGTTGATTAGTTTATTTAAATGTTTTTGATCCCGTTTCTCTCCTCTCTGCTGCAGCTCTAAAAGAATCGATCAACACTGATGTACAAAGCAGAAGGGAACAAATCTCAGCAGAGCCCAGACAGAAACTACGCATCTTCTACCAGGTCAGTCTCTCTCAGCACAGACTTTTGCCCAATCCCATTTCACCCTTTAACCCTTCCCCTTTGTTTTGCACGTTCACGTGTAGGGGTAGGCTGTCCCAATACCTGTTGAGACGGAGGGGTAGGGCTAATCCGTAGGGCTTTAAAGGCGTCGAAACCGAGATATTATTTTTTTTGCATGATAATCCCATATTTTCACATAATTTCATATCGCAAGAGGCAAGATAACCCTCGAAAACAAGGGGTAGGGGTTGGGCCAAGGGGTGAAATGGGATTGGGCCTATGTATGTGACCTTATCACAGATTGAATACACATTTTTATCATCAAGTACACATCTCTGAAACTAGTTAGAAGAGAGCTAGAGGATGTGGAAGATAAAGGTCAGCTTTTGTTAGAAATCAGCCAGTGCGTTCATCCGACCAGGTGTGAAAGCAGAAGTGTTTGTAGTTGTTCAAAACGGCCACAAACGGAAGCTGCAAGTAAAAACTGGCATTGTATAGTCAGGTGAGATGTGATAATATAGGGGCTTAATAGAGCCCCTTCAGGCTGATCAACTTGTTTGGAAAAGCATTCACCCTAACTGGATTTCTGCAAAGTTATGTGAAATCTTTACTTCCAGCCTATTTTTAAAAGTTTATCATCTTCAGAGGAAGAAATCACAACATCTAAACCACTCAACTTGTGACATTGCTCATATGTCTGGACAATATTTCATGCCCCCTCCATTAGCCGTTGTTAGCTCCTTGTATGGTGGTAAGTTGTAAGACTGAGAAATAAAAGATACTTAATTCTTTATATGGTGAACATAGTGGAAGGTTGTTTTTTTTCCTGTTGAATTGATGCCATCTGGGAGTGATTTTCTCAACATTAGCATCTTAGCGTCCGTCTCTGCTCGAGTTTCAACCAAGAGAAAAACATCAGAGCTCAATCTTGACAGATCTGTGTCAGTTTGTACTCCTTCACATTCACCTTTTCTTTTTTCATCCAGTTCCAGTACAACAACAACACTCAGCAGCAGACAGAGGCCAGAGACGACCTCCACTGTCCCTGGTGTACGCTCAACTGCAGGAAGCTCTACAGTCTGATCAAACACCTCAAACTGTCCCACTCCCGCTTCATCTTCAACTATGTGGTGAGATGCACAGGGACTGTCACTGTGCAGAAAGAATAATAACATAAAACATATCTTGATAAATTCAGTACTATTAAGTTAAACTACAGGTTAAAAAAGTAGCTCTGCCGGAACGTTCTGACTTGTTTCATTTGTGATTGATTGATTGACAATAGACCAGAATAGATGAAATGGACGTAAAGTAAACCGTAAATGTCTGTTGAATCAGAGTTGGTGTGTTACAGGAAATGCTTATATTTACAGATCGTAATTGTCCAGTCGTCCACGTTGATTAGATATCAAACACACACGTCCCCATGAATGTTTAAATTGAATTAACTACAATTGTTAAAAAAGTGGTGACAGATTATAACCACATTTGTTCACATCACACAACTTTAAAACAATATGTGATTGTTTTTTTTCTTTTACTGATCAGAAAATTCTTTTCATTTTTCAGAAAACTACAGAATTGAACATTAGTTATTAGGAAGTAGTTTTCAGTTAATATAAAGATTTTTCAATACATGTTTTATCACCAACCTGTGAAGATGTGTGTACAAACTCTTTCGGCATTTAGAAACTAAGTGTATTTTTCTTGTCCATGATCTTTTACAGCCACATCCTAAAGGTGCAAAGATTGAAGTCTCCATCAACGATGGTTATGATGGTTCCTACGCAGGAAATCCTCAGGACATCCACAACCAGCCAGGCTTTGCCTTCAGCAGGAATGGCCCCGTCAAGAGGACCGTCGTCACCAACGTGGTCGTCTGCAGGTACTGCTGGTTTTCTGACCGAAATATTTACTTAAAAGTTTTGTTGTTCAGGTTTTATTTCCCACCAACAGTGCTGGTACCGACCTACTGTCCTTTTTCTGTCCTCTGTCCAGACCCAAGAGGATGAAGCCAAGTCTGTCTGAGTTTCTGGAGTCGGAGGACGGCGATCAAGAGCAGCAGAGGTCGCACATCAGCGGACACAACCGCCTCTACTTCCACAGTGACAGCTGTGTGCCTCTGCGGCCTGAGGAGATGGAAGTGGACAGTGAGGACGAGAAGGACCCTGACTGGCTCAAAGAGAAAACCGTTAAGGTCGGTTCCAGACGGCCATGAATTGGGATTTTTGAGGAGGGGGAGGCCTTATCCCCTCATTGAGTTTAACTACAAGATGTTTCTTCAGTGCAAAGTAGCTCCAGTGGAAAACGCGACATTGTGATTTTGAATTTACTATGAACTAAATTCAACTAATGCCTCCTTCACATTACACGATTGCCAAATCTGCATTAGATTGGCAGTTGCTTATGTCCAATCTACTCATGATGTAGATTTAACACCGGCTAAATATCAGCGACAACTACAGCCAATCTGAGTGGACCTGACATGCTAGTGGGGATTTTTCCCGATGAAAGATCAAGGAGAGTTAAACCCCTGTTGCCAGTCGGTCGTGTCATTAAAAACTCACAACATCACATCACAACTTTAGAGCGAGCGGGTGTGTTGAAGAAATTTCTAGCATGTGGCAGACACTAACCTCAAAGAAGAAATAATACAAATATCTCAGCATGAAAAAGCGGTGCCATACACGTATGTAAGACACCAACAAAGATGTTAAGAGAGCTTTTGGTGATGAGAGCCAACGCCAGTGTCGATGTGCTGTAAACAAAACGTTTGAACTCAGAACTACAGCAGAATTCATAGGTGCCGTCCTGCCTCTGCCTGCTGCACCTTATTAAGTCTCGATCGATTATTTTTAATGTTTTCATCCATCCGTTACTTTTCTTTCATGTTCATTTATTTAGTAAGGAAGTATTTATAACAGACAAATATGTGACCAATGTTTAGGAAGTAACTGTAGGTCTGTCTGTTCTCCATCATTCTTTGACTGGAGTGATTGTTAATATTGTCTGCGGTGTCTAAAAACGTTTTTAAAATCTCGACTTCCCTGCTCCCACCTGCAGCAAATCGACGAGTTCACAGACGTCAACGAGGGCGAGAAGGAGATCATGAAGCTGTGGAACCTGTACGCCATGAAGCGCGGGTGAGTACAAGGAGCATATTAATTTAAAGGGGACATATCATGAAAATTCCACTTTGTTAGTGCTTCTACACGTTAATGTGGGTATCTGGCATGTCTACCAACCCAAAAACTCTGGGAAAAAACCACTTGCGCGTTTTGTTATGGTTCCTCTAAGTCAGAAACGTCATGCTTGAGTGACTCGAATGAGCTTCCTGTGTACTGTGTCGTCACAATACACTGGAAGTCTCCCTACATGGCCTTGGCCCACCCCCCACCTCATCTCCCCCGCCCCCCCCCCCCACACTCGTTACGCCGGGTTTACACCGGATGCGGAAGCGCTGCGCCGCGCCGTTCTCAAGCGCGCAGCTGCCTGGCTGTTCACACGGGACGAGCATTTCTCCGCGCTGGTCAGCCCCATAGACTGTATATATAAGGTCAGCCCGCGATTCTGCTTTCTCCGCTTGTTGTTGTACCCGTTGAATGTCGGGGTTCGGGGGTAAATGATCAGAATCAGAATCAGAATTCTTTTTATTGCCAAGTATATTTACATATACAGGAAATTGCCTTGGTGTGGTTGGTGCATTTGGTCTTCATAGCCCCCCCCCCCCACCCCTCTCTTTCTCTCTCTGTCTATCTGCTTGTGTGCTTGTAGTGGATGGGCAGAGGGGGACATTTAATTATGTGATTGGGAAAATTAAAACTCCAGGACAACAGAAGGGGAATACAAAGTATGGGATGCATATTTGATAATTTATATCATAAAATATGTAATTTATATCGTTTAAAATCATGGGGGGGGGGGGGAGCTGGCTCACTAGCATTTAAAGGAACAGGCACTCAAAACAGGTCACTCTGTGGAGGGCTGTTTTATACAGGGTAAAAAGGGTGCTGTTTTATATGATCCTTGTGGTATTTTGACCAAAGTATGTTACAGACATTTCATTAAGACCCCAAGGAACCATATCAACTTGTGGTAAAATGGGCATGCTATGTCCCCTTTAAATCAAACCTCCATCAAATCAAATTTAATCTTTTTTGTTTTAACATTCAAAGTTTGCAAGTAACAAAAAGCTGAAATAGCTTCAACTCTAAAGATTCAGGATTTTTCTAAACAATCAGGAACCACAAACAAAACTGAACCAAGCTTATGTTTTCACTGCTGCAAAACCTCTGGGGCCTCATTTATAAAACAGTGCGTAGGATTCATCCGAAAATGGCATCCGCAAAAAAAATTCCGATTTATAAAACCATGCGCACGCTCACCTGAAGGCAATGTTCCCTTTATAAATCTCACTCCACCTGGAAACGTTCGTACGTGGATCCGCCCCATACTCCGCCCCACACTCCGCCCTCTACACGACCACATTCAACAATAAATGGTCAATGCAAAGCACCTCATGAATATTTAATTATCCTGCTGGCTCAAGCAATGAGGAGAGGAAGAGCCACTTCCTGACACTGACATCAAGGTGTTTGTTAGTGAGGCGGAGGTGAAGAAACACAGATTGTTGGGTGGCAGCAGCAGTGATGTCATTAATAAAACAAAATACACTGATGCGCTGCTGCTGTTAATACAGTGAGCGAGAGTGAGTACGATAGAAAGAACGGAGCCTGAAATAAAATAAAAATCGAATTCAAAGGTGGAGGCAAAATTATATGATATTAATTGGTAATAGAAGTTTGAAAGTGAATAGTTTTTCTTTATTTTTTGTGAGTGATCTCCAGTGCGCCTGATGGCACAGTCACGTTCACTGCAGCTATTTTACACACACTCATCCTTGAGGATACACGTACAGTGTTAGACGATATTAGAAACTATTAATGACTCTGCTGTTTATTATTATCTGAAAGTAATTTGCAATAAGTTGTTTTTTATCTTTTTGAATTGAAGGTTCTCATGGAACAGTTATGTGAGTGAGCACAACTAACTCTTTTGGTTTTAATGTTAACGATGAAGTGGATCAATAATCTGCTTCAGTTCACCTCCTCTCGTCTGCATCGTCATTTTCCCGTTTTCAAAATGCTCGTACGCATGGGTCAGAGTTAGCGTGGAAGTGTGCGCAATCTCCCGTCAAGTTTGTTTTTTTAAATCCCAACGTTTGCGTGAACAGAGGCGTACGCAGCGGTTATAAATGAGGCCCCTGGTCTTTCTCCATTGATGTTTTTTTAAAGTGCCTTCATATATTTGCCTGTTTCTTTTTAAGTTTTACAGTAATCAGAAAAGAGGATTGTTTTTCAGTTTTTCTTAGCAGCCGTCACACTGACTCTTTTCTTTGCCCGACAGCTTCATCGCAGATAACCAGATGAACAAGGCTACTCTAGTGTTCGCCAAGCAACACGGCGCCCACATCGTCAAACACAACCTCTCTCGCAACTTCCTGCTGCACCTGGTCAGCATGCACGACTTCAACCTGGTCAGCACGCTGACCATTGACCAGGCCATGGCCGGACTCCGCCTCCTCCAGAGCCAGGCAACTCAGAGTGACAAAGACGAGGAGGAGGAGGAGGAAGAGGAGGACTGGGAGACAGCTGTGGAGTCCCAGCCAGAGCTGGATCCTGAACCAGACCCATCTGAGTATAAACCCTGCAGTGACGAGAAGGGCAGCCACGGGGGTCGGGGGAAGCAGGAGGAAGAGAAGCAGGAGGAAGAGGAGCAGGTGGACGAGGAGCAGGAGCAGGAGGAAGAGAAGCAGAAGGACGAGGAGCAGAAGGACGAGGAGCAGAAGGACAAGGAGCAGAAGGACGAGGAGCAGGAGGACGAGAAGCAGGAGAAAGAGAAGCAGGGGGACGAGGAGCAGGAGGACGAGGAGCAGATGGAAGAAGAGCAGTGACAGAGAGGATGTGATACAGATCCAAAACAGGACATGGATTTGAAAAACTGATGCTACAAACCAGAATCAAGAAAAGGCGACGGACAAACAAACAAACAGGTGTTAAAACACTCAATTCACTGCAGGGTTCGTATTTTCATCAGAAATGAGACAAACTTTTTATCACAAAAGTCGTTTGTTTTTCTCAGTTTTCACACATTTAAACTGGAGAAATGCTTCGAAGCTCAATACTCATGGAAGTGAAGAATTCAGTCCACCAGGTAAACTAATGAATCAAGCTCAGCCTTGAGTCTTGATTTGTAGCAATAGATTTAATAGAAATAAAGCACGCTGGTGATCTAGATTTTTCTAATTGTCAACAAATGCCGCAACAAATGCCACAAAAAATGCAAAACAACAAAGTGTTACTTCTCAACGCTTTCCAACTTCTCCCCCGTCTGTAGCTCTCAGCTCAAAACACACTGGTTTGTCCGTAGCACAAATCTTAAATTTCAAACAAAGCTGTTTTTTAACGGGAGGAAATAGTGCATTTGTTCAGGACTATTTTCAGTGACGGATTCATAGAAGATTTGTTGCTCTTTTGAGTATTTGGGGCAGCAGGTCGATGTGTGTGGGACTGAAACACACTAGTATTCGATCCACACACTTGTTTGCAGGAGACAGTCATTGTTTGTTTGGATCATTTAGGGATTTGTTGACGATAAGAAAATGTAAGAATGAGACGAGCCGACAAGTTTTTTCTGTTGGTATAGTTTCTTTGTCAATGTTCAAAACAAACTATAATTGAAAAGTGGATGATCTGAGGGTGAGAAGAGCCGATCGCTGACCTTCCACATCATAAACTGTAAACAAAGATGGACGGCGCGTCTCAACTTCCTCCTGTCAAACAAAAATGAAGCTAAGAGATCTTAGATACTGATGCCGCCATCTTGTGCTGGTGACTTCATTTGGAGCCAGAGCAGGAGTGATCGTGGAGTGGAGCTCCCACGATACACCCACCAAACCAATCACCTCTTTTTCATTTCATCACTTGAAACCAAACTTATCAGAAACATGAACACTTGAACAAACGTCAGTGTGATAAGAACTAGATAAAATGACAGAAACTTTGTTAAATGTGTACTTCATTTTTTTTTTTTGTTTCCTTGTCCCATCTGCTAATATGGATAAGGCTGGATTTATGTACTATACTGCAGCCAACCACAAGGGGGCAAGGAGACTCTTTGGCTTCACTTTCTGGAGCTTGTCATGTTGTCCATCTTGATTTATAGTCGCACCTGCAGAACCCTGAAACATCATCTGGAGATGACAGGTTATACTTCTCTTTTTTTTTTTTTTTTAAACGAGTCATTTCTCAACTGGGGTTTGGTTTATTTTCCTCGATGCAGCACCTGCCCACTTCACCTGTTATGTACATAAGACTTTGTGTATCTATATGTAATAAATTAGCTTTTGAATATGGATGTTCAGAAACCTGAACACCATGCGGGAGTATTTGTTAGCTTCTTAGTTTACAGACCAAAGGGGATTAATTTGCTACAGATTTCCTCGTTCCTGTTTCGCGTCTCCTGTGAAAATGAAAAACACGATTTCTGCGAAGCAGACTCAGGCTGAATCATCCGACAGCATGTCACTGCCTCAAATGCTCTGACGGAACAAGCACCCGGTGCAAATGCTGGTGCTGCCTTATAGTTTTAAGTTTTACTGCTCAGTTTTGATCGCAGTATGAGCATCCAGATGTGACCAGCTGTTGGGAACTGGCACTAATGCAGACATATTTTCAAGTTTGATGGGAACAGTTGATTTTATGTGTAACTCTCATGTTTCAGTGCCGCTCTTTAAAAGCTTTACATCAGTCAGACGTCGGACGGTGACTGACCCAGCGAGCAGAAAACTGGTTTAATACGTGACAGTTCTGAGTGTCGTTCTGAGCACTTTTTCTTTTATCAGAGTTTGCTGTTCATTTTAAAGTACGTTTTTTTGGGGTTGTTTTTTTCACATGAGACCAGCAGCATTTTGCACAGTACAAGAAGAGCCATGTCAAGAAAACAAGACTTTTCTTCAACAATAATGTAAAACTAGCTGAGTCAAAATGGTTGTTTATTAAAAAGAACAATTTTGTACAATTTTCAGAAACATGGTCCATTTCTTTCAACAACCTCATTTATCACATGTACAAAACACATTTAGGCCATTTACTGAAACTTGTACCAGATTATCTAACACAGTACTGACCTATCAAAGCAGAAATATTAGAATACCAAAAATCACACGGATTTGTCTTAACTTCTGTCAAATTAAAGTTTTATTTTGAAAATCTGTTGGTATTATTTCTGCCTGGTCTCATGGCAACAACAGTTCATCGTGTGAGGAGCGTCCAACAATGTTTATCCTTATTCCCTCTGCCAAGGATGTAATGTTTTTGCATGTGATTGTTTGATTGCATGATTACACAAAAACTACTGGACAGATTACCACAAAGCTTGGTGGAGGAATGCGGTAGGGGTCAGGGAAGAACTTTGGTGTGGATCCAGATCAGGGGGTGGATCCAGGATTTTTTCTACTTTAATGTTGTGTGATTAACATTTTTCACAGATTTTTATAGAATAATTAATGGATCTTGATGAAAAAAAAACAGCGTGTTTAGGGGGTATTTATGAGTGGGTTAAATCTGGTGCAATTTGATAGAGGTATGAGCTCTGAGTGATATTGTAGTTTCTAATTTGTATTCTTATTCGCTCTTATTTCAAAAAGGTAATAAGTCAGACTGTGTCTCTCAGCGATGATCATATTAATGTAAACATTTCTCTGATTGGCTCAGAGGTCAGGTGAGTCGCACTACTTTGTACCTGTGTGCAAGAAAAACTAATGTGAGGCTGTGGGGGGGGAAATGAAGCTGTTGTCCCAGATGATATGTCGTGTGCTATGTGCAATTTTACCACTAGGGGTCGTATTAAAACAAAAACTAAAATCGGAGTTTGGCAGAAGCAGCGTGGGATCATGGGAGTTGTGTTCCCTGCGGTCAGCTCCTCCTGGTTAGGATTGGGTCAGGGGGGTTTTAGCTGGAGCTGAATTCTTCTCGGATCTCTCCTCCTCCATAAGACCCACAGAGCCGCGGATCAAATCCAGTCAAAACACCGACTGAACAAGTTTCACGTTAAAAATCAATGTTTCTCTGACCGAGTCTGGTTTTCGACCACAGCGCTGACGCATGCGCCATAGGGAGTACATTTAAAGACACTTTATGTGCAGCTTCCGTGTCAAAATGTCTAAAAACAACCAGACTTGCTTTATAAATATTTAACTCAGTTGTGTTCCTTCATTTCCCCAAGTGTCTCCAGCGATTTTCCAACCTGGAGAAATCAGTAAATTGTGTCCACTTTGGTGGTTCGTTTCATCCGGTCGCCTGTGGATGACGTCACAGCCCAAACACCGGATGAGGCAGACTCTCGGAAGAAGAAGATGTTGAAGTAGTTTGAATTATGATGGTGGCTCTTTCTTCTTTTCACTTTATCCTGTCGTGATGGATCATCTCTACTCGCTCCCGTACGGCGCGCAGCCTCCCGCGGATGCTGTGCCCGAGATCACGCCCGAGGTGCAGCAACCAAACGGGGGAGAACTGCGCTTACTGCGCGACCGGATGCAGGCGAAGACCAGGGTGAACATCGGCTTCGCTTTCCCAAGATGGAGGGCGCTCCGGACCAAGCTGGGGATACGGAAAGACGCCGAACTGGCGTTGGTTCTACTGGACAGGTAGTTTCTGTTTGTTCATGTTATTATTACAAGGTAGTAGTCTGCTGAGTTAGCTTACATTAGCTAGCTGGCATCATTAGAGAAGGTGTGACCCTGAGAGCTCAAGGCACTGCAACTTAAGAAAACACAGGTAAACAGACAGAAACACAGGTAAACAGACAGAAACACATGTAAACAGACAGAAACACATGTAAACAGACAGAAACACATGTAAACAGACAGAAACACATGTAAACAGACAGAAACACATGTAAACAGACAGAAACACAGGTAAACAGACAGAAACACATGTAAACAGACAGAAACACATGTAAACAGATACAAACATGTACTCAGACAGAAACACATGTACTCAGACAGAAACACATGTAAACAGATACAAACACATGTAAACAGATACAAACACAGGTACACAGACAAAAACACATGTAAACAGATACAAACACATGTAAACTGACAGAAACACATGTAAACAGATACAAACACATGTCAACTGACAGAAACACATGTCAACTGACAGAAACACATGTAAACAGATACAAACACATGTCAACTGACAGAAACACATGTAAACAGATACAAACACATGTAAACAGATACAAACACATGTAAACAGATACAAACACATGTAAACTGACAGAAACACATGTAAACAGATACAAACACATGTAAACTGACAGAAACACATGTAAACAGATACAAACACATGTAAACAGATACAAACACATGTAAACTGACAGAAACACATGTAAACCGATACAAACACATGTAAACAGACAGAAACACATGGAAACAGACAGAAACACATGTACTCGGACAGAAACACACGTAAACGGACAGAAACACACGTAAACGGACAGAAACACACGTAAACGGACAGAAACACACGTAAACGGACAGAAACACACGTAAACGGACAGAAACACACGTAAACGGACAGAAACACACGTAAACGGACAGAAACACACGTAAACGGACAGAAACACACGTAAACAGACAGAAACACACGTAATCAGACAGACACACATGTAAACAGATACAAACGCATGTAAACAGTTTTCTTATTTGTAAGAAATAATGATGATTTCTAAGTCGCAAAGACCAAGAGATGCAGTTTATCTCTATAACTAAACTTTAAGTGTGGATAAGTAATAAGTTCACAGACCAGTTGACACGAGGATCATTGTTAGAATGTTAGAACAGGTGTCATGTCAAAAAGTGATCGTCTGCCAGAATGTGATTTCTCATCAGTGGAAATGTGACTTTTATGAGTTGTATTTCCACCTTGAATATAAACTGGTAAAAGAGCGGGATTGGTTACAATCTAGGACGTGAGTTAAAATCACGTGTTAACTGCAAAGACAGTTGGTTTATTTAATGAATTAAACCCACAGTAGATAATGTTAATTACAGTCTAGCTTCCGAATGTAAACAAGGATATTATACATAGACCTCCAAACACCTGATATACTGAAAACAATAGTATTGGTTATAATCAGTTACTCTAAATGTCATACCTGATTACATTCTAAATTATAAAAACTTCTTTGGCCACAAATGGGATTCTTCGGTAACAATAAATATAAAAATTCCACCAACGCGTATCCTTATCACCAGGGACATAAAGTTAATTGTGTTTAAGTTATGGGTGTGTGATCCAGATTAAATCAGCTGTAGATGTAAATAAACGGAGTAATACAGTGTTAAGAGGCTGTGCAGTCAGTTTTGGGCAGACATCACTTTCTGCCACAGCACTTGTGTGTTAACATGCTTGTTACCGTTCGCTGTTACAAATCAGTATTTTTGATTCTTGGTGTTTGTTTTAGCCTCTCGAAGAAGAGAGTTCAGGAGGAGGCTGGTATTGATCCTCAAACCCCTGTGTAAGTATTTTAAATTTTTTTCTTCACTGTTTGTGTAATGTGTGTGTGTTCCTGTCAGTTAATGTGTGTGTGTGTGTCTTTTTTCCAGTATCAACTGTAAAGACTCATGGGAAACGGCCAGTGAAGAAAGTGCATCTGATGAGGACTGTGTTGCATCGATTAGTCTGAGGTTTGTCAGAATCAGGTTTATTTACACTGCAGTCTCTTAGCATGCAGATTTATGTGAATCATATCAGAGGGCTCCAGACTAACTTCTTCTATTGGTTGCACCGGTGTGCCTAACTTTTTCATTTAGGTGCACCCAAGCGCCTTTTGGCACTGCAATAATACACCTATTATACCATTGACATTTCCCATATGCATTGGTAATTTCTTCCCTAGGGCTGGGTTCAATTTGATTTGTTTGAATATCGATTCAGTTCAGGATATTTTATTGTACAATACCAATTTTGCCTGGATATTAAATACATTCACAGAGAACTAAACAAGGAAACTTCTAAGTACATTCTTAAAAATATTATGGTAGACCTGTCACAATAATGTATTTTATCTGGCGGTATTCTGTCCAAGAAATCATTGCGATCAATGATATTATTGTCATCATTGTGAAACCATTTTAAACCACTGGCACACTGATAATATAGCATAATCATGCAAGTTCACCCTTTCCAAGAGCAATGGACTTAATTCTAAAGATTATTCAGTCTGAAATTTTAATTAAAAATATCCTAAATACATTAAATATCAACCGCAGACAACCAAAACAATAAAGAAATGAAAACTCTGCCTCCTTTAACAAAAAGTGCAATGCTTGAATGAATATTAAATATTTGGCACATTAACCAGCTCAGTAAACAGGATGGTTATGATTTAGATGAGCTTTTAGGTTTGTATTGAATGATGTTAGTATTCCAGCGTTTCACCAGAGATTTTGTGTGTGCGCATATGCGCTCTGCAGTGCGCACAAAGTGTTGGACTTTTTCAATGTGTTTAAATACGTGCCTCATAAACTCTGGAGCCAATCAGACAATGTTACACGGTACAAACCAACCGCTGCTTCTGTTCTGATCCGGAAGCAGTTGTTTCACAGTGTTGGTCCGTGGCAAAAACCCTGTATTCACACTTATTGTCGCCACTGCTCGACGTACACCAGCTAGTTCATCTCCTCTCTCATCTCTGCTACACTGTCCATGTGTGAGTGAGTGGGGGCGGGGCCTGTGTGTGTGTGTATGAGTGTAAACTCCACAGAGGAAAGAGATGAGGAAGTGACAAGACTTGCTTTTTTACAGAGACAGACCAGATAAGGAACACTTTTAGTCGCACTTCTGGAGCCCTGTATACTTCTGAGGCTGCATCCACACTACACATTACCTTAAGGTTTAAAAACTATGGTTACACCTGCCATCCACACTACAGCGTTTTTGAGCTCCTAAAACAGAGACGATAAAACAATAAAGATAATTTTTGCGAAATAAGATATGGTCGATACGTCGATAGAGCTCATTCCATCCATGTTTTGACAGACAACACCAACAGCCAATGATAATAAGAATAGCGCCGCGTCGAACCAATCATGTGGCTGGAATAGAGTTACAGCCACGTCAGGTTAGGTTGAACACAGCACAGAGCGTAGAAGTAGCGGCTGGAAGCAGCACACGTGCTAATGTTTGGGCTCCTGCATCGAGGAGGACGACTCTGCATCGATGCAGAGACAGAACATAATCGATTCATGTTTTCTGCTACGTTTATTGTTTTAGTGGTTTTTCACTGCACATTAAAGGTCTGGTCGTCCTCTGTCAGAGTCTCTGTCGGAGTCGGATAAACACCATCACTGATCAGAAGTTATTAGGACACGTACAGGACTGACATTTACTTTGTGTTTGTGTGGTTCTCTCTAGAGTTTATGAGACACATGTTTAAACCTGCGACACAACACAAGCCGTAAAGTGACGCGCACAGTCAGGACATCAGGGTTAAAGTGACCAGAACGATCCAGATTCATGATCTATCATCGCCAATAATAACTAAATACATGTGATTAACAGCTTGAGTGTGAGGAGGGTCAGAGACGAGCAGACACACACACTCCCGCAGACAGAGGTTCTTTCTGCAGATTATGAAGTAACGCAGTGTTTTAACTTCATTGTTGCAGTGGAAGCGAAGCTCTGTTTATCCAGGAACATAAATATGAATTCAGCAGGTTTTTATAAAGATCAGTTCTAAGTGTGAGTGATTAGAAAATATCAGAGGAGCAGTCACTTGTTGACCAGCGCAGAGTAATGCACCTCAGTGCAGTGGTGCTTATTTGATTTTTATTGTCACCCGGCTGTTATATATATATATATATATATATATATATATATATATATATATATATATCTCAACTGATATAAAAAAAACAGGTGTCCAAAAAACACGGCCAAATACCAGTTATCTCTCACACTACATCAAGCCTGTTGCAAAGGATTCTGGGGTGTGTTCGAATTGTCCATTTTGCTTAGGAACATTCCTAAGTAAGTGAAAAGAAGAAAAATGATCTAGATGACAAGGAAAGGAGCTTCAATGCATCCGAACATATCTCCTTTAGCATAGGAAAGACCAGATCATCCTTTATAAAAAAGATAGGAGAAAATCCCACAATTCATTGCGGCAGCAACATTTAAAGTGATGCAACATCGTAGACAGGAACACTTAAATATCAAATAAACAGAACAGCTGTTTTATTGTCGTGACCCCATCCAGAACTGATGTGAATCCTCACATGATCTTCTGAGCTCCTGGTTTCTTCTGTCACATCTGTCCAGTGAACAACAGGCTTATTGAACTTTAGTTCACAATATCATCATCAGAACTAAATACAAATGTAGATTTTCGGCCGCAGCCTTGGTGTCGTGTTATGACTCTATAGAAATGCAGTTGTACATGTCTTTATTCCTGCTTAAACCCCAAAACTTTGAAAAGACTTCTGACTGTTTAAAACTCAGCTACTCGACTCTCAAACTTAAACTCGTCACAGCCTCTTTACACTTGCTCTGTCTGTTTTACAAAAGAGATCATTGATCACCTGCATGACCTGGTTTCTGATGATAGTTTAGACCTTCTGATCTCATATGAACCTTTGTGAAGCTTGAGGTCCTCGGGCAGAAGTTTTCTCTCTGTTCAAGAGACCAGGTTAAAAACTATAGGGGACGAGGCCTTTGCAGTGAGGGGCCCAGAAGCTCTGAACCACCTGCCCAATGAAATAAGGTTGAGTCAGTCATGTTTCAAATCCCTTCACACTTCTCCCAGAAAGCTTTTTCGATATTTTATCTCAGCTGATAAATACATTTTTTTGTAACTAAACTTAAAAAAGTGCAGTTTCTCCCTCCAATTTCTCCAAACCCCCCAAAGTTCACTCATGAGGCTCAGGTTGTTTTTTGTTGTTGTTAAAATGTACCTTTTGAAATGTCTGAGTCTGTCATGCAAAGAAAAAAACAAAACAAGGTCAGACTTTCACAGTGAGTTTTCTTTTTGTTAAAATAAACAAATAATGATGATTTAAAAAAAAAACACCAGCAGGTTTATCAGTTTAAACCGTTAAAAGAGGCAGCGGCAAATCGTAACAATTCTGCTCCAAAAAACAAACAAACATTTATCGTCATGTGACCTGGGAACAGAGTGTGTGTCCAAACAGGCTGCGTTAAACTGTTACTGTGGCTAAACAAACAACACATAGATACATGGACAAATAAAACAGCTTCAAACAACAGCCTAAACAACACAGCTTCCTGACGACTGAACAGGAACTTGATCGTTTCTACACAGAGACGCTCGACACTGATGAGGTTTGCAAAGAGTCTGGAGGGGGAAAAAAAGTATCAATCACATCTGTGTCCTGGAAAAGGCTCAGACTCTTCCAGTCATCACTGCTACGTCTACATGCACACAAGAAACCGAGTCACTCAGAGGAAGCAGGTCATAGGAAAACTCATTCGTAAAGGGGCAAGTTCAGTATGTGTAAAAAAGAAAAATGGCTGCATTGGTAGAGGCTAGTTGCTCCTGTTACCAGCGAAACAATTCTTTTATTACCTCCAACAAGGGGGAGATGTTTTCCTTTGTTAGTAGGATTACACAAAAACTACTCAACCAATTTCCATGAAATCTTGTGGATCTGTGGGACCCAAGAACTCAGAAAATGTCGGTACGGATTTGGATCAAGGGGGGGGATTCAGGAAATGTTTTCACTTTCTTTAACACTGTGAGAAATGGGGTTTTCCATTGACATTTTTGTTGATGTCTTGGAGTAATTCATGGTATCCATGCACCCTCCCTACCAAGGCGAGTCACCCGGCTGAGAAATCAGTTTTCTCCAGAGGAAATCTCACCAGGGGAATCAGCTTGTGCTGACTGTCTATTACAAAGACTGGGCTTGTTGTAATAAGTGCAGATTCATTTTATTACAGAAAGCCAACAGCAACCAAGTTACCTAAGCGCATGTAAACAAACAGAATTTTCCTGAGGAAAGGAAAGAAGCTTCTGTTTTTAAAGAAATAAACATCTGATAAATGCAACGCAATTTTTTTTTTTTTAAACTCGTCTGTCCTGTTTATCGGTTCTGCTGCTGCAAAATTATTCCCCCTGGTGCAGCATGAGCGAGTCTCACCGCTTTTTTAAACTATACTAAATATGAGACTCCTTGCACTTCCATGTTTGGTTCTGGAATCATGAAGTCGCAGATTGAAAAATGGCGAAAGTCGTACTTGACCATACTCAGGAGGAATTATGTTTTGCAATATGTTATGTCAATTCTGTATTTTAGCTTCCATTTGTGCTTCATCGTACACTCGCAGCTGACGATTTTTCGACGTGGTGAAGGAAGGTCACAGGAGTTTTCCATCTTGGTAAAAATACACGACAGAATTGCACAATCTCTCCAGGCTACGTGGACAGTTACTGATGGATAATTGTGATGTGAAGAAATATGTTTGAGGGTTAACTGTTGTTACATTTCAGAAATTCTGGGTAGACATGACAGATGCTTCCTGTTTTTTCCCCAGACTCTGCAGTCGCCCTGCAGAAGATTCAGATGGAAGAGGTGAAAGAACAGAAGAAGAATGACGAATCTGAAGATAACGGAGCTCCCAAACTCCAGCAGATCGACAGTGACTCTTAAAACACAAGGACCTTCCAGCCCGAGTGGAGGAACGAGCAGCCGAAGAAGAGGCAGTCCACCGCCTGGTCCACCAGCCAATCAAACACCACCTCCCGGTTCCCTGAGCCAATGGTCACCCTCAGCTTAAAGTTGCACCCTTCGCTCAGGTTATTGTTGCTGATTGGAAACAGGTTCACCACTTCCATGTCAAAGGTCACAGCAGAGCCGGTGGTGATGGCGGGCAGCTGGTTGGTCATCTCTTTACCGTTTACAAAGACAGCACCTGAGCGGAGAAACATCAACACCTGTTGCAGCACGCCATGGGAGGAAACTGAAATTTCAGACTTTTTTTTTGGTAACTTGAAAACATTCTCTCTGAAATGCGCTGAAAGAAAACGAGCCTAAAAAAGCAGAATTATTTGAATTATAATTTATACTTTTAAGCTCCATGTGAGATGATCAGAAATCTTTGAAAGTTTTGAATGCAGATAAACTTTGATATCGCACCAACAACAAAAATGATTTAACTGATATTTTCTACAGTTATTCCTGCTTTTTGCAGTTTAAGCCACAGTGCAGCTACATTTACTCTACTACGTTTGAGTATAATCTGTCACTGTTGCTATGGTTACGCCTGCAGTCTATCTTTATAGATAGATGAAGAACGTAAGAGCATGTGTGGACAGAGACTAAGTCCTAAAATGAAAAAGTAATAGTGTGGATGTATCCTTCATCTCTTCAGTTGCATCAAATGCTTTACTGTAGTGAAATGAACAATAAAGTAGTTTTTTTTTTTTAAACTACAGGTGGAGAGAGTGATCCCTGCTGAACTTACATGACTTACAGGACATTTTGAACCTGTTTTATCCATTGTAACATTGACTTATTTAATATAATTTATAAATAAAAAAAAACACCATTACCCATGTATCTCTAAATGTGATTTAGATTTTTTATATAAACATGATGCCATAATGAAATCCCTAAATATAGTGTAAGATAAGTATCACATAAATATCACAGTGACCACAAGGCGGCATTTTAAACCAAGTGTGTGTACGTAAACACGCGGATGCAGATCCTTTGTGTCCACATACCGTTGGTGGAGATGCAGACGGCCTGGTCTTTCTGAAGAGACTCCGCCCCCCTCTGGTTGTCCACGCACACGCCCAGGCTGTCCCTTCGGTCCGTCTGACCTGCTGCAGAGATCCTGCAAACACAGAATATGGAGATGCACAAATACTTAACACAAAGAGTCCAGCAGAAAAGAAAAGTAAATTTATCATATACTAGATTACATGTTTGATTCAGCTGTAGAGAAACAGCTACAGCTTTAATGAGCTGAAGTATCTGAAAGGGTCCAGGTGCATGTGCGTACTTGAAGGTCAGTGTCTGACCACAGAAGTAGGTGGGTGCGTTGGAGTAGAGGACTTGGCAGCGGGTTTGGGAGGAGTCGTTGCATAGAGCGATGTTTCTCCTGCTGCTCAGAATATAGCCCTCAGTGCCCGGACGCCACTCTGTTACAATGACACATCACACACACATTAGATATACACAACACATCAAAGAGTAACAACACAGTCTGCAGGTTTGCCTACGATGCTGTTTGCGCTGTTTTGACAAATAGTATGTAACGTTTGAACAAAACCAACGTCTTGTTTCGAATGGCTTCACTGCACAGGGTTTCCCACTCTGAGTGAGTTGTTTGCAGGGCCAGAGGTCGTCCTTTAAAAAGTCACTGCATGTGTTGCAGAAGTCTTCTTCACCTACCGTGCGGTGCGAGTGTGGTGTATCCTGTCTGTGGGATGCTCCAGGGGCTCCACTCAGTGCGACCCTCCCCGCGGGCGCAGACCCTGAACAGATAATCTGTGTGAGGGTCCATGTGGAGAACCAGAAACTCACTATCCCGACCAATGTAGGAATCCTCATATTGGCTGCCCCCGCTGCCTGATCGTCGGTACTGCAGCCGATAATCTGCTGCTGCAAAGTCCTCATCCACCTGACGCACACACAAAAACAACGAGGTTACAGGTGCTCAACATTCACATGGAAGTGTCCCTGTGTATTTTGTGTCCCCTTCCCTGGCTGACCTTACACCAGCGGACCAGAATACTCCCCGGCCTCTCCTGCAGCTCGTCTATCTGGACGGGTGGGTGGGAGGAGACGGAGCCGTGGCGTGAGACCCTGTCCCTTATCAGCCCCAGCAGGGAGTCGTCCAGCTGGGCTGAAACACTCGGCACGTCCACCAACGCTGGTACCTCTGGTAGACTGGGAAACACATGGAGCCAGTTCATTTCAATAGAGTGAATAACTGCAATCTGGTCATAAGTACCAGTGTAACTGTTGGATATTTGGTTTAATGATAGACTATCTCTCCACATATCAGGTGAATAGTTTTGCCCAATTGTAGGTGGGACCACCCCCCACCAACCTCAGCAGGTCATTGGTTGACACAGAAGGGCAGTGGTGTGTGTGTGTACATGCTCGTAATTTAGGTAAACAGTGAACTGAATGAATCATGTTGCAACTGATGGAACATATTTTACTGTAACCGGCATGTTGGCAGAGCATGGCTGTTCTCTTTCTTTGAGCAGATAGAAGTTCAGTATGATCAGATAGAAGTTCAGTATGATCTATTTTCAAAGATATGTGGCTAAATATTGCAATTTGAGCAGATTTCCATGGCATGGAAGTTTTCCTGTGTTGGGATCTTGTTACTTCTGTATTCAGATGTTCAGATGCTGAGTCATGTATTTTATGTTTTTGAACTGTGTCATTTGGTTCAAACAAACCACATACTGTTTGATGGATGAGTAGGAGGACTTGGAGTAAATCATTTAAAACTAGAATAACTCTCAGTAGAGGTCATACCTCTGCCAAATCCCTACAGTCCACTTACATTGAATCAAGCTGCACCGAATCACCCACACTAACAAGTGACAGTCCTGTAAATGTCCCCGATTGTTTTAATCAAGGTGAATTTACAATCAGGGAAATCAGTGAAAATGTCAACAACAAAAAACGCCTGACAATCTCACAATGTTAAAGAAAGTGATTAAAAAAAAGATTCCTGTATCCAGCCCCTGATGCAGATCTGCACCACAATTTAATTAGTGCTTTCCTGACCCATATTGCATCCTCCACCTCCAATCTGTCCAGTAGTTTTTGTGTAATCCTGCTAAAGATCACACAAACCAACCAACAAACAAACAGGGGCGAATGTTGGTATAGGTAAGAATGGAGATATGGAGTATGAACTGAACTTTGAACTGAAGTCTGAACAACGCTGCAGGAAGGTTGTCAGCTGATGAAGTTCACTTGGCTCAGATTATAAAAGCTGGCTCACTCTTCAAACTGCTGACATGCACTTGACATCAAGCACACCCTGACCATTCACTGCTTCATCTGTAGCTTTTAGTGTTAGCTTTCAAAATAAAAATTTTTTTGTGTCAGAGGGAAACACCTGCAGTGATGAAAAGAGAAATAAAGAGAACTACCTGTCCAGCTGGATGTGCATGGCCTTCTTGGTGAAACTGCCCAGTTTGTCCTCCTTCTCCCCGAGACCACAACGTAGAGCTGCTTCCCCTGGAGACAGAGGGTAGGTTTATTCTTTAGCCAAAAAACATTTAACCAACAGTCTACAAACCCAAACAAAGGTCTTTTAGTATCATGTAAAAACAGAAAAGGTTGAGACAAAGTAGAAAACAAGCATCTCTTTCTATTCCTTTTTTTAGGGGCAGTACCCTCTCTCAGTAGCTCGTCGGCCTGGCCCACCCCATGCTCAATGAGGCTCTGACAGTCATCAAGCGGTTTGACACTGTCAGCTTCCATGGAATCCACTTCAGCCAGCAGGGAAGCCAGTCGCTCCGTCAGAAGTCGTGTTGCCGCTGCCTGCAGCTCTGCAAAGTGCCTCCGGAGGGCCTCACGGGCCTGACCTGAGCTCCCCCGCACCTACAGAGCAAAGAAGAAGAAGAAGGCACAAAAACCCAAAAGGTGAGGATGTGAACCTGTGGGGTCAAACAGAGAGGCGCTGACTGTTACTGCGTCTTTCTAATGCATCCCAGAAAAGTCATCTTAAAGAGTCACTTTGTTAAAATAGATAATTTCTTATTTGTGACACATCTGCTGATTGTGTTTGAGATCATCTGCGGTGTCACAGTGGCGTCTAAATTTAAACAACCAACAAGTCTACATACGAAGACGGTGAAAAGCAGCTTCTCACATCTGAGCCGTTTTCACTATATTTAACTCACATCAAATAGAGTAGTGTTTGGGGACTATTTTCAGCGGTGGCTTGGGACTTATTTGAAGCTGTCGTCAGTTTTTGAGACAGCAGCATAATGACTTTAAAAGACACAAGACAGAATATCTTATCTTTATTACACAGCCACCAGTACTGTTGGTATTACGATTCAGTACTGCATTTTATAATAAAATTGCCTTACCTGACTACTACTCCTTTGATTAATGTGGACATTATGAGCCAAAATCACTATATAATGTGTGTTGGTAGTTATTTAGAGATTTGTTTTGTAATTATAACAACTGGATAAAGGCGGCACGGCTGAGTTTATTTTTATTTTTTTTACGGTTTGATTGTTTGACGGGTGTTACACAAAGATGGGAGTAGGGCTCCAATATGTTCTGTTGGCTGTCGCTTCTTTCTTTCTGCCCCAGGTCTGTGATCAGAAGTCCACCCACTGCATGACTTTGAAAAATGCTAAACACTGGGCAGGGCCTGAGGGGGTGAGTCAGGCGGGGCTGCATGCCACTGTCACTGTCAGGGACGTCCTCAGGCCATTAAAGAAATGGAGAACGACAGAATCTCAAGGCGCCTCTGCCACAGGGAACTCTTCTAAGAGAGCCTTTTCCCCTCCAAAATCCCCTTAAGTGGGCATTCGTGTGGTGGGGGACCATGATGGTCCAGAGCCAGATCAGTTCACTCCAGTTTCAGTTCCATCTGAACCTGAAGGATGGAGGTTCACTTTAAATCATAATAAACAATCCCTCAATCCACGCAATCTGCTCTCCACTCTGATATTACTCCTCTACCACATTGTATTTGGACTCATGGATCATTTTGAAAGTGTCACAGTAAAGAGCCTGATTAGCCTCTTTGCAGCATTTTTTTCCCACGGGCTGTTGTCGCAACGTGGACCGCACACTCTGACACACACATGTACTTCTGTTCATACGCTGCAATGGGGAGTATGTGTACAGTCACATGTTCCACACTTTCCTGAGTCCACAAGGATTCAAATTTTGGGCTGGCAGCATCTGATTGTCCATCATCATGGAAACCACGAATTGGCGTTTACACCAAACACAGCGAGTGCAGGCTACTCTCACTGTCAAGTAGCTCGTCAGGAAGCTTGATGGTTTGTGATCGGAGGAAGAGGTTATGTTTCAGTTCCTCCACGAACGCGCGCGCGCACACACACACACACACACACACACACACACACACACACACACACACACACACACACACACACACACACACACACACACACACTGAGGATTGCACAATACGTATACACACCGAGAGATAGCAGGAAATGGACGGCTGATTGACAACTGCTGCACTGATAAAACAGGGACAGTATGATGCTGTGAATGGAAAACACACACCAGAGTACACACTGAACTCTGCGTGTGTGTGCTGCAGACATAGAAGGTTTTTCCACTGGCGACAATGCATCACTTCCTGACGATTATCAGTACGATAACAGACAAATGACAATCAATATTTTGGGATTGGTAAAATAATAAATACAACTAAAAATAAAACCAGAAATCTTCAATCATTTTTTAAACATGGGAGGAGATGATCTGACATCCGACACAGCCAGAAGTTTGTTTCCCAAATATTTGGACTATACGGCTCTGGCAAAGACGAGATGTTGCAGTGATAGTATTGTCTCAGGGAGCGTGTGTGTGTATGCGTGCGTGTATGAGAGAGTGTAATATTTCCTGGAGTCCGATAATCTGGTGATGAGCCATCCCTGCTGTGGGAAAGAGCAGCGTTATGGGAAAGTAACCCCACCTCATGTCTGATTCTAAACAATGTATGATGGAACAGCTGGGATTGGGCGGAGGGAGTCTTACACACACAAACACACAAAAAAGACTTCTGGAGGAATGAGGTGCACTTTTCTCTGAACTTCATACATATAACTTAATACGATAATCAATAAAAAGCATCGGAGGGGTGATGGTCGACTATATATTCTTATAGGATACAGAGATACCGTGACATTTTTTTTTTATGATTTTAATGTAATTTTCTGACTTTTTCATGACGTCACAGATCTTACAACATCATACAGATATTCGTATTCTTCCAGTTTTCAGGCTCTGAGGTGTGTTATATGTAAATGTCATCAACACACACAATCACTTGGTGTGAATTTTTCTGTGACATTTTCCTGCTGTATTCTCACTTGGACATTTCACAGACATTTTACGCGGATGCTGGCAGGAAAAGTTCTGGAATGTGAAGCAACTGTTGCTGACATTTGTGTTCTCACATAGAGACCCTCTAGAAACATTTCAGGGAAATGGTCTGGAAGCAGCTTAACTGATTTCATATTTCACTTTTTGCACTGTATAATAATAAACAAATAAGCCAGAGCATCATGTCCCCCCCCCTCTCTCCCTTCATCTCTTCTCTAGAGACTCTCTGTCCGTCTATAGCAACCGGAAGTGGCTGCATTGTTGACCGAGCAGCTGGACGGGTAAATCTAAACAGAAGGAGGAAGGAAGAGATAGCAGAAAGAGAGACGGGGAGAATATTCTCTCCTGGGACTCAGCCTGGTCAGAGGCGAATACTTCATTACTGCACTGCTTGAGTTTATTTGAGAGAAAGAGCGTATTTGAAATGGATAAAGATGGCGGTGAGGATGGAATATCCCTCATTTCTCAAGGGGACAACACTGGCTGCAGTAATATGAGCTGTGTTTCCTTAACAGAAGAATTAAACCAGCAGGAGGACTAAAGAGCTAAAACATAGAGTTTATAAAGTCTGAGCGACAGAATTATTGCATGTAGGCGTGGGAACAAATAGCAGTACCTGTTTTCGGGCCTGGTTGAGGCCATGCAGGCGCTGCTGGAGTTCACTGCGGTAGTTCTGGGCAGCCTCTATGCTTTCTTTCGCCTCCTGCAGCAATGCATCCACCTCCACAGACATCCTCCCTCCTCCTGAAACACACGGACAGATTACTTACAACACACAGCTGAGTGGATCGACTTGAATAATATGGATTGACTTTTGTCATAATTTTCTAGACAAAAATAAATAAATCAAGAAAAATCATAAGAATCGTAAAATATTATGTGGTCGATACATGTTAATTTCATATATTTAAATGTATGCCCAACACAAATAGTATCTGGCTCTTCCAGCCCGGTCTCTTTTCTAACTTACCCCAAGCATTGTGATAATCAGATTCTGACCTGTTCAAGATGACCCCAATGAGCTAAACCTCTAAATATATTTGTCCTTGATGGAACTTTTTAAAAGTAATGCACATTCCTTATCATTTATAAAGTACTTGCAACACCGAATATGTCATCAAATGTCAGTGAAAATACTTAATTAATCAAACTGAATTTGATCACATTGGAGGCACAATATGACATTTTACGATTAATTAAACCTTGTTTGAAAATGTGGGGTAAAGTGTACTGCTGACAGAGGAAAACTGGGTCAGACTTTGTTTTAATTGTTACACATTGAGTCTGATCTGATGCATTTTCTCCAGTGAAACCTCGACATTGTGCTGCATATGTTTAATACTTAAGAAACAGTCGACAAACAGCAGCAAAAGGGAGTGGAAGCTCCGCAACTTGATTTGACTAAATGACAAAATTATTATTTTGTGTTGTTTTAAGGAGACATATGTTTATTATTTTTTACAGTTTTTCTTTCCTCTAGTGTGTTACAACGTTTTTTCTGAATGTTAAAGTTCTGCAAAATTAAAAAGCCTAAAGTCTGTCATAAAATAAGCTCCTCTCCCCCCACAGAAAACACTGAAGCTCCTGAAACACCATGTCAGTACTCCAGATCATTCTGATGTCACATGACAACACAAAATCCCATGTTGCATAGTGCACGCTTAGTAGCTGACCTAGCACGCCCCTAAAACTTCCAGGTAAATTGAGAGCGGAGGCCGAACTTTCCTACATGCGCTGGAAGCACAACACAGTGGGCTTTATCAGGAGGGGGGCTTTAAAGAGACAGGAGCTAAAACCAAATGTTTCAGACAGAGGCTGAGGAGAGGAGCTGTAGCAATGGACAGCCGTTTCCACACATGAATTCCAAATAGTGACTTCATCCGGAGATTGCGTTTCACGAATGAACAATGTAGAAGGAGATTCTTCACTCAGACTCGTTCAAAATAACACAGAAATCTCTGTGTCTCTTTGGGTGAGGGGTGGTGCAACAAGCAGAAGCAGGACGTAACACATTAATTCCGCTGTGGACATCCTGTGTTTTTATTTACAGCACATCGACACTGGCATCAGCCCTTATCACAAAAAGCTCTATTGTCATCTTTGTTGGTGTAAGGCACAGCTTTTTTAACCTGAGATTTTTGTATTTGTTTGTTTTAAAATGTTTGCATCTGTCGCATGTTATAAACATCGACAACATGCCCACTTGCTCCCTGTGAATACTCCGGATAATGTCCTGCTGTATTCTCACAAGAGCTCAATGAGACATTATCCAGAGTTTTTACCAGGGGGCTAGCAAGAGAAACTAGCAAGCCTCTCACTTGGACATTTGCGTTCTCACATACAGCTCCTCCGGAGAATGTCAGGAGATTTCCAGGACTTCAGTGTATGTCTGAAGGCAGCTTATGAGGAAAGTGATGTGTTTTCTGAACATTAGAGCATGTACAACTTTTCATGTAATAACACAAATCAAAATTATCAACCTGAATATGACCAGAAAGTCTTCTTTAAGTTAACTTCCCATTTGAAGCTAATTAAACAATTAAACAGTTTTATGTTTGAACAAAAACTGACAATGTATTATTGATTGTTAACATGGCAGAGTATCGATAAGGGAAAATGCTTGACGTTTTCAACCCTAATGTGGAGCTTAACTTTTAATAACCTACAATCTTCATACTACAAGGTACAACACCACATGCAGAAAAATGTGTGGCAATGTGTGGCTACAAGAAGTAAACTTCCTGTTGCAACAAACCCACCAATCAGCTAACAACACGAGTTCATGCTCGACTTGGTTTCAGTACCCAGCATTGTGTGATTATACTGTTACTGACCTTTAAATAAAATAATGGATAAGGTTTGAGTCCGTTTAATAGGCTCCTCACTGTGACCTTAACACCTGCTATCAACAATCACTAAAATAATAAATCTGGTTATTTTGGCTGCGTGTGAATGTTAAAGCCATTTGGTTAATGGGAAAACTGATAGCACAGAACAAAGTAACGTCAACACGTTGGAGTATTTTAAAAACAACAGGTCTGTCGGCTGTTGCGTTAGTGCTCAGACCACTGCAGTCTCAAGCAGTCTCAAGGCTGCTGCTTAAAGTTAAAAGTTAGACAGTACTGTGACACAGATCATACAACATTCTTACTGACACAACACTCCTACATGTCTCAATACAATATTAATTATATAGCATTAGTCTGCATTCAAGAATCAAAAACATGTTTGAACAAAGAAGCTGCTGCATGAAATACACAAATACATTACCAATAGCACCCTCATACCCAGAAACTCTGACTGAAACTGAATATGGGACAAATTTCCTTTTGTACTACCCTAAACGTCTTCCTGTCACAGACGTCTGTTTTGTGGTGAAAGACTCCACGAGGCTTGAAAGTCAAACGGTTGATTTTCATTTCGAAATCAAGCCATTAATAGTTCAAACCGTCACAATTGAACTTTTCATCTCAAAGTTTATTTGAATAACTGTGTGTGACTGAGGGTTTTTCATTTTGCATCATCTCTTTATACCTTCAATTCACAAGATGAAGGTTTAAAATAAATATTTTTACACAGTCATAGATGACAGTTTAAATAATAGTTATATAGATTTATTTGTAATCTAACACAGGAGGTGTATTAAATACTCGTCCTCCTCAGAGCTGAGAGCAGTGACACAACCTTGCCTCCTGCTGTGGTCGACCATGCTTCCTTTACAGCTTCTGAAGAGGAAGTCACTTAGGCTCATGTTCTGCACCATACACATCGCGCAGTTTCACTATGTAAATCAAAACAAGCAGTCTGAAGACCTCACCTTGGACCCTCACGATTTTCTGACATTATATGGACTAAATTATTGATTGATTAAAAAATAAAACAGATTCATGGATGATAGTTGTCATCAAATCATTCAAAAGTAATTAATCTTCATTGCAGCCCTAAGTATATTTGTTGAAATTTGAAAACTGATATTATACTTATATCACAATATTCAGTTTTAATAGTTCTATATTTCTTAAACTAATGGATTAATTGGCCGTTGTTTGACTTGTTTTTTTTCTGTTTCCTTACACTAATTGTTGTGTTTATGTGTTTGTTTGTGGGCTTTTTGCTTTACATGCCTGTGTCTTTATATTGTTTATTAATTTATACCTTTGTGCCTTTGTCCATGTTTTCATTCCATACATTTATGTCATGGATTATTATATATATTTTTTTTTTAACCATCAACCTACCAGGGAGTGCAGATGAATGGTAGCCTACAATGCTAAATCTGCTGAAGCACATATCTTAATTGATGAGCATTGTCCCTTTTTAATAAATACACATAAACTTAAATCAACTATCAGGCTAAACACAGATAAATCAAAAAAAGAAAGAAAAACCAATGGAAATGGAATGGTAATGGTAAAAACCACAGATGCGGAGGGCACCACAACTTTGTGTTTGTCAATCTGTATCTCATATCCACGATTCACAGGTCATTCAGTACAGAAGCAGTTGAGTCTGACTCCAAATGATGTCATCAGCGTAAGATGGTTGCGTTTGTATTTGGGATCTTTTGGCTTCATATCTGGAAAGTGGGAGGAAGTGGAGACATGTGGTCCATCTTTGTTTACAGTCTATGATTCAGACTATAAGGCAGTGAAAGTGAGTCAGACACTGTTAAAATAACTAATCAGCGTTCTTCTTTTCATCATTCTATTAAAAAAACATCAGCCAATATTACGTTGTTTTTTCGTTTAAATGTGGAAAATAACATCAATCTTAAAAACCCTGCATTAGTGGAGCTCAAATAGAATTTATCTATTCATAGAATGTTCTTGATTGAACATTGATTGATTGTCATGGAACAAATTGAATCTGATGCACACAAAACACAGCCAGTAAACTGATCTGCTGTCAATGGCACAACACACCAAACAAAAGTCCACTATATAAAAGTTATACACATGGAAATGTGGAGCAGCAGAATTATGCAGGCATGTGCTCCCTCTCTCTATTTGTCATAAACAACACCCACCACTTAAATTTGGACCAGCCATCTCTCACACTCCTTTCTTTCTGCTAACAAAGTGCCCAGGACAGCAGTCACACTATAAATTCTCTACTTCTTTTTCATCCTCTGAAAACAGGGCTGGTCATCTCTTCACCTCTATAAGCCAGCAGTTTATAATCCCTCTTTCTCTCCAAAACCAGAAGACTCTTAAGTGAATATCAGGCGCTTAGCCAAGCAAACATCAAGCTAGTTCTCCTGTAACACAGTAAATCTCTCTTCTGTTTCTATGAAACAGGCGTGGCAACAAACAACAGAATTCTCACTCTGTCTTTATTTCTTTTATGCTTTTGACGTAAAGTGAATTTGCAGCCAGACAATAACCAGCAGTGTGCTTTTCACAGTATTTAGGTCAACCTGCATGGGAACATGTCATGCTTTCAGGCTGTTTATGGGTCACAAATACAGTGCGTGCTTCCAAAACTGCATTGACACAACCACAGCCTTTGTATGACCTAAGAAATCCCACCTCATGTTTTGGTCACGATCTAATGCTGTACGAGTACTTTACTTTAAAGAGTTTTGTTGTGCAAGTATTTTAGCTCCTTTGCGTGTGCTTGCTTATCCAGGTTCATCATATTGTGTTTTTGTATTCCTCTTTACACCTGAGAACGTAAAGTTGGGCTACTTAGAAGTTTATGACATACTGTTTTCAAACTCAGCACAATTTTCCTGACACTAATTAAACAAACATACTAAAAAAGTTTTAAAATGTTATAAGGCTACAACTAAGTGACTATTTTCTGTCATCAGAAAATAATGTCCTTCAGGCTGCTAGGTCTTCAGATTGTTTGTGTTTTTGTTTACATGGTTCAAGATCCACAATATTCAGTTTACTACTTGTATTTGAGAAGCTGCAGGCAGCAAGGGTTTTAATTTTTTTATTTGTCGAAACAGTACAGCCAATTACTTTTCTATTGACTAATCAATTGGAATTAATTGGCTAACACTAACACATTTTGCATTTTGTTTTGACGCGACCATGCTTCAACCTTTTATGATGCAATCTTAAGTCAACAGGCTTCATGTGAGTGAGGAATTTAGAGAATCTGCATGCAGCTCCTGCAGATGCTGCATGCATGCACATGCTCTGACCAACAGGAAAGTTATGTTTGGAACTCGGGTGCAAACAGACAGTTATAGTATTATTAGAGCAGACCAGTGACGAAACGACTCAACAGGAGACATCAGACATGTCTAAACTCGGTCCCAACGACTTCCGTATTTTTTACCAAGTTAAACCTCCACCCAGCAGCATTCATCCATGAGATCCAGCATTTAAAATTCACAATTACATAACTCACGATGTGTAATCTCTATGTTTTTGGGCTGGAATAGTCACGAGGAGGCAGCTCCATGGATCGAGTGCTGAGGATCTCACTATTCCCCACACCTCGCTGAGAAATGTTCAAATTTTAGGTTGGCGCCTTTGTCAGCAGACCCAGATAAATGATAATACCCCAACTAACATATCGTTTGAATGAGTTATGCATTTAAGTCAATTCGGCGTAGAAACAGGTCCTCAGACGACAACTCTCATCCACGAAAGGTAAACTTAAAACGATGGTTACCGCTGCGATTAGGCTGAATTCTGGTGGAAGAAGATGATGACAATAACAGACGAACTAGCAAAAAGACGGACACGTTCAGCTGTGAAAGAAAATGAAAGAGGACCAGGGGAGAAGTGGAGAGTTGATAGAAAGCCACACGTTATTAAATATCTATTCACCAGTTAACGACACGACGTTACCACCATTACAGTTTGTCTTTCTCTCGATGAAGTTACGAGACAAAGTTGGGGCGAGATGTGGCCAAAAGACAATGAAACCCGGAGCATGTCTGACGAAGCAAACACCGCCTGAAGAACCATCGGGAAGACGGTGAGATAAAAAAAAACGCTCCTTCTCACGTGGAGGACAGTTTCCTAACGTACCTGTTTTAGTAGTTTCTCGTCGCCATTTCTTCCCGGAGCTCGTGAATCAGCTCGAAGCCGCCGCCAGATATATGAAGTTTTGCTCAAGTCCAGAAATGACACTTCCGAGCCTTTAAAGACAACAGCCAATCACAGGCGAGATCCTGCAGATCGACCGGAAGAGCAGCCAATTGGATGAAGATATGATCCCGCCCCCTCGGATCGATGTGAAATTGGTGAAACAGATCCTGTTTGTGTCTGATCCCAGGGCCGCAGTCCAGGGGGCCCCAGACCTCAGGAGGCCCCAGACCTCAGGAGGCCCCGGGGCCACAAGTCTGCTCCACATCAGCAGCATCTATAGAGTTTGATAAAAAAAAATATTTGATGTTTCTTAATGATTGGAAATTGGAAATTGCAGATTTAATCAAATTACAGTTTAAATTACACTATGGATTTTACACCCCCCATCTTGCTCTGGTCTCACAGAGGAGCCATGTATAAAATCAAGATTTCACACCTATAGTATTTTTTTGTCAAGTTATCTGTTGCATTGAATTCATTTCCCTTTAAAATTAAAAGCACGAGAAGGGATTACAAAGTTTTAAATGTACATTAAATGACAGAGGATACAAGTACAATGGAATTGGCCATATACAAATGAAGTACAGGGTTACACAATTACTTTTATGTTGTTAACAATAACTGGACTCATTTAGAATTCAGCTGTAAGTGACTTACAAACAATCTGTTTGTCCGTAAAAAGGTTTGCAGATGAAATAATACAATTATTCTGATATTCAACAGCGCCATCCTTTGGATTATCGCAGTAACGACACAAAAATGAATTATTTCATGCACTGGTCAATTTGGAGATTGCTATTTTGTTTCCATAACATGTTTTTTTTCAGTCGAGTGGAAAGTAAACATCCTTGATATACAATCATGTGCTCAATTTATTTTAAATTAATATATTATTAAGTATGTGTTTGTGGGTCTTTAAACATAATGAAAGTTGAGGTCTTGGAGGTCAGCAGCTTTTTCTAATGGCGAGTTGACCGTAAGGTTTCTGTGCGTCACTGATCTCACAGCGCTTGGACTGGCTGAAGGCGCAGGAAACCGACCGCCGTTGCATCATGATGTCAGCGGTGCAGTTAGACACGGACGCACATCTGAGCAGCCCCAGGACCAGCCCTCGGATTAGCGCTTGAGCCGCAGGATTTACCGGAGAGGTGCCTATAATTCACCGGGAGCGACGCGCCGAGTCAGGGCAGACGGGAGTGATCCAGATTCACTTCATGTTCCAGTGGAGCCGCAAGCTTCTTTTTTAATATCATAATATCGCGTTTTGCGCACGTGACTCCGGGACTTTCCATACTGGACGCAACACTTTAGAAAAGCCTTGACCGAGTGACCAAAGTTGAGCAATGGCAGGTTGTACTCACGGCCCAGTGTTTGGGAACGTTTTTGGTGGAATCTGGTGTTTTCATTAGTCATCAGAGGAGTGATAATGTGTGTTAGTCCTGCTGCCAGTGGACACGTCTAATCCCACCCCCGATTATAGCGCACAGATGGATTGCTTCGTGCCGGCCAGCCGGCTGACACCAGGGCCCGGTCACATTTATTTAACCGCTATGCTTGCGTGTTGATTGCTGACTTAAAGTCATTTAGGGGCAGTTCAGCATCATTTGGAAGCGGGTTCCCGGTTTCTCCTCCCGGCGCCAAAATGAGGAGAGCTGTGCTGAAAGAAGCCGCCAAACGATTCCCCTGGCTGGCCAATGTCACCTTGTACGGCTGCTTATTTGCCGGAGGTGACCTGGTCCATCAGCTCATAGCTCAGAAGGAGAGCATGGACTGGAAACACACTGGTAACGTGGCCATCGTGGCTATCAGTTTCCATGGAAACTTTAATTACTTCTGGCTACGAGCCCTGGAGAGGCGCTTCCCTGGAAAGTCTGCCGGGATGGTTCTCCGCAAACTGCTGCTGGACCAAAGCTTCGCGTCACCTTTGGCCACCAGTGTCTTCTACACAGGTGAGACTGTGGTAATCTCACATCTGAGGTGTTTATGTCGATATTTCAGTGAACCTTTCCTATTCCATGATTAAGCGTCAACTATTTGTATTCTTCTTTACAACTGTGACAACACAACCTCAGGAGGATTAATTGTAAGGCTAACTGTCTCACCAGGCACCCACACTCAGAGAGATGCGTTAAGAAAGGCAGAAATCTGGGGATGTACTTTACAGGCTTTACAGTTAGTGAGGTGATGCAGATTTATCTCCATCAAACATCATTTAGGCAAACCTGAGGAGTTAGACGCGTTGTTGGATTGTGCGTAATGACGCACGAATGGTTATCTGTCTGTCCTGCAGGGGTGAGCTTCTTGGAGGGTAAAGATGACATCTTAGAAGACTGGAGAGATAAGTTCTTCAACACCTGGAAGGTAAGAAAGGCCTCGGCAGCGTCACCTGAATTAAAGTCACCTTCTCCTCGCACACGGTGGCGGCTGCTGCTGCTGCTCCTGACCAGATTAGCCTAGATTGTGCCGCGGCTGCAGGCACGACGCCCGGGAGGATAAAATAAATCAGCGAGTTCAGGACGTTTTGGAGCTGAATTCCTGCCAAATGTATAAAGCACTTCAGTGTCATGCTGCTGCACGGCGGTGTGATCCGGAGTACACAGATATTTTACAATAACAGCAGTTTGAAGGCAGGAAAAGCACATTGTCTATGTCTGAGCCAAAATCGATCATTAATACAACCTATTTACTCTGAATTAATTAACATTCATAGTTTCAAGAAATGTAAGCAATCGTCTATCAATTTCTCAGAGGCAGAAGACCATTTACTCAACTACTTATTTATATAAATTCTTCCTGGCTATCAATTAATCCACATTCAGAACAAACATTTCCTCTTTTTTATTTTTGCTGTTTTCAAACATCAAATAGGAAAATTAGAGACATATTTCTGCATTGCAGTGATACCAAGTGATACCAAGTGATACCAAGTTTGAGAAGCCAGAGGAGTATGAACGAGATAATCAACAGTAACAATTGTGAGCGTGTTCCTTTGTTTAAAGAGGGAGGACACAGTTCATTTCTTTAGAAAGATGGTTCCCACATTCAACATATCCAGTATAAACTGTAATTATCTTTAATGTGTATCTTCATTGGATTCTGTGGAGCCCTTCAAAACACTCATCATGTCCTGTTTTCACTTTCAGACTGGACTCATGTACTGGCCTTTTATGCAGGTAAACGTCAACTCAGTTTTATCGTTTCGTGGACATTTACTGCATTTCTTACCTCATGTGTTTTAAAAAAAAAAGATATTAGAATATTTGTTGTGACTTTATTGTTTGGCCAGAACTGTTTTACTTTTATGCCAAAGAAAGTGTACAAGGTCAAATTATCAAAAAGTAAGAGCACATTTTCCTGAATCCCAATGACAAGCCTAAATGTCATAACTGATCCAATTCTTAGACAACAAGGATACATTAATAATTGCTTCTTAACATTAGAAAATACTTTGAATGATTAAAAGAATTGTTTTGATGTCAGATCCTCAGTACTGTTCAGTAATGTACCCACTGAGTAACCTCAGGTGAACATTGTCCTGTTCTCTTCCCTCTCATCTCAACCCCTCCTGACAGTTTCTGAACTTTGTCCTGATGCCATTATACATGCGAACGGCCTTCATGGGCTGCTGCGCCTTCCTCTGGGCCACCTTTCTGTGCTTCTCGCGGCAGGACGGCGACGGCACCGCCACCGTGGCTCTGGCCTTTGTCATGGATCCCCGTAAAACATTGGAGGAGATGCGTGAGGCCCGGCTCGCCCGAAGAAAGCAAAGGACCCAGAAGGAAAACTGAAGGAAGGAGGAAAAGAGGGTCACCACGTCTGTCATTCAAGCCTTTGAGCTTCGATAGCAGGACAGAAGGTGTTTTCACTTTTGCTAAAACCAGCATTCAAAAAGTGAAAGTGTAGAGAGCTGAAGAGCATCTGGTTTAAGAGAAAAACTGTGTCACTGGGTACATACATCTGTCATATACAGTCCCAAATGTTTGACTGATATGGATTTCTAAGGCCATTGTAGAAGTAAATATGAAGAATTCCCAAGGTACTGGAAGCACTGGACTAACTGCCTCTGCCCCTTTAAGTACTCCCATCGCTACATCACAATAAGGCAACATTTGGTTTCAAATGGGATCAACTTGGACCAATGATCACTTTAAAGGGTATTTGAGTAGTGATAAGGGACTGCGGCTGGTTGTAGTTGATGCTGGTTTGATGTGAGCCTGCAGTGAAGATCCTAAAATCAGATTTAAGGGCTCACTATTTCTTTACACTAGTCGTGCCTTCTTTTGGTGATAAGACCACTGCCCGCGACCCCTGGTCTACGAGCTGATGGTGTTTGGCTGACTAGTGAGTAGTGGTCACTAGTTTTTATCAATGACAACTAGTGACCACTAATCACCATATATATATTTATATATATATGTGCTTTTATTTTGGGATGCACTGATGTATCAGACCGACAGCATACACAAGACAACAGTCTTCAAAACCAGACCAAAACTATTGATGTTAATATTCTGAAGATATCAAGTGGTGGCATTAGAGGAAAGGTCAGGATGTCATCAGAAACATTACAAGAGCTTTACCAAAGTTATTGGCTATTGCTACTTAACACCAACAACTAATTCTTACAAGTGTAACAGAAACATTTTGAATCCAGCATCAAAAGTTCTCTAATAGCTGTCTCCATCGATGGAACTTAACACCATTTGTTTGTGCAGAATACAAAAAAGAAATGTAATATTGAGCTTTAGTTAGGAGGCTGGCTTGCTTCTGGTTATTATGCTGATAAGCTAACCACTAGATGGCTGTAGGAGGATATTAATGTAAACAGACATGAGAGTATACATCTTCTCATCCAACTCAATTCCAATTTATTTATGCAGCAGTAAAAAAGAGTATAAGCACATTTCTGAAAATGTTGAACTTTCCCATTGAGGATGATGGTCATGCTAAGCTTAGCACTACCAGTAAAAGGGCTCATTATGTGTTACCACAACAGGATATTTGTCGGTGCATCCCACTTGTGTTGTGTGTCCTAGTTTTACCTGTTTTACCTGTTACTACACTTTCTCAATCCTGTCCTCTTACTTGAATGATCACATAGGTTGCCATCAGCCCAGATACCTTATCATGCAACACATCCAGTTACCTGCACCAGACCCATCATTTACTTTTGCATAGATTTTTATTAGTGAAGTTGGAAGATTTGTGTAGTTTACTTCTATTTATCCAAAAGAGAGGGAAGAGACTCGTTGCTTCATGTACAATAGATAAACAGTTTTAAATCAGTGGTGTATAACTCTGTGTTGTACATAATATTTATGGATTTCTGTTTTTCCCTGTTCAACACAAAAATAAAACCTCAAAGAATATTATTTATGGTTCAGAACATAGTAATATTGCAATATAGTAAACTGTGAGATTCGTAACTATTTTGTTGCATCAGTACTATTGGACCATTGTGTTGTATGAAAACTTGTATTTCCAATTTGGCATAAGGGACTGGACATTAAAAGTGATGAATAAATCAGAGTCAAACACTTGAATAGATGTGATGTCACTGCTGGGATTTTTTTGTCCGGGAAATTGGTTCAGACATAAACAACAAAGACTGTTGAACTGGTAAGGCTGGGTTACCAACTGGTTAAAGAGTCTCCAAGACTCCAAGGTTTACTTCAATTAACCATTGTGAATATTCATTGATATGCAAATCTGAAAATTGCCCCACTGAAGTAGAATATCCACTCTGATGGGTCCCCCATTCTTCATGTGGATCTGGTCTGTGTCAAAATGTTGTTTTATGACCTGAACCGTTTTAATCTATATTGAGCTCTTGAGCTCAAGAACACAAGAGAGTGTCTTATGAATAAAAGACAGAAACAGTTGTACCTTTAGCCTCAGCATACCCTCAAGTTCGGCCTGTATCATTAATTACAAGGCCAAAACACTTGATGACACCAAGGTGCACAACTGAAGTTATGTCCATAACATCTGCTGGTGGCCGCTAACACCTGCTAACATCTAATGATAGTTTGTAACTTAATTTGTGCAGAAGACCTGTGTTGTTAATGTTAACAATTTATATGTTTTACCAAATTGTCTTAGTTTTTTGTGTCTTCAGAGTCTAAGACGTTTTTATTATTTCCTACAGAGAAATCTGGGTAAGGAAGTATTATCTCACACAAAAGACCAGTAACCAACAATTAATTAATCTGACAGTTTTCCAGTGCATAAAGTGCATAATTGGTAAAAAATCCTCTTCATTATTCTGGCTATCGTAAATAAACATTTTCAAATAGTTTTTCTTGTTTGACTAAAAGCTAAAAAAATATACATTTATATGAATATTTGGTAGTGCAAACTTTTTTTTGTATAAACATATTGAAACAATTACCTAAGATTATCAGTGAAATGTAGATAAAAGTTTTGATGTTATGCCAAAGATGTAACTTAAACTTAAAGAAACGCCCCACATTGCAAATTTGAACGCAACGAGGCTGATCTGATATTTCCATTCTAAAATTTGTCATGTTAGGAATTTTTCTTGTAAAATGAAGACTTTATCCTCATAATAATATGACCTTATTCTCAAAATCTCAGATTTTTCTCTTCAAGTGGCCCTATTACTCTGCCATATAATCGCAAGTGATGCCAATGTTGTTTTTCAATTCCACACTTGAAAAAAAGCATGCAAGTTAAATTCTAAGCAGTGAACTATACCTATAGCCAAAGTTAAAGACATGGTCGCAATGTCACTCTGAAAACATGTGAAACAAGGACACATTGGATCTGTGTGTGTGTGTGTGTATTCAGCAGCTTTATGCTCTGATGATGGTGTGCGTGGATTAACCAGGATCAGATAGGCCTGACTAATCCCTCTGAAAAGGACAGAGTTGATCCAGTGTGACCTCTGACCCCACAAACAGGAAGTTAAATTCTCCAATCAGAGCCAACGGATGGGTCAGGTGCTGTATAACTGAAACATAAACGCTGTACTTTACATCATATAAATAGCCAGATGCAGAAGAGGAGGAGGGGCCTGAGAGGGAGCACTCTTTCCTGCATTAAGGTGTAATACCTGAGAATAATAATACAAAATGATATAGAGGAAAGGAGTGTTACAGGCCAGTTAATGTGATGCATGTGGATTCTTTCCTTTCAGCTGTTAATGACTCCATGTGAATAAAACACTGATGTTTTGTCTAAGCTCTTATTTCTGTTGTGTTGCCAAAGCCCCATTTGAAAACAGCTGCACATAAAGTGGTTGTTATATTTACATGGGAAATTGAAATAGAAGTACCTGAGAAAATTACATAAATAATAATACATTAATGTCTTTGAACATCACTGTTTGAATAAATGAAAAGTTATAACTTTTAGAGGTGTACACAGGACCCTGACACACTGAGAAAAGTGGCTCCCTTTAAAGACCCCCCCCCCCCCCCCCCCACACACACACACAAACACACACAAACACACACAAACACACACAAACACACGCATACTTCCTGACTGAAAGTTGTTCACAGTCTCTTAGTGTCTCTATATAGTAATTTTTTCATCTCTTTGTCATTTTGCATCTTTATTTCTTCTTCTTCTTGTTTTAGTTGTTTTGAGTCTCTTTGGGGTCATAATGTGTCTTTATGGTAATTATTCCTCTCTTTACAATTATTGTATTGTTTAATACTCGTTTTAGCCTTTTTGTCTTTTGTGACCATTTTCTGTTTCTTTATGGTCATATTTACTGTGTGCAGTTTATTTTGCTTTGTAGACATTGTTTGTCTCTTTTTTAGTAGATTTGTATCTCAATGTAGTTGCTTTGATTCACTCACTCATTTCATTGGAATAGTTTTGTCTTTCTAGTTGTTTTGTGTCTCATTTTGGTCATTTTGTCTTTATGTGAAGATTTCATGTTTCTTTATGGTCATTTTGTATTTTTGTAATAATTTTTCTTCTCCTATTGGTTGCTTTTGTCTATTGTTTGATGTCTCTTTGTGGTTGTTTTGAGTCTCTTCATGGTCCTGATGTGTGTCTTTATGGTCATTCTTCCTGTCTTTACAGTTATTTTGTATCTCTTTTTAGTTGTTTTTTTTATATCTCATTTTGGTCAATTTGTCTTCATGTTTCTTCTTTTTTCAGAAGCTTTGTTTGTTTGTTGTTTTTGCTCCTGTGGTTATAATGTGTATTTTATTATTCCTGTCTTTATAATTACTTCTTTTTCTTTCTGGTCATTTTGTATTCATTTTGTGTGTCTTTATAATAATTTTATGTTTCTTTTCTGGTTGCTTTTGTGTCTCTTTTAAGTCGTTTTATGTATCTGTTTATTGTTTTGTATCTCTGTATCCCTCTGTAATTGTTTTATGTCTCTTTTTAATGGTATTGTGTCTTTTTCTATCTGGTATTGTCTCCTAAGGGTGGTTCTCTGTCTCTTTTCGGTGGTTTGGTGTCTCTCTGGTTGTTTGGTGTCTCTCTGTAGTTGTTTTGTGGGTCTTTTTTGTCGTTGTGTGTCTCCGTTGTCCTGTTGTGTCTCTTTGTGATTAGGGCTTTTCAGTCACTAGTAATCATGGTCGTTTATTTATAATCCATCAACACGTCTGGAGTCGACTGTGAAGATTATGCAGATATTCCTCACACTGATATCACCTCTCTGATTGGACAATAACCCAGATCCCGCCTATCACTATATGATTGACATACAAGGGACCAATAGCATCCGTGAACGAGGCTGTCGTGAACTCATGATTGGTGGACTGCTCTGCACCATATGAATGGACG
The DNA here is from genome assembly GCF_009819705.1 of Hippoglossus hippoglossus. NCBI lineage: Eukaryota > Metazoa > Chordata > Actinopteri > Pleuronectiformes > Pleuronectidae > Hippoglossus > Hippoglossus hippoglossus. Next base: position 4,303,300 of record NC_047158.1, on the reverse strand, counting down.
CTTGTATTGTTCGACGTCGTCCACGAAGCTTGAGCGAACTTTACTGGCTCAAACTCCTGCAACACGTTTCTTTCTCTTCTTCTTCGACATTTAATTCGAGCGACAAACTGCTGGGTTGCGAAACCAGCGCACGAAGAAGGTCGCGGAAAGGGAAACAACTCGTTCACGCCACGTTGAACGGAGCGAACTGCAGCTGAGAGTAAGTTACAGCTGTTTGTCTGAGCTGGGATTTAAACGGTTAACGCTAAACTCCGTTAGCTCGACTAGCTCATTTATCTGCATTTAGAAGCCGGCTAAGGAACATGCTGACTTTCTTGTACCGTGTTGCTACAGGTCTGTTGTGAATAGTTTGAGCTAACCGTCTTTAGTGTTCATAAAAACAGGTGTTTCTAATGATAAACCCCATGAGGGTGAGAGTTCCCCGTTATCTTCTGCCTTGGGCTCCCGTTGTTTTGTTTGTAGCCAGACTTGATGTTAATCTTGTATTTACTGTGGATTGGGTTCACTTTTTATCGCATCTTACTGATTTTAAACAATGTGTTTATGAATCGTTAGAATAAATGATTTAGTTCGTCATACATTGTATATTCAAGGAAACGTTATTAAAAGTTGGTTGAAACTCATTCATGTGATTTTTACCGTTATCTGTCCCATCTAAGCGCACTGCTGCACCCAAAGTCTAAGAAGCTGGGATTCGATCTGAAATACAGAGCTAATTGTTGGTTCACACACAGGCCGAATGAACGTCAAATTGCAGGAGAGTCGTCTGTAATCACGTCCTGCCATAATTAATGTTATTCTATTAAACGGTGTAATGTTGACAGTAAACGCCCGGAGCCTGTCTAAATGTCTCGTTTCACTGGAACCCCAGAACAGTGTTGGTGCGTCACCGGAGAGTCAGCTCTCCACCTGGCCTGGAGATGGGGGATCCAGAGCCTCCTGAGTTTGGGTCCCTGGAGGAGGAGCTGGAGTACTGGAAGGAACAAGCCGCCAGGCACCAGCAGAGGTGTGGTTCCCCCCGTGTTTGTTTGTTTGTTTGTTTGTTTATTTAGTTCCCCATTAGCCACTATACTCTTCCTGGGACGCCCACACGTTTTCTGTACTAGTACTTTAATAATAGAGAAACATTAACACGCAACCACATCAGTTATACTAACAAAAAGACTTACAACTCACAATACAGTGACTAAAAAGCATAACCAACATCAAATCAAAACTGCTCTATCCTATTATAGCTCAATATTAATGAATTATTTAATAAATCTTCAAGATTAACAAACAACTAAATCCTATAAAAAAGTAATGTAGTGCTCAGCAGCAAATAGTCTTATTCATGTCTCATTTTCTAAAATCAAACTTTGTGAATTCTAGGCCACCTCATGCTTGATAATAAATTATCCTCTGTATTAAACTAGTTATACATGGAGGCAACAGGAAGTTACCTTTGAGTGTCTGGGAAAAAATTATAAATCAATATAAAGTTACTGCATGTTGGTGTTAATAGATGAGAATATGTTTTCACTCACAACTTTAAAAGTCTTAAATGATTTAACTCTGTACACATTATAAAGTTATTTATTTACACTGCATCGTGATATGAGAATACATATTTCCTTACCTTCCAACACAGTCAAAAAATGTTTTCAGACTTATCTGTTATACAAGTAAAAAAAGTTAATAAAATTGTGCCAATAAGATAACAACTTGTCTGCACAACTTCGAATCTTCCAGTGCCTCTTGTTCTCTGTAGTAAATTCTTTAAAAAATAATGAGTACTTTGTATTCGCTCTCCATTTCAGTTTGTAGAAATATGAGTCCGTAGAAACTCCTGAAAGACAAACTATCATGAGCCCTGAGGTGTTTTCCTTTTAAACACTTTTCTGTGGCGTTAAGACTTTTGTGTAAAATCCACGAAGGACAGATCTTCTTTCAGTGGGAAAATGGTCAGGTTGTGTTTTTCATCCAAACACGTCTGGTTTAGACTTGGTCTGTTTGTTCTGTGTGAGATTTGTTTGCCAAATTAATTATGCAAACAGAAACGCTGTTAAAGAATAACATAACACGTGATATTTACTCTCTGCGTCTGTGTGCGATCAGTGCGGAGGAAGCTCAAGAGGAGCTGCAGGAGTTTCAGCAGATGAGTCGTGACTACGAGGGCGAGCTGGAGACGGAGCTGAAACAGTGTGAGGCGCGGAACCGCGAGCTGCTTGCCGCCAACGACCGCCTTCGTATGGAACTAGAAAACTACAAGGTACATTACCCACATTGCAGCGTAGCAAATAAACAAGAAGTAGAAAATAAAGACATTTAAAACTTGGAAATGATACGCAGAGAAAGACATTAAAGCTCAAACTCTGAGAAAGATGAATAAATAAACACTTCAGCTGTGGATGGTTAAATAGTTTGGAAATAAAAGCAGTTCTGTCCCACTGTACCATGATAGATGGAGTAGTCTTGTTTCTTCAGGAGTTGTACAATTGTTCAAAACCAAGTGGACTTTCTTTCGGTTCTCAAAGACATGTCACCTCTCATCTCAAAGGCCTCTTCATTTCTAATTGACTAAATGGAGGTTTCAGGTATTTAACCTCTGTGGGTCCTTTGAGAGTCGTTACTTTAAATTGGCAGGAAACAGTTTGGCCTTTTTGATTGGGCAGTGCACATTGAAGATGACAGAAGCCTCAACACACAGACTCGAATTGAACAATACATACTCATTGACTCACATCATCCACAAGCTTTGCGTCATCAGAACTTAACACTGCCGAGAATAAAACATACACACAAGGACCACATGCAAGGTGAAGGATCAAAAACCAATCAGGGACAAGAACTAGAAACAATGTAGTGATTCCATATGTTACTGGAGCCTCTGAAAAACTGAGGCAAATCTTCTTACTAACACCACATACATGTACATTTAAAGCCCAGCAACACCCAAAGACAGAAGCTTGTTCACCTAAAGATTAAAACACCCTGAGACAAATAGAACAATGTGGTTTATGCAGTCCAATACAATAAGGATTGCTCAGACCTAAACATCAGGGAAACAAAACAACCAATGCACAAACTCAACAGTTCACTTAGACTCAAGGACTTTAAATATTTACTTCTAACCTCCCTGCTTTCAGAAGCATCTCTAATGCAAGTCATTGCTTAATTTGCTTTTATAGGTTTTACTGAGGCATAACGCTGTTTTATTAGGGTTGTCCAGAGGTGCAAAGTTATTTTCATAACATGTAATCAACTGACTGCCTGTTAAAGTGTATCTGACTGGTTATTTCCCTATTTATCAGCTGATATTAGTTGCATTTTATAGCTCCTGTTTGACTGTGATGAATAGACTCCATTGGTGCTCTTGTCTGAGCGGAACACACACACACACACACACACACACACACACACACTTTCACAGAGGACTTATTCAGGGTTGGAAAAAGCAGCTGACGCCTCCTGCTTGGTCTGTGTCTGGAGGGGATGGGAGTTCTTCCATCAGACTCCAGTAATGTCACAGTTCACTCACACCATTTTCTCTCCTAACAAAACAAGTTTATCTTCCTTATGTGAATAGATCCATTAACTGCCGTTAGGCTGGAATGGTGCATACCTCACAAAACAGTACAGATCATGAAATTGTAATGTCCTTAATTGAATGAATCCACATAATCTCAGCTGCATTAAATCTGCGAGGTCTTTTTTTTTTTTTGTTGGAGCCGCACCAAATTTCACTGACTCATAGATATGAGTCCTCTAAATGTTTTTTTTTTTCTTCATCAAGAACCATGAATCATATCTTGCAACGTTGAAAAAGGGGATTAAAAGTGGCTGTGTCTTCCCTCTGTCTAGATCCATGACAAATGTCTTTTGTCCCATTCCCATCCTTCCAAGTTAAACAAATATAAACATACTGACAGGAGTGAAAAAACAACCTACTTGGCAGAGGTAAAAAAAAAAAACACTATTAATCCAAATTAAAATAATCCACTGGAGATAAAGTTAATGAACAAACAACAAGCTAATACTCTACAGCCAAGCTCATTGTGGAACTGTTTTCAAGAGGTTGATTCAACTGTATGTTCACTTTGTGATTCTGTTGAACTGTATTGTGTTATACTGAGGGGTGTCTTTATTATTTCACCTGCCCTGATTGATTCAAATCTTTAAATAAATATAAATGGCTTTAATAAAAAGTCAACTGTCTTAATGAAATTAGGGTGTTAAACCACATTATTTATGGCTCTGTGTCACTGGCAACTGAATTCATAATAATATCAATATGAATATTAACAATATTATGAACATCAAAACTAATGGTAGTAATACAATTTTTATAATAATATTATTATTATTGGTGGAGCGGGGAATTTCAACGTACAAACAGCCCCTCAGTGATTACATTTAGCTTTAAAAAAATGTTTTCACATATTTTATTTACTCCTTAGTTGTTGTTTTTTCTCAGGTCAAGGTCTGACCTTTGTGTAAAGTGATCGGGGGAACTAGGTGGAAAAATACTTTAAATTAAAGTTAAAATTCTATTCTGATTCATGTCAAAATAGAATAAGAGTCATGCGGCTGCAGTCTTGTGCTCCCTGTCAGCACAGTAAACCTGCCTTATCTCAGACAGCATGCATGTCCAGTATGCAGAGACGTCATGGAATTTTGTTCTAACATGCTGAAGCTTGACACAGTGTCGTGTTGTGTGATACCTGTTCTTGTGCGAGCCTCACAGTGTCTCCTCTGAGATTGGCACAGGCAATAATTTACCATTATAAGATAAATAATTGCAAATGTCCGGCACTCAGGTTTTTGCCCTGTGTTAAACATAATCCAGTAACAGAGTGGTAGTAATTCCACCTGTTCTCTGGGTCCAGACAGTGAAGCTAATGTGGATGTGCCTGAAACCTGTTAGTCTCTGGACTGACCAGCAGAGGGTGACTCCACTAGTTTTAAAATAAGTCAGTTTCTATAGAAGTCTATGAGAAAATGACTCTAAGTCTCACCTGATTTAACGTCAATTATCGTTTTCTTGAGGAGTTTCTCTCTGTCTCGGTTACTTCTGGTTTCCAAAATCCAACAACATGTCAAACTCAAGGCTTCAAAACGGCAGCTCACAAACCAACACGTGACGTCACAGTGAGTTGACACTTGTGAAAAACACATTGTCCAAGACATCTCAGAGAGACAGTTTAAAGTTTATATTGATCAGATAATTATTCCACATCGCATGATGACACATGATAAATGACATTAAGAAGAAGTCAAAAACTTATGAAATGCATAATTCAACGTTTTCTGCATGCCATAGGACTCTAGACATGACCAAATGCTTATCTAGATTGAAAAACTATCATGATGGGAATGATGTCATCATGACATCACCATGAAAGTATTTCACAGTCTAGTAAAGCATTAGCTAAACAGTCTATATCTCATTTAGATCAACCTATCATTTCTCATCACATGGTATGAATGAACGACATCATTGTAATATAAAAAAAGTTAGTATTGTCTGATTGGGGCTTATGCAATACCTGATATCATCATATCATTGTCTTTTGACTTTCAATTTAATGTTTAAATGCTTTGAAGTTGAAATCTATCCACTTGAATTTGATCCTCGACTCTCTTCCTCTTCTGTGTTCTCTATCTTCTTTTCCCCTCCTAACACCGGGGCTGGCCTCCTACCAGGAGAAGTATGAGATGCATCACTCCGAGGCCTGTCGGCAAATCTCCAGCCTGGAGGGCGACATGGCTGAGACCACGGCCGTCAGAGACCAACTTCACAAATACATCAGAGAGCTGGAGCAGGCCAACGATGACCTGGAGCGAACCAAGAGGTCAGGAAGCACACATAGTGTTGAAGGACATTTTTGGTGATTGTACTCTACCACAGAAATGAATTTGCTCAGGTTCTGAACAAAAAACACTTGTTTTTCATAGTCTGACTAAATGGCTTTTAGTCATGACTGTAGAGAGAAATAAGGCGAGCTGTTGACTGTGTTACTCCCTTTGCTGTGAATAGTGCCGTTTTTTAAAACTACTTTGAAGTACACATTGTCTTTGTACAAATCAGGAAAGACCCATACACTTTATAGCCTCAACCATTTGATTACTGTGATCAATTATTTAAATTATATATATATGTCTATGTATGTATATGTATATGTAACTCACAATGGCCCATGAAGAAAAAATATTCGAATATGAATTATCATCAGTTATTAGTTATTTCTCAAACCTTCTCTCTAACCTTTTTCTCTAATGTTACCAGCACCGACACTGTAACAGGGACCATGTGACAGGTTCACAAGTTAAAGTAACAGCTCAGCTGTCCTGCAACAACTAAAACATGCTTAGAAAGTATAATAATGTTGAATTTAAACTTTTGTTCTTGATAAATTCAGAAAACAACCCTATGAACTGTTTAGGAGCTGACAGGAAATAAGAGCTGCAGTATCTGCAGAACATGCAGATTCCACGTCTGGTCATTTGCCTGATAATGTCTGATACACAGAATCATTTCACATCATTCACTGACGTCTCCATTTTTTTGCCCTGTGTGTTTCAGGGCAACCATCATGTCACTGGAGGACTTTGAGCAGAGGATGAACCAGGTGATAGAGAGAAATGCTTTCCTCGAGAGTGAGCTGGACGAGAAGGAGAATCTCCTGGAGTCTGTTCAAAGACTGAAGGACGAAGCCAGAGGTAGAAAGAGTCAAAACACAATACCCACATATCATAAGTTTTAATGCATGGAATTTGGATAGTTTTCATAGATCCCTTGGCAGTGTGCCACAGACCCCAGGGGTCAGCACACCCCAATTTTAGAACTGTATTCTAATCTTATAAACGTACTTACATACACGTTTAACTACCGGGACCTATAGTATCTACCTGTGATGCCTATACTGCTGATTCCTGGCTTAAAACTTAAAAATCCCCCCCAAAATGAAGAAAATGACAGTGAAATGTTTCTGTGTGTGTGTGTGTGTGTGTGTGTGTGTGTTAGACCTGAGGCAGGAGCTGGCCGTGCAACAGAAACAGCAGGTACAGGACAGGAAGCCGTCTCTCAGCAATGTCGTCAAAGAGCCTCCATCATCTTTGTCCACCTCCTCCTCGGCCGGGCTGCCCACCCCTCCTCTCACCCCTCAAGATATAGGAACTGAGGACAAAACCACGTCTCTGCCCTCTAACCAGCCCATCCCCTCTGCCACCACCACCACCACGCCGTCCAGACCTCCAGCCCAGTCTGACTACTTCACCACACCTCCGCCCTCCACCAGCAGAGGTCAGTTCATCAGCTGCTCGGGAGGGAGACAGTTTGTGATCACATGTGTTTGGGTTTTTAAACTCCAAAGTGGGAAGTATACATACGCAGCCACAGGGCCGTGGACTGGTTCACGTCATTGGAACACTTGCTCCCAGGCTGCAGGGAAACCATCTTTACAGTTGTCACCTTGAACCTGTTGCAGTCTGTGCTGCAATTTTCTTTATTACTGCCAACAATGATATGCACATTTTATTACCTACACCATGGAGGTTAAGTTTTCATCTGCGTTTGTTTGTCTGTCTCTGTGTTAGGTAGCAGGATTGAGCAAAAACAACTGAACAGATTCTTATGAAACTCAGGGTACAACCTTTAAAATGTTGTTGTGGATATGGATCGGGGGGGAATCTAGGACTTTTTTTCCCCACTTACTTCAACATTGCGAGATAGAAAAACTTTCAACATTTTTGTTGATTTCTCAGAGAATAATTAATGGATCTTTTTCTTAAATATAGAATTAACCAAATATTATTTTCCAGAAGATCTAATCAAATCAATTAATAATTTAAGTTTAATAGAGAAAATTAAGAGACATCTTGAGCCAGGAATATTATAATGCAATACTAACATAGCACAGGATTCCTAATCTAATCAATTAGTGGATCACGAACAAGATTCTGGTAATTGATTGATTCTCTTTCTTTTAATATCAATGTGAAGTGTCTCTGTGGACTGATCAGCTGGTTTGTGTCTGCAGGTGAAAGACTTTTAGCGACTCCTCTCACCACCTCGGCGAGAATCTCGGCCCTCAACATTGTCGGGGAACTTCTGAGGAAAGTCGGGGTGAGAACCGCTCTTGTGATTTTTTTTTTTTTACCCTGTGCTCTCATGGACACAAGAGAACTTCTGTGTTAGATGTACTGTGATAAATCAACCTGTTCACCCGCTGTGCTGTTTCTCATATGATCACCTGTCATGTGACGCTGCCTCCGGTTATTCTTCTCTGTGACTCATCAAACAGCACAAACAGCCGCTTCTCCCAGAGCTCAAGAGTTAATTGATTTAGAGAAGCAATAAACTGCAGATTGTATAGTTGTTGTAATGTGTCCATTTCCCTCGTGTTTTCACAGTGTGAACAAATCGAACAAAAACTCAGTCTGTGCCCAGACTGTACACTGTGTGCACAATTATTAGGCAAGTTGTATTTTTGAGGATTCATTTTATTATTGAACAAAGACAGTGCTCTCGGTCAATCCAAAATGTTAATAAACCTCAAACCTGAATATTTAAGAATGTAAAAGTGAGGTTTTGGCTTTCTTAGGAGAATATCTGTGTGCACAATTATTGGGCAACTATTAGTGTGCAGAATTATGATGCAACTAAATGAAAAACGAAAATGTTCCCATCTCACTTGTTTATTTTCATCTGTTAAAGTGAGAATAATAAACAAACAACTCAAAATTTACAAATAAACATTTGACAAAAATCAGTGACCAATATAGCCACCCTTCTTTTCAATAACAGTAATAAGCCTTCCATTCATGGATTCTGTTGACGATCAACTTTTTGTGCAGCAGCAACCACAGCCTCCCAGACACTGTTCAGAGGTGTACTGTTTTCCTTCACCGTAAATCTCCCGTTTAAGAAGGGCCCACAAGTTCTCAATAGGGTTTAGGTCAGGTGAGGAAGGGGGCCATGTCATTATTCTTTCATCTTTAAGGCCTTTACTGGCTAGCCACGCAGTGGAGTACTTTGATGCATGCGATGGAGCATTGTCCTGCATAAAAATCATGGTCTTCTTGAAAGATGCAGACTTTTTCCTGTACCACTGCATGAAGAAAGTGTCTTCTAAAAACTGGCAGTAGGTTTGGGAATTGATTTTGAGTCCATCTTCAACCCGAAAAGGTCCAACTAGCTCATCTTTAATAATACCAGCACATACCAGTACCCCACCTCCACCTTGCTGGTGTCTGAGTTGAAGTGGAGCTCTGTGCCCGTTGCTGATCCAGCCACGGGCCCATCCATCTGGTCCGTCAAGAGTCACTCATCTCATCAGTCCATAAAACCTTTGAAAAATCGGTCTTCAGATATTTCTTGGCCCAGTCTTGACGTTTCAATTTATGTGTCTTGTTCAGTGGTGGTTGGGTTTCAGCCTTCCTTATCTTGGCCATGTCTCTGAGCACTGAACACCTTGTACTTCTGGGCACTCCAGGTAGGTTGCAGTTCTGGAATATGACAGCACTGGAGGATAATGGGTTCCTGGTAGCTTCACGTTTTGATTCTTCTCAAATCTTTGGCAGTTAATTTGCGTCTTTTTTTCTCAACACGTTTCTTGCGACCCTGTTCACTATTTGCAACAAAACGTTTGATGGTTCTGTGATCACGCCCCAATATCTTAGCAATTTCAAGAGTGTTGAGAGCATATTTGACTTTTCAGAGTCAGTTAAATCTCTTTTTTGGCCCATTTTGCCTGAGGAAAAGAAGCTGCCTAATAATTATGCACACCATGATATAGGGTGTTGATCTCCTTAGGCCACACCCTTCCTCATTACACAAATACACATCACCTGATATGCTTAAATCCAATAGGCATTCAAGTTTATACAGCTTGGAGTTGGAAAATATGCATAAAGATGATATGGTCAAAATACTCACTTGCCTAATAATTGTGCACACAGTGTAGTGTTGGGTTACACTCACTGACAAAGATTCTCAGGGGTTGAAACATCTGCCTGTCATGTATTTTTACACTTTGAGGCAAAACGCATTTTAATGCTCATGTTAAACAACACATACAGAATGAATTTATCCAAATATTACCAAAAAACTAAAAAAATACAGAACCAATTGAACATAAAATATCTATTTATCTAAAATAAATGTCTGTCTGGCTTTAATATCTTGAGAACTGTTCATCGCATCATCTTGAATAAACAGGTGATCAGCTTCTTGTGCAGCAGCGGTGGCGCTTCTGTGGACAGCAGCAGGTGTTCACTTGCCTAAAATGACAGAAACAATCTTTTTGACATTTTTATTTAACATACACTGACTTTTTGTGATCTATACTGCAGCCAGCCACCAGGGGCTGATCCAGACACTTTGTCTTCACTCCTGGGGAGCTGTCATGTTGATCCATCTTAACATACAGTCTATGGGCTGGATCGCCATGAAATTTTATTAATGGTTCTTTGAGGATAAATCATAATGACTGTGGTGACCCCTCTTGCGCCACCATGAGGTTGACATTTGTGGTTGTAGAAGGAATGTCTTAAAACAGTTGAACCTTTTTTTTCCACCTCATTTCTGATAGAACCTTGAGTCCAAGCTGGCATCGTGTCGGGAATACGTCAACGAACAGACAGCTAATCGCAGAGGTCAAGCCGGAGGACAGGGGGCGCCGACGGGCCAGAACTCCTCAGAAACCCCTCCTACCAACGGCCTTTACAACAAGGGGTGAGTTGCTCTGTCCTGTAGGGAGCAACAGGTTTAACAGATGTTAACAAATCTAATGGTCAGATGGATAAACATATACATAAATACGACCCTCCTGTTCTTTACGTTCATGATTATATCATTGTCTTCATAACGCTTGATGGTGTTGGAGAGTGGCCGGAGAGGAGCAGAGAAAAATGTTCATATCTCAAACACTTAAAAATGTATATATTTGGTGCATATGTATATATGTAGAAATGTTATGATTTATATGTTTTTTTTGTGTTTTTGTATTTATATAATTTAAAACACAATTTCATTACATAAATAATTTATTTCAGTTTATTGACTTGTTACATTGTGCAGATTTGAGAGAAATTAACTATTTGGAGATTCTCCAGGAAATGACATCACAGTTAAAAATGTAGACACTGGAAGAACATTTCTATTTTAGAGTTAATGATCACTTGTGTCTATTTTTTATATTCCTTGCCATATCTCCTGAAAGCAGCAAATATTGCCTCGTTATTCAAAAGTTGAAATTCTTTTGAAGCATGCTTGTGAGTGAGATGGAAGCGGCAGAAGAAGCTCTCTGAATGTGTCTGCCATGTTTCAACAGGCTGGTGAAGAGGTTAGACTTTGGAGCGGGACACAAAATGCTGCTGTGAAAGTGAAAACCTCCTCCACCTCCATCCTCTGAGCTGCTCTCCTCCTCCTCCTCCTCCTGTCCGTCCAGCCTGGATCCCTCGAGCACGTAACGGTACCGTGTCCCGCACATTATACTGGTGGCTTCTGCTTCAGGACACGGGACGCTCTAACAGGAAGCTTCCGTGATGAAATGGATGGAAATGTTACTGCAAATACTCTGGGATGTCTGTCACCAGCTCAAATCTTTTCAGCACTCGCACTTAGCTTGATATACCTTCTTGGACTCGTGCTGCATGTCACCACCTCACCTTCTTTGTTTGGATTTGCCAAGTATTTTGTGTGTGGGTTTTTTTTGTGTGTTTGTTTGTGTGTGTTTCACTCTAAAGGTGTGTTCAGTGAATCTTTACAGAGAGAATTAAACTGTCAGAATTGACAGATGCATGTTTGCTCTGCGTGGTGATGTAAGGAGACCAGGAGTCATCCACTCAAATTTAAAATGTTTATTTTCACAGCACTCTAGTGGAGGATGTATGTCCAGACGGAAGCAGCAGGAACAAAATGACACCAGTCAGTACTGTAGATTTCTCTTGTATACATGTTTTCATGTCATGAAGTAGTCATTACTTTCATTTTGATATGACAGATACAGGAAGTGGAGCATAGATAAATACAGATGGTCAACATGGTGGCTCCTAAAATCAGGAAAGACCCAAAAAGGGAAGCCAGAGTGTCTTCACCGACCTCTGGTGGCAAGCTGCAGTATAAGTCATAATCCCTCCATGTGTGTAGATGGGACATGGACAAAACAAAAGTCAACATTTTCTCAAAGAGGGTTTCTGTTATATTAGGTAGTTCCTATCACACTGGTGTTTGTTTAAGTGTTCGTGTTTCTGATAAGTTTGTTTTTAATTAGTTCTTTGATCCCCCGATCGGTAATGCAATGACACTGGTTCCAAATTAAGTCCTTGGCGCAAGATGGCGGCGTTCGTATCCAAGATATTTTGGCTTGATTTCTGAACAGCGGGAAGAAGTGGAGGGGTGTCATGTTTATTTAGAGCGAGCGACCATCGCTGCCACCCGCTACCAACAACAACAAAAAAAACTATGTTCAGCTGTAGAGAAACACTTTGCAACAGATGTCCATTAGGGCTGATACTTTTTCCAAAAATCGAGCAGATGACAAACAATTTGTGCGAATATATACGAATGCCCCCTTACTTGTGTCTTCCATTTTCATAGCAAAACCCTGATGGTTCAAAAGAGCATGCAGAAGGTCAGGCTCATAGTGAGCGCCCTCTGCTGTATCATGAGACAAACTGCTTTAGACCGAACAAGTCACTACAGTTCAATAATGACAATTCTCCCACACACATTTGAATGAATGTTCATATGTCTTGTAACAAATGACAGCCGTGATCTCTGTGCTGTTACATTTGTTGTCTGTTAAACACAAACTTGCACAGTTAAAGTGAGAATTTGCTTTTTTTTTGTCTGAACACACCTTGAGTGTTTGAGAAGGAAATACTGTAAGGGCACTTTTCTCTTCACAAGAACAGAGGGTCTTTTTAAATACTACTTTTATATTTATACCACACTGTCAACCAAGGGACAATTTACTTCCACAGTAAATGTTGTCAAATAAAGGGTTTGCAAAGAAGCTAGATCTGTTTCATCAACCAAGCGCCACTAATCCAAGTGAGAATGAAAAAGAATAATTGTCCCTTGTTTTACTGTTTTGATCCAGAAAATAATCTGTATTTTTATATTTTACAGATAAACTAGTTTCCTAACCCTAGACTGCAGAAGAACACAGACTTTGAATCTGTGTTGTCAGCCAATCTCCTCTGAAGAGGTGATTGGAAGTATGGATGCACCTCCCACTGCCGATTTTATTTGTCCCTGAGGAAAGAATACTTGTATAATGCTCAAAGGGAAATGGACTGAGTTGAGCTAACCTGCAACGAAAAAGTAGCAAACACCACGTGTGAACATGATAAACTGAGACACCGGTCAAACATGTTTTCTAACGTGCTGTATCTCTCTGGGAGCCTTAATGTTTTAATGAAACTTGGCCTTTCAAAAGACGTTTTTGAAGGATGTTGATTCACCCAGTGGCCATGAGTGGTCCTGCATCTTAAACCTGCCTTAATAAATACAGTTTTCTAACGTTGTATTAAATGTGAAAGGAGTTGCTTATTATGATTATCATCATCTCTGCTCTCTGCTCGCTCCATGGTAACTTCTAGCATCATCATTTGTTTTGTTTTTTTAATTTGGAATATCTCTTCCATGTTAGCAGATGAGACATGGACCAAACTAAAAAGTCAAAGTGTGCATGTTTTTCTCAAAGATGTTTCTGCCATTTTAGGTCATTCTCATCACACTGATGTTTCTTTAAGTGCTCATGTTTATGACAAGTTTAAATTTAATTACCTCAGCACAAGAGGTTATGTTTTCACCCCCGTCTCTTTGATTGTAAGCAAAATTATGCAAAAACTACTGGACTGGTTACCATGAAACTTGGTGGAAGAATGTGGTATGGGTCAGGGATGAACCCATTAAAGTTTGGTGTGGATCCGGATCAGGGGGCAGATCCAGAAACATTTTTTTATCACTATCTTCAACATTTTGAGATTGTGGATGTTTATTTGACATTTTTGATGTTTTCCCATAGAATAATCAGACATTTATGGAAGGGATATCTGAGAGTGTATGTGATTTGGTGCATCTTGATGGAATTTCTGTGACTGTTGGGCCTCAGCATATGAGCTCTATTGAATCACATTCTAGTTAGTTATTTGATGATATGAAAACAGGGTGAAATGTTATGATTGACAGCTAAGCCTAATTATACTGTGGCTCCACTCTATGAACAGTAATGTGCAGACTCTGCCTCCAAATGAACTGTAAAAGATGGCAGCTCTCGTATCCAGGGTGTTTTGGCTTCACTGCTGGATACTGGGATGAGGTGGAGAGGTCATTGATCCTCTTTGTATGCAGTCATCAGTGGAGCCTTAAACTTACAGTATAATATCAGCCCAGCAGATGAGTACATGATGCATCTGTTTAAATGGTCAAATCAGTGAATCCACTTCTGTCTTTCCAGGAGTGAAAGTGGGGAACTCGTGAACTTCAGTGAAGGCTACTTGTGTTTTATGTTAAAAAGAGAAAAGTATGTAATAGAATGAATTGTAGTGTTGTAGACTTTAGCTCTGCTGTAGGGTTACTAATGTAGATTGTGGTTCAGTCGCTGACTCATGTAAAGCAGCAGCAACAGGTTTGAGTGAAGGTCAGAGCTGGAAAACAAGACTCGATGAGTTTTCTTTTGCGTTTTGTCTTGTGACTCTATCAAACTACTTACATGCTCAGATATGAAACAAACTGTTCTGATGTGTTGTTTTTACCTTCAGTGCTGCTTGTGATGCTTCTCCAAAAGCAATAAAACTTGAAATGGGGAAAAAAGGTCACTCAGTTTACTCAAGTTTATAAACGTAAAGAACTGCGACGACACGCGTTGAGTTTAGCAACAGATTTAATTTCACTTCACTGGTTCACAAAAAGCAGAAAGTCCTGCACAGCACAGCAGCCGTTGTACAAATCACCTTAATTAAAATATTGTTTTGTGTTTCTGTGAGGTTGAAATCACACAACTTAATCCCTAGAATAAATATATGAAACAGTTGGTTTACAGATATAACGTCATATTCAGTTTCCAAACTAAATATTCTTAAAACCCTTTTGAGGAGGTGAGTTAAGAGCAAAGTCAGCTCTAACTTGTGCTTCATGTGTTTCTATTAGATTTGAGACACAAAAACAAGCATCTGATATTTCAATTTATTTTCAATCAAATCTGATGCTTTTCTCTGTGACTTGAATGTAATGAGAAATAGACAAGAGACTTGGGTTATTGTATGGGAATTCTTTAAACTACATTGAATAATAAAGTGATATAAATAAATTAAATTCACATAAATTATGTTATGTTATTGTGCAAATATTGAAAAATTCATGGTGACTTAAACTCATTTTTAATGTGGGAATCAGGCTTTCTTTACTTTAGAGATGATTCAGTTTCATTTTTACTTTACAAACCTAATTTAAGGTAAGGAGCTGGAATCTGCAGGATTCATACATTTCCCTTTGTGCTAATTTGAAAAATAATTATCTTCTTAAATGATGAACTATTTATTACTGATTGGTGTAAGAACAGATGCTGGAATTTCCTGAAATAGAGAAGTAAAGGACAAACTCCTGGGACGTGATAACAAACTGTTGAATTTAAATACATGATGCTGTCCTGTCGCCATTCACACATCGGTTGCACTGATCAGATTCAGGTTTGACTTCAATCTTTAAACAGTAAGTGTACATAATATAATGTTTGTGTACATTTTTTGATAGTATTTATTTTTGAGGAGGGGAGATAAAGATTCAGGTCAGATATAAATAACTGAATGGAGCTACACAGAGAATGAGAAAAAGTCTGCTTCTTCATTAGTTTGAAGCTTCATCATTTACGAAGCTTCTGATACTTCAACCCAAATCAATCTGAAGCATTTCAGCTCTGAAACAAGAATGAAACATTGCTTTGCAGCTTGAAACACCAGAGAACACTGAGCTGAGAAGAACGTGGACAAAAGAAGAAATTAAAGTCAAACCTCTAATTTGGATTTTGGATCAATTCAACAAATTTAAAACAGTTTTAACAGTAGTCACAAAATGCCCTGAAACTAAAACTGGCTGCTGTCTTCTGCTTGTTAACAGATGCTGAGGCTCATGGGTACTTAAATGAACCCTTAATTCCTAAAAGAGGATGCCATATATGATCATTTCTAAAATACGAAAAAGTAGTTTAAATCAACGACTTGAGAGGAAATGTGCATTTTTAGAAAAGAAAATATCAGGATTCCAAACTAAAAACAAATATTAAGTTACTACTGAAAACATTCTATTAAATAATTGAAGATCATTTAAATGTAAGGATTCTTCTTTATATCCTTGTTCCTGCATCTGTTCATTATTTTCTTGAAAAGTTCCGAAATTAGTGAAAAATGTCGGCGCACAAAGGGAGCGGGATCAATGTCACTGCATGAAGATTCTCAGTTTATGATCACATATGATGTCAAAGCGCATAAAATCCTGTTATTTGAGAATATGGAGCAAAAAGCGTCTACTTTTCAAATTATTGAAACGATCAGTTATGAAAATCATTGCCAATTTAAAAAAACAAAACTTTAAAAATAATTGAATGGCAAATGCATGATCATAATGACACGTTGGCATTGATATTTTCAAATATATTTTTCAAACCAAAATATCCAGGAGCGCCATGTGTTTTTGTGTTAAATTAAAATAATTAAAATATTAAATTTAAGTGTAAAAATATTCCTGAAACATGTCGATAACATTTAACTTGAGCGAAATCGAATCAGAAGTGGTCCCTTTACTCATCGGGGGTGTAGACCTCCTCACGTTCGTCCAGAGGGGAGGTGCAGGCAGGGGGAGACGGGGACGGGGGCTCGTCCTCCTGCAGTTCCATTGAGTTCTCTCTGATGACGCTCCTCCGGCTGATGCTCCCTCCCATCGCAAAGCTCCTGATGCTGGCGCCACCGCTGCTGCTCCGAGGGCTGGGGCTGGCAAACATTGCCTCCCCGCCACTGCCACCACGCCTGGGAACGCCAAACACATCAGGAGGAAGAGACACAGGAGGAAGAGGAGGGTCAGAGGGAGGTGAAGCACAGAGGAGGAGCAGAGAGCAGCAAGAACTCGAGGGATTTGCAGAGTGAAAATTAAATAAATCAAAAGGCTGTTAAAGAAGAAGTTTGGAGGACAGTTTGCAGATCAGTGGTTCCTGAGGACAGATGTGAAACGGGAGCAGCCAGACATGAGGAAGAGAAGGAAATTTATAATCACAAACATTGAAGAATCCAGGGTGAATGGGATTTTCATCGCTTACAGTGGTGAAATTTGATCATTTAGTAATTTCATAATTACGCTCAAAATAAAAAAAATCTGCCTTCAAAAGGAATCTCCTGTTTTAGAGTTTTATACCATGATCCAATGCTGAATGTTAAATCATGTGTTACATGGACAAAATTCACTTAATTTTCAAGATTCACGTATTTTATAAGATTCTTTGAAACTTGTGGATTTACTTTTTTTTGTTAACAGACGACATGACGGCTACTAAAAGTGAAGCAAAGCATTTTTGTTATCCTCCATGTAAGTAGATGGTACATGGACCAAAAAAAAAAAACTGAAGTTCACGTAAAACTTTTCTCAAAGATGGTTTCTGTCATTTTAAGAAGTTCTTATCACACTGTAGTAGTTTGTTCAAGTGTTCAACGATCTGTTTGGTTTCAATTAGTTATTGGATTGTATAAAGATGTGAAATGTCATGATTGACAGCTGAGACTGAGTTATGATTGGTTGAGCATGTGTATGGGCGCGACTTCGCCACCACGGCTCCATACGATGATCTCTACTGTGGAAGTGGAGACGTGTCGCGAATCTTTATTCACAGTCCCTGGTTTATTATTATTCATCAACTTTTTCTTTCATGCTTCCTTTTGGAGGTGGAAAATAATTCAGGAAAAGAAATCCAGAATATTTGAAAAAACGAGCATCAAACTAAATTCAAACTAAAATTGTTAGAATTAACATTTAAATATTTTACCTTTTGTATAATTTACTAATTGGAGCGACAGGTTCAAGCTAGTTCGGGCAGCCAATTGGAGCTGCACTGCTCCAATCATGTGCCTCATTCTCAACAATCCTCTATAATACACACCCTCCCAATTTGGCAGTCTATTTAAGCTCCCTTTGCTTTCTAATATTGCTGCTGTTTGATTCAGTAACTCCACCACCCCAGTATCCACCTGTAGGCTACAGGGGGGATATAAATATTTGGTCATCACTCCCCATATATATATATATATAATCATATCTGTGGGGGGGTTGATGAAGTTGGAGCCTATAAGTCAGACACTAACATTGTTCTAAACATTTAAAACATTTTCAAACATTAAAACGTGAGTTATCTGACTAAAATGTATTTACAAAGAAAACAACTATAAAGTACAATCATCTCAAAAAAGAGGAAATGTCCTCAGAACCAGATTTATCTTCCAGTTAATTTCCATCTTTACAAATTGGATACATTTGAATATATCCGACAGACAGAAGTGACAATAATCCTTTTATATGATTCATAAATTGTTTAAGCTCTGTTCGACCCCCAGCTCCACCCTCTCAGTCGTCCTCCGCTGTTACCTCAGTTTGCTCTTGAGTGACGACACCTCTCTGTTCAGGGCGTCGTTGGCCTCGGTCTCCTCGTCCAGCTCCCTCTGCAGTTTCCTGCGAGCGGCCACCACACGCTGAGCCTCCTCCTCCGCCTCCTCCAGCTGATGCTTCAGCTGCTTCAGCCGCACGTTGCCCTTCTCCATCTGCACAGAGTGGACACACGGACCGGCTGTGACATTTACACACTGAACACATTTTGCATCAGCTGGTTACAGATTACTTCTGTAATCAGATTACAGCCATGTTACCTGGTCCTTGTACTGCTGTGCCTGCTTCCTCTCATCCTCCATCTGGATTGTGAAATCCTTCAGCTTCTTCTCTTTCTGACGTAGATTCTTGCCGTTGGCCTGGCGCTCTCTACAAAAACATCATCATGCAGGTGTTTCCTTCAGCAGACGTCATGCATAATGTTATCGAGCCTACGTCACAGATCAGCTACACAGAAAATATACTGAATGATATCAAATAAAAATTAAGTATCACAGAAAAACCCACTGTACTCTCTCAAAATGTTACTCTAGAAAGTAAATGAAACATTCAAAGTAAAATGTTTTGCCTTGTAGCTTACACTCAAATATATATGTAAACATACATGTCACAGGAGGATGTTATGAATGTCAAAAGTTTCTCATGATAAGAAGAAGTTCTTCGGCGTGTTCTATGATATGCTGGTGTAACTCCTTCATATGGGCTCCGTCCACATCTATATCTAACATCGAGCATAAATAACCCTGTAACTGTACAAATTTATCATTAATAGATTTGTAGATTCATATATTTGATCATTTGCGTAATTGAAATGTCAAAGTTGTTAAACGTTCTTTCAAACCACTTCACCAAAGAATGAATCTGTTTGTATGACAGTTCCTGCAAAGGTTTTTTATTATGGTCAATAAAATCAAATTAAACCTTTCATATTTCTAAGAGATGTTATTAACCAACTTATTCTATTTTGCCAGTGAGTTGGCATGAAACCTTTGGAACCAAACTCCATCTCCCACCATGCACCTTTACCTGCTCTCCATCTCCAGCTGCTCCTCGACCTCTCTCAGCTTGGCCTCCAGGGCGGCGATGGAGGATTTGAGTTTGGAGCGGCCCTGGCTCTCGGTCTCCTGCAGTTTGGCCTTCAGCTCTCGGTTCTGTCTCTCCAGCTGCTGCCTGGATCCCTCCCTGCTCTGAGCGGAGGATCTCTCAGCCGTCAGCTCGGCGCCCAGCTGCTCCACCTGGACAGCGACAGGCAGGACGCACACGGACACTCAGAGTCCAGACTCCAGCTCCACTTACATACACTTACAGTCCGATCTCTGCCCTCCCTGAACCTACCAGCTGCTGGTTCTTCCTCAGCCTCTCGTTGAGGCTCTCCATGTTGGCCTGCTCCTCGTCCAGCTCCTCCTCCAGCTGACTGATCTTCGTCTCCAGACGACGCTTCTCTTCGGACAGCATATTCCTGGACAAGAGGAAGAGGAGGAGAGAGAAATTGGATGTTGTAAAAGAAGGATGGAAATTAAATGTGGGAAGTCAATACCTTATTTAAGTAAATTTTTTAGACCTTTCCTTTCACAAGAAGTTATATTTCTGAAGGAAAAATAACTATTGCAAAACTGGTAACGTTGATTAAATGGTAAAACTATTCCTTATAATAAACAATAAAATTAATATTTCTTTATTCCTTGTAATAGCTAAATAACAAATTACAATAAATATTTCTTTATTCCTTGTAATAGCTAAATAACAAATTACTCAATCAAATGCAGGCTACATCTTCATACATTTTTCAGATGATGTTCATGAGGACTCTTATTCATTTTGTCGGCCACTGACTTTACTTCTAGTGCCACTACCTGGCTGAACTGTTCTCTTGACCCACTCGGGTCCAAGAGGATGCATCTTAGGAACTAATACTCCAGAAATTCACTTTGGCCCAATTATTTAATCTTTCACAACACAAAATGGAAGTGCCCTTTGTAAATACATAAATACAGCATCTGCAGTAAAAACACCTACTTTCCAGAGGAGTTATTGGCCAGTTCTTCATGAAGCTCGTCTCTTTCTGCCTCCACCTGCTTTCGAGCTCTCTCAGCTGCTGCCAACACCTGGACAGAGGAATGAGGACCATGTTATCGGAGCAGAGTGTGAGAGAGAGTTGAAGGCATCACTGTAGAAACATCAGCATTTTCTCCCCTGCTCTCAAATCCATGGAAGCCATCAAGGCAAGTGGAAAAATATTTTGCCACAATAATTTCCCCAATTTTTTAAAACAAGGTTATGTTGCTTTCTGTTATAAATTATAAAAAATAAAAATCAACGAAAAACAAAAGAAAAGAAAAAAAAATCTAAATAATAAGTTGTTTAGGTCAAAAGCATAAAATGGGATTGTACCACTGTCCCTGTTACCCTCTAACCTAAAGAAAACATCATATTAATGTAACATAACTCTCTAACACACTATTTATGTTTCTTATGTAGTAGTGCACTTAAACCTCTGGTCAAAATTAGTATTGCAATAATAAAAAACGATTGTCTAACCTTATTTTTACCTATGTTCACAAATTTAAAAAGTAAATACCGAAAAATAATCTGGGTAAAACCGAAAATAAAGTATTTATATTTGTAAATTCATGAGTTTAAAATCGAAAACACATGAACTTTGCTTTCTGTCTGATCTTTAAGAACAGACAAGTCATGAGGAAACGTCTATTACATTTATTATTCATAAACAACATTCTCAATGATTTTTTTTAATGAAAGAAAAACTAAACATTCTGGTGACACACAATCACAACTGATGGGAAACAACAAAGTGTTGTCTTTGACCTCACCTCTTGCAGCTGCATGATGTCGGCCTCCATGACCTTGGTTCTGCGCTCAGACTCTCTGGCCGAAGTGATCACTTCCTTCTGGGCTGCACGAGAGTCCTCCAGCTCCCTCTGGAGATCCTTCACCTGGCCCTGTGAGGAGCACAGGAGGTGCACGCTGCTATTTAAACATATATGACTCGCATTGTGGGAGGCACGCTACCCTGTTTCAAGATACATTTATTCATTTGTGAACATGCGGCTGCTTTAAGGTGCATCTTTTTTTCTAAAAATATCAGTCCAGCTTAGTTTCTTGAAAGTTGTGATCTCTTCTTCTTGATTTCAACTGGAACAGGCTGTTCCAAGAGACAATTCAGGAATCCAAAATAATTCTCAAGAGATTGATGAAAGAAAATGATATAACTTGTCTGTAACATAAAGCATGACCGTGTTATCACTGACATGCATCATGGCGACTGTACGAACGTCCTCAGGATAATGTTTGGGACAAACGTACTTGATTCTGCTCAAGACTGACGGAGCCAAACCAGCTGTGAGTAGTGTTCAACCATTATGGACTTTTGGGGGCAGATGCCGACACCGATATTAGGAAGTAAAAGATTTGCAGATATACATTTTTAATGGTGTCGTTATCAAACCCTTATGACAAAATTAACTTAACTGACGCTTGCTGTTTTACAATATCAATATTTAAAATGTTCAAACCCTTTCTTTTTACAGTTATAAATAAAAATAAAACTATACCAAATATATAGAATGTGAATTAAGGAAATAAACACAATTTTTATGTAAAATATAAACATAAATGCACATCTTCTCTGCAATGTTTATTCTACAAATAAAAGTTTTCATATGAACTGATTTTATTGGCCACCCAAAAAATCGGTCTGACTCTATTGAACAGCTTTATCATCATCTTCATCATCATCTTCATCAAGGGAAGCAGTTCTAGACCTCGAAGGATTTTTCTTGGTAGCAAATGGTTCCTCACCCCTGAACAAATAGATGCTAAAAGAAAAACAAGTTCACAAAAAACTGACCTGGATCTTGCGGAGTTGCTTCACTGCCTCGTCACGCCCCCTGTTGGTGGCCTCCAGCTGGTCCTCCATGTCCTTGAGTTCCCCCTCAAGCTTCTTCTTCCCGGCTGATGCCTGACCTCGCTGCTTCCTCTCCTCCTCCAGCTCCGCCTCCAGCTCACGCACCTGACAGAGAGAGAGGGTGGGGGTCATCATTTTGGACTCCGTGAAACTGATGCAAGACTGAACGACTGATGTGGGAGCAGTTAGAGAAGAAGTGGTCGTGAGGTTTTGAGGAAACAAACGTTACACTTCAGCAGGAGGCTCCACCTGTTTGAGGAGCTGCTTCCTCTTCTCCTCGCCCATGTCATCTCTGGCCTGCACCTCCCTCTCGTGCTGAGCTCTGAGGGCCTGAGTGTTGACATCCAGACGCAGCTTGGCGTCCTCGGCGACCTGCAGCTCGTCCTCCAGCTCCTCCATCTGTGTCCTCATCTCATCCACGATGGCCTCCAGGCCACGCTTTGCCTTCTCCAGGTCGTGGACCTGACGTCAATGGAAAGAAGATCAGACCAGGAATTATTTCAACCTTCGTTAATCCTGGAAAAACTCATTCACATTTCAGACCATATGTCTTACATTCTTTCCCACGTCATCCTTGGAGCTGATGAGGTCCTCCATCTCAGCTCGGAGCGCCTTCATGATCTTCTCCGCCTCCTCTAGAGCATCCTGGTTCTCCTCCAGAGCTCTGGCCAGAGCTAACACCCTTGTCTCCTTCTCCCTCGCCTCCGCCTCCGCATGATCCCGCTCCTCTGCAAACTTACAGGACACGGCTCGCTCCTCTGCCAGCATCTGTGCAACATGAGGACAGCGGAGATTTCAAATATACGTTTCACTGAATGGATTCAACAAACAAATCTGTCCACATGGACAGAGAAGGACAACCCTGTGACTTTATTCTTATCCCTTTCTATGAATGAGTAAAGGCTGCTGCAGCTCTTGACGCTCTTGGACAAACTACAACATTTTATGGGCTTTCTAACAACAGAGAGAAAGAGAAATCTTCCAGACCTGATCAAACTTCTTCTGCTTCTTCTCCAGGTTGGAGACAAGCTGCCGCTGGCTGTCCAGGTCCATGAGGACGTCCTCAAGCTCCTGCTGCATTCGGCCTCGGCTCTTGTCCAGCTTGTCGTAGGCTGAGGCCTTCTCCTCGTAGTCATTGTTTGTCGCCTCCAGCTCCCGCTGCAGACGCTTCTTCCCCTCCTCCAGCAGCTCCACCGCTCCCGACATCTCGTCCAGCTTCTTCTTGTAGTCCGACAGCTGCCAGAAGGTGAAATGGGGAGAGCTCAAAGGAGTTTGTCAAACTTCTACAGGGTGTCACTAATGTCTAAGTGAAGGTACATACAGATTTATTTATTAATCTCTGAATGTCAGATGACCGTCCTTCCCCCACTCACGTCTGAAGTTACTGACCTGCATGTTGAGGCTGGAGACCTGCCTCTCCACGGCCCTTTTGCCCTCTGTCTCCTCCTCCAGCTGCTCTATCAAGCTGTTCCTGTCGTCCTCCATCTGACGGAGACGTCCGGACAGATTCAGCTTCTGACGAGTCTCCTCTGACAGCAGCTCCTGCAGCACATGTGGGGAAAGGTGTAATATCGACAGTAACATCAGTCAGTTTTGTCCACGACTCTGGTCCGGACTGAAATATCTAAAAAAACAAGTTAGAAGTTCACGTTCTTCGGAGGCTGAACCTCTGACTTTTAGCAAGGCGCCATTATGAGGTTGACATTTGTGGTTAAGAGTGAAATATCTAAACAACCACCATGATATCTCCAAAGCCGTTTTCAGACATGTCCTCAGGAGCATGCCCCCAGAATTGGAAAACCCAATAGCTCATCTGGTTGAGCGGCCACCACATGTATAGAGGCTTGAGTACAGTCGTCCTAAATGTATGACAATGTAGGAGTTTTGTCCCAGGTGATTTTTGAATCACTAGGACAACCATTATAGGGCCACGGCCAGAGAACAAGTTTCTCTCATGTTGGTCTGTAGTGTGGGACACTGTTTACCTGCCAATATTACGGTTAGATGCATACTCCCCCTGACTCTAGTGGACCAAAACCTACAAAGTAAAATCTGGACTCACTTCAGGAAGTTAGTAAAGTAAGATTATACAAAGGAACTGTTTAAACTGAACTACATCTTGAGTAAGTCTCACCTGTGCGTCCTGAAGCTGAGAGGACAGACTGGAGACGTCTTTACTCAGCTTGATGCTCTTTCCCTCGACCTCGTTCAACAGACCCGTCACACCGTCCAGCTCCAGCTAACACAGAGGAAGGATATAAACAGAAATTCATGGTCTTGAACTGGAATCTTTCAGCTTGCTTTTCACAATAAAAGCCTATCCTGACATTAAAGAAGGATCAATGTGACAACTTCATTCTAAAAAGATGATGTCGTTTTTTGGTTTGTTGCTTTATTCTTTAAATCTCAGTCGTGTGTTTTTATTTCAATGCAGTATGTCAAAACAGTAAATATAATTAGTATTAATTCATTCAGTATTTGTAGGACTCACGCTCATCTTGGAGACTCTCTCGCCCAGCTCAGTCCTCTGCCGCTCGCTCTCGTTGAAGCGTGAGTGCAGTTCGTTCAGCTGACCCTCCACCTTCTTCTTCTTGTGCTCCACGTCCTGTTTGGCACTGGCAAGGGATCGCAAGTCGGTGCTCAGATCCGCTGACTCCTTCTCCAGGGCCTGCTTAGCTTTCTCCAGACCGGCCCTCACCTGAAAAGAGGAATGTGTATGTGTGTGTGTGTGTTAGACAGTTAGTCTTTATCGTTTGGCCAAAATAAAAGCCAGTTCAAGGCATAAAGCTGAGAGTCTAATGACCCACAAATTAGTAGTAAATCATGTTATTTTTGCTGTTTCCATAACAACAATAAACTAGCACCATGAACCTCTCTTCATGAGAACCTTTCTGCTTGAGAAATAGTTCCTGAACATTTAGTTCATTAACTGCTAAAATGACAGAAAATTGACAGATGAACCATTTAAGTATCTTAACCAAATGAAACGACGGCTAACTTCATTCAAATTACAGATTTCCCTGTGTTTGAAAATGATTGGAGACATTTCAGATAATGTTAGTAGTTCATGTCATATCATATTATTGTGGTTGTTGTGTAATTATTATTACGTAAGATGTACCCTCTTGGCCTGCTCCAGCTGCTCATTGAGCTCCTCCACAGCCTGACTGTGTTTTTGTCTCAGATCCTGGATTTGAGTCTCGTGGCTCCGTCCCTCCTCCTCTATGGCTTTCTTCAACATGGCGACCTCTTGCTCGCGCTTCGCCCTGCCCACCAGAAACACACATACATCAGATACCCACAACACATCCAACAACATGGCCTACAGATTTTAATTGGCAGCTCCTGCTTTTATGCAAATGACACTGTTTTGACACTGTTTTACTTTACAGAGCCTTCTCAGATAAAAAGACTTGTGTCATTCACAGTCTGCTTTTAATATTGTTCGATACAAACTAAATTATTTGAGACCGTAGCTCCTGCTGAGCAGCGGTGGTGTCCAGGCTGTCCTCCAGCTCGGTGCGCAGCGCATTCAGCTCCTCCCCGAGGTCTCGTCGTGCTGCCTCGGTCTTCGCCCTGGCTGACCTCTCGGCCTCCAAGTCCTCCTGCAGCTCTGAAAGCAAAGCCTCCAACTCCCGAATCCGCTTGACCGCTGCCCCACGATGATTGATCTCCTCCTCCAAGCTGTGAACACAGAGAGAGAAAAAATGACCTAACTATAATTTCAGGAGTTTTATTCTTTTTAGAGTGGAAATATCTCAGAGTATGAAATGGCTTTCATGACACTTTCATTAAGAGCTGGGCAGGACTGTACTGTAGTTACCAAAGAGGTTATCTCGGAAAAACTGAGTCATCAGGAGATGGCATATCTCTGGCAAACCCAAAATATCATAGGCATCACTTCACTACCTAATTAACATAATTGTAAAGTTTAGTGAAAATATATCAAATGGTTTACCAGTTCTGCTCCAGAAACAAAATGATTACAGATAAACGGAGGGCCATACTGTAATCAATATATCCCTCCGCATTAATTGTCTGGGGGATATAGTCCCTCTTACTGGGCCTGTGTGGCCTGGAGCTCCTCTTCCTTGGCGGCCAGCTGGGCCCGGAGCTCAGCTAGCTGAGCCTGCAGGTCGGCGTACTGCTCCTGGAGGTCGGCCAACTCTGCCTCCACTTTCCTCTTGGCCTTCTCGGTGTCCTGACGACCCTTCTCCTCTTTCTTCATACGCACTGGACACACCGAACAAAGCAAGATGCTGAACAAACCTCATCCAAAACTTAAAATTGTGATATAGGTATTAGATCACAGTCACTAAAATATTAAATACATTATTCTACTTTACTTCAACTGACTGGAGGCCAATAAATACACAAGTTAATTATCTGCCGACTGACTGACCCTCGAGGTCAGAGATCATGGACTCGTGTTTGGTCTTGAGTTTGTTCAGGTTCTTGGACTTCTCCTCCTCCTCAGCCAGGTTAGAGTTCATGTCGGCCATCCTCTCCTCCAGAAGCTTCCGCTCCTGCAAACAGACACATTGAGAAAATGAGAGCAAAGTACGTCATCAGACATCTGCCCCCCAAAAAATCCTGCGTACCTTCTGTAGTTTGTTATTCTGGTCCTCCATCAGCAGGATGTCCTCCTCCATTTTCCTGACTTTTCCCTCCACGGCCACTTTCTCCAGTTGCAGGTTCTGCCGAGCGTCTTCTTCTTTTGCGATGTGGTCCTCCATGAGCTGCAGAAAATAACGTCACGGTGAAGGGCTGTAATGTAAATGTAGAAAATGTTATAATGCTATCAATAATAGTGATAATGTCGTCCACCTGTAGCTGCTGTTCCATCTCCTTCTTCTCCTGCTGATGAGCGCTGTTGCGCTCCTCCTCCTCCTCCAGCCGAGCCTCCATCTCATGCAGCACCTCCTCCAGCTCCTGTTTCTTGGCCTCCAGTCTCACCCTCGTCTCCTCAGCCTCAGTGTACAGCTCCGTCTCTGCATGTAGCTTTGACTCCAGCTGGGTTCGCTCCTCAACCAGCTACAGCAACGTCATTGACAGAGACGTCAGTCACGTCGGCATTCATATAAAATATATATTTGTAATATATAGAGGAGAAGAAAACCTGTGTTTGTCTCACCTGGATGTGTTTCTGGGAGATGTCCTTCAGTTCGGCCTCGGTCTTTGCTGCCACTTCTTTTGCCGTCTTTAGTTCCTCGTCTTTCTGACCCATTTCCTCTTCTTGTCTGGTCACCTGCAGCAGGGGCTTCACCTGATCCATGGGCACACACATCCACAACTCAGGCTTGATTTCATTAGATTATACAATACAAAGACTTTCAGAGTCATAATAATTACACACCCAACCCAGAAAAATTCTGGATGAGAAATAAGAGTGTTAAGAATCTCGGTAGTCATGATGGTACCTCAATACAAAGGCTTTATCTCTGGACAGTGACAATTCCATGACACGGTCAGCTCATATTAGCCTAAACTCGATTTTACAGCTAATGATAGTTGTTTTTTTTATTTACAACAAAATCGCAAGTTAGTATTTATGACATAACAGCTACAGGACATTGTCATTTGATGCTAATGTTTTAGCCCATGGCGGCTGCAGCACCAGCAAACCTAGCGCCCACCCTCTTAGCAGCAACTTCACATAAACCCAAATCCCAATATAGACAGAATGATCTATTGGCAACACGTCTTCTGATTTAAATGTTTTTTTTAGTTGATTGAAATGAAGACACTGTTTTGAACCTAAACAACTCGGCCGATTATAATGATCATATTTACATACTTACATTTATTAGTGGCTAATTAGAATGATCTTTGCTGCATCCATGGTCTAATCCAATGTGCATAGGACCAATAAATCCTGTACATGTGTACATGTACATACATGTAAATACACATACATGAACAATGTTGTGTGTGTGTGTACATGAATGTGCGTGTGTGTGTAACCTTGGTGAAAAGCCTCCACCACTGCCAGTTCTTGAGTTTAAGGTAACAGGCACAGTTTCTCTGGATGACCTTCATGGCGCTCAGCTGCTGCTGACGTTTACTGAAAGCCCTGAAAATACACAAATATACAAGAATCAGATTTAGGCTTCCCTGTGTGTAAATGAGCAACATTTCATTCAAGAGGCAACAGGTCATTTTGTGTAATAGATATTTAAACCTAGTGATATTGGTTGAACAGTTTCTCTTACTTTCGGGCCAGGAAGCCTCTTGCTTGTGCCTGGAAGGCGATGATGACGACGGTGAGTTTGATGTCTCTCTCCTCCTCCAACTGAGCCAGAACTCCCGTCCTGAAGAACATCTTACTCTGACCGATACGAAACAGGTTAGGATCCAGATCCAGGTGCTTCACCTGAAGGGGGGCAGCAAGAGGGAAAGTGTGAAGTTGAGTGGAGTTTGCTTAAAAGAGGGAAACCATGGAAAGCCCTGCTTCTTACATATCAATTTTTATAATCCAGTTTGATACTATGGTAAAGTCAAACTTAAATGGAGATTTGGAAACTGTTACTGGTTCCCTTCGGACATCCTCTCAACATCAGACCTACAGTCTGATGCAGCAGCTCATGTCCAACGTTCTCAAAACAAAACAGACCTTTCAGCACTAATCTGTTAATACAGATCCATCCAGCTCACCATCAGACAACAGGCCTGTTTCCCATCCATGAAGCCTTTAGGGATGGCGTTGGCAGCCAGAATCTCATACCTACAAACAAGAAAACAACACACTTTAAACCACACTTTTTAAAACAAGCCCTAACACTATGTGGAACTGCCTAAAACCTATATTCTCTCGAATGCCCAGCAGAGGGCGATTCTGGTTTTAGAAGAAGATAGTATATAGTTTCTCATTCTCAAGTTTCAAGTCTTCAATGCAGCATGATGGTCATTTTGTAAACTATGGTCCCATTTAGAGTCAAATAGACGATAAAGCTCTGTGTGCACTAGGTTCTGGACACGGTGCAATACCATGACAGTTAGTACCACCCAGTGGGTGCAGGTTGTAGGTGTGGGTGGGGGTGCAGTGTCCTTGAGTTCTCAGTCAATCTCTGTCCCCCGCTTCTCCAAATATGGTTACTTAAGGTTTTGAAAAAAACAAGATGGCACTGGACAAAATGACAAACACAAGGCTTAAAAATGGCAGCTCAGAAACAAATGCGTGACATCACGATGCGTTGACAGTTGTGTGATGCTAAGTGACTGTTAATGTTTAGTGCCCTCCAGTGGTCATAATTAGGAACTGCAATATTGCATTTAACTCTATGGCTACAGACCTGTTATCAACGTCCAACCTAAGTGATCCGGTCACATGTGGATCAATGTTTCCCATACACTGATTTGTTTGTATTATTATTTACATGGATATTTTGGTCTCAGACAGTTCCTTACCTCTGTCTGAACTCCTGGAACACGATGCGGTTGGGGAATCCCTGTCTGCAGATTCGAATTCCCTCCAGCACCCCGTTACACCTCAGCTGCTCCAGCACCAGATTAGCGTCCATCTTCCCAGCCTGCATGACACCAGCAAACCCACAAGCACTGAATATACTGAATTCACTTTCTGTAGATTGGAGCTTAGCCTAATCAAAAACAACCTACCCTCTTCTCATGGTTGGGGATGATGCAGCGGACAAAGTTGGGCTGTGTGTTGTGCAGCGTGGTCATCAGTTTGCCCAGCGACTCTTTGTACAGCTGACCCACTGTGCGGAACATGCCCTTCTTGGATTTAGTGGAGGTCATGGTCTCCAGACCCACCACTCGATCCGCTAACAGGGGCAGCATAAAATGACCTCATGTTAAAGATCTGAGGTGAAACATCTTGTTAAAGCAAATAAGGACATGATGTCCCCTCATGGACAACTTACCGTCTTTCCACATATCCTGGATGAAGTTGCTGGAGGAGTTGTTGAGCAGAGCCGTCACATTGTCATTCAGAGGATCCATGTTCTTTGTCAGCCAGTTAGCTGCGTTATAGTCAACCTGGAAATGTAAATAAAGCTGTAAATCTGTAAAGGGGTTAAGAATTTGCAGGATGTAAATAATTTACATGATGAAATTTTGTTATTAACAGGTCACATGAAAAGACCACATCAACAATGATTGGGCATCTCTCAAAACTTTGGTATCCAAGATCATTTATTCCAACTGAAAATAAAAAAAAGTCAAACAGTCAAACAGCTGCTAACTGTTGTTTATAATCAAATAAACAGAAGGAAATGGTCTATTTGTTGGGGACTATTTTCAGCGGCGGATTAATCATCATTTGCTATATGGGACTGAATCAAAAATAGACTGCAGGGTGTATATCACAGCACAGCAGTGTGGCTCACTGATATGTTTTTAATAGTTATCGGACTCAACTGAACCACAAATATACAGCTGTAATGATTTTGGTCTCCTTCCTGAAGCGGTCAGTGATCCTCACCTTTCCAGCATAGTGCAGAATAGCAAACATCATTTTATCTTTGTGTTGTTTGGGTTTGGAGAACTTGACGTGATCGCTATGGGTGTTCAGCAGCTTGTCCACGAAGGAAACATCAGTGGCTTTGGGGAACCAGCACTCCTCGTCCAGCAGGGCCAGGATACCTGGGGGGTTGTTCTGTAGGACACAAAACGGACTAAGCCTGAGAACATGTAGAATCAAACCATAGACTGTAAATAAAGATGGATGACATGACATCTTGTCAAAAGTGAAGGCTAAGCCGCTCGATCGCCCCCAAGTGGCTGGCTGCAGTATAGCTCATAAACCGCCAAAATTAGTTCTAGAAAAAGTTTTGGACTTTGCCCAGTGACTCTTGAACATCTTTGTAGAGGATTATATAAAATATATATAAAAGACTTGATATAATTTTGAAAGCTGGATTTACAATACGATGTGATACATTAGGATATGATGTGATAAAATCCAATGTGATACATTAAGATATGATATATTGAGATACAATACGTAACGATACGATACAATATGATAAGTTAAAATCCAATGTGATACAATACAATATGATACAACTGCTCGTGTCACATGACATGTGTGTGGTGGCAGCTCATCCTGACCGGCCTCTCGATGAGCTCGATGCAGGGCTGCAGGTCCAGGCCGAAGTCGATGAAGTTCCACTGTATGCCCTCCCTCTTGTACTCCTCCTGCTCCAGGATGAACATGGTGTGGTTGAAGAGCTGCTGCAGACGCTCGTTGGTGTAGTTGATGCAGAGCTGTTCGAAGGAGTTGTCCTGAGGATAAGCGTCAAATTGATGGATTAGAAAAGTTGCATATAAATACAATAAAACCAAGACTCAAATATTGGAATGATCTGTGTTTAGTGATCCAGTCACCTCGAAAATCTCAAAACCAGCAATGTCCAGGATCCCGAGGAAGGAGGACGACTGTCTCTTACTCTTGTCCAGGGTCTTGTTGACCCTCGCCAGGATCCAGCGGAAGAGACGCTCATACATGGCTTTAGCCAGAGCCTCCACTGCAAAATCAGCCTAAAGGGGGCGGAGGGGTGAGGAAGACACAGGTGCAGGATGGAGAGTGAGGGTGACGGGAGAAAACCTTTTCGATTCCTTTTATCGCTGTGTGTTGCTGGAAAACAATGCCACAAAAGGGTTCAACTTCACACCGAGAAACAATTCTTGAGGTTCAGAGGTGTAGTTTGTGAACCTTCTCTGTGAGTCTTACAGAGTGACATCCTGAGAAGTCAGACTTTCCTCCACTCCATTTCATATTCTCCAAGATCCTTAATTCTCCGCGTTTAGTTAATGAGGTTTGGCTTTTACCTGCTGCTTGGTCTGAGCCTTCTGCACCACCTCCCTGCCCACTTTGATCCGGGGGGTGAGGATGGCACGGGTGAAGTCGGTCACATTTATGCCCTGCAGATGACACACCTTCTGGGCAGCTGGGGTTGAAGTGATGAGATGATAAAACGAGACAGAGGAGGTGAGACGTGTTTACAGCTTAATTTACGGAGCTGGTTTTGGTACTTTGAAAAGGATCTACCTGTGTTGTCAGGCATGGTCGCCTGCTCGCTGTTCCTCTCCTTCTCAAGCTTGACGTTGCCCAGCTGCAGCACAGTGGACACCACCTTCATCATCCCTGCAGAGCGGAGTCGAGGAGGGTGAAAGTAAATGTCCCTGTCCCAATTCCTCTCCCTTGGCCCTACCCCTATGAAGTGCCCTTAGCTGGAAGTGTCCCCCTCCAAACGGAGGGGGACAAGGGAGAGGGCTAGAACATTTTCCCTGAGGAATTGGGACACCACTCGCTACGTCATCAGCAGCCAACCAACATTATAACAGTGACACATCTGACAACTGCAGGACAGGTGGGACGGATTGATCTGTTGATCAACAGTCAGTCAGTGTTTTTACATCGGCTATTTCAATGTAACGTTAATCCTGTCCATAGAAACTTCTGCCCCGCACTGAAAACATTATGACATGAGCGGGGATTTTTTTTTTTTCAAACTTCGTATGCACGACATGGGAGTAACGAACGTAACCCGTTACTTTCACTCAGACTATTTACATGCTTGTTTTGACGACGTAAATATAGCTTTTCCTGAAAAACTTGCCACAGCTATTCAGTTCCATCTTCATTTGCTACTGAATTAAAACAGATATTCTGCTGTATATGTATATATATATATATATATATATATATATAGAGAGAGAGAGAGAGAGAGATTTAGTACATATATTTCTGAGCATTTTATCTGCAGCGGTCGCCATGTTGATTTGCTTCGTCAGTTAATGCATTCAGGAATTTCAATTTCATTCATTAACAAAGGGGTAGGGCCAAGTGGTCGGGCTAATGGGTGAATTGGGACAGGGCATAAATATCCAGCAATGTTATGGATGAAGTTTTTGATGAGTTTTTGCCTCATGCATGTTAAACAGTATCAGCTCACACATTTTTACCTCAACAACAAGAACAAATAAAAGGAAATAGTTAGATACATGCTTAAGTATATGAAACTTAGCAGAGTAGGGTGAAATAAACAGTGTCTGTACCGATTCTCTCCTCCTCTGTGAAGCCCATGATCTCCATGGCCTCCAGAGTCTCAATGAACATCTCGTCGTCCTCCTGACCAGGGATCTCCACGTGACCCGCCCTCAAGAAACGATAGCTGCCGAAGTCCTCCAGCAGCAACTCCTCTACACACACACACACACACAGTCAAAGCTTTGATATACGTAATGAAACATGTGCAGCTTGTTTGTTAGCCGTTTGCATTCAGAACACAAAAGATGAGCATCAGTCTTTGTGTTCAGTAAAAACATTGATGAGTTTATGTTTTTTCTTGCTCATATTAAAGTTTCACTTGTGATGCCGACACTTCTCATCATTGCATCCCTGTATAGAAAAGCTGGGTGACGGATGTGATATAGTGTAGTGGCCAGCAAGTGCCAATCACAAAACCCAATGGCAATAAATTCTACTGGAAAAGGTAAGTACCTGCTATCGACAAGGCTCATTGATTGGACGGATGCATTATTCGTCTATTTAAGGAAGGAAATGCTGACAAAATGTGTTTGGTTGTTGTGTTTTCATATTTGTTGTTGTAAACACTTCAGGAAATCTGTAACATTGATTATCGTGTCTGTTCTTTGCTACTTTCTTACTGGGAAGCTCCCTTTTTTTGCTTCCAGGTTGAACTGGTGTGAACCATACCAGACTTTGGATGGACCATACTCAGTTTAAGGACGGACTTTCACTGCAAGTCCCACATGTCTTGAAAGATATGCTTCTTTGCCACGATCACCCAGAACCTTCTGCGAAACACCCAACAACTGAACCCTTTGGTTACAATTAAATCCACGATCACAAACCATTCTGAATATGTTTGTACTTGTTTTAACTATACATTTTGTAACTTTTAAGCCTTTTATACTCAACGTGACTGTGTGTGTAAGCCGGCCCTCAATGATTCTACCTTAAAGGTTCAGTGTGGAGGATTTAGTGATATCTAGGGGTGAAGTCGAACGTTGCAACCAACTGAATAACCCTCCCCTCACTTCTCTCATTCCTTGTGTGTAGGAGAATCTCGATGGCCTTTAGGAAACATAAAAACTTTAAAGCCCCTTTGAAGAGCCATTGCTTGGTTTGTACACTCTGGGCTACTGTAGAAGCATGGCAGTGCAACATGGCGGACTCTGTGGGAGAGGGGCTGCTCCTGATCCAGATATAAGGGTTCATTGAAAACATGATTCTACATTAGTGTTTTTTATTGAGATCCTTTAAATAACAGCTTTATAAGCTGCTCACCCCTTATCGATTCTTTGGCTCCAGCCACCATGTAGTAGAAGATGTGAAACGCTCTCTCTGTGCCGGCCTGACGAATACAGCGAGACTTCTCCAGGAGGTCTGAGCAGAGATGGTCAGGTAGTTAACCAGCGAATATTTCAATCAATAATGTCACTTGAAGTATAATATTTTTGAACTTAAATCAAAGTTTAATCCAAGAAAAAGGATACAGGTGTCGATGTTTGCGCCAACAATATAACCAGTCACATCAAAGTTGAGTTTAATAAACTTTCCCTGTGAACAGATGCGACAACAAGGGCTACAGATCAGTAACAACCGGAAGGAAGCTAAAAGCCAGAATGTTTGTGTTTGAGTGTCGACTGATGTGGCTGATTAAAATGCTTACGAATCGAGAGGAGTTGTCGTTCTTGATGGTTTTGGCGTTTCCAAACGCCTCGAGGATCGGATTAGCCTGCAGCAGCTGCTTCTCGAGCTCCCCCTACAGGCCACAGCGTGGTTACACATACTGTACATCCCTTCATCCGTACAGACCAAAACACGTCATATGGAAGTCTGAGCAGAATCTTGATGACCTATCGTGTCTGTTTGACATTTTATACTCACGAAGGCCAGGGATCCCGCCTGCTGCTGCGGTTGCTGCGGCTGTTGCTGCAGGAAGAACCAGGAAAACAAACTGGTGAGAAACCCAGTGAATCGGGAAATTCATTTTTTTTAAAGACCGTCCACATGACCCCGCCACATTAAAAATGAAGCAAAACACCAGGGTCAGAGGTCAAGCCTTAACAAATAACAGTTTATTAAACCCCGGTTCATTACTTGACTTGAGCAGCTTTGACTTTAAAATTGTGGTTATAGATGATTTGTAGATGAAGCCAATTTGAAGATTCACGACCAAAGAGGCTTCTCTAAACATATTATGTTATACAACATAATATATCAATAACTCATGATTTTTTGAAGTTTAAGATGCTTTGACTCACAGGGTTTGCATCCTTTTTGCCTTTGTGAGAGGAGGCAATAACAGCCAGGTACTGAATCACCTTCTTGGTGTTTTCCGTCTTTCCTGCTCCAGACTCCCCTCTGGGTGACACGGTGGGCAAGGAGAAGAGGAAAAGGGCAGAGAAGAGATTGAGCTTGAAATGGAGAAAAAATGACTTGGATTGTTTTTGTTTAATCTGGAGCTGATGTGACAATATTTCAGATCATGTGCAATAGACAAGAGCTGTGTTCCATTCCCATTTCAGGGGCTGCATCCTTTCCGAGGACTCCGTCTATGAAGGTCACACCTGTAGACTGAGCAGACTGGGAAGGCCTACTCAAAATGAGATAGTCTGGTCTAACGAGGATTCCCTCTTTGCGTCCCCAGCTTGTCCATTGCATCGTTAGCTAGTTTGAACAGCAGAGCTTACTGCAGCTTGGCCACCTATCTAGCACAAAGAATCCACGGGTAGGAAGCAGCGTTTGAAATTGGGTCAAGTCAAGCCACTGTGCTGTGATGCAATCAGGCTTTAAATGCAGCCTCAGAAGGAGCCAGGTCTAGCTCCTGACATTTTAATATTTGATGGAGTATTTGGGGATCTGAACTTAGTCTTTTATTGCGTCAGGTTTGGCCTCTTCTGGGGATAAAATGTAAATGATTAAAGCTTGTGGTTCATATTTGTTTGAGCCATGTTGACGTTATGGTCAGGGTCAGTGATGGAAACAGGCTCGTGTGTGTGTGTACATGAATGTGCGGTGCGATGGAAAAAGGTTAAAAGAGTTTAATATTTGGACTCACGTGCAGAGAATAGACTGATCCTCACGGTCTGTGGAGAGAGAGAGAGAGAGAGAGAGAGAGAGGGAGGGGAGGTTAAAAGAGAGTGGGAGGGGGCTGAGATAATGTGAAACGTTGACTGAGCTGAACTCGTTACTCGGAGCCAGAGACGACTACATGAACCTCGGACACGGGAGCAGAGCGGCTCCCTCTTGAGATCTCGTTCGAAGGGAGATTAGCCTCCATCGGCTCACATCATCTAAAAATAGCAGGTGGATGCAGCACTCCGTCGCTGTGATCTCGTCTCACTGCTCCATGTATGGCCATTCTGCAGCTGAATGGAAAGTAGGGAGCCGGCCTGAGGTCACTGGTGGACGATTCTGGAGGCCAGACGGCACGCTCGGAGGCTTCCGCCATTACTTCGCTCTCATTTGGTCAAAAATGTGTGTTTGCAGTTTCATACAGATTTATACTGTCGAAAAGCACAGTTGTGTTTTGAGGGTGTATGATGCTGTTATGTGACTGTTTCTCCCTCTCCCTCTTACTTTCTAATTTACTTCACATAAAATTTGATAAAATGAAATGAACAAGAATAAAAAGGTGATTAAGAAACTCAGATTAAAAGATGAGAGGAAGTCGTCGTACAGGCTCAGAATCCAGAATTAAACAAGAGGTGATTTTCTTTTTGAGACGTCTTGTTTGTTCTTGTGGATTGTTTTTCTGATTTTCGTCACGCTTGGGCTCACTGGGTGGTTCATCATCACTGTTGATTTGTCTTTTTGTTGAATTTATAGATTTGGTGAATATATGAGTATATTCGAACTTGTTTTGTATTTGAAATTTGCCTTGTTAATTTATATCATAAATTTGTTTCTTGGATTTATTAGTGCAGTGCCTGTTCTAAACCTGCCTGTTCGCTTGTCCTGTGTTAATGCTCCAGAGCTACAGAATGATTCCTTGTCATTAGTGAGTCCTCCTTAAACAGTTCTACAATATACTGTTACTTTTTATTGTTTGTGTGTTGGACATTGTGTGCAGAGCTTTTTTAATAACAGTGTATGGTGCAGAGTGAAGTTAGAAAACTGTTCATTTAGTTTTTATTAATGTTGAACGTATCAAATGTCCAAATCGCATCAAATATGCATTCCACTTACAGAGATTTGTAGAATGAGTAGGTAAATGTCTAAGTTGAGTTCATTATTTGTTAGTTCCTGTTTTACTCTGAAGCGTCTTTCCTTGTGTGCCTCTCTTACTTGACTTCCTGTCTTTGTCTGTACCTGTCCTAATGTGTCCCAGCTGAAACCAGTGAGCCTGTCTCTCCCTCTCCGTGGTCCTCGAAACTGCAACTTTCGTATTTATTGTCTTACTTTGCTTTTATTCTGGCTTTTAATTTATATTTATTCGTGTGTTATTTATTTACACATTTTACAAATGATTTATTTTTCTATTTTTGTCTTAATTTTTCTACTCATGAAATGTTTTTTCCGTCCTGCCTCTGAGTTTCTGTCTTTTATTGCTTGTACAAAAAGTGCTATGAAAATGAAATCTGATTGATTGATTGATTGATTGATTGATTAAGTTGATCTTTCATTTAACTAAACACACACATGAAACTAGTTTCTTTTATTCAGTCAGACGAAAACTGCTCATCTCGTCCGTCCTTTCTGTTCTGTTTTTATTGTTTATTATAATTAATGAATCTACTCTTCATTAACTGCAAGAGCTGTTGTGCACATTGTTCTTCAACACTGTAAGGACAACTAATCTCCAAGATCCGACGGAAGACAAGAAGCTGCATTATAATCTGTCACTCTTATTATTTGGGTGAAATTACCCTTTAAATCACAAAACCATATTTAAATTCACTTTCCATAAAACACACACACACACAGAGACACTCATACATAGGCAGTTACCTTGCATCATGTTCCTGTAGGCGTTGTCTGTGATGGAGTAGATGTGCGGCGGCACCTCGTGGCGCTTTTTGCCCTTGTACATCTCTATGATCTTTTCAGAGTAGATTGGCAGCATCTTGTAGGGATTCACCACCACACAGAACAGACCAGAGTACGTCTGTGTGTGTGTGTGTGTGTGTGTGTGTGTGTGTGTGTGTGTGTGTGTGTGTGTGTGTGTGTGTGTGTGTGTGTGTGTGTGTGTAGGGAGGAGGGGGGAGGCACAGGACGAGAGAAGAGACACGTCATTTTAAATTATGAAGGTGAAACACTTAGTTAGTTTTCCACTGTTCTTAAATAGACTGCTGTGTCCTCTCTGCATCTTCACACATTCCCCGATCTCTCCTGGAATACCATCCTCTCAATTCTATGATTTTCCAGGAATCCCATGTTAGTATGTTTGTCAATGTAATCTATAGTTTACATAAACACTGTGAGCTTGAATACTACTTATTTCTTTGATGTTTGAGCTGTCGCCTGCCTCCTGATTCCTTCTTTCAGGTGGGGCCTCATTACTCGGACCCTCACACTTCGCTGAGGGTTTGGCCTCACCTGTTTGGGGTGAGCCAGGTGAAGCTGGGGCCTTAAGGGAAAACAGCCGAGGGTCAATCCCCAAGTTTTTGGCATGTTTTGGCTTGATTTTTGTAAAACATGAGGTAGTGATCAATGGATCTGCTGATGAGGTCGCACTCACAGATCAATAAACCTGCAGCCCGTTGTTCACATCACGTTAAAAATGTAAATCCAGCAAGTTCAAGTCTGTGGAATAATGAACGAGTGGACTGCGCTGAATACAATTTAGTATAAAGACTCTTTTCTCTGAAACTGAAATGTTACAAGCTTTCACGAAATTTGAATTAAATTTAAGTTACAGCTTGGTATATTGAAAA
The DNA here is from genome assembly GCF_009819705.1 of Hippoglossus hippoglossus. NCBI lineage: Eukaryota > Metazoa > Chordata > Actinopteri > Pleuronectiformes > Pleuronectidae > Hippoglossus > Hippoglossus hippoglossus. The sequence goes on along the minus strand of NC_047158.1, from coordinate 4,263,869 downwards.
TTCAGAAGTAGTTTACCAGGAATGTTTAAATGGGACATCACAGTTACAGCTCATCTTCAGAGACCAGGCTCTGAGATTTTTTTTTTGCTATTCCGATGCCGTCGTCTGGTCATATAAGGAATGGAGGAACTGGACTTCTGAACTTCAAGTGATCTTCATGGCCCTAAGTATTAGATGCATAAGCTTGGATTGTAATTTTTACATCCCACACCTTATTAGACGTTGTCTAAGGCCGAGTAGAAAAAAATAACCTGACCTTCCAGTCCATTCCAGTCGGCTTGATACTTAATATATAACAAAGGTCTGGTCCCAAACAGGCTCTTAGGGTTATTTAGGGGATCATGAAGGGTCTTGTGTGTGTGTGTGTGTGTGTGTGTGTGTGTGTGTGTGTGTGTGTGTGTGTGTGTGTGTGTGTGTGTGTGTGTGTGTGTGTGTGTGTGTGTGTGTGTGTGTGTGTGTGTCTCACATAGATCAGGCTGGAGAAGTATCTCTCTCTCAGGTTGTGGAGTACGGAAGCTTTGTGTTCCCCTAAATAACCCTAAGAGCCCTGTTTGGATATATATACATATATATATATATATATGTATATATTTATATAGTATCAAGGAGACGCAAGATGGACTGGAAGGATCAGAATCTTGTGCTTTTATTTTTTTCACTTAGGGTTATTTAGGGGATCACGAAGGGTCTTCACAAATGTGTGTGTGTGTGTGTGTGTGTGTGTGTGTGTGTGTGTGTGTGTGTGTGTGTGTGTGTCTCACGTAGATCAGGCTAGAGAAGTATCTCTCTCGCAGGTTGTGGAGGACGGAAGCTTCGTTGAGGAAGGTGAGGGCGGCCATGTCCTCCACTTTACTGAACTTGGGCGGGTTCATCTTCTGGATGTCATCTTTGTTCACCGTCACTTTCTGACCGTTGGGAAGCTCCACCAGTGCCTTCATTATCACAACAACAACAACAAACAGCTGTGTCAAAAAATACTATCTGTTGTTTTTAAAGAACTTACAACCACAACTTTATGTGCGAATATCATACTCAAACACAGGTAAAAAAGAAATGTAATCTACAGGAGTCTTTATATTTTTGATCCTGATTGAGTTTAATTAATCTACACAAAAAAAGATATCTTTAATATAGCTCCATTGTAGATCATAACGACTGTATTAATATTGTTTTTCTGACATTTTGTAGATACTTTACAATGAAAACAAACCACTTGTCGATTAAATCAAGGGGAGGATCGTTGCAAAAGCACAGGCAAAGCAAGCAATTGCCTGTGGCACTGAGCTGAGAAGGGGCCCCTGAAGACAACTGATTACGTTAGTCCAGAGCAAAAATACCTTGAAATCCCTAATCATAAATTTGAATTAAAATTAGAACAATAAAAGGTCCAAACATTTCATCTAGATTGAGGTTTATGGGAAATACTCAGCATTGCTTTTAAAACAGAGGAGTAGCCATCGTACCCAAACTGTTGAGCTGTATCTCCATAAGATGGAGGCAGCAGAGTATATAACTTTGTTATTTTTAAATCGCCACTTTTTATTACCAACTTTATTTGTTTAAAAATGACTTTTCACTCACTTTAATGGAAACAATGGGAAATGGATGACTCAGCTGTAGGAATTTAACCAGAAAACAGACTTTCCACGAATACTGGCTGATTCTATGAGATTGTCGTTTGCATGATCCTATCTTAAAATAAAAACGATGACAGGTCACTGCCTCTTTCACCTCATCACATTTTACGCTCGAGGTGTCAACATTATGTTTCATTTTGTGCAGTGAAACACATGTTGATAATACTTGGTGGTGCCAGAGAGTGGCAGGTGAGGAGCAGAGAAAATGTTTATCTCTCAAAAACAAAAACAAAATACGTGGTTCAAATCATTTCTTTAGTGTTAATAACTATTTTGTTTATGTTTCTATATAAAAAAAATTGTGGGGATCAATATGTTTTATGTGTTTATTTAGAAGAATATGATGAAAAATGTAGGAATGAAAAAAATGATTGACATACATAACCTTTTAACTTAAGTTGTACAGATTTTAGAGATATGAAGCATTAGATGATTCTCCGGGAAGTGACATCACAGTGAGAAAAAACACTAATATTTGTTCCAAGAGAAAGGAACAAGAATGTTCTCTGATATGGGTGTGACCATTAAAGGGTTAAAATACTTGTTTAAAAGTATTTGTAGTAAAAATGACGTCATCATTACCTCATCGCCCTTTTCCTCCTTGATGCTGGCAGGCTCGAAGCCCTCCCTCTCTGACGGCACCCACACCATCTTCTTGGCCATCCAGTCGGCTTGCGCCACTCCGCTGTTGCGAAAATCATTTTCGAGAAATAGGTACTTGTTGTCATCAGGGGCTGGGTCAGCCATATTGGAAGTGTCACTGTCAGGAGTTGGATGGATCTGTTGTTCGCAGGCAGTGGCAGACACGATCTCTGGTGGTTCAGGTGTGGTCGATCCGATGTCTCGATTGTCACTGGCGACTGGTTCGGCCTCTGGTGCAGTGATGGGAGAACAGTTGACCTCTGACCTCGGTTTGACCTCTAGCCTGCTGACACACAGAGCAGAAATCGCACACTGAAAATAATAGTGATGCAACATCCCTGTAAAAGTTTCATCAACCCGGCCAGCAGGTTTATGGAACAAAATCTTAATTTGTACATAAAGATGGATGACATGACAGCTCCCAAATCTAAAGCCAAAGTGTCTTGATCGCCCTCTGGTGGCTGGAAGCAATAAGTCATAACCCTGCCTCCTTCATGTTAGCGCATAGGACATGGACCAAACTAAAAACATCAAAGAACAGGTTAAATACGTTTTCTCAAAGAGAGTTTCTGTCATTTTGGGACCTTGATACCACGGCTCAATTCCTTGATTGCTACCACTCAGACTCTGACTCCAAATGACTTCAACAATACAAGTTGGTAGCGTTCGTATTCAGGATATTTTATATATTAATTTCAGGATAGTGGGAGAAGTGGAGACGCATCGTTCATCGTTATTTGCAGTCTATGGTTTGGCACCTGTGGAAGAGCGGTGGAGTGGAAACACCACCCACAGCTGTGTGCAGGTCATATGAGGGGAAACTGAAGCCCTAACCCAACTCCTGTACTTGTACTGTGCATCATTTTACTCATCACACATAAGATGAGTAAAGATTTTTGTTTGTTTTTCCCATATTACAACTATTTTGATCACACTTTTTTCTCATAATATAATTTATTATTATTCTCTCATTCTCCTTTGATGGGCAACATTGTGCAATCTTAATTAAACAAGGTTATTTGACAGTCAGAATTCATTTAGCAGGTGAGCTTTGAAGAGGTGATGTACAGCTGAGCTCCAGGACCCTGTGACATTTCTGACCACAGCCACGAGTGATGCTGGTGAGAGGTGACACGGACTGAATCTCAAACTGTTTTTAAACATTGCGTATTTCTATGTAATTTCAAATATTTGTGCACAAATTAGCAACAATGAAAGATAAAGTTAAAAAATAAACATACCTGTTATTGTAAGTGAAACTCCCACAACTGTCATCACATTTTAAATCAACACACAAACAGCCCTGATTGTAAAAAAGCAGAATTATGCACAGGAAGACATCATCTGTCTCAGTCTCTATAGATTCCTGAGGTAACAGCCCCTGTCCTTGCGATTCGTCTCTCAGAGGACTCGGCAGTGAAGAGGACAAACGAGCATCAATTAAACAGATGCATTGTCTCGCATTTTCTCTTCCTCTACCTGCTGCCTCTCCATCCTGACAAGGCGGATCATTTACATTTGGTTTAAGTGATAGCGACACTTTCCCTCAATTTGCATTGAGCTACTTACTCACTTATCCTGGTCTTCTCATGTGGGTCACAGTGCTGCTTTGAGTTCCCATTGAACAGCAGGCAATAAATGATGAAAAGCAGCACAAAGATAACCCCTGTAATCAAACAGCTGAGCTGCCATGCTGGAATGCCCATGTTTGGCTAACCATTTGCTCCTGGTAGCTTGGTAGCCCTAGGAGGGATGCTAGGGACTTAGCAGGCATACTACCTTATAAGGTGCAGCTCAAGTGTCCAGCCAAGCTTACCGTTTACACCAAAATGGTGACATGTCACAAAGGTGCACCCATGCGTGGTCACAAAACAGGCAGGTATGTGAGCAGAAGTCAATATGGAGTTTAACACCTCTCATTGAGACAAATTTCAATCTTAAAGTGTATGAAAGTTGCTCAACAGACACTTATTTGATAAAAAATAACCAATCTTGAGCTACTCTTTTCAGCTTTTAGATTTTGGATCATGAATCAGACTAATAGTTTTGAATTCCACTCTGTTATATTCTCTTCAATTTGTTGCTCATTAATAGAACAATACTAACACAGTATGTTGCTTTTAATGTTCTTTGGTTTAAAGAGTGATAGACAAGCTACTTTTTTTTTGTTTTTCCTTAACATGAACAGTTGTTTTTTTTTAAAATTATTTTTGCAGGTTTAAATGACATAATTAGACTTTATGATTTATCCAACCGTTAATTTCAGTTCATTTAATCCAAGTGTGAACTGCATTGAGACTGTTATTGAGTTTTACTACATCAACAGTTTGAAGTGAAATAAAAATGATACTCACTGTGCAGTGCCTCAGTCCTCGGTGCAGAGTGAAAGCTCAACTCCAGGGAAATGTGAGAATCATGTCAGGTAAATGAAGTGATGATGAGGAGTATGGTGATGATGATGATGATGATGATGTGCTTCCTCTTCCACACGTTTAACCGGCCTGCAACACCTGGGGGTGGAGCATCATATGCCTTCAAATTAAGAGTCTTGAATTGTATGAGCATGTATAGAGAGGCCCAGTCTGATATATTTGCTAAACTAATAAGTACATCTAGTTACAAGTGGTGGAAAACAACTGAGCACATTAACTCAAGTATTGTACTTAAATACAATGTATGTATACGTTTTTCCAGCTATTTCTAGAGGTTCCAAACATATGTATAACAAATCATTGTTAATGGTTATTACTAAGTAATGATTTTGTAAAGTAAGTCAAAAGTAACTAATTATATTTTCTAAAGTAAAACATTTAGGTGGTTGAGTAAATCCTTTTTCTCTATCTTCATGTGACTCTAATACACGTCAGAGGGAAACATTGCACTTTTTATTCCATTATCCATTCCATTATCTGATCGCTAAATTATATTGAAACATTTTCCTTATTAGCCAATTAAGTCTACTTTTATTTTGAAATGAATTTGCGGAAGATGTAACAACGGTTCCTGTTGGTCTGCTGTTAGTCTCGTTACTATGGTGACCACACCTAACAACATCACTTTCCTTCTTCCTCCTAAAAACATGTCTGTTCACCCGGAGGACTTGGATCAATTCTTCACGGTGTTTGACGGCTCTGCTCCGGAGGACGTGTCCCACGCCCGGCAGCTGTGGAGCTCCATGTCCATGCTGCCGCCGCTCGAGTCCCGGCTGCTGCTGTCGGCTGACATCCGACAGAGGCTGCCGGTGTCCCGGCCGCAGCGCGGCAGCACCGCGGCTGCAGGAGCCCGGACCTCCAGTGCCTCGGAGACACCGAGCGCCCCGGCTCTGCGGCAGCAACGGGAGGAGAGGCAGCGGTACGAGGCCATGGCCGATCAGAGGAGGGAGATCCTGGCTCTGCTGAGGAGGCGGAGGGAGCAGAGGATCCAGAAGGAGCTGCTGTCTGAGCCCTTTAAACCGAAGGTGAAGCTCGGAGGAGGAAATGCGCTGAAGGTGCACCAGAGTTCAGACTGTGAGATGGACGCGGAGCTGGTGAAACAGCTGCAGTAGAACTGAACTGATCATGTGTTGGTGATGTTTAAAAAAGGCTTCAGACCTTTAAAAAGAAAATACAAAAAACTGAAGCAGCACTTTATACTTTTTAAAGACTGTTTTAACTTATAAAGTGATGGAGATTAAATGTGGTTTAGAGTCACTCATGTTCAATCTCATTTTCATCCAACATAAAAGCAAAGTTTGTCCAATATTACTGAAAAATACTTGATACTTCAATTGTTTTAGTTGTGATTCGGTCTGGAGTGTCAATACCACAGTGGCACCATGTAAATGTTGCATACAGCTGTAAAGGCTCTTCACACAGGGGTTTTCATCACACCTGTAGAGATGTTCAAAGACACCAACATTCTCCCGAGAGGACGTCCAAGGAAGAGTATTAGGATTAGACAGAGAAGAATGTCAAAATGTCAACAATAAAATCAAAATGTTCGGAATAATATTGAAATAGATCGGAGGAAGAATTAATGTTGAAAATTAAGATGAACTGTTGAGAATAATGCTGAAAGAAATTAGAGAAAAGGATTAAGTTGCAATGTTGGAAATTAAGATGAAATGTCGAGAATTCGGTTGAATTGTTGGGAATAAAATCACAAACCAGTGGAAATTTCGAGATTTAAGTCAAAATGTTGAGAATGAACTTAAAATCAAGTAGAGTACATTCCCCCAGTCAGTGTATGAAACCACATTTTAATTTGCTGGATCACGTCATAAAGATGTGGGATCTTTTTTCCACCACGTTTTGTAGAACAGTAGTTTTTACGGAGTGAAAATATAACTTCCATCCTGAGTGGAGGCAATTAGAGGTGTAGCTCATCGGTGCAACATAACAGGGTTAAAAGTGATGATGAACTTAATGAGGATTTTCTAATGGTCTCATTTACACTGGAATACATTTTTAATCCGGGACAAAAAGATGTCCCTCCTTATGGCAACAATGTGCTTTCATTTTTTTTAATTTTAAATCAAATATGTCAAATTGCCTTTTTCCATGATATCACAAGCTCTGGTGTTGCTGCTGCTCATGTGTGACTGGTGGTGGCTTTAACTCTCACAGCATAGTGCATAACCCTGTGGCTCCCGAACAGGTCAGTACACCAGCAGTTTAGATTCAAACAGCCTTACATGATGTGAAGTGAAGCGTAAGGTGGATGTTCGAATTCCAATGTCCAGGTGGAGAAGGCCCAACCATAAGTAGGAATAAGAAGAGGCCCTGCTGACTGTTGACTTTAAGCTGATTTGGTTAAAGTTTTTCAAAGCACACAGAGCTCACATGGGCCCATTGTCATAAACGCTCTTAACCTCTCGAATCCCAGATTATCTGTGTAATTCACCCTCCATCTGCCTTCAGAATCAACAATCTCCTCGCGTGCCAACCCCAATAACTATCAACTAAGTTCCCTTACTGATGGAGGACAGCATCTTATTTAATGAGAGTTTTAAAGGAAGCAGCAGGATGTTTAGCTTCAGTTTGTTCTGATGAAAAATACTGACACAGACACAGTTCTGGAAAAGT